>NC_134402.1:102957997-103609069 GCF_038048845.1 Mixophyes fleayi | reverse complement strand
TTAAAAACCCTGAACTTTTATGATTCGCACTAATAATTGTACCTGGACTGCGTAGAGGAGTGGGTCACCACAATATATTAAAAACCCTGAACTTTTATGATTCGCACCAATAATTGTACCTGGACTGCGTAGAGGAGTGGGTCACCACAATATATTAAAAACCCTGAACTTTTATGATTCGCACCAATAATTGTACCTGGACTGCGTAGAGGAGTGGGTCACCACAATATATTAAAAACCCTGAACTTTTATGATTCGCACCAATAATTGTACCTGGACTGCCTAGAGGAGTGGGCACTGGGCACCACAATAAAATATATAAAAAACCTTCAACAGATCTGCATTACACTACACATACGGCTGCTCCTCCATCCTCTCCATCATATACATGTTGGAGTTTTAGCGTGTGACAACCTCTTGTTTTTGATAATGTCAGTGCATTTTGAATATTTTTCAATTTGCCCCACACCACTGAATGTACTTTATCTATGATACGCAATACGCATCTATCTATCTTGACTGCGTAGTGTGGTGGCCCCGGTACACAATTTGGTACCGAGGCCACAATATAATTAAAAAACCCTCCACGTGTCAGAATTCCACCAAACAAGTATCTGGACTGCATAGTGGGGTGGCCCCGGTACCCAATTTGATACCGGGGCCACAATACCTCCTCCAAACATGGTACAGACAATTCGTCATTGAGATCCCAGACAGACAGGGTCAAAGTGTTATTGTTTGACTTTGTAAACCCAAAAAACTGTCCCTGTTGCACATAGTCGTGCAATGAAGACTGACTTTTTCATTTAAAGGCACGATCTTTCAAGTGTAGTGTTTGTAAGTCTAAGTCATATTATACTTTTGGTAAAATTGGTTTATTTTGTTCCTCTTTATGGTAATTAGTAATAGAATTAAAGTATGAAATAGAATTAAAGTATGAAATAGAATTAAAGTATGAAATAGAATTAAAGTATGAAATAGAGTGGTATAGAGTTGTAGTGTGGTATAGATAGAGTGGTCCACACAATATAATAATAAAACCCTCAACTGGTCTGAATTCCACCAAACAAGTATCTGGACTGCGTAGTGTGGTGGCCCCGGTACACAATTTGGTACCGAGGCCACAATATAATTAAAAAATTGGGCATCAACTGTCACCGTTGTTTAATATCTGATACACCTAAATATGGACTGCACAGTGGAGTGGCCCCGGTAGTAAATTTGGTGCCGGGGCCACAATACCTCCTCCAACTTCCAAGTGTAGTGTTTATAAAGACAGACAGCGTCGAAGTGTTATTAGTTGACTTTCTTAACCCTAAAATTGTCCCAGTTGCAAATATTCGTGCAATGGACAGTTACTTTTTTATTGAAAGACTCAAGCTGTCAAGTGTAGTGTTTATAAAATATAAACAACAATACAGTAGTTTTAGAGCACGTCAATACCTCTTGTTTTAAATTATGACACGGCATTTTACTTTTGGTTTAATTTCTTGTATTTTTTTAAATTTGGTTTTACTTTTTGAACATGGCAAACGACTGTTGATTGGTCATATAATGCAAAAAAAAAAGGTCCAAGATGGAATTGTCCTTGGGCCCTCACACCCACCCTTATGTTGTTTAAATAGGACATGCACACTTTAACAAACCAATCATTTCAGCGACAGGGCCTACCAAACAACTTTGGCTGAAATGATTGGTTTGTTTGGGCCCCCACACCAAAAAAGCTATTCATCTCTCCCTGTACAGACTAAACAGGCTCTACTGAGGCAAGATGTCGTCCTCATCCTCAACCTCTGATTCCTCTCCCCCTACAGTGTGTACTTCCTCCTCATCACACATTATCAATTCGTCCCCGCTGGACTCCACAACCACAGGTCCCTCTGTAGTATCTGGAGGGCAGTGCTGTACTTCATTGAGGAATTGATTATTCATTTTTATAAACATCATTTTTTCAACGTTGTGAGGAAGCAACCTCCTTCGCCGCTCACTGACCAGGTTCCCCGCTGCACTAAAAACTCTTTCCGAGTACACACTGGAGGGGGGACAACTCAGGTAAAATAGAGCCAGTTTGTACAGGGGCTTCCAAACTGCCTTTTTTTCCTGCCAGTAACAATATGGACTGTCTGACATGTCTACTTGGATGGTGTCAGCAAAGTAATCATCCACAATTTTTTCTATTGTGACAGCATCCAATGCAGCGAGAGTAGACATGTCTGCAATGGTTGGCAGGTCCTTCAGTCCGGACCAGATGTTATCAGCATCCCCGCCAGTGCCTCTTTTGGGAAAACTGAGCTTTTTCCTCGCAGCCATAGATGTGGAAGAAAATGAGGGTGGAGCTGTTGGCATGTCACGGTCCTCTTCAGAGGACAATCTCCTGACCAGCAGGTCTTTGCACCGCTGTAGACTTGTGTCCGCCGGAAACAGAGACACAACATACGCTTTAAACCGAGGATCGAGCACGGTGGCCAGAATGTATTCCTCTGACTTTAAAAGAGTGACCACCCTCGGATCCTGGCAAAGCGTACGAAGGGCTACATCCACAAGAGCTACATGCTTGGTGTAATCGCAATGGCTTACCAGCTCCTCCCTCACTTTCTCCAGCTGCTTCTGCAACAGCCTGATCAGGGGAATGACCTGACTCAAGCTGGCAGTGTCGGAACGGACTTCTCGTGTGGCAAGTTCAAATGGCTGCAGAACCTTGCACAACACGGAAATCAGTCTCCACTGCGCTTGACTGAGGCGCATCCCCACTCCTTTGCCTATGTCGTAGGTGGCTGTGTAGGCCTGAATGGCCTTTTGCTGCTCCTCCATCCTCTGCAGCATATAGAGGGTGGAGTTCCAGCGCGTCACAACCTCTTGTTTGAGGTGATGGCAGGGCAGGTTCATGCTTTTTTGATGTGCCTCTAGTCTGCGGTAGGCACTGGCTGAATGCCGAAAGTGTCCAGCAATTTTGCGCGCCACCGCAAGCATCTCCTGCACACCCCTGTCACTCTTGAGGTAATGCTGCACCACCAAATTAATGGTGTGGGCAAAACATGGGACGTGCTGGAAATTGCCCATATTTAATGCCCGCACAATGTTACTGGCATTGTCTGACACCACAAATCCCCATGAGAGTCTAAGTGGGGTAAGCCACTGGGAGATAATTTCCCTCATTTTCTCTAATATGTTGTCAGCGTTGTGCCTCTTATTAAAGCCTGTAATGCACAATGTTGCCTGCCTTTGCATGAGCAGCCATTTTGTAGATGCTGCTACTGATGCAGCTGTTGCTGCGGAAGGGGATGCATCTACCCAGTGGGCTGTCACAGTCATATAGTCTTTCGTTTGCCCAGAACCACTTGTCCACATGTCCGTGGTTAAGTGGACAGTGGGTACAACCGCATTTTTAAGAGCACCGAGGACACTTGATCGTACTTCTCTGTACATTTTTGGTATCGCCTGCCTAGTGAAGTGGAATCTCGAGGGGATTTGGTACCGGGGACACAATACCTCCATCAACCCTCTAAATCCCACTCCACTGATGGCGGACACTGGGCGCACGTCTAACACCAACATTGCAGTTACAGCCGCAGTTATACGCTTTGCAATAGGGTGACTACTATCGTATTTTGTGGTCATGGCAAACGACTGTTGGACGGTCAATTGTTTTGTGAAAGACTTAGCGGTCTTACGACTTCCCCTCTGGGAAGATGACCGACTAACAGCAGCAACAGCAGCAGTGGCAGTAGTAGGCGTACCGCTGCAGGATTCCTCGGATGAATCCCGTATTGAGGAGGACTCAGTCTGGCTGCTGACTTGGGCTGCAGGACTGAATCTGATGGAGATTGTGGAGGAAGTTGACGAGGAGGGTGTTGCTGGTGTGTATCCAACTGGACCACGGGATTTAGGTGTCCCTGTACCGATGAGGGTCCTAGCCCCAGTTCCTGAACTAACCACTGAACTATGAAGGTTATTCAGGTGACGTATAAGGGAGGATGTTCCTAGGTGGGCAAGATCCTTACCCCTGCTTATTTAAGCTTTACATAAGCTACATATGGCCATACATTGGTTGTCTGGATTTGGATAAAAATAACTCCAGACCGAAGAGGTGCATTTTTTGGTCTTCTGACCAGGCATGACGATGGGCTTTTTCATCCCATGGACATCAGCTGTTTCCCCCCCTGGTGCCTCATTTACAATAACCACATCACCATCCTCATCAAGTTCCTCCACAGCGCCAGCTACATCATCAATAGCCTCCTCCCGAGCCACCTCTTCCCGTACAGTGATGGGAAGGTCAGGCTTGACAACCACCAACACCCTTGGACTCGCCTTGGGGATTTGTGATAATTTCTCTTTAGAAGGCAGAGTTGTTTGCTGTTTTGTTGCTGACAGCATAACTCTCTTCAATTTTTTGTAGGGGGGGGGAGGAGGAGGAGGGCTAAGATCCGTGGGTGAAGCTGAACCACTAGTCATGAACACGGGCCAGGGCCTAAGCCGTTCCTTGCCACTCCGTGTCGTAAATGGCATATTGGCAACTTTACGTTTCTCCTCAGATGATTTAAAGTTTCTCTTTTTGCTACTTTCTTAACTTGGGCTTTTTGGATTTTACATGCCCGGTACTACGAGATTGGGCATCGGGCTTGGAAGACGACGTTGATGGCATTTCATCGTCTATGTCATGACTAGTGGCAGCAGCTTCAGCATTAGGAGGAAGTGGGTCTTGATCTTTCCCTACTTTATCCTCCAAATTTTTGGTCTCCATTATATGTAGCACAAGATACTGCAGAATGTGTGAACTTGGTAATATTGCAGTACCAATGGACTTATATAATAATTATAACCAAATTTGCAAAACCAATCCAGCAGTATATTTTTTTTTTTTTTAATTTTTTATTTTTTTTTACTTTTTTTTTATTTTTAAAAAACTTGGGAATAGTGGGGAAATAACTATGCCCTTAGAAGCACAGAGCACAGGACACAGCACCACTGGACTGAACAGGACACGGCACAGGACCCAGCAGCACTACGGAACTCAGCAGGACAGAGCACAGGACACAGCACCACTGGACTGATACTGCAGAATGTGTGAACTTGGTAATATTGCAGTACCAATGGGCTTATACTGCAGGATTGGTTGTGCAAATTTTGTGGTAATTAAAAAAAATTAAAGTAGTTTTTGGTATTTTTTTTAAAAAACTTTTTTTTATTTTTTTAAACACAGGGGAATATTGGGGAAATAACTATGCCCTTAGAAGCACAGAGCACAGGACACAGCACCACTGGACTGAACAGGACACAGCACAGGACCCAGCAGCACCACTGACCTCAGAAGGACACAGCACAGGACCCAGCAGCACCACTGACCTCAGAAGGACACAGCACAGGACCCAGCAGCACCACTGACCTCAGAAGGACAGAGCACAGCACACAGCACCACTGGACTGATACTGCAGAACACAGCACAGCACAGCACAGCACAGCACAGCACAGCACAGAACTAAACAGCACAGAACTAAACAGCACAGAACTAAACAGCACAGAGGACCACCTAACACACCCTCCCTCTACCCTGATCAATGCCCGAGTGAAGATGGCGGCGACTAGCGGGGAATTTATAGGATCCGAGTATCGCGAGATCCGACAACGGGATTATGAGTCAGAGCCTCAGTTTCACTTTTGAATTTGGCGCCAATACCCGGATCTGTCTCGGATCCGACTCGGATCCGCAACGTTCGGGTGGGCTCGGATTTCATAAATCCGAGTGCGCTCATCCCTAATATACATATACATATATACACATACATATATACACATACATATATACATATACATATATATATACACATACATATATACATATATATATACATATATATATACATATACATATACATATATATATATACATATACATATACATATACATACATATACACATATACATATACATATACACACATATACACATATACATATACATATACACATATACATACATATATATACATATACATATATATATATATATATATATATATATATATATACATATACACACATATATACACATATATATATATATATACACACATATATACACATATATATATATATATATATATATATATACATATATACACATATATATATATACACATATATATATATACACATATATATATATATATATATATATATATATATATATACACATATATATACACATATATATATATACACATATATACACATATATACACATATATATATATACACACACACACACACACACGTAGAGACATGCTTCCTTCAGTGTTGTATTTCAGTAAGATGTAGAGAACTAAGTAGTAGTAGTAGAGCATCCTCACATTAAAAAAAAAAAAAAGTGGGATTGTGTGCATCAAACCTGGACAAACATCTCAGACTGCTATGGACCAAGATTGGGAACCAAACATTAGGTGGTATATTATACCACGACAAACTGACAGTGCCCTACGCATTAAAACACTTGGGCCTAATGCATAATGAAAGCAATAACCAGCATATATCAGCGATATTTTGCCCAGTAGTGCCCAACAGTCCCTACAGTGCCCAGAACATACCTCTCCACCATAGTGACAACATACATTTTGCCATCTCAAGGAGGGAGGTGAGAGCGGGATGGGTGTGTTGCTGGTTTTTGTGCTGCATAGTAGGATATATTGTTGCAGTATGTATGCATTAGATATTCAATTGCATATTAATATAAATACACTCTACCCACTCTCAGAAAAAGCGTTATGCACAACTTTTACCTGATCACCCCTCCGTCTTCAATAAAATGTACTTGCCTATCAGAGGCAAGTGACAAAACCTACACTTCATCATTAATACACATTCCAGTGGTCAAGAAGAGCTCCAACCCATGACTGTAAATTATGGCTGGTTTATCAAGGAACATAGGCCTGTCTTGGTATTAGGTTGCCACTCAAATATTCAACAATATTTAGGGAGGGCAGAATTCTTACTTATTCAGTTTATAGCAAATACTTAACATTCCGCAAGATTATTATGCATCAGGGCTTTGTATGTGCAAAGCCTTTGTGCCCGCACTAGGCCTTCACATAATATAAAATACAACCAACATTTATTGAGTAACATTCAGATAATTGAATACCTATTACAAGCAGGTATGTAACAAGCCACATTTATCCCACCCACCGCATACAAGAACCCCAACAGGGCTGACCCACCTCAGTGTTTCTCCCATATATAAAATACTGGCATTGTAAATCTAGTGTCTGGAGACATAAGCTGTATTATACTATCTATGAAGTCTAAATGGAGCAAATCCTGCCCCTTCTGCACCTGTTGTACGATGTAAATAATATGGCAGTGTGAGCAGAAATGGTGAAGTGCTAGACTGGATATCCAGAAATGTGACCCTTATAATAAATTTACACATTAAAATCCTACAAAATTGTAATATCAGACCTTAGTGATCACATTAGCCCTGTAAATGGGAAAGCACTACTCTAACTGCAAGCCAGTCTCCATGATTTAATTAAGCCTTAAGCACTTAACTTATTCCCCACTTCATTACATCCATGAGAGATGACAAATCTTGAAAGTTTCTCACCACATTTATAAATGTTAACTTTGTAAAGCTGCCATATTATTTACGTGATTAAAATCCAGTTTTTGACCTGATCTCTCGATCTTTTCCCCTCAAACCCTTCCATCACTTTAAAAAAAATTAATTAGAAATTTAGCAGTTGAATATCACTTCCTACCTTATCTCAGCACACCCCTCCCAAAAAAGCAGAAAGTCAATCCATCAAACTGAAGCAGCCCCCTCCCAGTATCTGCAAAGCATTCAGCAGACATTCAATTTCATATATCTCTTGGTTTCATGCAGCCCAAAGACAGTTCACTTCTTAAGAAAATGAATCACTTTGGCGATTGGCACCATGACCTCTTTGAATAAGGAAAATTGTAGGTGAAAAATGTAATTATCACACTATAACAAGCCAATAGCATCTGGAGCCAATCCCAGCCCTACACTTTTTATCATTCACACTTTCAAACTGCCTCACATAAGGAGAGCTTATGCTATTGCCGCAGATAAAGTACATTTCCACCATTTCTGTGAAAGAGTAACAACCTTGCATCCAACTCCACTAAACAATTGTTCCATATGCAGTTTCATTAGATTAGCATTACACTGGGCTGTGACACCGATGATAAATAGATGCATTAGAAAATGTCATTTATGTTGCAGCGCCGGTGCGTTCAAAACTGTGCCTGAAAACACTGCAAAGAAAGGCTTCAAATTTGTATGTAATAGTCAGTGTTTGAGCTTATAAGACTTGAATGGGTTTTTCTTTGTGAAAGCTTCAGAATTTGCTGTTTTTACCCGAACGAATACAATGTTTTGTGTGTGAATTTGCCCTTGAAATATCCTCAAAGAAAACAGGTGTGCTGCAAAGGCACCCCAAAAATAAATCAAATAAAAACTATGCAATTCAGATATAAAACTATTTAAATGTTATTTAAATGTGTATACTACCCAATTGAGAAGCAAAATTAAATAGTGCTTATTGTAGATTGTGTCCAGAACAGGGTGCCAGGCAGACTCGTTAAAATAAAGATGGAGTCTGCTGGGTATCCCCATTCACCAGTCACCGCTAAACAGCTTGTTTTAAAAATATATTACTTTATGTGTGCATTACAAATAAACTGTTCTTTAATGTTACCGGCAAGTTTCCCCAGGTAAAAATGCACCCCTATTATTGGTAGGGAGTGCCTGGTATAATAATGTAAATGCAGTGTGTATTAAAGTATTGTCATTTGTAGACGTAGTCTGTTTTTGTAAAAAATTTTGGCATGAAATTACATGATAATTAGCATTTGGACTCAGCCAGGTAGGTGAATGATGTCAACTGGACTGTATACTCTGTCCGATGTGACTGTCCCCTGTGGAAATACAAAACGATGAAACATACAGTTTCTTATTAAGTTGCTGTATATTGAGCTTTAGATGGCTCACTTCTCCATGTGACCAGCGCTATTAACTGGCTCTATACATTGTTATCTATTGATCATAGGGATGTGCACCGGCCACTTTGTGTCTCGTGTTTTGGGTTCGGATTTGTTTCGCAAAACACCTGACGAAAGGTTTTGGTTCGGATTTAAGGTTTTGGATTCGGATTTATTTTGAAAAAAAAACATAAAAAGTGCTAAAAAACAGTTTTGTGGTTTTTTTTTCACTCCTACGCTATTATTAACCTCAATAACATTCAATAACAATCATTTCCACTAATTTCCAGTCTATTCTGAACACCTCACAATATTGTTTTTAGGCCAAAAGGTTGCACCGAGGTAGCTTGAGCACATAATGCCCAAAAAAGTGGTACAAGATGGAATTGTTCTGGGCCCTCCCCTCCCACCCCTCGCGAGATTCGACGCGAGACTTGGACGACAGAGCCTCGTTTTCATTTTTTGGCCCGCCGTAAATATCCGAACAGTGCTCGGATCCCGTTCGGATCAGCACTGTTCGGGTGGGCTCGGATTAGCGTAATCCGAGCCCGCTCATCTCTAATTGATCAATGCATTGACGCTGTGCTGTTTGCAAGTAGGAGAACTGCCCCCATGATTAATCGGGGAAAAGTGAGTTGGGCATGCTCATAAAATCTTTGGACCAGTCAAATCAAGTCCCGACTGGATGGCCCGGATTAGTCTACTGCCTCTCTCCAATTGACCAACTCTGTCAAACACTCACTAGGAAAGGTGCAGTATTTCAAGTGCTTAATTCAGTTTAGAGCAGGGCTTAGAAGCTGGTCTTTGATCTATGTAAACAGCACATGGTGCTGTATTTTGTGTACCTTCTGGTTTCTGGTGGGGTGTTTCGGGATCTTACAGAAAACGGGATCTTCGGAGTCTCTGCAGACTAACACTTTGTGCATCTGACAAAACCTGGAAGGCATTGGACTGATAGAGGAATGATTGTGTGGCTCAGTGGTAGATCATCATTCCAAAGGAAATGGTGAATATAGTCCCTTTAGGCTAGGGTTGTTTAGTAGGCTTCATGTGCAATGTATCCCCACTGTTTTGTTTGTATCCCGTATGTTCTCATGTTTATATAGAAAATAAAGTACACTTGAACTCTTCCAGTTTTTTTACCCAAATGAGAACGCCTTAGAAAATTCACTAGGAACCAATACCTAGGTACTATAATTGGGTATAATTATTATTAGGAAGAGCCTAAGTGACATTTAAAAAACAAAGGCTCGGCGGGGCCAGGTAGCCATCTAAGACGGTCGCATTTGCCTGGAGCTCCGTGCCAAAAGCATAAAAATACCAATTACTGGCGACTCACACCCAAATAAAATTATCCTGAAGCGCTCTACTTTCCCCCTGAGAGTTACTGCTGGCATATCCAACAGCCTGGAGCCCTCCCCACAGCCCTGGCAGTTTGAGAAGCGCTGCTATCTTAAAAATCTGACAGCTGCAATCGGACGACCGTGAGGCGGGTGTCTCGCTACTTACTTACATTGCCCAGACGATTGGGACCTTTTTCCTGGGTGTTCTTGTTGTCCCTGAGGATTGGGGAAACTTGGTGCTGCGGGACCGGAAGTCCTTGGACGCCATCGCGCCCTTCTCTTCCGGCGAGTGGACTCTCGTGGTGCCTGCTGGAACATGTTGTGAAGTGGAGAGGGGTGGAGTCACACTTCACTACACAGCGGAGGTAGGAGAAAACATCCCTCCGATAATAACAGGCTCCCCGGCAGCAATCTCTATTGCTCAGAGAGGCAGTTGGTTTATTCATTCAACCATACTGCCGCTGAAGACATTCCTGAAGGCTAGTGAAGCACATAGTATATAGTGGCTGTTAAAGCCTCGTTGAGACTGCTTCCATCCACATCCAGATGCAGAACGGGGGAGTGACTCAGGTCACAGAATTAAAGGCAATCTGACTGCAGAGCACCACAACAGATATCAGCACATTAAAAGCTCCCAATAGGGCAGAGAGAAGTGTCAGTCATTACAGCGATGCCTGCATGTTTGAGGCTGCGATGAGAGATTCTAACTCACACTAACAAGTAACTAATGGAAGTTAGTTTATCTTAAAAAAGTCTGCTGTTTCTGTCTCTACGTTACCTTGGCAGCATGCCAACAGCACCTAAATAATCACTGCTGCCATCTAGTGTGCAATACACCACAATACAATTTGTGCCTATTGAATCTATGCACAATCCCAAAGGAAAAAAAAAAAAAAAACACAGCTGCTGGAACTACATGTGTTTAAAAAATTAAAGGGGGTAACCTGGATATCGCTTTGGGCAAACAAGATACTATAAAATACTGTATTAAAACTGGGATAAAGTTAACCCATTGCATCCCAACGTCAGGAGCCCTTATTAAGATCTGAGCCTGTCTGACATCTACATAGACCCTTGAAATCTATCTCGCCTATCTATTCTGACTCGCAACCTAATTGAACGGCTGATATCTGGTGCTGCCTGTGGACTCATTGCATTTGGATTCGCTGGGTTCCTTCCTTGCTCCAGACCCTCCAGCGGTGCTACTGGGACTTGTGATTCGCAATTGGCTGTATGGTCGCGCCACAGCTTAAAAATTCTACTCCATTGCATCGGACCTTATTCACACTATTGCCTCTTGCTATCTTGAGTAGTGGACTGTCGCTATCTTAGATCCTTGGACACTCATCCTGCTCAGATGACTGACTGAAAACCAAATATAAGGACCTCCGGAGGGTGGTACACCTGGATGACCGCATTTTAACAAATCTCTTCAAGCAACTCATTTCCATCGACGGCTTCAATCTTGAAAGAAACGGAATACACTCCATTTGAGAGTTGGAGTGGACACACGATTCGTTTTAACTGAAAAGCTGAGTGCAGAAGAATTCCTCCTATCCTTTTCTCCCCGGAGTCCGGCCACACAAGTGGGCCTACAAAGCAGAGACAAACACTGAAGCGTTCCTGCAGTTGGATACGTATAACCATATATGTTATGTTGTTCAATACCTTATATTCCTTAGTAGTTTTGAATTCGTAATACAAGTGTACAAATTGATAATTCGAAATAGATACTTTTAAACTTTGATATCATTTTGACGCTGTTGGGATAGATAATTAAGATTAGAAAATAACTTTGGTATCTATTTTCTAACATTTTTTCTCTTTAGTATGTGATCAATTCAATGTAAGAGAAGAGAGTTCACAATATAACTACAGTCACGTGTTGTTGAAATCCTTATATATTAATTCTTAACAGACCTTTGGATTGGTGTCTTGCATTAATACCTGGTTGGCTAGGATATGGAGAAGTATTGTAGTAAAAATACATCCAAACGTGCAAATAGTAAGCCAGACCAGGTTAAGGCGGGCAGAAACAAACCTGGAGTGGGTAGGGGTGCTTCCTCTCCTTCCTCGCCCCTCTCTGCGGGGGAGATGGAGGAGGGGGACCAAACTCCTCTTACTAGACCTGCAACTACTACAAGTTCAGATACGGCCCAAACCATTCTAGATATCCTCCTTCCCATCATAGACAAAAAGTTTGGAGCTATTCAGGACACTTTTGATGCAGCTGTCGCTAAAATAGCAGAAAATACAACCAGAATAAATACGCTGGAACAACGTACCAGCGACGTGGAGGATAACGTTCTATCCTTACAAAATGGGGCTGAAAAAGATTTGCGTAAATGGTCACAAATGCAGGAAAAAATGGATGACCTGGAAAACCGTAGCCGAAGGAATAATCTCAGGTTTATTGGTATCCCAGAGTCTGTAAAAGGACGTGATTTATTCTCATATCTTAGACAGGACCTAATAGTTGCCCTAAATTTGCACGATGAAATAGACAACTTACATATAGAAAGAGCTCACCGTCTAGGCCCAATCAAAGAGGGAAACTCTGCTAGACCACGACCTGTCTTAGCTAGATTCTTAGACTTTACTGACAAGGAAAAAATTTTGATAGCATTTAGGCGAAAAAAGCAATTGGAGATTGAGGGCAATAGAATACTAATATTTCAGGATTATTCGGCTATGTTGTCACAAAAAAGGAAGGAATTTGCGCCGGTTTGCAAGTTCCTGGCTGGCAACAATAAAAGCTTTGCCCTCATTTACCCAGCTAAGCTTAGAGTGGTGGAGAATGGTCGAACACTAATCTTTGAAAATCCGGAGACAGCTAAAAAACACTTTCAGGTGTTGACTTCACATTCAGGGTCACCAACTAGTGCTAGCTCACTCCCTAGGGCACCAACTTGAAAGGTATGATGCTCTGCAGTCAATCAAAAAAATGTAAAATGGCTACTAATATACATGATGACTATATAATATCTGTTTATTATTGATTCGTGAATTCTCAATATATGAATATAAGTATAGACTTAGTTATGTTACAAATGTTACAAATGTTTATGGTTGTAGATTCTGTGATCTCTGGCATTATCTCCAGAGATCATACACAGAATTTGGTTAGGAAAATGATTAGAAAAGGTTTGAGGTACAAAAAATGTAATGCATTATGTAATTTGCTTTTAACTTTCACAATTTTTTTAAACACACAATGTCCCACCCTGCAGGTATGGGATAGGGGAACTTATTACTTAGGTCAGACTTCCTTTTTGATGGTTTTGGAGGAGTTTTTTTATAATCTCCTTCTACACACCTTTGGTCTAATTGATCTCCCCTGTGTGGGGATAGGTTAAAGATGCAATCTGCACAGTCAGGTTCTCAGTGGTCTGACACTCCACAGACCCTTAACTTGTCGTCCTGGAATGTGGGTGGTCTAAACTCTCCCATTAAACGCAGAAAAGTCCTTACCCACCTTAAGCGAGCTCATATTGACATAGCATTTTTGCAGGAGACACATTGGAGGAAGTCTGATAGTTTGGCTTTGCGAGCTGGGTGGATTGGAGATTGCATCTCAGCCTCATATAAAACAAAAACCAGAGGAGTAGCCATAATAATCGCTAGGCATCTTCAATACACAGTTTTAGATACTCTCATAGATCCCGAGGGCAGATATTTATTAATTCATTTACAAATTAACGATGAGAAATTTACTCTTCTGAACATTTATGCCCCTAATGGATCACAACGTGATTTCTACCACTCTCTGATTCAGCTTATTTTACAACGTGATACCCCTAATCTCGTGATTGCAGGTGACTTCAATTCTGTCATTGATCCAAAACACGATAGGTCAAATGCACCTTCCACAACTAACCCAAGGGATTCTGAGGGTTTCTTTGGTTTGGTGTCCAGGTGTGGCATGGTTGATCCGTGGCGCCTTTTAAACCCAACAGACAGATCATACTCTTTCCATTCTGGTGTACACAGATCCTTTTCACGAATAGATTATATATTAGTCACTGACACTTTAATGCCATGGGTTCGTAAAGCAGACATTGCTGATATAGTTATCTCAGATCATGCCATGGTTTCTCTTACTATTCAAAATCCAAGCTTGAGAAGGAGACCTAGACATTGGAGATTTCCGTCTTATCTATATAACTCAGATCACTTTCAACAATTTTTAAGACACAGATGGGCGGAGTATTTAGATGATAACATTGACCAATGGGATGATAAAATTCTTTTTTGGGATGCCTCAAAAGCGGTAATGCGGGGCCATATAATTGCATATGTGTCTAGACATCGCAGAAAGACGAGAGAGGTCTATGACAACTTACACAAACTATCGACCGAGGCTTATACTAGATATACTTCCGATCAATCTGATATGACATGGACGGCTTATTGTGAGGCGAGGCAAATCCTAGAAAGCTTTTTGACGGCTCAAGCAAAGCAACAAATTGAGTTTTCAAAAAATAAATTTTTCAGATGGGGAAATAAAGCCGGCAAATTGCTTGCAAACATAACCAAACCCCAGAAACGCAAAAGTCACATAGTTGCCCTTAAAGTCCCCAATTCTTCTAAGCTTCTTACTAAATCGGAAGAGATATTGGAAGCCTTTCAAATTTATTATTCAGCTTTATATAAAGGCTCTGCGCCAAATCCTCAGCTAATGTCCAAACTTTTGACAGAGGCCAAGTTACCTTCACTAACACCAGACCAGAGGGAATCTCTGGCGCAGGACATTACATCCCGAGATGTAGAATTGGCAATTAAGCACTTGAAACTCAATAAAACACCAGGCCCAGATGGCCTTACGGCAGAATATTATAAAATCTTAGAGGGAGACTTGGCCCATGTCCTAGCAGACTTGTTCTCAAAAATTCATAGAGAGCGCCCAACCTACCCTTCATTTAATTTGGCCCATACAGTTCTTATCCCTAAACCAGGTAAGGACCCTACATTGGAGGGGTCTTATCGTCCTATTACTCTTTTGAACACAGATTACAAACTTCTAGCAAAAATCATGGCAGACCGCTTACAAAATATTCTTCCTGGGCTGTTAACACCCCACCAGTTGGGATTTGTGGCAGGACGACATTCGGTTAAGGGTATTAGAACTGCTATCTCAGCAATTGTGGCCTCAAATTTGGGAACCACCTCTAACATGCTCCTTAGTTTGGATGCCCAAAAGGCTTTTGACTCTGTCGCATGGCCATTTTTGAATGAAATCCTTTCATATAGGCGTTTCGACACGGATTTTAGGGCTGTGATTACTTTTCTTTACACCTCCCCTAAGACATCCTTATTGGTCAATGGAATCACAGGTTCTCCCCTGGAAATGTCTAGAGGGACCAGACAAGGTTGTCCACTCTCCCCACTTCTATTTAATTTAGTACTGGATCCCATGCTTAGGGTCTTGCAAAACTGGAGACAATTGGAGGGGATTAAAATTGGGGATCAGGAAATCAAAATTACAGCTTTTGCGGACGACGTAATGATATATATATCTAATCCAGAAGCCTCACTTAAACCTCTGATGAATAGAGTGGTTGAGTTTGGATCTGTCTCAGGCTTCTCTGTCAACTTTGAGAAGTCCACCGCTATGTACCTAGGTAAAGATGTCATAACCCCAGCCTGGGCAAGGGATATTCCTATTACTTGGGCAGGATCGACCATGTCATACCTGGGCATCCGACTACCAAAAAATATCCACTCTTTATATGACCTCAACATCTCTAAAGCGATAAGTGCGGTGGAACATGAGATGAATAACTGGAAACACTTACGCCTCTCTTATGGAGGTAGGATAAATATAATTAAAATGATCATATTTCCTAAATTGTTGTATCCTCTACAAGTCTTACCACTACTATTGACAAGATCAGATGCAATTAGATTGGATGCAGACTTTAGACGTTTCATTTGGAACTCCAAAAAACCGCGTATTGGGCTGATCAAGTTACAGCAGTCCAAAGATAAAGGGGGGCTGAATCTGCCAAATATCACCAGATATAATCAAGCGGCTCAATTACGGCACCTTAGAGACTGGTTGCATAAGACAGACATCTATACTAACACTACACTGGACCAGAGTTTTATACCTAATCTTAACTTATTGGCCTTTATCCATTTACATGAACAAGAATTACCAACTCAGACTATACATAATCCACTCTTATATACCACACGCAAACTCTGGCACAAACTCTGTCATATAAATCACTTAAGTCCCTATACTTCGGTGCATCTCCCCCTGTTAAAGAACCCGAATTTTCAGAATGGCTCAGCCTCCTTCCCATTTACTGATTGGGCAAAGTTGGGAATTACTAAAATAAGACAATTAATCAATATAAACACACGTAAACCAATGACTTATGCCCAAATTAGCTCAACTTATCCGCAGCTGGCTCCCTACCATCTAGCTGTATTCCAATGCCAACATTACATTAGTACAGTTTTGCGGAAAATTCCTCCCTCGGATTGGGATAACCCCTTGGATGTTATGCTTTCAAAGCCTCCCTTAACTCATCAGGCCATATCGCAACACTACTCCTTGATACGGGATCAATTTGATTATAATCACTCTAAAACTGGTCTTTCGTTATGGCAGGAACGGTTCCCTCATCTGACTCCAGAAGTTCTCCTTAAAGCACTTGCCAACTCCATTAAAATTTTACCGGCCATGACCTATACAGAAATGTTTCTTAACATTTTTCATAGAGCGTATCTATCTCCATCTCGTAGGTTTCAGATAGGACTATCGGAATCTCATTGTTGTCCGAAATGTGGATCTCCAAGAGCGGATCTGACACATTGCTTCTGGGAATGTCCCCCAATTAAAAGATTCTGGACTCAGATTTGGAGGTTCTCTAATACACATTTGGTGAACTATGCACCCCTATCTCCGGAATGGGCGATATTTGGAATACTTCCAAGTAGCTGCAAAGTTAGCAGGGGATGCAAAATTTTATTATTAGCAATTTCAGCTGCGGCTAGAAAAAGCATACTGCAGGTCTGGGCCCAGAATTCTCCTCCTGTGTTCTCTCTTTTTAGAGAAAAACTCTATCATATATTTAGAATGGATTGGATAGAGACTTCCTTGCAAAAAGAGTCTAGAGTAAAACAATTTTTTAACACATGGGAGAGTTTTATAGACCTTTTACCTCACGCTATACGAACACAACTCTGGAATAGTTTCCACAACACTCAATGGTATGAGTTGAGAATGGTCTCTGCAGACCCCCCAATCAATATATCTATATCTAATGACAGTTAAGTCCTGTGGAAAGGGGGATTTTTGGAATGGAATGACATGTAATTGTGATTGCACATTGGAATGTTAAAAAAAAAAAAAAAAATTGTGAATACATACTTGTACTTTATAATGCATTTAATTGTACTTGACATATTTTCTTTTTACCTCAATAAAAAATTTTTGAAGAAAAAAAAAAAAAAACAAAGGCTCCACGGTGTGGAGAGATAGACTAAATAGACTGGGTGTTTCGATAGCAAGACCAAAAGTAGTTTACTATGCTCAAAATCTAATAGTGCAGATCTGTTGAATGTGTCCAGTGATCTCTAGCATTGATCCTCCCCATGCACATAAATCTCAGCCTTTCACCACACTAGGCAGTGTGGCAAACAGCAGGTCAGTCCAGACATTTGCACAATTCAGGCCCATTCATAACTGTCTCTCTCTCTGATAATAGAGATGCTCATAGTTCTGAATGTGCCACACACCTCCAGATTCTAAACTGGAAGTTCGGAACGGAAGTGCAGAGAGTATTTCATTGGGGGACTTGACTATACGGTCCCCATTCCCCCACTAGACAACAATAAAGGAAGGGTGGCTGATTGCCTGGAGTCCAGCATGTGACAAAGGAGGTGTCAGCAACTACATCTAGCATTTCTGTGGTCACAAATTGGCAGACGGCTCAATATGAAGTTGCAACCTGTGCCTCACTCCTATGGACAGAATTGCTATGGCACTGGCTTACTTCTAAGTATATGAATACCAACCATCTCAATTAAAATGTAGTCATGAAGTTTTTGGAATTTTTTTTATACATTTGTGCAGCCAGAGAAAAAGCCTATATGCAGTGTAGTTATTCACACATTCCATTCTTGACAAAATAGGCTTTAAAAAGTTGACACTCATTTCTGTGCTGTAGGCAATATAAAAAGCTGTAAGCCTATTAAAAAGTATGTGCACCCCCCCCACACTCCGGTTAACTAAGAAGAAACATCATTTTATTCCATTTTTCTTAGTTTTTTTTTTAACTCTTTACTTTCAATGGACATCTGCAAAAATGTCATTTAAAAAAACCCAGCACCAATCTATGTGAAACCGCAGCTTTAGCTTAGGAGCTTTGCATGACAGCCAACCTATAGCTAAGATCCTATGGCAGTAGGTGTCTTCAGAGTAGGTCTTGATCTGAGCTTCTAGATTTTGTTACAAGAAAAATCTCAGGAGCACAGTGACCATGTTCCTACCAGTACATTGGATATTCACAAATATTTAACGTTTGTCCACAAGTTGGCTAAACCCATGTAGACACCTGTTCACCCATGTAAACAGGTGACATAAGAAGAAACAATACAACTACAATAAAACCTTCAGTAGATGTAACATTACTACAAGGCTAGCTCCCTGCATGAAAAGAAAATGGACTCTGCTAACAAGTGGGGATAAGGATGTTAAACGGGCAATAACCTCAAAAATGTTCTCTGTCTTGTGTGTAGAAAAATTAAATGCCAAAATATTGTCTGTTTCTATGATCTCTATTTGGACAAAGATTCTGTGCTGTACAGTGAATTTCTTGACACATGGCAGGATGCCCTCCTTAGTAGTCCTTGGAGGTCTCACTCTCCTCCTCCCTGAATGAGTGTCTGAATAGAATGTGTAGTACTTCAAGCTACAGTTGGGAAGGGGAGTGTCTTGATAAGAATAAGTTACACATGTAAGAAAATAAATTACCCGTGGTGCTCTGAGTTGACCAATTCTCATTTGTAGAAAATACTGACACTAAATGTACAAATTTTTCTAGAAATATATATATTTTTTTATGTCTATGTAAATCATGCACAAAGCTTTACATTTTAACATTTTAGTGCACACAATATATACATATTATATATATATACATAATTATATATATATATATATATATATATATATTATATATTATATATATATATATATATATATATATATACACACATACATTTATATACATATACACACACACATATATATATCTATATATACACACACACACATATATATATATATATATGTATATGTGTGTGCATATATATATATATCTATATCTATATATATATATATATCTATATCTATATATCTATATCTATATCTATATCTCTCTTACAGGAACTGGATTACAAGATTAGCACCTACAGACTATTCTTTCTAAATTCTGCTTCAGACTTATTTAGAATACCTTCAAGAGGTTTGGACCCAAAAATATACACATCATTCTAACACAAAAGCAGAACAATAAAAAACAACTGAACATGTGTTGGCATATAGCAAGATTTAGGTAGTAATGTGATTGCTTGCATTTTACAGTGGTTCCCAAATCAACTCTGCACAAATACTAAAGCCCCAATTAAAAAAAATGTAGAACTAAAAATACAAAATACAGTAACCATGATCTGCTGCTTTTCTTGAACAGGTGGGTGCATTAGACATGGAAATGCATATTTTCATATATGGTTGTTATAAAGATCAAAGTGTATAAAAACGAGAATGTCAGAAAAAAAACAAAAGAAAACCCACACTCCTTATCCGGATAGGTATTGACCAGACCCATGTAAAAACTGCCACTCATGGTGAGCAAGTGACTTCAGGAATGCACCCGTTCACTCTATACTTCAGTCTGGTCCCAGAGTAATCACTTAGGTCTATGCTTGCCATGGTCTTTCAGGATGTGATCTATTTCTGGGGGTGGAAAGGTCTGCAGGTTGTTACAGAATGTTTACATAGTCATCGCCAACAGATATTTTTGTACTCGTAAAAATGCAAGCTAAGCTTGACTTTTATTTGACATTTTCAGCAATTGCAACCTATTAAAATAATCCTAAATGTAAATACAAAACCCAAAAATCATCCGAATCATAGCAGCAAATTGACAGAGGTGACTGGCTTCATACCTCCTCATAAGTCACTTTCAGGTACAGACAGACAGTGTTATGGGGCCAGTTAACGCTAATTTTGCTTTTAGGATTTGGGAAATTAGTCACCGTTTTTGTTAACTGTTCCTAATTTTATAACCACATAATAGAAAGTCTTAAAAAATAAATAAAAATAAACTAAAAATGTATGTCTATAGTTTGAAATGTTCCCGCCACACAACAGAAAACATAAGTTAGACTCTTAGCCAGGCCGTGTCAGGAAATAGCATGGCATGCAGGATTCTTTACATATTTTTCCTTTTGTTTCAATATTCAGTCGTTACTTTGAGGCAGACAAATGCCATCATTCCCAGTGAGAGCTACATTGTGACCTGTGCTTGCAATAATAAGCTCACTAGAAGCACAACTATTTCTTGATACTTCATTGTAAAATCCATTAGGTGTAATCTCCTCAAGTAATTGTTCTTATTGCACTTTATTGACAATGTGGACCATTGATTCTTCACACCATCTATGATTCCTTCATTTGTATTCATGAAATGTCCATCAGTTCAGTCTAAATAAATTTGATGCTATAAGCACTAACATAAAATGAATCGATACAAAGAAACATTAATTTTGCATTATCCTTATTAATCGGGCAGGCTAGCTATGCAGGCTGCAAATGAAGGTCAAAGGTTTGTCAATGGGTCAGAACCCTTGACCTACAGACTGATACGCTTCTCATTAAAAAAAGCTATTCTGAACCATCCGGTGACAGGATTTACTAGCAGACAATATGAAAGAACACCTTATTCTTTAAGAGATACTAGAACTCAATAAAAACCATTTTACTTTAATTACAGAATAGAAACCTAGAAGCACAGAAGCAGGATTTAATGAATGCGTAAGACACAAAAGGTCAAAGAAGGTTTAGAGTTCAGCCCCTTACACTTCTAAATTACATTTTAAAAAATGGATATACTGTAAAGTGTGGAAAACATATTTGCACCTGTGTTTTTCACCAACGTTTCAATGTCCTTTAAAAGAGCAGAGAAATTTTAGCATCCTGAACCTCAATTTTTTTTTTCCAGCAGAATACTCTCTTCTCTATTACTATTGTTAATAATTATTAGTAAACCAGCTACGACGGAGATTAGCAAATAGTCCAGTATCAAATACACACTGACAATGTAACAATTATATATGGATATATTTTGCAGTTGGTCTTTCAAGGGGATCCAACATTTGGTTACATACTAAGGATGTAAAGCAAGATGCAGGTGAGTTCACTTACACTTTAAAGATGCGTGTCGCTTACAAATGTTAAATTACACATTAGAATGTTTTAGCTCATTGCAGATTTTTTAAATGTACAAATTTGAGTCAACAGTCAGTTTGGTATTTGGAGAGTTTACAAAGGAGGAGGTGGTCAATCACTAGGCCTCCATAATCCCTGTCATCTCCCGATTTTCCTCTTACTTTACCAACCACTCATTTTCTGTCGTCAAATCTGACTCCACCACCCCCAAACTTCACTTATCTGCCTTTCTAAGCTCCTTCTCTGGTGACCATATCAGTCATTTTGGCATTCAGTAATACCTGTAGGTTGATGACTCTCAAATCAATCTTTCCTACACTGACCTCTCCCCTTCTCTCCTCTCTTGTGTCTCCTGCTATCTCATCTTGGATGTTCCAGTGTTTTTGAAACTCAATATTTCAAAGACTTGGTGCTATACTCAACTCCACCCTCACCTTCAAACTTCACATTCAGTTCCTCTCCAAATCCTGGAAAATGTCTAACAGCCATCCCTTTCTCACTGTGGAAGCTACAAAAACTCTTATTCAATCCCTCGCCTTGATTAACGTAACCTCATCCTCTCTGGCCTACCCAACTCCTGCGCGCCCCTCTTCAGTTTAACTGGTGCCCACTTTATGTTTCTCTTCCACAACACAACCTCTGCCAGTCACCAATTGGCCCCCCGAGCCATACAGAATTTAATTTAAACACCTCACCTACAAACCCTCTGCCAATCCCTCCCTCGCCAGCCCCTACATGTCCATCCTCATCTCTACCCACACTTCTTCCTGCTCCCACCACTCTGCCAACGACCTTCGAATCACTAATACGCCGATTACCTCTTCCCACCTCAAGGACTTTGTCTGGGTAGCTCCTCACCTGTTGAATAACCTCCCACGCCCTATCCGATTAGACCTTAAAATTATTTTCTTTAAAATCGGCCCATCAGCCCTCCTACCAACGACTTAACGACTTTGTCTGCTATCACCTCCTATTGGTGCCTTCCTATTTGTTTCTTTCTCTACCATTTAGCATAATAAGCTTTCACGTGCAGACTCCTCTTTTCTTGGGGTAAATGTATTAAGGAGAGATTTTTGCAAATAGACAATATTCGCGACTTTCACAGCTAAATTTAAGACAGCAACGTCTTTGTGTTCTCCTATTATTGCATTACCTTCTGTACCTCTAGGCTTGCTTCCTTAGAACCGTTTTCGTGAGCCAAAGTCTATTTCACGTTGGACATCTATCATTCTCACTCAATGCCCTGTAAAGTTATCTGTGTATAATCTGTTAATTAGTAGATGTCTGGTCTTCATAGGATTAGTTGCATAATTATATTTAGTTTAATAATGTATTATGTAATGTATTGTTTCTGTCTTTGTATTGTGTACTACATTAAATTTCATGTACAGCGCTGAGGACCTGTAGGGGGTAATTTAATTGGGCCGCATTATTCCACAGAGTATTACTGTTACTACGGTAGTTTTAAGGCTGACTTTTGATCACAGTTCACAGGGCTGCGAGCAAAAATCAACGTTAACATTACAGAAATAATGGTAATAGTGCGCAGGCCACATTATTCTTCCGAATAACATGGCCAATTGAATCGGACCTTTGTGGCACTTCATAAAAGATAATAGTCACAGATTCTCTTTGTTAAGATAAAGTATCCAGCCAAAAATTCAAATTTTAAATTTAGTGCGTACCCCTAATTTTTAAGCACCAAGAAGTTACTCTGATAATGCATTTACTTTACTTATAACATTGGCCATAGCCAGTTCTTAAAAGAACATCACTGATTCAAAATGTTTAATCCATTTCCAGCCTCTCTCCTTACATGCTCTACTAGCAAATAAAAAAACAAAACAAAAAACAGCCTAGATGCAGGTCTTATTTAATACTGTTTTCAGGGACAAGATTAGCAGCTGCATCTATCTATGCAGATGAATTGCAGGGTAAATAGAGTTTATTTGGACTAGTAGATCTAACAAGATGAGACAGGCCTCACTGGTGTAGTGTAAAGGGGGAGAGCATACAAGTACAGAAAAAGTGTAGATAAATTGTAGCTAACATATACAATTGCACTAACAATATATATTGTAACCAACAAAGTCACTAAGAGTATACAAATCAAGTTCTTCATTTTATAAAAGCAAGACAAAAAAACAGCTTCATGAATACTTTAAAAAGCAGAGAGGTCACTAGAAATCAGATATCCAATTTGAATTGTTCAATATGGCATTTCTGGACCTTTAGAAAAGCCAACTGTCCTACAACAGTTTATCCTGCAATGTCCTTTGGCAAATAGGTAACCTGATCTAAATAGACAGAATGTTTTTGCGATTAGGCCCACAATAACATCTGACCTGTCAGAGATGACAAGCCACTTAGGGCAAATCCAGCATTGAAATGTGCCTTAAGTCTCATCTAGATTATATTGCAGTGTGCTCATCAGTTACATATCCATGGACGCTTCCATATAAAGTCACTGTCGAATTATTGCAAAGCATTTCTCTACCATTTAAAGCAGGAAAGTCTCATCTCCAAACTACTATATTCCCAATACATTACACATACATGTAATTAAAGCCACATGGAAGCAGTTGCTGTGTACTTAATTTTTCACATATCAATAAAGAAGGTAATTTTAGCAATTC
Organism: Mixophyes fleayi; assembly: GCF_038048845.1. Lineage (NCBI taxonomy): Eukaryota > Metazoa > Chordata > Amphibia > Anura > Limnodynastidae > Mixophyes > Mixophyes fleayi. The sequence continues at coordinate 103,584,626 of NC_134402.1, read as the reverse complement.
ATTACTTGATCACCAGGAATTGCTACCACCTGTATATAAAAGAAGAACTTTGCCAGTTCTCTCTGGTGCATTCAGCCTTGTGTTCGCGCTATGCCATGGAGAAAACCGCCTGCAATAAAATCTCTGAGATGTAGATCTTGCTGCTCATCAGTCTGGAAGGTCGTTTCAAGTCCACCATTCTAAAGTGACAGATATACAAATGGAGACCATTGGGTGAAATTTGCTGAGGCATCTATTGCTGGGATATACAGGTCTGCTAAACTTCATCTACTGAAGAAAACGTAACTATTGCTTTCATGGAATGGTAGCCAGGAGAAAGCCCCTTCTCTCCAGAATGAAAAATCACAAACCATAAAAAAAAATAAAAAATTGCTGTATGGCATAGGTTTACAAAGTTGCATATGAAAGGTACATATGTTTTCTGCAATAATATCCTCTGACAGGCCGTAAAAAAGTGAAGAGGTTTGGCCTTATTGCACAAAGCCATATTAGGAGAAAATCACAACATGGCGTATAACCAAAATAACTTTACACCAATTACCAACCATGAACTCCTCTTTATATCAGAGTACGCTTGAGCAAAATATGAAGCCATCTGTCTAGCAGGGCAATGATCTTGCACCAGCAAGCCTACAGAAAAGCTGAACAAGAATCAAGGTTCTGAAATGGCCAAGTCAAAGTGCAGATCTCAACTCCATTAAGATGCTGTGGTGCAACCTTAATAAAGCTGGGTTTAGACAAATAATCTCAAACACTGAAAGACTGCTTTGTAAGGAAGAACGGGCCAAAGCTCCTGAAGTTTAAAGACTGATAAAAGTAATCATTTTCTGTTTGAGTTTCTAGTTACCCACTAGAGTTAAGAAAACACCAGTGACACAGCAAGTCAAACGTCATAATGTTTGACATGCAGTGGTAACCGGCACTTGTTGGACAGAATGGGGTGGGTTCAATGAAGAAAGAGAGCTTAAAAAAATATATATAAAATAAAAAAAATCCCACCAGCAAGCACAAGCTGGTATTGGGTAATTCAAAGCAATAGTTTCTATCCTCATCCTCTGCCATCATGCTTTTACCAGTATTTTTAATGCTAGTAAATGCATGTAAACAGGAACAACAAGCTTAAACATGGGTCAATTAGCTAAGTCATGGTGTCTATGGTACTTCATCACACACAAATTCCTCATGATTGCATATTTTTGGTTAAATAATAATTACAAAGTAAAATCTACTATGTATTATTTGCCACACAGATTAAGTTCATCAATTTTTAGGACTTAATAAGGTCTAGATGACTATTAGTCAAGATATGTAAAAAAACAGTAACTATTTGAAGAATTATTATCATTATCCCATATTTAAAGGGCACAACATGAGATACACAAAGCCATTCATAGGGAATACAACAAGACTGTACATGGTATAACAGTACAATACAGCAAACAAATAACACTACAACTCTCAACACAGCTACAGGTGTGCAAGGCTGAAACCTGTGCCCATTAGCGAGAGTGCAACTAGCAGATTTAGAGCCACAGAAAGATGTGCAATGACAATGGAGAAGTGGTGTCAATAGAGCTCAAGGAGAAGGTACACAGTGTAGCTGATGAACAAAAAAAAGTTATAGGTAATGAGAACAGGAGTGAAGAAAAGATCCCTACTCACCAGAGCTCACAATCTAAACGGAAAGGGGCAGACAGATGGTTGACACATGGGGGGTGAGAATGTAAGGGTGAGTAAAATCGGCGGTAGTCATTTTACCGGCTCCAATAACCCCGACACCCACAGCCTGGATTACATTATACATGCTGTGGGTCCAGCCATTGCCGCTTTAAAAGCGCAGTTTGGATTAGGTCCATTAGAAATGACGTCACTTCTTACCATCCATGTTTTGCAAACTCCTTTTTTACACTGGTAGGGAATTGAACGCGCCACAAATACCACTACTTATCGCTATTTTTTTGTCTGTGTTTACTGTGTTGGGGTTATTGGAGCCGGAAAACCCCACCACACCCAGTAAAATAACATGGTGAAATGGTTAAGTGGAGGACTGGTAGACTTTTCTAAACAGGTGGGATTTCCATGACTGTTTCAACTTCCGAGTCACATACTGACTGATGACTGCCCATTCTTGCCTAATCAATGCTTGGGGTTTGTCAGAATTTGTGAATTTTTGTTTGTCCACCCGCCTCTTGAGGATTGACCACAAGTTCTCAATGGGATTAAGGTCTGGGGAGTTTCCTGGCCATGGACCCAAAATGTTGATGTTTTGATCCCCGAGCCACTTGGTTATCACTTTTGCCTTATGGCAAGGTGCACCATCATGCTGGAAAAGGCATTGTTCGTCACCAATCTGTTCTTGGATGGTTGGGGGAAGTTGCACTTGAAGGATGTTTAAGTACCATTCTTTATTCATGGTTGAATCTTAGGCAAAATTGTGAGTGAGTCCACTCCCTTGGCTGAGAAGCAACCCCATACATGAATAGTCTCAGTATGCTTTACTGTTGGCATGACACAAGACTGATGGTAGCGCTTACCTTTCCATCTATGTACAAGCGGTTTTATACATGCCCCAAATTTGAAAAGGGATTCACCATCAGCAGTCCAATCCCTGTATCTTTTGCAGAATATCAGTCTGTCCCTAATGTTTTTCCTGGAGAAAAGTAGCTTCTTTGCTGGCCTTCATGACACCAGGCCATCCTCCAAAAGTCTTCGCCTCACTGTGCGTGCATCCACACGCACACCTGTCTGCTGCCATTCCTGAGCAAGGTCTGCACAGGTGGTGCCCCAATCTTGCAGCTGAATCAACTTTAGGAGACGGTCCTGGTGCTTGCCGGAGGTTCTTGGGTGCCCTGAAGTTTTCTTCACAACTATTGGACCTCTCTCCTTGAAGTTCTTGATGATCCAGTAAATGGTTGATTTAGGTGCAATCTTAGTAGCAGCAATATCCTTGCCTTTGAAGCCCTTTTTGTGCAAAGCAATGATGACTGCACGTGTTTCCTTGCAGCTAACCATGGTTAATAGAGGAAGAACAATGATTTCAAGCACCACCCTCCTTTTAAAGCTTCCAGTCTGTGATTCTAACACAATCAGCATGACAGAGTGATCTCCAGCCCTGTCCTCATCAACACTCTCACCAGTGTTATTGAGAGAATCACTGACCTACTGTCAGCTGGTTCTTTTGTGGCAGGGCTGAAATGCACTGAAAATGTTGCTTTGGGGATAAAGTTCATTGTCATGGCAAAGAGGGACTTTTAAATTAATTGCAATTCATCCGATCACTCTACATGACATTCTGGAGTATATGCAAATTGCCATTATAAAAACTGAGGCAGCAGACTTTATGAAAATATTTGTGTCCTTCTCAAAACGTTTGGCCAGGACTCTACACATATACATACATCTTTCTTAACTATGTCATCAGGAAATTAATGTTTATTTAATACTGTTTATTCACAAAGGCTCCCTGTAGTGCCATATAATAATTGGACATTTTAACAAATATCCGATTACATATCAACAAGCTGAAGCAGGCAAATCAAGCAAATCAATATGCTTAACCAACTTGTTAAAATAACACTATCACACACACTAAGCACACACAAATAAAATTACTTAGAATATTTATTACATAATAGTTCTTTACAATGTATCCACCAATTTTTTTTTTAACATATTGATGTAAACAAATTTCTCAGGCATCAAACCAGTGTAATAGACAAAGCACAACTGGAAAAAAGAAAATGGAAATATAAAATAATTGGACCCTTTATCTAGTAATTTATTCCATTTCAAAAGACAAGAGCATAACTAGAAGAGAAAATGTTTACGTATACATACCTGTGAGCAGAGAAGCATGACCAACTCCACAACCGAGCTACTAGATTTCATACAAACGAGGCCTAAAAAAAGAAATTAACAAATCGACAGTCAATGGAAGTAAAATCTGGTACAAAGATTTATTTATTTCTATGGAAGCATTTGGTGGACTGTTGTGGACCCAATAGTTGAAACATCGCCTACATTAACGACAGATTTGATGCAGGCGACAGATTTGATGGGAAAAGAAAAGTATAGAAAATGCATTCTGAAAACTTTCCATAATGTGTGACTATGATTGTAAGTTGCAGATCATCACAGGTTTCACAACAGTCTACTCTTATTTGTAACCTGCATTACAGCACTTTTTTGCTATTATTTGCATTTATTAAATAAATATATACATAGGTATATTTACACACAAGTACACAAGTTTGGAATGACTAATTTCACAAATTCAGAATATGTTTATCTCGTTCACAACAGCTGACTTCTTCTGGCCATGGAGTTGCTGTACAAAGTGTTAAAAATTATTGTTATGTACAGCTCAGTGGGTTAGACAAATTGTTTCCAATTGTGCAGAGAAAATTCTGTGAATACATGAAGGATTTCCACAGTTTCATAAAGCTGCCTGCATCTGTCAACATCTCAGCTGCTTTTAGATCTAAGTTACACTGAACCTATTAATGCTTACAAATGTGAAGACCGATGGTTTGATTTAAAAAAAAAAAAAAAATTTAATTTCAACTATTTGTAGGCTAGGTCATACAACACCTTCCTTATGTAGAAAGGAGTTGTAGTGTTGTATGTACACATATTTGGTAGCACTATACTAAAGATAACTAGACCTTTAGTTTTTGGGTGTCACTTATTAGGGCTACACTAACTGGGTGAAATGGACTATGGGAAGAATTTTGGAAAAACATTTTTTATATAATGAATTGAAAATAAAGTTATTTTCCTAGTAAAACCAAAAAAAGAGCATTGTGTACGATAACCTACCCCTTAAATTTTTTTTTTTTACAAAAAATGGACACTTACCAGGGTATACAAAGTAGTTTAACAAACGAATCGTAATGATGCTGAATGTGGCCTGATCACAAATGCATGAACATAAAATATGGAGGTTCTGAAGCATATTGTTTACTGCTAAATAGAGAAGGAAATTTCTGGCAAGCACCTTTCACCTAACCACTAACTTCGGGGTTACAGCCCTTATGCAGTTACCTAGGTTGCTGCTGGATAATCCAAAGCCTTCTGTCAACAGATTTCATGCAAGTATGAATGTACAATCACAGAGCACATATAAGTAAATCTTTATCCCGAATTCAAATAATTAAGAATGAATTTTCACTTATAAGTGCTGCATGGCTGATTGTTCTTGCTGCTATGATTACTAATAGTGCCTTATGTTTCAACACCAAAGTGGAAATTGGTTTATGATGCATCATGGTTTATTTTCTAGGATATAATTACCTTTAAAACTATTGATGCATTAAAGCTACTTTAACCAACATTTTGTAAAAAGTCTTTGCCCCTTTATGTTTATTCTTCCTATATCATACAGAAGTACAATACATACGTTAAACTGATTCTTAATACGTTTGTATTCTTTTGTAGCATAATTATATATGCAGAGAAGGGAAATGGTTCATTGACCTTTGCTTTCTCCACTGCAGTCCTTTCCTTTAGCCCTCTAGCTATCAATCAAGTTTCCATTTTGCTTGGTGGCAGCAGACATCCCGAACACTCTTATTAGTACTTTGACCCTTGGCCCCATAGTAAACCTTAGCAGGAGCTTAAGTAGTTACCTATGAGACATTTCTGATTGTTTATACGCATGGATATGGAGGTGGCGGTAGTGGGGATGATGGCATTCCATGTATACAAGTTGACAAAAGTAGAAGATTAATGCAATATAACTGTCCCTCTACATACCAACATATTCAAACTAGACAAATGGCAAAGGAGTCCTAGCTTTAATTAAAAAAAAAAGTGGCCTGCCTCTATCACATTTTATACTTGTTATGCAAACACAGCTACGTGCATGATCCTGCTGCCACTTAGTATAGCACATTACTAGCACTGTACTGTAATTCTCAAAATTATTGGACACTGAATATTTTACCAAATGTAACATTATATACAGCATATAAAGTTTTGTGTAGCACTCTACAAACAAACACTGTTTTCAGACAGCGCGCTAAACCAACCTAGTTTAGAAAATCATATTTATGCCTGGGATGAAAGTAACAGACTCACAGACTAAAATCAGTTTCACAAGGAATCAGAGAGTGTCATTCAGTACGATTTTACCCACTTCAGATAGTAACCCCCCCCACCTCACTTGCAGGACATTTCAGTCCCGAATAATGAAAATGAGATTTAAAACTGACAATCTTTCTAATGAAAAATTATTATTGTACCCCTTTTTGAAAATGGCAGGTACATGGGGCCACTCATGTGTCATATAAGCATCTTTTGGTCTGGTTTGTATGGATGTTCAGCCTCAACTAAAATTTGCTGCACTGCAAATTATAAATGTAGATTATATGTAGATTATCTTGTTAACATCAGTTCCAAGAGCATTCATTATACTGTACCTGTCAAGGATGTCACTCAGAGATCACCTGCCTGGGACTCAGATTCAGTTCCCCTGGTAACTGTGCAGAAAATGTGGTGTTGCACTGACAGCAGACACTTGCTTTCATGTTTAAAAAGTACATGAAAAGTTATGGGCAGCACCACCTTTTCTACACAGATACCTATAGACCAGTTTATATAACTATAGTTATAGTGTGCACATACTTTGGGTTCACTTCAGGGTCTCCTGGAGCAAGAAAAATTAGAAAGCTCTCCTACAAAACCCCAGTGCTGTGTCCTACACCCCCTTCCCCCCAACACAAACATTACTACCTTAATTCTTTAATAAAAGTTACATACATGGGGTACCCCTGAAAACGTTAGAGGTCCCAGAATGAAAAAAGATGTTTTCATTCTGTGTATTTAACCAATTATGTGAAAGTAACCAAGAGAAACATTAAAGGAAAATATCTTTCCCCAGATTCTGGTTATAAGCAGCTAATTAAATGCAGTTCTATTATTTGGGGCACCATGCCTTAAAAATACTAAATTACATTTAAAAATATACCCCATTGTTTTCTAACACATTACCATAATACACTTAAATTGTTTAGCATTTCTGCTCAATGTAATTAAGTAGTAGAGCTTGCTTATACAGCTCTGTTTTGTTTTTATAGGACATTGTGGATAAAAGCTCTCCTTGTGATAAAACATATAACACACAAATGTGTGAGAATATGATTTTATTTGATTGAGTAAACTGAAGGGAGAAATATATTTTTTTTTAAAAAAGCAAAGAAAATATGAAAACTGGTCATGAAAGTAAATAATTCCCCTGATAAAGAAGTTAATTTAGGTCTTGCACCGTTTTTTAACTCATGAACATCACACTTGGCCTACTCTGCTTAAAATGACATCCATATATATGTCATAGCTTCAAAAACTCTGCTAGTCACCCTCCTCACTTCCGACCTACACAAGCTGAAACTACCGTCTAACCCACATTTTTTTTTCACCTATCTCCTCCACACCCAACACCAATCCCCACTATTTGCTCATGTTTCCCTTGCACCCCAAAATTACCAACCTCCCACATAACTCCAAACCTTCCAAACGCATTCTCATTCTTCCTACCTCCCCTTTTCATGTACACTCTGGAACACTAGATCTGTCTACAAGCAGCATAGACCATATCCACAACCTATTCTCTTTAATTCCTTCTGCCTCCTTGCCATTACTGAAAGTTAGCTCCCCATCTCTGACACGGCTTCCTCATATGGGATCTTTTCTTCAAAACACACGCTTTAAGTTGTTACTGGCCTGGCGGTAGAGCAATACTGTCTGCACCTTCTGAGTCATCCCCCCACTCTCATTTTCCTTACCATCAATCTCTTCATCCACTCCACCTCAATATTGCTGTCCTCCAATGATACCAACACCCCAAAAAGCACTGCCAGCTCTAAACCCCTTACCTTTACTCCTAACTAATTTGTTGGTTTTATTTCAGAACATGTTGTAACTGATGTATACATATATACAGTTGCTCACAGTTGATACTGAACAACAGACAGGCAGTATGACAACCTTATGCAGTTAATGTACTTATTATAGTACATTAATATATGCAGAAGGTAGTAAGCTTATATTATGGGAAATCTCAGAGAACAGGTTGCTAATATATATTTTGTGCCTCTGGTGACTTTATAGATCTATATATAAGTAAGTTTAAACACAAAAAGGATGCAGCTCCAATTAAATACGTATTTACAGTTCAACTGTCACTGGAAGAACTTGCTGAGAGCTGAACTTCCTGTCTGTGCATGCACAGTAGAGCGATGCGGACGGCTGGAGGCTGCACCAATCCCTGTCTTCACTAGATCACAGTGGACACCACTACCAAGATGGGAGACAGAGCGCAGCGCTCCATATTAACAACTCCCTCCTATGGTCTCATATCCCACTCATACTGATGGATATTCCCAGACCATGTGTTCTCCCATATCTGCGCCATCAAAAGCTTCTCCAAATCAGCCTTTCAAATCTCTGATCTCAAAATTCTTTCCTTCTACCTAGTTTTTGCCTCCCTACATCAAAAGTCATGCAAACATAGCGACACCTAAACAGCACTGACCCCATCCTCTTCTCACCGTCACATAAACCACTAATTTCTAACCTGTCCTGTCCTATACTGTAGTCTCATTCTACAATAATACACTGATTGTAGCCCTGGATGAGGAAGCTCGAGTCATCACAGATCGCCAGACACAAACACCAACCCTGGCACTACAAACAGACCCGCCATCTGCAAAAGTGCTAAAGGTACCACCAAGTGCTAATTTAAACATCCACCCAGTCAAACACCACATCTTTGTAACCTTCAACTCTCTTTTCTGCCAACCCCACCACCCTTGCCTTCTTTCCATACTACTCAAAACTTTACCACCAATATCAACACATCAGTCAATAATTCTTCCCTCACCAGATCTCAACTCACACCCTTCATCATCATTTATTTATATAGCGCCACTAATTCCACAGCGCTGTACAGAGCACTCATTCACATCAGTCCCTGCCCCATTGGAGCTTACAGTCTAAATTCCCTAACACACACAGACAGAGAGACTAGGGTCAATTTTGATAGCAGCCAATTAACCTACCAGTATGTTTTTGGAGTGTGGGAGTAAACCGGAGCACCCGGAGGAAACCCACACAAACACAGGGAGAACATACAAACTCCACACAGATAAGGCCATGGTCGGGAATTGAACTCATGACCCCAGTGCTGTGAGGCAGAAGTGCTAACCACTACGCCACTGTGCTGCCCTTCTTTCTCCACTCACTTACCCACCCTTAGTTCTTCCTCGTCATACTCTTTCCCCCCTCAACCTCATCCTCTCAACATCTTTCACTCCCAACCTGTCCACTCCCAAAGCTTGCCTGCACTTAGCATACCTCTTTAACCTGTTCTTTTTCAGTGGAACTTTCCATTCTATCTTCAAACATGTGGCCATCTCACCTATTGTCAAGAAATCATCTAAAAGCCCTACCGCTCCTGCAAATGCTTCATTTCTGTTCTCCCCTTTGCAAAATATTTAAGCAACTTGAGTTCAACTGTTTGACTCACTTTCACTCATTAACTCCCATATTGACCCTCTGCAAGAAAGTCAAACTGTAATTTCTCCCTGCTCCACCTCCTTGACCTCTCTGCCGCTTTCAATACAGTCTACCACCATTTTTTCCTTGACACCATGCACTCCCTTTTCCTTTGTGGCACTTTGGTGTCCTGGTTCACCTCCTACCCTTCTGAACAATTCTTCAGCTTCTCTACATTTTGCATATCCTCCACTCCCACTGAGTAGTTGTCTTTCAAGACTCTGAATTAGTGGACGTGATATAAAGAGAAAACAGAGCACACTCTACCAGTGTGTCCAATTACCTCTCCCCCATCTTCTTTTGGAAGTACTTACATTACTTAAAGTTAAACATGTCCATAATGGAGATCATCATCTTCCACACTCCCTGTGTTACTACCAACCTACATTAGTCTCCCCCACAGCTGACATCATCATTACTCTTCCCCTTTCACTAAGCTCCATGTCTTGGTGTCATCCTTGACTCCACCCTCCACACATCATTATGATCATCATATACATAGCGCCAGCAAAATCTGTAGAGTTTTACAAATGGGATCAAACACTAATAAAACAATACTGGGTAATACAGACAGAGGTAAGGCGGCCCTGCTTGCTAGCTTACAATCTAAGCAACAATGGGAATTTGACACAAGGTTAAGTGCTACATATTGCATATTGGTCCAGCCAGAATGCAAAGATAAATAATGCTTAGTAGTCTATATGATCCAGTTATGCAACAATGTTGGTCAGAGGGTTGTTCCCATGTGTGAACTGTGCAAACGGTGGTAATAGGGTAACCTAGTGAGGTTAAGGATTATATGCTTGCCTGAGGAGGTGGATTTTCAGAGAACACTTGAAGGTTTGAAAGCAAGAGAAAAGGCTTATTGTGCGAGGGAGGGAATTCCACAAAGTGGGATCAGCTTGAAAAAAAGTGCTGTAACCAGAAATGGGAGCATGTAATGAGAGTGGAAGAGAGACGCAGATCGGAAGTGTAGAGTCAGGAGGTATTTTGAGACAAGTGAGGAGATATATGTTGGTACAGTTTTGTTGATGGCCTTGTAGGTTAATACAAGTATTTTATATTCGATTCGGTAAAAAACAGGCAACCAATGTAGAGACTGAGAGTGGCTCAGCAGAGGAAGAATAATTTGAACCAAAAATCAATCTAGTTGCTGCATGCAAAATAGATTGTAGGGTTAAGAGTCTGATTCGGGGAAGACCAGTAAGAAGGGAATTGCAATTGTCAATGCAGGAGAGGATGAGTGCATGAATTAAAGTTTTTGCAGCGTCTTGTGTGAGATATGAACTGATTCTGAAAATATTTTTTAGATGTATGTAACATGATTTGAAAATAGACAGTGGGGAGCAAAGGTTCGTTCCGAGTCCAGGATTACACTTAGCCAGCGAGGTTGGAGGTGGGATTTATGGTCATGTTGTCAACAGAAAGAGAAATGACAAGTAGGTAATGAATGCTGGCTGGCTGGGGTTATTATAAACTTTGTTTTTGAAAGATTGAATTTAAGTAGACGAGAGATCATCCAGGATGAAATTGCACAAAGACAGTCAGTAACACAGGACAACACAGATGGGGAGAGATCAGGAGAGGATAGATAAATTTGTGTATTATCCGCATAGAGATGATACTGAAATCGAAAGGAGCTTAGTAAAAGAGTTGTAGATAGAGAACAGCAGAGGACCTAGCACTGAGCCTTTTGGGACCCCAACTCAAGAGCGGATGTGGATCCAGAGAAATTGCCACTGAAAAAGCGATTAGATAGGTAGGATGAGAACCAGGATAGGACAGTGTCATGAAGACTTAGGGATTGTAGCTTTTTTTTTTTTTTTTTTTAATAAGGAAGTATTAGACTTTAGTTTTAGCAGTGATCAAATCAATAGGGGCATGGAAGCGGAGAGATGGCATGGTCATGTTAAAGAGTTTGGGTCAAATGGAGAGAAAGAGAGAAAGAATATAACAGAATATATATATATATATTACAGAATTTAGTTAGTGGTGGAATGAATGACAGATCTACTGACTTGAGGGAATAGGATCAAGAGGACAGGAGGTAGAGTAGGAAGATAAGAAGATACTAAATACTTAATCTTCATTTGTTGGATCAAATGAAGAGAGGGTGTCAGAGGGTGCTGGAAAGGAATTGAGCTGATCGGATGTCGAGGAAAATTATACGATTTCAAGTTGGAACTTATCAATCTTGTCTACGAAGTAGGAAGAAAAATCCTGGGCATTTATAGTAGTCAGAGGGTTTGGACTGGGAAGGTTGGGAAGAGATTTAATAGTTTCAAAAGCAAACACGTGTTATCTATTTTTTTATTAACCTCTCGATATGCTGTAATGCCCTCTTTTTACTGAAAAAAAGATGTTTCTAATAAAAAGTTAAAAAAAAAAAAAAAGTGTTAAAAAGGCGTTTGCGGTTAGAAGCCTGAGCATAGAAGAGAGATTGAAAGTATGTTTGTTTTGCAGTGTCCTGAACATTTCAATAAGAGTTGTAGATAGCAGTATATGTAGGGAATTATTAGTGGTACGAAATTCACACCAGTGATGTTATGCTTTCATAGAAAGTTTTTGAAGATTTTGAGCTACTTGTGTGACACGGATGACAGTGATGTCAACGAGGAGTATGAAGATTCACTGGAGACACTTGATCAAGTGCTGTTGCTAAGGATTGGTGAAAATGAGGCCCAACCAGTCCATTGTGCTGTTTTGTTGCCTCTTCCTTTAAAATATTGACAGAATACGTCTCTACCGCAATATGGACATTAACAAAACCATTATCCATTGTCTCATTATCCCCTCATACGTCTATCCCTTTTACAATACATCCTAAATGCTGCAGCGATACTATCTTCCTCGGTCGATGCTCCACATCCACTGTACCATTCTGCAGTCACTCATCGTCAATCTTTTTCATACAACTGACTCATCACAATCTGTATTTCCTCTGGCCCTTTGATCTGCACCTCACCTCCGCTCTGATCATGATCTTGCATTTTCATCTCCTAGACTTATTGAACTCTCTACTCTCCTTACTAAACTCTCCCAACCTTCTAACTTTTAAGCATTCTCCAAAAACAAACATCTTTACTAAAGCCTTTCCTAACCCCATCCAAATGTTCTACCAACTACAGTCCCATCTCCACTTAGAGTCATGCAAGCTTCTATTGTCTTAGCATTGCTCTCACTCAGAAGACTGCAAGATCTGTGGTACAGAAACTGCTCCACCCTATATCTCACATCTGCACCTCTTTCATTAACCTTGTGTGTATATCCTGTGTTTCTGTGTGTGTGATTTCATAAGAATTTACATACCAACTGCGCAGCATTGGTGAGTTTTGTGGCACTTAAATAAACGATGATTAAGGCTCACCAAGACGAATAATTTTTACGTTATTTATATAGCACTTACATATTATACATCACTTTGCATTTGAGATTTTGCAATACTTCACAATTTATCTAATTTTTCAAGTTGCATTCTGTTTGCAACATAAGATCATTTTCATTTGGTTGATCACAAACTCTATTCCTGGAGTCAGCTGAAGAATTGATGCTAAAAATACCAAGGGTTATATTAAAAGGGTATATATAAACAGTGGTTTGAAAAAGTAGAGATGTTGCCTATAGCAACCATTCAGATCCTAGCTGGCATTTTTAGGAATGTACTAAATAAATGATAATTACAATCTGATTGGTTGCTTGTCTAGAAAAAGCTGAGACAGCGAAAGGAGCACCAGCGTTGCTGTCTGTGACTGATCTAGAGATATTCTATTTCTCTTTCCTACCACTGGGGGACACTGCGACACATTGGGGTATAGTAGTGGGTATGGAAGTTCAGGCACTAAAACTTGTATGGTTTTTACTCCCCTCCTCTCCTGGAGAACTCAGTCTTTTTTTAGGGCCTTAGGAGTCAGGTCTTTAGGGTATAGGCTCCTGCCTATACCCGGTTTAGTTAGATTTGTACATGTTTTTATTTTATTTTTTCTTATCAGGGTGCCCGTAGGGATCGATCCCAAGACCCAGAGGGGGTGAACAGTCCTGGACTTCCTTCACTCTGATCCCCACGCAAGGTAAGAAGTGGCTGTGCCCTACATCTTCCTTGTACCTTCTTGCCAGCAGTTCAATCCCCTAGATACAAGCTTAAAGATATAATTTAGTATTTTTGGCAGCCATTAGGGCTTTAGGTGCCCATAGAGATATATCATGGGGCACTTTATAATTAGGTCACGCGGGGGAAAGATAAGGGATCCATCTCTCCCCGCCGACGGACCTGCCGGCAAGCCCCCCCTCCTCGGGGACAACGAGCAGCAGGGACTGTGGAAGCGCTTCGCTCTATTATAGAGAGCGGCGCTGATGTGAGGAGGGGAAAGCGCACACGCTGCCTGGGCATTTAACTCTGCGTGTTGTGCGGTAGTCTCCGAAAGCCATACCTTTAGTATAGGCTGATCGGAATAGCGCAGAGGAGAGGACTTTTTTTTTTTCTCTATCTGTGGGCGGATCCAGAGAAGGGACTCCCGCCTCCATCTTCAGTTCCCTGCAGCGCAGAGGCGCCATTTTGAGCACAGACACGGAGCTGCAGGCTGTTTCTCTCCTCTGCTGTACCTCTGCTGTTTGGTATCGGTTTTTTGGGCAGAAAATATACCTGAACTTGATTTTCACTAATGTTTATTAAGCATTCACTGGCAAACTGTTTATATTGGCAAAGAGGTTAATAGAAACAGGGTCACAGATAGTACAGTTGAGGCCCACAACTGTACTATCTGTGACCCTGTTTCACTGATCTACCCTGGGAGTAACAAATTAAGATATCACCCTTTCCTGAGCTTTTGTATGGAGCCTATAGAGGGACATCTTTAACTACCTCCAGGGATATGACTACCAGTGATCTCGCCTGTATTTCAAACAGATAAGCTTATATTTATCTTCATTGAAATCACCACATGGGATGACTGAGGAGCCTATATACAGATAAGCTGTTATTTTACTTATTTCTGGTACGCACACTACTATACTATTAATCTGCACAGTGTCTCACCTGATTTGCTGATATATGCTGCTATATGCTGATATCCACCTGCATTACTATTTTTCTCGGGATTTTATGTTCTCTGAGCTTACTGACTATATATACACAATTATCTGTTTTTACACCTGAAGGCGCCGTCCCTCCATAAATTATCATTTTGATACCTCTTTTCGGTCTAACCATCAGATACTGGAGACTTGGCTGCCACACATATTTGTGGAGGTGTTTTGTTTGTGTTTTATGTTTATTTATATCTTTGTGTATTATCACTTTTTTTTTTTTATAATTCTTTATTTTGAATGGTCAAGCAATACAAGGTATACAAGATACAAAATCTAAAAGTTACAGTGTGTGCATAGGAAGACATTTACATTGTACTGAAATTCTGGAAGGACATCCACAGGGAACTTAAGCTGTAAAGTGACCAGTTTTTTATATTATTTCTTGCTTTATCTTACATAGATCAGACAACATCAAAATAGAATTGGGGGGGGGGGGGGGGGGTTGTAAGGAAGACCACAGAAGTTAGGCAGGGGTACAGTCAGGGGGAAGGTAATGAATGTGTGTTAGAGGGTCAAGGGTTGGCAGAGCAGGGACTCACTCGCCACACATGGGCCTCCACGAGGAAATCAAGTATCAGAGGGAAACGCGCTTGCCGCCATTTGCCATGGAGCCCAGACTTGGCTGAAAGCGTAACCTCTGTCGTATAGATGGTAAGTAATCTCTTCCATTGCTGCCACATTCCAAATTTGTTTTTTAAGGGGCGAAAAAGATGGAGAGGAAGCACGCTTCCAGTTGAGGGCAATAAGAGATTTGGCGGCTGTGAGGATGTGCGCCGTCAGTTTTTTGGCGAATTTATCAAGATCCGGGGGAGGGTAACAAAGGAGAAAGATCCAGGGGTCCTTTGCAACGGGAATCTCAAATAAAGTATTGATAAAGCCATGGATCGCGTCCCAGAAGGGAGCGATAATTGGACAAGTCCACCAGATATGTAGCATAGAACCCCTGTGGCCGCAGTTCCGCCAGCAGTCCGGCGACGCGGAGGGGAACATTGCGTGAAGTCGAGTGGGGGTATAATACCAGCGATAGTAAATTTTATAGGATGTTTCTTTTAGTCTGGTCGATATAGAGCTTTTGGCTATCCCCAGTCTCGTCCTCCCAGGCCTCCTCATCTGGCGGAGGGCCGAGATCTCTCTCCCACTCAACTTCGTGGGGGAGCTGAGGGTGAAGAGTGGAATTGAGAAAGATACTATAAAGTTGTGATATCATGCCCTTGGACATGGGGTGGTGTTTGCATAGGTTCTCAAATGGAGTGAGGGGACGCAGTATAGAACTGGGTGGCAGGGATCGCAAAAAATGGCTGATTTGAAAGAACTCAAAGGGGCTAAGCGTCTGGCCTGGGGAGTGAAACTGGAGCTCAGCCAGTGGAAGCCACTGGCCCTGTTTCGAGAAATCTGATGGAAATGTAAGGCCGGCCTGAGTCCAGAGACGGTGTCTCAATCTAGAGAGGCCGGGAGGGAATATGGGGTGTACTATCACTTTTTGATTATCATTGTATTTATTATCCATATATTGGGTAAAGCGCCAATCGGATATTGTGTTCTAATTATAAATATATATATATATATATATATATATATATATATATATATATATATATATATATATATATATATATATATATATATTTATTTTTTTATTATTGCAATAATGTCTAACAAGGGGACCTCTGACAAGGGACCCTCCCTCTGGAGCGTCTGATGTATTTTAGTTGTGCCAAATGTAGAGCAAAGCTTCCGGCTGGACAGCACGATAAAAAATGCCCTTTGTGCAGCATGTGAGACCGCAGCATTGGAGCGTCCCGTCCCGATACAGACACTGGCAGTCTTGGAAGAGCCGCTCTGGGTGAAATCCTTTGCCGCTACCATGGAAAGGATTACCAAAGTGATGTTAAAAGCCGCTGAGGTACGTGAACACACTGCAGCGAACACACAGGTAGCCAGCATAGCTCATTCAGCAGAGCAGCGGACCGCACGTATAGAGGCCTCACAGGGCATCCCTATAGACAGTGCAGGCACATCATCCCAGGGTTCTGCAACTCAGAGTGAGGAACGTTTGCTTGCAGTCTCCCGCGGGTCAAAACGGGTCATAAGGTATGATATTCGGGTGCGTTCTCTAGCCTCTGATCATTCCTCGGATGAGGAAGGGGATTTAGAGCTGGAGGAAGACTCATTTAGTATGGTCGCGGCCTCGGCCAGTAATGTGGACAGCCTTATCCTAGGTATTAGACATACCTTAGGATTTCTGAACCTGAGCCTTCGGCTCCTTCAGGTTTTTCCATTTTTAAAAGATCTAAGTCTCAGGACAAGATCAGCGCCCTCCAGCGCAAAACCAGGAATCTGTTGGCTCGTCCTCAGGTGTCCGTGCTCAGCTGTATGAAGCTGCTGGGGACTATGGTGTCAGTGTACGAGGCGGTCCCATTCGCCTAGTTCCATTCCCGTTCTTTCCAGCTGGAGATCCTTCGGAAGTGGTCGGGGTGTCACGATCAGCTAGACAGGCAGATCATCCGCCTGTCGAGATGACTCGTCTTTCTCTGACGTGGTGGTTATCCACGAAAAATCTGGACAAAGGTCAGTCACTCCAATCGGGCCTCTGGACCTTAGTTACCACAGACGCAAGTCTGTTAGGCTGGGAAGGGGCGGGGGGGTAACGGGATCCCTAAGGTTTCAGGGTCTCTGGTCCCCCCAAGAATCTGCTCTTCCAATCAATGTATTGGATCTCAGGGCAGTTTTCAGGACCTTGATGGAGGCTCAGAGGTTCCTATTAGGGAAACCTCTTCAGATTCAAATCGGTCAATGCCACGGCCGTGGCATACATAAACCATCAAGGAGGAACTCGCAGCGCGAGGGCCACGCAGAAAACAGCCAGGATCATGTTATGGGCAGAGAGCCATGTTCCTCGGATTTCGGCTGTATACATTCCAGGCGTAGAAAATTGGGAAGCCGATTTTCTCAGCAGACAAAAAGTTCATCCAGGCGAATGGTGCCTGTGCAAGGAGACCTTTGCTCTCCTAGTTCTATGCTGGGGAATGCCGGAAATAGACCTCATGGCTTCCAGGCTGAATCATCAGGGTCCCCTGTACTGCGCCAGATCCCACGACCCTCTGGCTCATGCCTCTGACGCCATGGACATTCCATGGCAGTTCAGACTCGTGTATCTGTTTCCACCAATCCCCTTGCTGTCGCGGGTTCCCGCCATCTTAGTAGCCCCCTATTGGCCTCGCAGGGCATGGTTCTCAGACATTCTAAAAATGTCCATGGGACCGCCGTTTCGTCTGCCCATGCGTCCAGACCTTCTGATTCAGGGCCCCCTTCTTTGCCACGATTTAAATAGTTTAGCTTTGATGGCTTGGCGATTGAATCTTTAGTCCTTAAGGCAAAGGGGTTCTCATCTCGGGCTCTTAACACCATGATCAGGGCTAGAAAATCACCTTCCTCCGCCATATATCACAGAGTCTGGAAAATATACATTCTCTGGTGCGAGTCTCGGGGTGTCCATACTTCCAGGTTTACCTTGCCCAGGTTGTTGGACTTCTTTCAGGAGGGTCTTGATAAAGGACTCCCTTTGGGATCGCTTAAAGTACAGGTGTCAGCGCTCTATTTATTTTCAGAGAAAGCTGGCGTCTCTCAGCGAGGTCCAGACCTTCTTGCACGGGGTTCTTCATATTCAGCCACCATTTACTCATCCGGTGGAACCCTGGGACCTAAATCTGGTGCTCAGGGCTCTTTGCCTTCTGCCATTTGAGCCTCTGCAGACGGCAGAATTACACCATCTCACTTGGAAGACGGTTTTTCTCTTAGCCATTTCATCTGCTAGGAGAGTATCGGAGCTGGCAGCTCTTTGTTGCTCTTCTCCTTCCCTTGTGTTCCACGAGGATAGGGCGGTGCTTCGCACAAAACCCTCCTTTGTTCCAAAGGTCATCTCTAGGTTCCATTTGAATCAGGAGATTGTAATTCCGGCGTTCCAGCCTGGTTCGCCTTCTCCGTCTTCTGATTCCTTGGATTATGACTTACAGTTGCTGGATGTAGTCCGGGCTCCCCGGTATTATGTAGACCGCACAGCTTCAGTACGCAAGACAAAGGATCTTTTCGTCTTGTATAATGCAAAAAAGCGCAGCTGGCCAGCGTTTAAACAGGCTATTGCTCGGTGGATCACTTCTACCATCAGTCTGGCATATGTCCGAGCATCTAAGCCTATCCCTCATTTGCTGAGAGCGCACTCTACCAGAGCGAGTGGTGCTTCTTGGGCGGCGCGTCATGGTGCTTCGGCTGAACAGCTTTGCAAAGCGGCCACTTGGTCATCTGTTCATACCTTTGCCAAGTTCTACAGATTGCAAGCGTTCGCATCCTCAGATGCGAGTTTTGGCCGAAAAGTATTGCGCGCAGCAGTTCCAGAGCGTTCCCTCCCTTAGGGGCAGCTTTGGTATGTCCCTAATGTGTCGCAGTGTCCCACAGTGGTAGGAAAGAGAAAAGAAGATTTTTCCTCACCGTAAAATCAATTTCTCTTGCTCCAATGGGGGACAATGCTCTCCCTCCCTTGCTCTGTAAATAGTTTGTTATGGGAATGTTTATACCTCTATTCTTTGCCCTTTTAGGGCTACTCCTTATAGTACACTTGGTTAGTCAAAACTGAGTTCTCCAGGAGAGGAGGGGCATAGTAGAGGAGGGGAGTAAAAACCATAAAGTTTTAGTGCCTGAACTTCCGTATCCACTACTATACCCAATGTGTCGCAGTGTCCCCCAGTGGAGCAAGAGAAATTGATTTTACGGTGAGTAAAAATCTTCTTATTTGATCGAGTGTTATTTATTGCTCTAGTTAGAGAGATTATTGCAGTCTACTGCCCAAATCCAAATATAGTAACTGATTAGGAAGTTAGCAAATTACCCCCGTCACTTTTAGGAGCAAGAGACGTAATACGAAAGCAATGGAAGTCAGTATTAGCTGAGTGAGGGAGGGTTTATATAGCACTTTTTTTTTTTATTATTATTAATTTTTATTTATAGGGCGCCACAAGGTGCCTGTGGCGCCGTGCAGGGACATAAACGAATTACAATACAAGGTGAGACAGCACAGTACAGTAAACATAAAGCACAGTAACTCAGTAAGCTCAATGCACAGCTAGTGAGGGCGAGGGGAGTAGCCGCAAATGACGGGGCCCAAAAGGAGGGCGCGGAAGACAGGGAGACCCCCAGAGGGGTGAGGAGGGCCCTCGAGGAGGAGGACAAAGTAGCTGGAGAACAGAGTTAGAAGTGGTGGAAACAGGAGGAGAGATGGCCCTGCTCAGAGGAGCGTACAATCTAAGGGGAGGGGTGGACAGACGGAGAACGCAGGGGAGAGAGGGAGAGTAGAGGGACGGAGGCAGGGAAGGGGAAAGAAGGGGGAGAGGCAGAGGATAAGGTAGGTAGTTAAGTGGGAGACTGGAAGGCTTTAAGAAAAAGGTGGGTTTTTAAAGCCCGTTTGAAACTGGACAGGTTAGGGGAAGTCCTGATGGAGGGAGGGAGCTTGTTCCAGTGGAGGGGGGCAGCGCGGGCAAAGTCTTGGATACGCGCGTGGGAGGAGGTGATGAGGGGGGAAGATAGGCGACGGTCATTGGCAGATCGGAGAGGACGGGATGGACCATGAATAGATAGGAGTGTGGAGATGTAAGGTGCAGTGGCGTTGGCGAGGGCATTGTATGTAAGAGTGAGGAGCTTGAACAGAATTCTGTAGGGGAAGGGGAGCCAGTGGAGGGATTGGTAGAGTGGGGAGACAGAAGAGGAGCGGTGAGAAAGGAAGATAAGCCTAGCGGCTGCGTTAAGTACAGATCGAAGGGGAGCGAGATGAGAGAGGGGGAGGCCAGTAAGGAGGAGGTTGCAGTAGTCCAAGCGGGAGATGATCAGAGAGTGAATAAGGCATTTGGTGGCATCTTGGGAGAGGAAGGGCCGGATGCGAGAGATGTTACGCAGCTGGAAGCGGAAGGATTTAGCAAGAGAGAGGATATGGAGGCCAAAGGAGAGAGAGGAGTCAAGGATGACACCAAGGCAGCGAAGTTGGGGGACAGAGGAGATAGAGGAGTTGTCGACAGTGATGGAGAGGTCGACAGGTGATGAGGTATGAGGGGGAGGAAAAACTATCAGCTCGGTTTTGGCGAGGTTGAGTTTGAGGAATCGAGAGGACATCCAGGAGGAGATAGCAGAGAGGCAGGCGGACACCCTAGAGAGGAGGGAGGGAGAGAGATCAGGAGAGGAGAGGTATAGTTGAGTGTCGTCAGCGTAAAGGTGGTAGGACTTGGTCACTTGGAATGACTGTTCAAATATTATTTAAAGAATGTTTATTATCCCATGATTTTGGGTACTGCACTATGAAACAGTCATCTAGAAATTAATACTTCCTACTAGTTAAGAGAATATGTTTTCAAAATTAGACGGATCCACAATTTATTAACAATACACAATCAATTACAAATCTAATTACTTGTAATATAAATAAATAGATCTAGAGTCACAACCAGTATTTTAAAATCTCATTTTCATTGTAATTCACTTATATTTTGCGGTTTTTACAAAAAATATTTTAATAGTTTGATTAATAAAAGATACATTTTATTGGAAATTGTTGCATTTAAATGATAGAACACTAGACAATACAACTGGGACTGTTGTGCACCAAATTATCCAGTAGTCTGTCTATTTCGGTCTTGTTCTGTTGCAACATAAGATCATTTTCATTTGAGTGATCAAACTCTATTGCTGCAGTCAGCTGAAGAATTAGTGCTAAAAATACCAAGGGGTATATTAAAAGTAGAGATGGTCACTGACCCCCGTGTTTTGGTTTTGGATTCGGTTTTGGATCTGGATTACAGTCGTGTTTTGGTTTTGGTTTTGCAAAACTGCCATTGCGTGTTTTGGTTTTGGTTTTGTTTGGTTTTGCTCTTTTTTTGGAAAATCCATGTTTTTGGGCCTAAATTAACCCAATTTAGTGCTCCAACTGTTTTAGAGACAAGTAATCAATTGTTGAGGTAATAAATCATCCAAAAAAACAGTTTAATTCTTCGTTGGTAGGCCTATTCTACAAACAAAACAGATTGTCTTCCTCTCCATCTATGCATATTGGCAATGCAGCCATCGTCTTTGAATGTATATTACACCCTACACTTATAGTTAAATATGTAAAGAAATGGAAAAAGCCAGTTTGGGGTCACTCTGTCTCTCTAGGCCCCCCTCCACTTGTATAAAATACCCAAAAATTCAGCCATTATAGACTGTACAATATTATGAAAAAATGGACCCAAGCCAGTTTAGGGTCACTCTGTCTATGACACCCTACCCTTAAGGATAAATTGCCCTAACAGCAGCCTTTCAAGATGGTATGTGATATGGAAATGCCACAAGTCCCTTTCCTCTTTGGGGGTAGATTGCACCCTACACTTACATAGAAAGTTTTAAAAAGATGTTATCGGCATCATCTTCAGCTTAATCCTCACCGTCATCAGTGTGTACGTCATCATCACAGACTATCAATTCATCGCCGCTTGAATCAGCCATTAGAGAACAGTCAGTGCTTGGATGTCTTGGATGGTGAAGGCCTTCCTCGTGGAAGATGTAGTTCATTTTTATAAACATCATTTTCTCCACATTTTTGGGAAATAACCTTCTACGGCGATCACTGACTAAGTTCCCTGCTGTGCTGAACACTCGTTCAGAGTACACACTGGAGGGTGGGCAGCTTAGGTATTGCAAAGCAAGTTTGTACATGGGTTTCCAAATGGCCTGCTTTTCTGCCCTGTAAGGAAAGGGACTGTCTGACATTTCCATATCAACTACCTCTTGAAAGTAATCCTCCACCATCCTTTGCATGTTTATACTCATATTGGATGGAGTTATGGGCAAAGTGACACATTTTTTTGTAAAATCCTTCAAACCAGCCCAGATGTTAAATTGTTCTGGTCTGCCCCCTGTGTCTTCCCTGCTTCTTTTTTGGAAATTTAATTTTTTACGAGCAACAGCTTGAGAAAGTGAAGGAGGACACGTCGTCAAGCCGAGGCCCAGTTCAGCGGCCAACTTGCTGAGCAATAGCTCCTTGCAAAAGTTCACATCTCGCTCATTTACAAGTAAAGACTCAATGTAGGTTTTAAACCTTGGATCAAGCACAGTGGCCAAAACGTACTGATCCGAGTTCAAGATCTTAATAACTCGAGGATCATTGTGAAGCGAATTAAGTACTTGATCGACAAGGCCAACATACTTTGCTGAATTGCTCGCTTTCAGCTCCTCCTTCATTTTCTCAAGCTGCTTTTCCAATAGTCTAATTAAAGGAATGACTTGGCTCAAACTAGCAGAGTCTGCACTGACCTCACATGTCACAACTTCAAATGGTTTCAGCACCTTGCACAGCACTGAAAGGATTCCCCACTGTGCAAGAGTGAAATACATCCCCCCTCCTTTCCCAATGTCATGACTTGTGCAATATGCTTGGATGGCTTTGCGCTGTTCCTCCATCCTCTGAAGCATGTACAGGGTGGAATTCCACCGAGTTACCACCTCTTGCTTAAGTTGGTGGCAGGGCAAGTTAAACTGCTCTTGGAGCTGCTGTAATCTCCTACATGCTGTGGCTGAATGCCTGAAATGGCCTGAAATTTTACGGGCCACCGAAAGCATCTCCTGCACCTCACGGTTATTTCGTAGGAAGCTCTGCACCACCAAGTTGATGGTGTGAGCAAAACAGGGAATATGTTGGAAATCACCCAGCTGTAATGCTCGCACTATATTGTTGGCGTTATCTGAAATGACATACCCTGGGGAGAGTCCGAGTGGTATAAGCCATGCATCAATCACATCTCTCAGTTTGCGTAACAAATTGTCAGCCGTATGCCTGTTAGTGAAGCCGGTGATACAAAGAGTGGCCTGCCTGTGACAAATGTTACGTAGTGGTGTACATGCTGCTGCTGTTCCTGCTGGTGAAGGTGAATGACCAACCCAGTGGGCTGTCACAGTCATATAGTCTTTGGTTTGGCCACTTCCACTTGTCCACATATCTGTGGTTAAGTGAACAGTGGGCAGAATGGCATTTTTCAGCGCAATCTCTACATTTTTACACACTTTTTGGTATAGTTGTGGAATAGCTTTACGGGAGAAATGGTGTCGCGATGGAATTCTGTAACGCGGACACAAAACCTCAATTAACTGTGAAAAACCAGCTGCGTTTATTGTGGAGATTGGACGCAGATCTAACACTAACATTGCAGCCATGGCGTCTGTGATTCGCTTGGCGACTGGGTGACTGCTGTCATATTTGCTTCCCCTCGCAAATGATTGTTTCACAGTTAATTGCTGAAATGTAGGACTGCTCATTTTATTAACCTGCCTCTGGGATGACGATTCACCCCCAGCAGCAGCAACAGCAGCAGCAGTACTAACGCTTTCTTCAGAGGAATCAATAATAGTGCCGGAGTCATCCAGCCATAAGTGGGATGCCGGGCTAACTCCGAGCGCTACTGAGGATATTGATGAGGATGGTGTGGTGGGTGTATTTTGTAGCCGTCGGTATGTAGGTGAGCGGAGGGTCTTAGCTGATGAGGGAGTGCTTGTATTCTTTTGGGAAGAACTTTCAGCTTTTCCCAACACTTTGCCATGAACTCTCGTTAAATGGCGTAACATAGACGAGGTTCCAAGATGGTTAAGGTCCCTCCCTCGACTGACTGTGGCTTCACATACACTACAAATGGCTATACAATTGTTGTCTGGATTTGGGTAGAAATAATTCCACACATAAGAAGTGGATTTTTTTGTTTTATGCCCAGGCATGACAATGGCCTTTTTCTTGTCACGTGCCAGAACTGCTGCCACTGGTGCAGGACTTACACAAACAACCTCATCCTCATCAACATCCTCATTAGCGCCCTCGTCGCCTACACAAATCTCCCCCTCATCCTCTTCTAATTCCAAAGTGGCATCCTCAATTTGGGTATCACCGGCTACACTCGGGCTATTAAGGCACACATCAGCAGAATGCTCACGATTAGACATCCCACTGTTGGATGGACTCTCCACAGGGATTGTTGTCATTTGTGAATCAGAGCAAATATTCTCCTGTAATGCCTCACTGTTATCTTGCAGCTCGACTTTGACGCGTAACAGTAGTTGTGCACCAATTGTAGGCTGGGTAAATTTTTGGGATCTGCCACTAATAGCCAAAGGTGAAGGCCTCATTCTCTCTTTGCCACTGCGTGTGTAGAATGGCATGCTTGCAATTTTTTTTTTATCGTCACTTAACTTTTGCTCAGTTACACTTCTTTTTCGCTTCAATACAGTAAATTTTTTTTTGGTTTTTGTTTTTTGCACTAATTTGAAAACACTCTGTTGTTTGACATCGCCTTGGCCAGATGACGTACTGGGAACACTAACATCAGGACTGGTGACAGAACCTGGTTGCTCATTCAGATCATATGTGGACTGCTTTGAATCCATTCTGAGCGCAAACCACTGGGGAGTGCTAAAAATTATTTAGTAGATACTGCTGACAGATATGACTTTTGACAGCCAGAAATATTAATGCACAATTAGGGAGGACACCCCAAAAGCACTGAGGAGTGCTAAAAATTATTTAGTAGATACTGCTGACAGATATGACTTTTGACAGCCAGAAATATTTATGCACAATTATGGGGGACACCCCAAAAGCGCTGGGGAGTGCCAAATATGAAGAAAAAATAATAAACCTCTATCCTCCTCTCTGCACTAGCGATTTTGGTTAGAGCAATTGCAAGAACAATATTGTATTCTCTGTCCCTGCTCTAATTAGCCTATGACTACACCCTGCTCTCTCCCTCTGTCAAATGGCGATGGATTGCTGTGGAGGCGTGTATTTATAAAGTTGAAGTATCGCGAGAACCGAGCCCCGAGATCCGACGACGTCACAATGACGTTCGGCCTCGATTTGGATTCGGAATGGGCGGGAGAGTACCGAGCTGCTCAGCTCGGTACTCGGATACCTAAAGT
The DNA here is from genome assembly GCF_038048845.1 of Mixophyes fleayi. Taxonomy (NCBI): domain Eukaryota; kingdom Metazoa; phylum Chordata; class Amphibia; order Anura; family Limnodynastidae; genus Mixophyes; species Mixophyes fleayi. The sequence goes on along the minus strand of NC_134402.1, from coordinate 103,559,015 downwards.
TCGGGTGGGTTCGGTTCTCGGAGAACCGGACCCGCCCATCTCTAATTAAAAGGGTACATATAAACTGCGGGTTTGAAAAAGTGGATATGTTGCCTATAGCAACCAATCAGATTCTAGCTGTCATTTTGTAGAATGTACTAAATAAATAACTCAAATCTGATTGGTTCCACTTTCCAAACCCACAATTTAGTAAATATACCCGCAAGTCTCTGTCTATCACAATCAGTTGCCACCCATATATTTACTCATTTTATTGTATATATTTAAACCAGTAATATAGGTGTGCTGAACACGTTCAACTGCTTTTATTGTTAATTCTGTGTATTTTACATGAAAAGTGGTTTTCTGTATCCTTAATTTCTGCACATCCTAAAGAAAAACAGCATTCTTCATTAAATATAAGTTTCTACTTACTTGTCCCTTCAATAAGTAACTCTTGGCCATGACTTCCTAAAAGTGTGCGAGATAGAAATGGGGCAAAATCCACAAATATCTCCCTCAGAAGAGGGGCAGCCTTCTCCAACGCATGCTCCAGCCTCTCTGTAATACTAATATAAAAAGCCAAGTTTACCATACATCCCACAAAAGGTCAGAAAAGGCAGCCAGTGTTACAGATGTAAAGAGTTTAATTATGTATTTTGTCTTGTATGCAATAAATTCAAGCATAGTATGAACTTAGCAGGGATTTAGTAAGTCGAGAAGACAGTCCTGGAAAACATTTAAATTCTGAGTGCTACTTAAAGGCACTCAAATGATATTTGCTTAAGTGTTCTTAGTACAGAGAGAGGCATATTCCACACAAAGTTTATGTTGTACCACTGTGCAGGAAAACTGGTGTCTGTCACTTCTTTACATGCTCTGTTATTTTCAGAACGCCGAAACCAAGCCATACCCAAAATGATATCTACTGGTTTCTAGGTTATGTCATATACATTGATTGCCACTAATGTACACCCCCAAGCTATTGTCAGGGTATTACCCCACATTAATAAGGCTGACACGAGTAGTCCTAGAGATGATGAATGGATTATGAGAGGCAGAGAGCCTGCTGAATGATGATCTCTGCAACCAACATTATTAACACTGTCATGGAAAATAATATCCTATCATATATGGCATAATAACGGGATTTATACTTACGATAAATCTTTTTCTCTGAGTCAATCTGGGGGACACTCCTTAACCATGGGGATGAGCCGGGGGGGGGGGGGGGTGGGGGGGGGGGGGGGGGGGGGGAGTCTGGCACCCAAAGAGTTAACTTTTTTCAGCTGACAGCATTTCACCCCCGCCAATTCCCCACATACGTCAGTTTGATTACCAAAGCCCTTAGGATGATAGGCCAATCAACCAAGACACACCACTCAACAGAGGGGGGAGTGGAGATAAAAGAAAACAACGAAAAAGACGGGGGGGATCACAGTGTCCCCCAGATGGACTCAGAGAAAATGATTTATCGTAAGTATAAATCCCCTTTTCTCTTACATCCATCTGGGGGACAGTCCTTAACCATGGGGACTTACAAAAGCAATCCCTCTGAAGGGTGGGACCGCTCTGATCTCCTTGCACGCAGAACACTACGGCCAAAGGAGGCATCCCCCGACGCAAATATATTAAATTGGTAGAATTTTGTAAAGGTATGGACCGAGGACCAGGTGGCTGCCCTGCACAGCTGGTCCGCCGTGGCTCCATTACGAGCCGCCCAAGACGCCCCAACTGAACGGGTAGAATGGGCAACAATACGCTTCGGCACAGGGAGATTAATACTGACATAAGCCTCCCTGATAGTCAGGGTAAGCCATCTGCCAATAGTTTGCTTAGATGCTGGCCATCCCCGTTTGGAAAAGTCAAACAATACAAATAGAGAATCTGTCTTATGTATCTTTGCAGATCTCTTAACATATATGCGTAATGCCCTCACTACGTCCAAATATTTATTTGTCTTTGTTCCAGGAGTCTGAGGCTCCTCTCTGAATACTGGAACAACTATATCCTGATTAATATGAAAACCTGAGACCACCTTAGGGAGAAAGGACGGAACAGTCCTTAAAACTGCTCTATCCTCATGAAAAACTAGATAAGGTTCCCTGCAGGATAAAGCTCCCAGCTCCGAGACCCTTCTGGCCGAGGCGATAGCAAGTAGGAAGACTGTCTTCCATGTCAAGAACCGCCACTCTGCTGAGAGTAGAGGTTCAAAGGGAGGCTCCTGCAACATGCTAAGGACCAGATTAAGATCCCAAGGCTCCGCAGGATGCACGTAGGGCGGCTGGATGTGAAGCACTCCCTGTAGAAATGTCTAAACATCCGGAAGCTCCGCCAGCCGCCTGTGGAAATACACTGACAAAGCAGATACCTGAACTTTTAAGGTTCCAAGTTTAAGCCCCGTCTCTAAACCACACTGTAAGAAGGCGAGAAATCTAGCCAGACTAAAGGTTTTAGAATTGTAAGACTTCTTCTTACACCACTAATTATAATATATATATATATATATATATATATATATATATATATATATATATATATATATACACACATACCAAATACGGTAGTAAATTCTGGCTGAAACTGGCTCCTGGCATTCAGGAGAGTGCCTATTACACCCCCCGAGAAACCTCTCGCTCTCCACTGACTGGATTCTAAGGCCCTGCCATTAAATACAGCTGGTTCAGTTTCTGATGCAAAAACTGTCCCAGGATCAGCAGATCTCTTCACAGCCCTACTGGCAGTACCAGAAAGACTGGACGATCCTCCGGACTGACTCTCCACAGGACCCCGTGGGGCAGGTTCTACCTGCAGCCTCAAGGCCTTGCTAGGACGTCCACTACCAGTGGATTCCTTGTTCTTGCGCAGAACTCTGGGACTTTCCCGTCTCCTGTTCGGTTTTGGTCCCGCAGCCACCAGCTGAGGACCTACCTCCTCCACACTGGTACCTCGAACACGGGAATGCTCTTATGGGGTGGAACCTTGCACAGGTTAAGGTCGCGAAAGATGTCACCATCTTTCCCAGCAGTTTCAAAGACCTGGCTACGGACAGCCTCTTGTCTGACAGGATCCTGCCTGTCCACTCCATCTAGGACCACAACTTGTCCTGTGGAGACAACATTCTGCTGCGTACCAAGTCCCTCACTAGCCTCAAGAAAGTCATTCTTAGACAAGGGATTCTCTGTGACCCATTCAGACTCAAGAAGTTCGGTCATAGACTGAACAACCCGTCTGGCCTTAGCACCCCGAATGGGTGTGACTAAAACCTTTTCCCTCACTGGAAATTCTAAGCCTGTATAGCTTCGTTTAAACGAAGCAAATCGACAGCCCTGAGCTCTGTCTGATTTGACAGAAGCCAGTGAGGTAATTTTTTCCAAAACCTGAGGTGAGCTGGTCCCGTGAATTCTATCACGATATTCAGGACCTACTCGTCTACCGAGGACTCTGTCTGCTGCTGGGCAAACCCAAGCAGCCGTCCTCCCACCCCACCCTCTGTAACCAGAGGTGGGTGGTAGTCATGCTTCTGGTCTATCCGGCAGCTTGGCAAAAGAAGCTCTCCGTGCCGCAGGGGCAAAGGATGACCTTCCCCTACGGGACTGTCTCCTGGATTCCACGGCCCCTGGATTGGTAGTCTGGCCTCTGCCAGACCCGCCCCCGTAAGGAGGCTGTCTGAAAGAACTAAACCTAGGCCTAGCCCTAGGTCTTGGAGTATTTACAGGCAAGGACGTCTTCTTGCCCCCTGAAGCCTGTAAAATCCAAGAGTCTAATTCTGGACCAAATAGCATCCCACCCGTATACGGGATGGATTGTAAGACTCTGAATCCGCATTCCAAGCCCTTAACCATAACGCCCTTCTAGCTACTACAGCTGTAGCTGAAATAGACAAAGCAATGGAGGCCGAATTATGGGCCGCTTCATATACATAGCCTGCTGCCTCCCTTAGCTGCATGGCCAGAGGCAGTAAATCTGAATCCTGCAAGGCAGACTCCAACTGCCCTGCCCAGACTTCCATGGCCCTAGCTACCCAGGTAGAGGACAATGCTGGCCTGAGGCTAGTACCGGCGGCCGAGAAGATCGACTTCAGCAGGGATTCAAATTTTTTGTCAGTCGCGTCCTGTAAGGTCGCTGACCCAGGTACAGGTAGTGTAGTCTGACGAACCAATCTCGCCACAGGTGCATCCACCTTTGCCACCTGTTCCCAGGGGGTCATATCCTCCTTCTGAAGGGGATACAATACACCAAACTTCCTTGGCATAGAGAACTTTTTATCTGGATACTTCCAAGAGGCCTCTACAATATCCCTCAACTCAACTGAGGGAGGGAACCTGACCACCTGCTTAGAAGCCTTCTTAAAGAGGGAACGGTCCAAGGACTTCGTCTCCTCTACTTCAGCAAACCCCAGGGTCTGACGAACTGCTCTTACCAGATCGTCCATACCCTGGTGCCTAGTTTCCTTCTGACTCTATAATGGACACATCTGAATCGTCCAACAATTCCCCCTCCTCCTCTGAGGAACTCTCAGAGTCTGACACTGACCACAGCGCTTTAGCTGTTTGTCTACGTCTCTTAACACTACGCTTGTGTATGGGGTTCTCCAGTAGATGGGTAAGCCGGTCCAGGCTTTTAGCCACCGCTGACCAACCCACCTCTCCTATCTGGGAAACCCCCGGGAGGGTTGGGGAGGGAAATAAACCGACCCCTGGGGAAAAAGACTCATCTGTCATTCCTACTGTTATACCCTGAGAAGCCACAGATGTAGATGGGATCTCAACTGGTTTAGATAACAGACCTACAAGGGTATTAACTCCCTGTGTTAAGGCAGCCGCCCACTCAGGAGGATCTATCGTTATGGTGGAGGTGACTATAGGCTGTTTCACAGGAGCCACAGTGCAGGCCGCACAGAGCCCCCCCTGATCCAGCCGTTCATTTGTTAATTTAACATTACATTTTAAACAGACATTATGTTTGGTACGTGTTGTTTTGCTTTTATCTGCCATCACAAGATAAGAAAAACTTAATCACGTTTTAATGCACAAACACTTCTCCAAATTATCAGAAAATACAGATTAGGTTATTTAACATATCATAGTATTTCTGATTTAAATAAGACAGGCTTGGAGAACTTTATAGTTTTCTCATAAACAGTTCTCTCAACACATCATTGTCTTATAATATACATGTCTACACATGCACACACATACACACACACATACACAGAAGAAAAATAAAAGTGATACTCAGCGGGGAAGATATGTGTCAACAGTGCACTTCTCTTCAAATGACTGCTGCAACTGTCCTCCTTTTGAAGCTTGGCGCCAAAAAAGGGATCTTCCACGCGCTCACTCAGCAGGGGGGGGAGGGGGGGAGCGGTGTTCCTCAGACACATTTCCCTTCCACTGGCTCTTCTTCGGTGTTATTTACTTTAACAGCGTTTTGCCCTTTCTGTTATATTAGGGGAAAACCTGTTAGAATGTGTTCCCAGCTAGCGCTATCAATAGCGCGCCATCCTCAAGAATTCACTGCCATCCCATGGGAGGAGGAACTTGGTATACTCCAGCTGCCTTCCAGGGAACCTCAGCAGTAGAGGTGCTTCCTGCCTAATGGCAGCGCCTGTCCTGCATCAGCGGGGAGAGTCTCTTGCCGACTGCTTCCCACTGTGAGAAGCGCTTCACCCTCTCTGTCAGCGGGGCCGCCCGCCCCCCCCGACAGGCGCTTCTCCCACGAGTCAGCTCCGTTGTGCACGGAACCTCTCACTGCTATCAAAAGAAAAAAACTGCAAAAGAAAAAGGATAAAACCTACTACCAGTGAACCCTGTTCACTGTCTCTTTTGGGAGCTCTTCAGGTGCGACCTTCTTCCAAGGGCACCCAATTCAAACTGAGGTATGTGGGGAATTGGCGGGGGTGATATGCTGTCAGCTGAAAAAAGTTAACTCTTTGGGTGCCAGACTCCTCCCCCCGACTCAACCCCATGGTTAAGGAGTGTCCCCCAGATGGATGTAAGAGAAAATACAAATATTATACATCACTTACAGCCTTGTGTCCTAAAATTTTAACGTACCAAAGAGATCATTTCTAATATCAGTAATGGTTTACTTCAAAGAACGCGCAAGTTTTTCTAATGAACACTGAAGTGATGACATCAAAATTCACATTTATAAAGATATACATTAGTGTATAAATATATGAGCATAACTTGTGCATTATACAGTATAACTGTCATCGCTAAATATCTCCAGTAGAACAATACAAAAGGAAATGACAAGAAGTATGGTTAGAGTGCCTTTAACTTCAGATGTGTTGGTGGAAAAACTGAAAGGCTAACCTCATATGAGAAGCAGAGTCCTCTAACACAGGGTTGACAGCCTGGACAGATGGCAGCTTTGCATTAGATGATCCACTGCCTATGTAAAAGGAGATAACACACAAAAACACAAGTTATACATGCTGTTCTATAAGTAGCACTTTAATATAGGTGAACAAACACACTGCATTAAATAGAATGCATAACAAGCGTATAGTTATAGATATGGGTACTACTAATTTGTGCTTTATGTGGCTGGTTATGTCTATATGGTTTTTATGTACTGCCTGTGCATGAGCATTAACAATTTTAATTACTTTAAAAACAATAAAATAATAGAGCAAACATACTTTAGAAGAAAATGCGTGCCAAAGTATAAAATCAGATTTGCATTGCTACAAAGACTGATTATATCTAGAAATCCACATGTGGGTAATAAGTACAGTAGCCACTCCAAACATGTGGAAGCAAACCGACTTATCCAGCTCTTATCCTTTCACTGATAAACTGGCTCCTTCAAACTGACAGTTTTACAGACACTCACAAGAACATAAAAGAAAATGCAAATAGATCATCTGTCTAGCACCCTTCTCTACCAGCTTATTGAACATTCAGTCCCCAAGGCTCTAGACAAATAATGTCTCTTGCATTAAAGTATCTTTTAAGACCTTTTCTCTTTCCTGCTGCCTCATAAAAAGAGTTTATGTATTTACTCTAAATCTGTTCATTTTACCCATTAAAATAACATTACAACATTTTGGGGATTTTATTTAAACACATATAGAGGAGATATTGGGGAATATTGAATTTATGCATGCATGCCTTGAAAAAGTAGCCATCTACTAAATTCCTACCTGGACCATATGATTATAAACCGTAAGTTCCGAAAACAAGTTACTTTTACATTCACGTTATTAATGATGGTCTATGAGAAAGAAACTATTTGAAAACCTCTTGTCTAAAAATTGCTATAGTCTACAACTCTCAGACAATTGGGCCTTACAACTACATTATTATGGATATAATCAAAAGTTTTGTAAAATATATGCTAGTCCTACCAGCTTAGGTATTATGCAAACAAATAAAGCTATACATCCACAGTATATAAATATTTATACAAGCTGTAGTACAAACAATAAAACAACTTTACTTCCACACAGGTCTTGCTACAAATATATGTTTATGAATAGGGAACAAGGATTAAAATGCACCTTTCACTAAAATGTTTTTTTAAAATAGTTTTGAGGAGAAAAAAAGCAATTCTATGCCATTGTTGTTTTAATCTTTGTTAAAAGTGATTTCTCTGTTGACTCTCCTGCCCAAAATCCATGGCTATGTGTAAATGAGGAAATAGATTCACCAGCATTCTGATAGTGTAAAAAGAAAGAATGACACTGCGAATGTTTCATGGGGACGAAAAATATCAATAAAGGTTCCGTTTCTAACACTCCTCTTGATAGATTTTATTACAGATGTTAAAAATATCAAGGACATTTTAATGTTGAAATAACAGGTTCATCTTAACACAATAGTTTCTTCAATTGCAAATACTATGCATGTAAACCCTAGTAAGAGCCAGATTGACACATTTGACAGGATCTCTGGATGCTCAACAATTGCGCCACAATTCATGAGATGGTCAGCGCGCTTGGCCAGGAAACCAGTCAGCATGAAACAGAATTACCACTTACCTGTTCTACCACATAAAGCACGTACCACTGCTCTGTGTGAGCCACAGCACTACAGGAGGAATGCACATGTTTTTAAACCACTGCTTTTCTGTATATAGGACAGGAATGCTTTTGTTTGGACTATCTCAACATCAAAATATGAGCTTGCATTTTTCTCAAAGATATGATTATTATTGTTACCATGTCCCATAATTGTGTTATTTCTGGTGGATAAAGAAATCAAACTGTTTAATGTCGAAATGGGCATATTAAATACTTTATTTTCTTAAAGGCCTCTTTTGGATTCTTGCACAACATTCTCTCTCATCATTGTGCAGTGATCTCACCAGTGGGTTATATTTATGCTACAATTATATTAATTATTTGTCTCAAGTTGTCTGGAGGTTCTAGTCTGACCTGCTTCATGGTATGTATTACAAAACACTGCTGGAAGTTGTATAGGTTTAGGATCACCCTGAAATGTAGGGCAACATATTGAGCAAGGAGTTCCTGGAGATCTGGATTGCAAAATCTCTTGAACTTAAGTACATATAAAGCAAAACTAGAATTACAACAGACAGGGGAACATTCATATAAGTAAACTGGTGTACTGTGAAAAAGGTAGTGCTTTCTGGAGCACCTAGATGTTTATTCTTTTTATCAAAACTGCAATAGAAAAATGACAAGTGCTTGCTATGTACTGGGCAGCACTAACAATTTGCCAAAGGTTTCAATTTGACAAAAAACACTACTAAATCAGGCACAGAGGATCAGAGAATACAAAAATGTATAACAAGATGATATCTTTATTAGCCTCAAATAATCAAAATATCTTTAAAGTAAAAAATTATATCCAACAAAAATATATAAAACAGGTTAAGGCTGCTAACACACAAAACAGGGGACGCCCACCCCTAAACAAACCAAAACACAAACTCATAAAAAAGGATTGAAAGCGCTCTTGAACCCTTGTAAAAAAAATATGTGAATCATATACACAAATGGCAGAGTAAGTCTTTGGACACAAGCTGTAGTGTAAATAACAATATAAAATTTAATTAGATAAATTGGATTCCAGAATATAGAGTTGATAATATTTATCTAATTTCGCAAAAAGCTACTAAATACAATACAGGCCCCACAAAAAACTAACATCCATTCAACTAATCCATTAATTTAAAAGTTCCCAATAATACAGATCCAGACCTTTAGCAAGGAAAAAACACTATCTCTCAATTAGGGAAATAGCATCCCAGCATATGCACATTTCCTTTGAAAAAGTTCTTAAGAACAAAACGCTTCAGTTAGGAGGTACTGAAGGTTTCAATTGGATCCAAAAAAACGTTTTGTTATACCAGGAGACAAGTAGGAAGAAACTTACTGCGTAGGAACTCTTTGTTCAACTGCCCGTTTGATCGGGACCGCTTTTGTGGTGTGCACCACTTCGATTAGGATTTACCAGTGTTGGCGAGTCGCTGGACAGATGAAGAGGTGGAGGCTGTAAGCGATTTAATATTTGCCTACCTCTGTTCGGATCTATTATATTGCTTATATTGGGCTCAGTATCCGGAGACTGTATTCAGACGATTTACTGGCAGACACCTTTCTCTTATTATTGACTCTCGGAAACATGCAAATGCTGGGATGCTATTTTCCTAATTGAAAGACAGTGTTTTTTCCTTGCTAAAGGTCTGGATCCATATTATTGGGAACTTTTAAAAGAATGGATTGCTTCTCATTATATTATTATGGTTCATTCTTATTCAAGCAGGTTGTTTTAACTTCACTCTAGTTGTAGTGGAGAGAAAGATATCCTTTTATTTTTCATATTTATACTTGTGTACTTTATATAGGTTTATTAGGTTTTTTTTGCTTTTTGGGGGGTTTTATTGTATTTAGTAGCTTTTTGCACAATCCGATAGATATTATCAATGCTATATTCTGGAATCCAATTTATTCTAATTTATCTCATTAAAATTTATATTGTTATTTACACTACAGCTTGTATCCAAAGACTTACTCTGCCATTTGTGTATATGATTCACATTTTTTTTTTTTTACAAGGGTTCAAGAGCGCTTTCAATCCTTTTTTGTGAGTTTGTGTAAAGGTTTCAACTTGGAAAAGTCTGCTTTAAAAGTAATATTCACAGCGCAACATACCTGTGTATCTGGGCTAGCGCAAGTTCACAGTCTAACATAATGCTATATACAGATTCTGATAAACCAATCAAAACACTGTCAAAAAATGTGCAAGTGAATACACACTGGAGTATATACATAAATGTTATATCAGCCAGTGTAAGCAGTGTACAGCAATTTAAACACATGTAAGCTGATGAGAAAATAAAACATGAGACTATATTTTTGCTTTCATATGCGTTCAACTTGTATCCCACTGAAGCGTGTTTTATTTTAATATGGCTTTGGTCAATGCATGTCCGATGAATACTTACATTCCTCTACATGTGGGAGCACTGTAAAAGCAATGGTTAAGAAGCATGTTCGGTTCGTGTACATACCTTAATATATGAATATCATGCAAAAAATATTGTCTGACAATTAAAGTAGAAAGCAAAAGAAATATATACACAACACCTGAAAGCAGCAACCCCATCTCACTTAAGTGCATTTCAAACAAGTAAATAGCATATATCCTAGAACTTGGAATAAAGTAGAAATGCCAAAAGGTAATCATGTGAACCAGCAAACACCGACTGGACGGATCCTTTGATGCCCAGTTGCTGCAGTGTCACACTGTTAGACACAATTATCATCCATCCACATTGTCACCAGTCCCAGTGGATCCCATTCAGATACTTACTGGGATCAGTCTGGTTTGGACACACATTAAACCCAAATTGGCCACTAGCTTTATGAACTGACTAAGGAGATTCTCTGGCCTCACACGCAGGAAGAATAGAGTAGTCTACAACAATCCATTTACAGCCAGGTACTTATGAGGGTGGGCCAGATCACTGCACAGTGAAGAAAATAAATCTTACAAGTACACAAAAGCAGAGTACTCAGTAGCACACACAAGTTCCTCAATCATAACAACACGTCATATGAAGAGCAGGGCATAGGTCTGGGAATGTGGGCTACTTGCTTACCTGGTGAGGCTTTGACCCAATGTAACTCATGCAGAATGAAAACTGACAAACTTCAAGGTTCCCCTACTTGGGACCCCCTTTGTTCTGCTAGTTGGGGATATGAGGCCGGGGACTTCAAATTTGGTTTGACTTTGTGGGTGGTAATACTCCTAACCGCTTTACACAAGTCTGTTAATCAGCTTGGTTTAGCTCTTCATTAATAACACTTCCTTTTAATTTAAAGTTTTGCACAAATTAAGCATTATTGCTAAACAATGAACATGAAATATATCAAGTTAAAAGTGATTCCCTTTACTACAGAATTTAGCTGAAAGCTTCAAAGATTAATAGAATAGACTACTATAAAATCTATTTATCCAACAAAGGGGATTACTTTAAATCCACTTACTCCTTCAAACCTTATAATCATTTGTATTAAACAAAGGATTCTTCTCATTAAACGCAATGTAAATACAAATACAAGTGTCTTGTCTGAATGAGGAGTGTTGATCAGTATCTGCATGGCAGGCCAGGCTGTGACTCACCTGAGGAGTCTCTGTCTGCCTCTGTACTCTGGACGGCTTCCACTGAGGACACCACACTGACTGCATGCGGGACAGCACTGACCGTGGATGGCATGGGGGCAGCAGATTTCTTCTGCGCTATGACAACGCTCCTGAGGAAAAGAATCAACAGAGGCACATGGTTATTAATTACTCATTATAAGGCTTTAGTAGAACAGTGCAGTGATGGGATTGCAGATTTACAATCCCATCCCTTGCACAATGGAGGACATGAAAATCAGTGATTGACTACATTGCACCCAATGGGTACTTGAGTTATTTTAATGGAAGAATAGACAATATTATACATTCTAAAAAGGTCCAAACTATGAAACATAAAAGCAAAAAACAAAAAAATAAAACAAAACACACAGATAAGAGGGGAAGTAAATCTACTGGCATTTAGATATATGTATGCTTATTTACTATGATTACAAGACAGTATTATATACATAAAAACAGCAATAAAAAGTGTACACACACACACACACACACACACACACACACATTACAATTTGTGTACACACGTTGAATACAATTGCTCACATAGATAAAGACTTATACAGATTAATACAAAGAAGCAAATCTGACATCCGCTTCTTTCCATAAACACATTTTTCATTATTTTTTGCTTAAAAGTAAACTAGATTTTATCAGTAGGCATCACAAATCAAATCTGTTCTCAAGGCCAGCAAAGCTGATTATCACGTTGTCCTCTGAGACACCTTGATTCTTGATGACATGCAAGGCTTCCTTCCCTCTAACAAACTCCATTTCCTTAATACACAAGTCATTGTACCATGACAAGTGAATAAAGCGATAGCCAATTATTCAGTGGAAGCCTTCTCGGCCATTAGAAACTTAATCCCATAAATCAGATCGCTCTTTCTATACAATGTCAAATTCAAGCTCCACCATGCTGCAAAATTCAAAATTAAGCTACAATTTAACAGTTCACTGTCATATTTAAAAGCAATGTATCTCTTAAGTTCCCAATGTGAGAACAGCAGTGATTTCAAAGAGAGGCTTACATCACTTCTGACAGGACAAGGGTGAAAAGACCAGCGACCATAAATATTCTCAGGCATAAGGTCAGTGTGTTATTAGTCCCAATTATGCTGAACTGTAAGAAGGCTTTGAGTGCAGATAATTATTGCCTGTTGAATGAGCACAGATCACCAGACCTAGCTAGACTACATCTTGGCACAAGAACATGTGCTTAAAACACATAAACCTTTACAGCAGATAGACTTTCTGTTTTATTTTTTAAGTTAGCCTTTTCACAGATATTAGAAACTGGTTACTCTGAATCCAGTGTTTGACTGTAATAACGTTTAAAAGTCCACATCAAAGATAAACAAATGCCGCTGAAGGATCGCCTAAATACGCACGTCATCTATCTACAGCAGGGCAAAAGTTCCCATAAGGCTCTCCAACTCTTCCAAACCAAAGTGCATGCCCAGGGGGTACTAAAGGCTCCATGGAGGACCCCCAAAATAGACCTTATCCACACTTGCTTCCCATCTTTAAAGGAAACTGCACATGATGTCGCTAAGGGAAACACTATTAGCAACTCTTGTCTGAAGGTTATGGAATATATGCACAAGTGGAACTTAAATCAGGGCCTGGCTCAATGCAGGAGCAAGTATAACTAAACCCTTCCGCAGGCCACTATAGGTAACAAACATAGTCCTATATGTGCACTCAATTTCTCTTGTTGGCAGAATTATCTCTCCCTTCTTCATTAGTTGAGGGCAGATAAATCTCTAACATTGTTTAACTGGCCTTTATATTCTTTCTTCTAGACTTTTTATGCAATTTCAAACATCATGTACATCTTCATGTACCAATGGTGCGCCATATAGGGCTTCTTTGTTAAGGGATAAAACTGTCCCGTAACGCAGAACGTCACTGGCGTAAATCTCGCACACCTAATGACTTTTTCACATATATTTCTGTCTACCACTCCTATCGAAATGCTCCGGACACTGCAAAAGAAACATACTTCCAATCTCTTATCTATGATCAGGCTTAGAACCCCAAATGCCTTTTCAATACATTTAAATATCTTCTCAATCCTCCCACCCCGAACCCTCCATCTACTATCAGTGCTCAGAATCTTGCTTCCTACTTCGAAGGACAAGATTGACAAGATCAGACTAGAAATGGTATCCTCTTCCTTGACAAGCAATCAGCTCAATTCCTTCCCACTACCCTCTGACACCCTCTCTTCATTTGACCGCACAAATGAAGAGGAAATTTCTATGCTCTTCTTATCTTCCAACTCTACTTCCTGTCTTTCCATCACTATACAAGCACGCAGTGATTACTCCTATTCTAAAAAAAACAACGAAACTCTGCCCCAAACTCTCTCTCAAATTACCGTCCCATCTCTCAGCTCCCTTGGCCCTCCAGGCTTCTAGAGAGACTTGCCTACACTCGCCTCACACGCTTTCTTTCCGCTAACAACCTGTTGGATCCTCTTCAGTCTGGCTTTCGTTCTCAACACTCCACAGAGACTGCGTTGACCAAGGTTGTCAATGATCTGATCACTGCTAAAACTGAACGCCATTACTCTCTCCTAATTCTCCTGGATCTCTCGGCTGCATTTGACACCATTGACCACTCTCTTCTCATACAAACGTTGCAATCGCTAGGTCTTCAAGACACTGTTCTATCCTGGTTCTCATCCTACCTTTCTAATCGCTCTTTCACTGTTAATTTCTCTGGAGCCACCTCTGCTCTGCTTCCTCTATCAGTTGGAGTACCACAAGGCTCAGTGCTAGGTCCTTTGCTGTTCTCTATCTATACCGCTTCTCTTGGAAATCGAATAAGTTCCTTTGGCTTTCAGTATCATCTCTATGCGGATGATACCCAAATCTATCTATCCTCTCCTGATCTCTCGACATCTGTGTTGTCCCGTGTAACTGACTGTCTTTCTGCCATTTCATCTTGGATGTCCTCTCGCCAACTCAAACTTAATCTTTCTAAAACAGAGTTAATAATATTCCCACCCACCAACAAGAGCATACCTGACATTTCTATCTCTGTTGATAACATGACCATAAATCCAACCCCACAAGCTCGCTGCCTAGGTGTAGTCCTTGACTCACACCTATCCTTTGTTCCCCACATTGACTCTATATCTAAATCCTGCTACATACATCTAAAGAACATTTCCAGAATTCGCACATATCTCACGCAAGACACTGCAAAAACCTTAATTCATGCACTCATCATCTCCCGCATTGACTATTGTAATTCCCTCCTTACTGGTCTTCCCAAAAACAGACTCAAACCCTTGCAATCTATTTTGCACTCTGCGGCAAGGCTGATTTTCCTTGCAAATCGTTATTCCTCTGTTGAATCACTCTGTAATTCTCTACACTGGCTGCCTGTTTTGTACCGAATCCAATATAAAATACTCTTACTAACCTACAAGGCCATCAACAAAGCTGCACCAACATACACCTTCTCTCGTCTCAAAATATCTCCCAACTCGGCAACTCCGTTCTACACAAGATCTGCGTCTCTCATCCACCCTCATTACATCCTCCCATTCCCGGTTACAGGACTTTTTTCGGGCTGCATCCAAATCTATGGAATTCTCTCCCTCGCACAGTAAGACTCTCCTCTGGTCAACAAGCATTCTCTGAAAACCTACCCCTTCAGACAAGCTTATAATATTCCTCAGCCACCCTCTTAACCTCGCTACCTTTAGCCTGTTACACAATTTCACACAAGACAACTACCACCTCGCCAACATTGTTGTATGACGGGATCATTTAGCTTATGAGTCACTTTTACCTTTGCAGTCTGGCTGGGCCAAAATGCAAATTGTAGACTTAACCTCATGTGTCAATCTCCCATTGTCCCATAGATTTTAAGCTTGTGAGCAGGGCCTTCTCACCTCTTTGTCTGTTTTACCCAGTTTATTAGTTTATTATGTTTGTCCCCAATTGTAAAGCGCTACGGAATATGTTGGCGCTATATAAATAAATGATGACGATGATAGTGTTCCTTTCACTGTATATTACATTGTGGAATTATCATAGTTCACAAATCCTCAATAAGATGTGTGTAACATTAGGATTGTGACCATTTCATATAGAGAAGGAAAAAAAGGGAAACCTATAAAATGAGTTTCACCCATACGGTCTGCCTGATATTCTGCATGTATACATTCCCCCCCCCCCTCCCCATGTATATTTCACGTCTGGTCTTTGAATGTAATTATTTAATTATTTTACATATCTCACCATAAGAGAATAGAGACAGTATTACTGTCAGTAAACATGGTGATAAAAACACACCTCTGTCATTATAAGCCCTCTTACACCTTGACATACTGCATATAACTTAGGAACATTAAAAAGAGCTCTCAGATGTAAAAGAAATTGGGTTCAATGGTCCTTAAAGCCATAAGAAGCCTATATATGAGGATGTATCATATTGTTCAAAATAACATATGAATTAGAAACAATAAAACTAATTCTAACAGCAATATATTTTTATAAACAGAATTATACTACAATATATGCAACAGCAGCACTTTTAGGAATAAAATACTACCATTTCATTAGTATTTCAGCAATTCACACCTCATCCACTGTCATAAGGTATTAAAAGCTTAATTCAGATCAAGATTTGAAGCTTAGTAAGTTTATTAGTTATCCTATAAATTTTCCCCCTTTTTTAAGTTAAGCTAAATCACTTCACTAGCTTTCTATTTACATATTATAGCTTGTTGCACTAACTCAAGTTCACATATTTTATTTTTAAGTATAGTGCCGCCTTGCCTACTCCCTATCGATCTTCCTATATTTTATACAGCAATGTCTTTCAATTGTTTCCTTATGAGTTTTAAGCCACACGTAAATCCTATGGAAGAAAACGTACACATAATGGAGGATGCCTCTTCATCTGGAGTCGTTTGAAAGGCTTATCTAAAAGATTGACCATTCAAAGCATTAGAAATAAGTAAATAATAGACATTTTGGCATTTTAGCAATTCCCATTCTCCGCAGAGAGTAAAAGACAAGAAACCAGACCAGACCTTGAACTTTATCAGTATATATTTGTGGCATCCACTAATTGCCAGGATGGATGTGAAGAAGGATACCGGGGGCATGACTAGCATGGGAAGGAATATGTACACCTTGCATACAGTATTACAGTGGACTGCACTCCTCTAGCTGTTACTGTATACTTTCCAGCTATGACTGGCTAGACGATAATCCTTAAGATATGAGGAGAGGTTTGATTTCTGACAAAGCATTCCAGAGATAAATGCAGGATCAGAGGGATGCTTTGAAATTCCCAAGGACACCCCATGGTAAAAGGATACATGAGAAGACCTTGCAGACAAGGTGTCTTTACATTTAGAGTGGCTAAGGCCTGTGCTTCCACTGTACCAAAACATCAAATATGAAACAGAGCACATTCTTCAAAACATACGCTCAGTAGTGTGATATCCTCCCATAGTATAAATTCTGCACTGCAACCAAAGCAATACGAAACAATGGACCCTTAGGACCAACATTTTGCATTATTTTAAAAAGCATCCCCTAAAAGGCATAGTCCGCTTTTGTGGACATTTAATTCTTCATAATAGTTAAATGCAACTGAACCATACGATCTAATCCATCAAACTTACGTTTATTACACATTCTGGCAGAGCAGCTAATCGTGCAGTAGAAGCATTTAAACCAACTGACATCACTCCAATGACGCAGCACTGAGGGCAGCAGGTATGCACAGACACAGTGAACAGATAAGGCTCTTTTTTATCCGTTTCCCCGTTAGAT
This sequence comes from Mixophyes fleayi, assembly GCF_038048845.1. Classification (NCBI taxonomy): domain Eukaryota; kingdom Metazoa; phylum Chordata; class Amphibia; order Anura; family Limnodynastidae; genus Mixophyes; species Mixophyes fleayi. The sequence goes on along the minus strand of NC_134402.1, from coordinate 103,541,605 downwards.
AAATGCTACTAAAAACAGTATCTAACTACCACTGCAAGCTAGGTATGCAGCTGTATCTGCTATACAGACTGGAATCGAGACTGAAAGTTTTCTTCTGTTTACATACAATAGAACAACACAAAAGGAGGATTATTCCTAAAACACTTAATAAGGATTTAACCAGAAATAAACCTTTTTATTTACAGGGGACTGGTAACGCCAACAATATCCATGAAAATGAGGCCAACAATATCCATGAAAATGAGGCAAAAGCAAACTAGGAAATCCTGGTCTTGGGGCAATTAAAAGTTAATTTTATTGAAAGGCGGACCCTATAGTGAGAGAACACTCCTCTATCAAGGCAGTTATTAAAGCACAGTCAGTCGATAAATCAAATCTTTGTCTAAGTAGCAGAAAGGTCTTTAAACACACACAAGTTACTTCTGATTATATGCCGGTCACATTCTATTATCTATGTATGATATGTCATACTCCAGGATTGGGGCTTTAAGGCACAGGAATATTGATGAGCATCAATAGCAACCAACAACCACAAAACAAACGTTTTACGCTCTTCAGCAAATTACATAATCACTGCATAGTGGAAATCACATCCAAGTTTGAGAACTTACTTAATATGGTGCAATGCAATATACTATGCAATACAGAATAGTGCATCATGTATACACGATAACTAGAATTGTATTTATCAAGGACAGAGTCATACATGTAGCAGAAGAAAAAGAAGTTCGGGTGCTGTGTGATAGGTCTTACACACCAAATGTCTAATAGCCAGTTGACTGTGTTTATGCGTTTAATAATATTTATAGCGGACTGTTCCACTGACATTAGTGGGCCAGTTTTACACTTCACTTTTTGTATAGAAAGATGTGTAATGAATGAGGACTTTTCTGAGTGTATGTATCCTAAATAAACTATTACTCCTATTACAAATTAATGCATCCCAATAAATTACCTGTCAAATGATCGGAACTGCACAGGGTGCTCGACTGCAGGATCACCAAGTTGTCCAAGAAACGTAGGCGGTAACAAAGCAGGATCTATAGGGGATTCTTCAGCTGGAGCGCTGACCAGGCTACGGAGAATGTCTTTTACATTTACATTTTTGGTGGATGGCTGCTCACTTCCACCATCACTTCCACTCTCCTGAGGTTTCCTGACTTCTGAAGACAGCGTGTGCAACACTTCACTAATGGCATCAGGACCTGAACTAACATGATCCGTCCCGGCTTCAGTATCCAAATTACTGCTAGGACCTATAACTGGTTCCTCCCCAATACCAGAGTCTCTTCTTTTTACAGACATGGTACTCTCCGAATCTTCTCCAGCGGCTGGTGCTACACTTTGTGCGCCATCTACAGATTACGTGTAAAAAAGGCAAAGTAAACAAGTAAATTTATATAAAACATTCAATGTTTTTTAAAGTAAACAAGCAAAGTCTCAGTGAATATTCTGGCGCACTGTTCTATTTAAAATTGGTCAATTTAGCCCTTGTGTACTTTATATTACTAACTACAAAGGAGTTTTTGGACCATAAAAAAATCTACAAGACCGCAAGCAGAGTTCAATTAAAAAAGCGAGAGCATTACGGCAATCAAGTTCTATTTTTCCTTACAATTCATACATCTTAAAGGGGTTGTCAAACTACAATAAAAGATATCTTATACTGACCCTTGAATGCCACTGAATAATGGTCCTTTAATTTTTATATATACTTACTGGTGTTCCAGCGCTGACCAGAGCTCGTCTCTCTGCGACCTGCCTGGTACCAAATGGGCCTGCAGACCCAAGTGCTATGCTGTGTACTACCTTACAATGACATATAGCAGTATAACTTGTACACTGCAGTGTACTAGAAGCTGGAGGGCAGCATACAAGCTGGAGAGATGGGACAAGGATATATAAGCTATGTACACCATGAACTAAGTCATAACATGGAGAAATTTTTATGTTTTATTTTTATTTCAGTGGAAAACCCCTTAAATAAGACATAAGTGACATCAATAATCGAAAATTTAGAATCTGAAGGACATTATCTATGCATATAAAAAGCACTTCTGTATTGTAGTAAACAATCAAGCCATATTGCAGTTTGTGAAGAAAGTTTGTATTTCTTTAGATTACATACATAAATTACCTTGTAATCTTAACGTTCCAGCATCGCCACTACCATTTTCCACATCGCTGGAAGCGCTGCTAGCTTGAGGCTGCTTCCGCTCATTCTGAGGCTCCAAGATGTCTCGATATTTAGATACCATGAGCACCGAGATGAAGTAAACAACAGCCAGTGCTAGAAACTGAGCTTGTTTGCTATCATCCTACATAATGAAAATAGGAAGCAATGTAATAAACGCACAGACTGCCTTTCAAATGTAGAAGTTTACAAAAACATTTATGCCAAGTTTACAAAAATTTGAATTCAGATATATTGTGAACTTATCATGTACTGCATATGTTAACATTTATTTATCCACAACAGAATTGCAGTTTGCATATACAAGCGATTTAAAAATAGCAATAAACAAAACAAGGTGTTAAACTGAGAGAGACATGACTCCATACTAGGTCTATTAAAGAAACAGAAAACATTGCAATTTACTGCTCTAAACTGACATATTAAGGACAATAGGCAGACATTACAGTTAATGAAAAAAAACACTTTTCCTGCCAAGTGAAAAATAGCACTCTCTTGCGGTTAAAAACACAGTCTACTACATTTCCATAATAATTTGGCCATAAAGTGGCACTGCCACAGGGATCCAGAATAAAAGCTTAAACCCTGGTCAGCTAATAAGGCCATGCCTACTTAAAAAGTAGGTGAAGCCCCTTCCACCAACTAGTATAACTGCACCAGTGCCATCCCTGAAACCTGTGTGATTTGGGAGATAGTCACCCATGCCAGCACCTGCAAAGCCGCTTCTGCAGACATGAAAGCTCTCAGAAGCTCTACCAGGTTGTCAGACAGCAGCTCATCTGAGAAGCCATGTCAGCTATTGGCGGCTCAGGATGATGGCATTAATAAGAGTGTGAGGATTACAACTTCTAACATCCTCAAGTCAGCTATGTCAGAATGGGCTATATATTAGCGACAAAGTCAGCATGTTCAAAGGGAATGGGCACATTCATGTAAATGGGAAGAGGAAGCAGAAAAACATTAGCATATCCCATCCACACATGCAAGTGTCTTCTGCTGGCAAGGGAAGAACAAATTCAACCACGTGAACAGTTGCACATTTGAAGTGCCTATTGATGCAAGGGGAAAATAAAACAAAACAACACGTATTAAGGCTACATAACTACTGACATTTGAGATCGATATTATTGCATAGTCTCCAGTGCACGGAAAGGGAACGAGTAGCATTCTGATAAAGGTGTTCCGATAAATGGAATGCAAGTAACAAAAGCCAATGGGTTTGGTAAAACTAGGATCGATGAGTTTTAGTGTTACATATTAAAAATACATCTAAAAACACACAAGTCAAACACCAGTTGATATAGGGACTAATACTTCCTGAGCTAATCAGTAAAATAAGCACAACATTATACTCTGAGAAACAAATTCACATTTAATGCTGCAATAAGGTATTGATCTGCCGCTCACCACATCTCTGAAGACTACAGCTCGTAAGCGGTTTATATCCATGTCTTGCAGAAGCCTATCAAGGTCTCTGATAGGAAAAATTCCTGCTGTCGCAATGTCAATTGGGTTCTGAATAAATACCAGAAAGAAAGAAAAATTACACAAGTGAGTTTTTTTTGTTTGTTTTTTTTACTAGAATACCATTAGTCACCTGAAGTTTAAATGAACAACATCTATCCCTAAGCATAGTGCTGATTAGCGCAGTCTATTTGGTACCTGTCCACACAAGTAATATTAATGTATTTTATTTATAAACTAGTATTTATTCAGATCTAAAATTGTTAGATATGGATTAGACTACTCCATTTGCCCCTTTTGAAAGGACTAACAAAATCGCTGCCATTCCAGTGAGGTCATGTGAGAGGATAGGTCCAATTTATACAGGTTACATCACAAGTAGGAAGGACAAACTGGCAAATGCAAACTGATTGCAGTGCATTTGGTAACCACTGTTATAAATACAATATAAAACTGCTTTCCAATTTTAATAGGAGGAGGAAATGGACCTGATGTGGCCTACCTGTCTATAATTGATCTAAATTGGTATTAGTCTAGCAACAAACTCCAGCACTATTTTTTAAGCAGCAGTGATGTGGTACATATTACATTTTCTCGCCTTTGTATTGGTCTGATGGAAAAGTTAAAGACCACTGTAAATTAAAAATGTAACTGACTCCACCTGCAGAGCTTGTTGTGACCTTTTTGTAAGCCACTTCTGTTTTCCCATTATTGCTTTATTCACTTACAAAGACTTTTCAGAATCAAAATATAACGGAATTGGATGTCACGGAAGTGCCAACACGACTTTTAAGAATTTGCATGTTCATGTATATTATAAATTGAGGTAGAGCAGTAAACAATGGCAATTCATACAGTAAAATATATTTTATTTATTAAACAAATAAACCACTCTAAGATTGGCACAGATTTCACAATGACGTAATCCAACTGGAGAACATTTCTACATAATCCTCATCCAAAAACACCATCAGTGAAGTGTGAATACCATTCTCTCACACTCCCATACTCACCGTGATCATTTAGCGGCAACAGAGGACAGTTTTATTTCATGATACTTGCAGGTAATAGGTAAAATTAATAAAAATGAGAAAACACAAACAGATTTACACTGCAAAACCTGCCGATTTTATATAATCATTAGTCTACAATGATCCAGTGTTGTGGAGCAGTACACACAGAACAGGTTTGCTATACAGCCATGCAAGGTTCTGTGATCAATGAAAGCTCAGAGTACACAGTCCTTTTTGTTAGAAGCTTAATGAGAAACACAGTTTTACAGCGAGCTCTACACACACATATTACCTTTGCTGTGCTCACCAGGCCATGAATTGCCTTCTGGTTTTTCATATTTTCTCCTGTGGATTTTAATTGCAAGTGCTGCTGACACTCTAGACAATTCCTAACAGCAACCGCACAGACTGAAAGGAAAGGGGGGGGGGGGGGGGGGGGGAAACAAACAGGCAATTATAGTCATTTTACCAATTACAAACAACATTCAATAAAATCAAGACAACACCCAACTCAGAATCAAGTTACTGGAGTGTTCACTTTCCGACATAACATCTAATCTCTTACCTTACAGATAAATTGGCAGATACTGCTTCCAGAAAATCTAGAACCCATATACATCCAAGCTCTCTGGCCAGCTTTGGAGGAAGCTGACCCAGAGAGCATGCTGTATACAGAGCAGACTGCACAAAAGCATTATGCAGAAAAATAATAAAATGACAAAATCTAAACATAACGAGCAATTATGTATCAAAAACTTTGCAAGGAAGCTAAATCACAAGCAAATGAGGATGTAAGGAAATGTAGCAGCTCCTATCTGTTTTTATGCTGAATCCATATATTCTTAACACTACTGCCACTTGTATGTGTGTTTGTGTTTGCACGCTGTACAGGATGCATCTTGTATTTCTAGGGAGAGTTCACTGAAAAGGTATATACTGGCGATCATTGGAGGCCAATAAATGATAAAAGCCAGTACACTGTATTATTAATTCTATAGTAATGTTGTCTCAAAGATCCCTTACTAAATAAAACAGGTCTGAAATGCTTAATATCAAATCATAGTACCAACAAAAAGCAAAACACTTTTATGGACATTTTACCACTAGGAACACTGTCTGTAGAGATCTCATATTACCTTAGCTGATTGAGAAGAATGGTAGTTTTGCAATAACCACATTGATGTAAAAATGGAAATATAACAAAATCAGAGGAATAAGGTAGCACAAAATTAATCTGGTAGATTCAAGGCCAGCTCACCTAATCGAAGACACTGCCGCAAAACTCCCCCAGATGACATGTTCTTTTCAGCCTCTATGTCTGCAAAGCCCAAGGAACTCGCAAAAATGAGGACATCCACCAGGCCAATTGCTCTTTGCAGGAATGTAATAGATGCCTCTATAGATAAGCCTTGGGTTGGTTCAATATTCTCCAATTCATGCTGAAAGAAGAACAGATTCCAAATGGTTTATGCAGGTTAAGATGTTTATTTGGACCAGAGGCCATAGTGTACTTCAGAACAGAAACGTTTTATGGTAGAAGTAACAGACAAAAGAGCTGTGGGCATTGCAAAAGTATAATGCAAAAAACAGTCTATATATATTTATGAATCTCAGGCATTAACGAAGCAAAACACGCCAGCATGTACTAATATGCTGGACTGATGTGGCTGCATGCGATTATGGCTAGCAAGACTGCAAGAAGAGTCCTTGAAATAGAGGTGATTGTTGGAGCTCATTTCACAAAGCTTCAGTGACCAAGACAGCTCAACCTGCTAATGTTTTACAAGTCACCATCTACATCACATTTTGCCAGCATGGTTTGGGTGCAGCCATGCCTTTAGAAGGCAAGGTGAATGATAATCACTACTTAATATTTCAAAATCATCTCACACACACTAATAAGTAAATATTAGTTTGTACAGTATGAAGGTATTCATATTCATGTGCTTAATAAGCTGCCATCCTCACCGTAGCTGACGTCGCTGCAGAAAGTAGTGGTAGTATACCACCACAAGCCATTATCATGTTGTCAGTAATTTGAGAGATGAGGTGGATTGTATTGTGCACAAAAATTACATTATCACTGCTGTTCACAAAGTCCATTATAGTCTTTGTAGAGTGGCTACAACAGAAAGAAATACAAGAAAGACAATTAAATATGCATAGTAAAGTTATGCTTCATAAGAATTACCTAATCTGGAGAGGACATTAAAAACGGCTAGTGACAAACATCCTAACAGTACACTAGTGAAGTGAGCCATGGGCATAAGGTAGAGAGACACGGTTATATCACATTAAACTATATATACAGTATATTGTATAGCAGTGTTAGGCATTTGTTTTACCATAGCTTTTAGAGGGAACAGAGATTAGGGTATGTGGATACCAGAAGCTATGTTTGCTTGTTGGTTTTCTAATAACTAGAGAACTATGCCATATTTAAAACTTTGCATTATAATTCTCAGGAAGAAAAAGGATGATAAAGAGAAATGTGTAGACATTAAGAATTTACCTAAACACAGGTTCCATCCAAAAGGTTACAAGACGTCTCACAAGGTGGGATGAATAAAAGATGAAGACGTGTTGGGATTTTACATGTAACCAATAAGAATGGTTTATACTACTGTCTAGAGACATTTACTCAGTCAGCAGTCACTTTCTGACATTGACAGGGATCACCATTCTCAAAGACCCTATTGCACGTCATTTTTATGATCTTTTTCTTTTGAATAAAAGATTTTTTATTAAAAAAAACAAAAAAAAAACACCTATCTTTGTCATACTCCTAGAGAAGGTCTCATATGTTTATTTGAACAACTTCCAACAAAACGTACAAAGAGGACATATATGCACATTAAGGTCATTACTTTTATTATTTGTTTTTAAAAGCACTGTATGTATGGCAGGATCTATGCAATTAAACAAGTGGACGTATATCTAGCGGAAGGGAACAGTTTGCATGTCACCTCCCACAATCTAAAGCAATGTATAAGTCCTCAGCTTCTGTGAGCAAGTACTATGGTACAATATGTATACATTCAGCTTAAATAAAGATGCTACTATAAGCTACCTGCTGAGAGGGGCTTGTGGATCCTGTCACCCCTCCTCAACCAGAACATTAATAGTTGCTTTATATAAAACTGAACTGTTCAAGCTTCAGATCATTTAATCATTTTATATTTCCCCAAAGGTAAGGCTTCACATAAGATGTACAAGGTTTCATATTATTTCAGGTCTCAGCAACACACTGACAGAGAAATTATTTGTCGTTTTAAACTGATGGTAGAAAACTAACCTTCGCCACATTTGGATATCTGTTTCAATGGAAAATAAAAGGTCTGTGAGCAGCCGCTGGTGCATCATTGACCATTTAAACTCAGGGATACGAAACATTGTAGAGCGTGAATCTCTTCTCTGTCCATCGGATGGAGTCACTCGTTCTCCTTCATGTGCAGCCGGCTGCTTTACAGGCTATTCACAAGCAAACATAGGAATAAAGTAAACATAATGCTACATGCAATGGATTAAAGAGAAGGCCAATCCCACATCTATAACGGCATCCATGGAAAGAAAAAGCTGCTACAAGTTTGTTTCTCAGTTTTTAGAACTCAGATTTTTAAGCAAAAAAATATATTACTTAAATCCAGCTTATTTTCCAATCATTTTTACAGTAAAAATATTTACGTGCGCCATCTAATCTATTTAGAGAAGCATTACATACGCAATTAGAAGTTTCCATTTAATTCAAATCAATGGTTTTTCTCAGTGCATTCAGACAGTATAAAACTAAAAGTCAAAAGTATCTACTTTTTCTAATGCAGTTTTATGTTCATCTGTGTTGCATTCATGCATTAAGCAGGACTTCATTCAATTGAAAATAAATTCATGTGCACTGAGCTGGACTCTTATCAAACGAAGTAAAGTCCTGCGCAATGCACGAAGACCACATGTCCTTGCAAACGTCCAGTTCAAATGGACAACACTGACCTAAAAAAGGACTGTAATAGGCACTAGCACTCTCTTGAAACTTGCCTAAAAATGATGACTGCAGTAAATAAAAATACATGTCTAAATACCTCAGGTACAGTTCTTGGAGATGGGTCCTGCTCACTGCTGGCACTGGCTTTTAGTTCTAAGTTCTCAGTATCAGAAGCAATGCTTGACACATCAAGTTTAGCAATTTTCTTATCAGAGTTCTGAACATCTGAGGTGCTGGTGTTTAGATCTCCTGTGTCAACTGAATTAGGTATAACAGTAGAAGCCATGCCCTTGTCTACAGTTACTGCACAAGCGTCCACATTTTCCTGGGAGACAGGTGTCGTCTCTGTGACTTGAGTGACAGTCTCATCTTTAGGAGTTGTCTCTGTTGATAGACTGTTAGGATGTACATCTGAGGTATCAACAGCTTCTGTACACCACAATTGTGTGCTCACTGCCTCATTGTTACTTTCTGTGGGGCTTTCCTTCTTCTGTAATTCCAAATTCTCACTGTCTTTTGAAAGCTCAGTCTCCGTTGCCAAGTCTTGACTGTCTACCGCAGTAAAGTCCCCATTTGCTTGGCCTTCCACCACATCCTGGTTCTCTGCGACTCTACTTGAAGAGTCAACACATTCAAGCACATTATATTTAGCACCTAGTGTAGAGGTAGCTTCTACAGTCTGACTTTCAATGGAGGCTGTGTTTATAGTCTCTGGGGAACCCTTTGACTCACTTCCTGGGACCTCTGCATTAATTTCATTTTTATTATGTGATACTGCATCATTGCCAATATCTACTTCAGATTCTGTATTGCTATGCAGGTTTTCTAAGGTGAGAGAATGGCTCTCCTCGCCCATGTGCCTCTGTTCCATTTCTGTAGTTATAGCACGGTCTGGAGTCTCGGTATCTGATGGGGCTTCCGGCACTTCCAGAGGTGGTGTTTGAAACTGTCCATTGCACCCAGAGACTGTGCGTATGGGACTTGAGGGTCCAGGGCCTATTTCTCCATCCACGCGATCTTCATATTCCCTGAAGACCTGAGCCAAGCTTTCTTTGTGCATTTCAAAAGTGACCTGAAAATGGATAGAAGCTATAATGAATATATGTTATTTTTCAGTTACATTTTTGTTCAAATAAGTGTCCTATAGTTCTGCATCTTATGATCCAACACAAAAACTACTAAAGTAAATAATGTCTTTAAAAAAAAATGATGTTGCAAAATGAGTTGCCCAAAAATATTTTTCACTAAACAGGAAAACAAAAATGCTCAAACTAGATAACATTTATCATAAAAAATAAAAAACCGTAATGAAAAGATTATAAAGATGACAATATGAAATGAGTCTTCATCGAAATATCATGCTCCTTTATTTATATAATTCCTGCATATTCCAAAGCGCTTTCCAGAATATACTTCACATCAGTCCCTGCCCCAGTGGAGCTTACAATTTATATTTCCAACCATTAGCAACCAATTAATCTTCCAGTACTGCATGTGTTTGGTCTGTGAGAGGAAACCCATGCAAACACGAGGAGAACAGACAGACAAACACGGCACAGATAGTAGCCTGGTCGGAAGTGAACACACAGTGGCCTAGTGGTTAGCACTTCTGCCTCACAGCACTGGGGTCATGAGTTCAATTCCCAACCATGGCCTAATCTGTGTGGAGTTTGTATGTTCTCCCTGTGTTTGCATGGGTTTCCTCCGGGTGCTCTGGTTTCCCCCCACACTCCAAAAACATACTTGTAGGTTAATTGGCTGCTATCAAAATTGACCCTAGTCTCTCCCTCGCTGTCTGTCTGTGTGTGAGTGTGTGTCTATATTAAGGAATTTAGACTGTAAGCTCCAATGGGGCAGGGACTGATGGGAGAGAGTTCTCTGTACAGCGCTGCGGAATTAGTGGCGCTATATAAATAAATGGTGATGATGATGATGCCAGTGCTGCGAGGTAGCAATGCTAACCACTGCGCCACCGAGATGCCCAGTTAAGATGAAGCAATTCAGCCACATTTGTAAATAAAGTATATCTAATTAAAATAATTCATTATTTAGAAAACATTCTATTTAAATCAAAAACCATGATATTTTTTTTAAAATGATGCAGAAGTGAAGCGTTTCTCCATGCAACATGGAAAAGGTCAATCAGAAAAAACAAACTGTAAAAAGCCTCAAGGCAGCACCTACGGACATCTCCAGCGAGATCCTTTATCCATTTAATCTTTGTTTCAGAATTGCAAATGTGCATTAACCCATAGCAGCAAATAAGCAATTTATTTTGGTGGAACTACTGCAAATTAGACAATAAAACAAGATTTGTGAGTGATTACTGAGGGATGTTGCTCTCCAGCAAATTTCCAGTAAACAACCCCCAATGCTTTGTTCCTGATAATGCCACTGCATGAAGATCTTATAAGAACAATATTTATTAAAGGTGTATAATGGAATAAAATGTTGCAATTAATTTAGAATTATATATAATATTTATTTTGTTCTAATACTCCCTGCCATGTTGCAGAATTTAGTCACAGAATAGTCTCTGTACTGATAGCATTACTAACATGCTGTAATATGACACTTGTAGGTTCTAAAAACAAACCAAGCAATACACAAATCAAAACCAGTAGTACTGACTGCGTTTTTATACAATGCACAAACCAAATCATTTAAATTGTGAAAGAAACAAAAACATTTTACTCAATTATCTGCATGCAAGTGCAGTTGTCACAAGCCACACGTGCCACTAGATAACTAAACCAGATTGTTTTATTTTGTCTTTATTAATATACTATATTGTTTTTAGATTACTTGGAGAGCAACAGTTTTTACAATATCAGAAAGAGGCCAGACAGTATCTAGCTAGTCAATTTAATGGTTGTTATTCTGCTGTCACTTGCATGTGTAATGGAAAAGCTGATAGTTTGCAATTAATTACTAGATTTTGTTCTAAATTAGCCAGCTAAAAGACCAGTCATTAATCTTCACTGTGATTGGAAAGTTAATCCATACATGTACACAATCTCAAAATAAATAGTTCCAGTCTACCAACTCCCACACTGCTAGTTTACCTTCAATTCCCTGTAAGGATAAACAAACAAGAGAAAACTGAATAGCACTCCTTTGCAGATGTATCTATTGAAGCACAAAGAGATGAAATAGAAAAACAGAAGGTGGGGAGAGGGGGTAGATAAACAAAAACACTTAGCCCCCCATCTCATTTGGGATTTCAGATAGTGTGTAGACTGCTCCTGTAAAGAAAACATACCCCACTTACACCCCAAACACTGAGCCCGTTCCATGAAAACACATTCTCATACTTTTTTTATAGAAATCGTTTAAGCAAATATTACAACAAGTTATACAATGCACAAATGTCAAGTGTTTTACATGTCAACTTGTTTCTATATTTTGTTTTTAAATAAAACGGAGATAAAGTAATAATAACATGTAGAATTCTGTTTATTACAAGACACATTTTACTAAGTATAGATATTTCTTTACTTGACAATATCACTTCAATAAAAATACCATGTCAGTCTACATGAAATGTATAGTAATGTTAGCATACTTCTGTAAACCTGTCATTTTCCACTGATCAGATTATCATTTGTTAATGTAATACCTCGGTTAGGACAAGATGACGTTTGACTACAAGCACTCCTTGCTGATACCAATAGTGAGGTCAAGAATGTGCAGATAGAAAAGTCCAAACACAGGCAGCCTCCAAGAGGAACCGTGTCAGACAAGTCAGACAGGCTGCATAAACTAGGGAGATTATCTACTTATCATTGCATTTGTCAATAAGCAATTCAGTAAGGTACTTGTTTGATTTTAGATTACAAACACTGTATAGCCATTATATACATAAAAATATTGTTAGCAATAAAAGAGTATTGCCATTTATGTCACATGTGTACAAACATTTTGATAGGAAAATAAACTAATTTACAAGAAGGAAGCAGTTATTACTGTATTTCATAATCACAGCTCCTCACAACATTTGGTTTTTACAAATCCTTTGAAATCCATTCATTATAATGAAATAAAATAACTATCCGGCTTTAGACAACTATGTGCATTAATCAGAACAAAATACATTTAAAACCCATAACAAAAATATGCTACAGTAAAACAAAAATCAAACAAGCTGTTTGGGGGCTGGTCTGGTACATACATAAAAGACACGGCAACAAAAAAAATGTGCCTAATGCCACAGGGGCATCTAGCTAGAGAAGACTGGAAATAATTGAGCTAGTCAAAGCTTTGCAGATGCTTGGGTAATGATAGCTCACTTAACTTCCCAACCTTACCCCACTGCTGGAACGTTCTCAACAATTCTGGAGCTATACACTAAACACAACTGTTCTTACATTCCACACATTGTACTGGAATCTGCTCACTTGCATGCCGTTTGGAAATGTCAAACAAAAAAGCTTCAGTAAGGCAGATAAAGTGAAACAATCCATTTAGATACTGGATATTGAAAGGATGCATAAAATGTTTCCAGACTATTTCATATAGTTCACTATGAGCTGTTCCATCCCATTTTCTCTTTTCTTTAATTATTTTGTTTGGTCACTCCTATGATAATATTCTTAGGTATGTCATTTGACTTAATTAGGTCTGTGGTTAAATGCATAAATTTAAACACATTTCACAAGGAGACACATCTTAAAGATGATCGTTAAACCTCGAACCAAAAGGCTGTCACTTGTATTTAACCAATGAACAGTTGGAATTTAAATGTCAAAGGGCACACATGTTTAAGGCTTGTTAATCAAATAAAATGTAAGAACAAATAGTATTTATTTTGAAATATGTGCATCAGCATTTCTACAAACAGTTGTTCATTGAAATTCAAAAATGTATTTCAGTACACAAAATTCAAACAATGGTGCACTATAAAGTGTAAGTGCCTCTGTAAGTATTAGACAGTTTACAGATTTATCCATAAACCAAAACACACTTCTAAAAATATATTATTTCTTTTTTTATGTGCAGTACTGTGTATACCCAATTTTCTTTAAAAAAGCTGTTGTGGAATAAACAAATTGCATTTATACATGCTAAATTTACACCTACAAATCTAAAACATGATCTTATCTATTACGGAAAGCGTGGGTACTCTTTTTTTTTTTTTTTTTTTTTTTTTTATAAAAAGTGAACCAAAAAGGATAAATGTATATTACTAATGATTTGAGTATAAAACGGGAAAAAAAAAACACGGGGGGGAAAAAACTGAGATAACTCTGATTCGGTTTGAGAAAAATAACGAGAGTCGTACAATTATGCTGGTGTAGCAGTTACTGCTTAGAAAGTGTGGTTCAGCTGTGGGAGGAGAGGGCTACATTGACAAACAGCTACGCTGCTACAAAGGTGGCAGGAAATCTATCAAACTGGACAATAAAATTGCAATTGAGTTTCTTTGGCTTTTTATAGCAGACGCGCGTATCTTGATATGTAGCACTGCAGAGCCTTTCCAATTTTGGAACACTTGTTCTTTTATCAAAGAAAGGTGTTGTAAATTGGTAGCCAAAGGTTACGGCGATCTTGAAATAATGAGAGGAGTTAATTGCAGACAGTTACACCGCTACAAAAACTGTACATCTGGATTATTAGCGGTCTGCCTGCCTCATGCAATGGGTTAACATTCATAATTTAGGAACACAAAATGTAATCTAGGTTTTCTAAAAAATCAGTTTACATTTTATAACAGTTCTCTAAACTATTAAAAATTCTTCCATTTTCAACGTAAAACCTACATGTTACAAAGTAGGTTACACAGCTTCCTCTGCCAGCATCACTAGGCAAAGCCCAGCCAAACATTTGCAGCACATTACCGCCACCTTGTGGCAAATGCAACATAACACATTTTGTATCCAGTCATTTTTGTTTTATTTTTCACTGTAATCTAAAGTAAATATTAAACATTCTTAATAATGAAATAGATTAATTACAGAAATGACTACACATACTATGTAACAATTTATAGTGTAAATTCAATCTTTCTAAAAATTGATTTGTTAATGGCAAATACTTATGATAGTAATATTATTGTGCAAGTTAAGGAAAATCCTTATCCTGTGCCATAAAATAAAGACAAGAAATTTACATTGCAGCAGTTGATTTTTCACAACAAGGATCACTTAATAGCAAGGGTAAAATAAGATCATCATTCCAGTTGTATCAAACTCTAGAAAGAGGTGTAATTTTTCATTCTGCAAACTTTATCCAAAAACTTATTAAACCTTGTGACATCAAGTGCAAAGGACCTACAAACAGCTTCCTTTCTTGTAGTTGGCTCTGGATGTTAGTGCTAACAGAAGCTGGTGAACCATTTGTGTTATAACACTATTATATAGGATGCCGATCACATTCGCCCCAGTATAAAATGTTAGTTCTATATAAAGTAACACCAACTCATTTTAAAACCAATCTGCATGCTGGTGCTATGTAAATAAATAATAATCACTTTTTCCTGCAACTGATTTTCAAATGAACAGCAGATACTGCAGAACATGGCTGTACCCTAACTATTTGACATAATACTTATCTAGAGATCGCTAAACAAAACGGCTCACTAGATAATTGGGCTATTTTATGTATTACAGGAGGACAGGACACAGTAATGTCTTTCCTGTATACACATCACACACAGGATCTGACATATCTCCCCATACACTAAGCATGAAGACTTTTTAAAGTCCCTTAAAGCTTCTTTTGTTCTATATCAAAAAGTCTACCAGTTTAATGGCTGTTTTTATTACTGTCACATCATCTATGGCAGCAAAACTAACCCAAGAAAATAAGCCAAAATAAGCTTTGATTGTCAGGATAAGAGGTTGTATCTTGCACCGCAATGTCTAACTTAACACTCTGTGGGTACTGCACACAGCTTTCTCACAGTTCCAGAAATACCTGGGTTCAGTGTACTTGCCACAATGTTATGCCTTATATTAATTATAAGAGCCAATACAAAAAGTATAGAATTACCTTTGAATGTGTGATGGAGATCGTATCCACCCAAACACGCCACCCACCCCATTCATATTTCACAGCATGGTAAAGGAGGATGCGAAAGATGGCATACACCATTTCTGTAATCTTCTGCTCCTCTGTGTTCTTGGGGTTAAAATAGCACAGTGACAACATCCACTCCTGCCACACAGAGCACTGCAGCAAGCTCCTGCAAGGACACAACGGAAGATATGACACACCAAAAACAGCTTCAGATTTAAAATTGTATAAAACATTAAAAAAAAAACAAACACCTCATTTATTACTATTAAAACATTAGTCAAATTAGATTAGTTTCAAACAGTGTTCTGACATCATCAGAAGCCTCATCAACCATCCATTATCCCATTGTGATCAGGGTTGAGGAAGTAATGAACATTGATGTACTTTCTGTACCCAAACCAATACCTATCTACAGGAAAACCAGCACTGCCCCCCAAACATATCTGAGCCACACACCTTCTGTTTTCTCTGCTGTTATTAAAGAGTTTTATCATGTCCGAAAGGAACATCCGCCTGACTTCCATCACTTCTTGAGACTGAGGAGAGTTCCGCAAGAGTGAAGCTATAACTTTAAGAATCACTAGGAAACAAGAAATGATAGAATGTTTCATACTCGATGATCCAGTGGCAGGGTAGTCAAATAAACCATTAGCAGACATGTTAATAGTGGGAGAATCTACTGTTTTATATTACAGTACAGTCAAATATCTAATCCACAACTATGTCACTGATCCCATCACTGCTACACTGCTGTGACAATGTGCATTCAGGACGGCACATACATAATTGCATAGAGATGAACGGACCAGAATCCTGCAGCATTTGACTTTCTGTTGTCTCTCATTGCATTCTATTTGGAATTCAACCAGTGAAATCTCTTCTATGCACAATTGGTGGAAAACACAACATGCTATATACAGTATGTTATATGATATTTGGATAATACATATTAGTCTCAGCTTTAGCTGACAGAGTCACAAAAAGAACAACGTAAATACATAGATATGTTAAATATTATATTCCGCGAAGAAAAAAGAAAACACTACGTAAGCAGGTCAGTTTTCATTTCTATCTGATTCACGTCAGTCGCAGTCATCTAATGAGTAACTCATGAATGACAGTCTGATTAAATATCCAAGGAAAGAGAACACTATATAGAAGCTCATCTATAATTACACCCACTCCTCATTTATTTCTCTGTGCATACTAGTGGATTCTGCTGTACTTTTATTATGATCCATAAATCATTATTATTTCTTAAAAGCAAACCAACATTTCTTCAAAAAAAAAAGTGTTTCATCTGAGCTAGATGCGAAAAACTTTGACCACTAGTCAATATTTGCATCTATTGGTAGCAATGAAGACTCCAAGAAGAATGGCAGGCTGCCTGCAGGTAGTGAATCATAGGAAGTGTCAGAGTCTGCACAGAGCTGAGCTGTCAGTCCATCAGACGGATGCTTTCTCTATGCAAACACATGGGGATTCAGGTGTAAGAAAACGTCTATCACATAACACGCTGATTCATTCCAAGCACCATCTGTTAAACAAATCCTGCAAACAAGACTATATTGCCAAGGAAGACCGTCTATACCAAGAGGGCAAGGGGATTTATTATCTCCACTGCTAGAGTGTTTGCAGCATACAAATCAGGGTCATAAATAATCCTGGATAGGTCTAGAATTGGCAGCTAGGGTGGATAAAACCCAATAAGGCAATCCCATATAAGTGTTCTCCAAACTGGTGTTGTGTAACGACATGGGCATGTCACCAACAATGGCTGCGCAGCTAATCTATTACATTCCTTTCTACTAGAGTCCACTCACTACGGCCAGAAACAGCCTTCTTTCCTGGAAACTTGTCATTTTCTGTCCTGCAATCCTAGCACATCTGAATACAATACCAACCTCAAGTAGCACGCGTTAATGCACTCCAACCTGAAAATGTTTTTTCTTTATTATGTCTAGAACAAGGGTATGTACATGATAGACAGTATATTGTTATCTCACTATAAAGATTATGGGGCAGATTAAATTAGCGACAAGGTGTTTCTGTGCCAACATTGGCAATTACGGAACAGAAATATATGCTTAATTTTGCTTGCACATCTATGAGCAAAAATAATCAAAGATTTTATACATAACATCCCGGTGAGACACCAGTCACAAGGTCCCTACAAAACCTTGCTGCTAATTAAATCAGCCTCTATGAAGGAGCTGTGTGCACCACATATTCAAACCTGTGACCACAATTACATGACACCCATATCCACATTATGTTGTACCTTACCATTAAGGAACACCCCAAGTTATTGTATTGTGAGAATTATTACACCTGAAGACTGACCGGGTATTCTGGAAGGGAATGAAGGCACTAGAGGGGGAAACATACAATGGCACCGCAACTTCCCAACTTAATCATGAGTTCTGCAAGTCATTTTATTAGTACCTCCATGGAAACTAGTATTGTATATTTTAATACCTTATTTTTTTCAACTCCCTTTTATATTTCTCTATTGTAAATATGAGAAGAGTGCCTTGACTACCACAAGAATGACTCATTAAAACACATACAACCTAAACATACTAGCTTATTAGTATACAGAGTCTGATCTGCAGTTTATCTGTACAATTCATGATGCATTTGTAAATTGTATTTTTGAGAACAATTTAGCATTTAGCTTTGTATACATGTCTTCTATATGTCACAATAACATAACTATATGTTTCAAGCTTGCATTTTGACCCATCTGACAGCTCCTCTAGTACATGATAACATGGATATTAATACTTGTAGGCATCCACTCCTACCTTATTAGCACATTGGTTCTATCATCATCTATTTATAAAGCACCACTAATTCCGCAGCGCTGTACAGAGAACTCCCTCACATCAGTCTCTGCCCCATTGGAGCTTACAGTCTAAATTCCCTAACACACAGACAGACAAGGGTCAATTTGATAGCAGCCAATTAACCTACCAGTATGTTTTTGCAGTATGAGAGAAAACTGGAGCACCTGGAGGAAACCCACGCAAAACACGGGGAGAACATACAAACTCCACACAGATAAGGCCATGGTCGGGAATGGAACTCATGACCCCAGTGCTGTGAGACAGAAGTGCTAACCACTATGCCTCCATGCTCGTTTTAGCATTTTGCTAAACTATTCTATTTCTTTTTTATTTATTTTTTACAAGTGTTAATTAAGGGATTGTCCAATGACATCTGCGACCACATGTATTTCTCTGTGTATAAACAATAACCATACTTACAAGGATTTTGGATTTTGACAGATGAGTCCGGGTCAGCATGCTGCTTATGTATCACCTGAGTGCTAATTTGTTCTATGAGAATCTGAAACAAATTATTAATATGTAAAATGTAAAAAGAGTTGTGACTGAGGATTTGAACAGTTACTTACCAGAAAGTCATTCTTCATATGGTTTGTGCCCCACCCCTGCATAAGTGTGTTAACATAAAGCATGGTGCGAAGCTTCCCTTTCTAGGGTATTGGGTATTGTAAGAACAATGACCCATCCCTTCCCCTTGTACAAAGAGTTCACATTGGAAAAAACCTCTATATTTTAGTGGAAAATCGCAACATTAATGTCCCAAGACAAGAGGGATACATTAATACCCACATTAGCCGGAAGCAGAAACAAGCAAACTGCTGCATGAGAAACCTGTCCACAGCCTGCACAAAATGTCACTGGTGACAACAGCCATTTATAGGACAGGAACAGTTCAGCCGTCTGTTTGGTAAATCAGACATCTAAAAACTGTAACAATGGATCTCCCAGCTCACATTTTGGCTACAAACGGGTGACCATATTCACGCAGAAAAGAACTAAAAACTAGCCCAAACCCTTCACATGACAACTATGAGGGACAACTACCAATCTATGTGCAGAACCCCAATGCAATATCATCATTTCTCGTATGACAGACATTTTGCACCTTTGGCATCTTAATTGATGCTTTAAATATTGCTTTAAAAAAGGTTCCGCATGCTGTCACATAGTTGGTCAGGCGTGTCATTCTAGACTTTACAATGTACGCAAAATGCTGCGCGCCAGACTCAAAAAATTGGATGCTCCCAACGAACACCTATTCCTGATCTATGGTTATCTACTGGGGTGGACAGTAAAAAGGTTTGGATGAGGATGGCACCAATGGTGCCTGCTGAGAACATACAATTACATGTATGGTGAAATCTAACAGGGACCCGACCACACAACTTGATCATGTTGCCAAACAAGGAAAAAACTTGCATTCGGCATTTTTACCTCAAAAAGTACATTGTATGTTGTGACTGTGATTGTTTTTGCCTCCAACATTAGCCTCTCAGCCAGGAGAGAGAACAATCCATGGGCCTGCATAACTTCAATTTTCCTCCTGTAACAGGAAAAAAAAAAAAGTTTGAGCACTAAAATACACATTTTTTCCATCTGGTGAACAAAGCACATAAAACCCGGATTATGGCAAGGTTTAGTAATAGTACTCTCCCATAATACCCTCCCATCCACCCCCTCCAACCTCTGTATAGGGCTTTAGCAAGAAGCCCTGCTTGGAAAAGACGTTTTCCACCTAGTACAAAGGTCAACATTGGATGGAGTCAGCTGTACGGGCAAGTCCACCGCCTAAATATTTCCATACCAGATTGGTGAAAGTTGAGGGGGGAGGGGGGGGGTCTTATTGCAATGCTGCAGGATACAATGGGAAGGGTCCTGCAGCATCACTGATCCGTCTCATGCAGCACTTACCAAAGAGAATACAAACTGAAGAGAGAACACCTGCTATTAACTAAGTTATACAGGACAAAATAGATTAATCTCAGCAACACTCTGAAGTGCCGAGACAGGTAACACACCCTGCTCTGTATAAATGATTTCCCTCTAAGATGATGCTCCTACAGTTAATAACAAGGTGTTAAACAGTGGATGCACGGAATAAACGACTGTTCAGGATTTAAGCAAATACTAAGGATTTTTTTTTACCAAGATTCAGCTTCTGCCGAACCCTAGGGATTAGGCCAACTGAATCCAGATTTTTCTATGAATTTAGAGTGCAGCACAGTTATCACTTCTTGAACATGAAAGACATAAAACACGTTAGTGACAAAGGGAAAATCCTTAAAGTGGTCCTGGCAAGTGTCACTTACTGAATTCAACTATTGTCCTACTTATCAATATAGGCTGAGAACAGTCTATATCACCACTGAAGAGCTATGAGGCACTGCCAGCTCTCTGTGCAATGTCATCAATGTTATTGCTACCAAGCATGCAAAAAACATTTAGGCATCTCCTGCTGCATTTTAATAAGTTAAAGATCTGATTAAGTTGGGTCGCAGGTGTGCACCTAGTTAACACCATACTGATTATACAACTAAGCATTCAATTTATGAATGCTGTGGTCAATTACAGGTAACTTCCAAACGGTTTATTTTGAACAGTGTTCCCTGTAATGTATTTAAGGATTTTTTTTAAGCTATAGGTTTCTATAGTTGTAGGCAGTTGTACTGCCAAATGACATGTGTATATTTACATTTTCATGAAATTTGTAGAATAAAATATTACTAAACTAGCTGAATGGTTTATTATCCCAGTGTTTACGTTTTGTTATTGTACGAACACTGCATAATGATTACAGTGTATTGATCCTTATGGGTACTGCCTCCACTGCATTGTGCTTTAAAGTGCCAATATACAGTAAACACTACCAAGATTCTAACCAGGAAAAGTGATAGCCATTTGTATAGAATGACCAATAACTGACTGGCTGCTATGGATTACATAGATTTATACACAGCATTTTGTGCTTCATATGCACAATCCATAGTTTTTTTTTTTGGGAGATGGGAGGTACAGAGGTATGAAAATCTTTCCACTCTTTTTCACCTATTAAGTGTTTTATTGCACAATAACAAGACTTTTTGTCTACTACATGTGACACGGGCACCCTTATGGTGATGTACACACGGACAACTTCTTGTTGTATAAACAGTACTTTTAGTGTTCAATCAGGAGAGTTGGCAAGTATGATGTGAATACATTTTCCAATGCTATTTCAGCCAGTATATTACTGTGGAGGCACATTGCACATCATCTAGAAGTTCTAACCCAATTACCTCTCAGTTTACCTGTTGACCTAGCTAATTAACATGGGCTGCCAGCTAATTAACGCAGACATCATTCTGATTGCAATCCAAATCTAAACTGCACCACATAACAATGGACAGTTGAGACAAATAATAAGTACATTAGCTAACACAAGCAAAATGACTTGTGCTGTCCTGTTAATTTCACCCAATATGGCAATAATCTTTCTATTTCTAAGACATACCATATTGCAGGTAATAGCAATGGCAAAATGTACCTTATAAAATGAAATAATAATACACAATATACTGATGCTCTGGTGTATATACTTAAACTGTGCTAAGGATTAAAAAGTACATTAAACTGTGAGAAATGGGTTATGAATAAAAAGTTCAGTCCAGTAGCACCCCATTTCATGACCATTACATTTACACGTCGCATATATGACAGCCGAGGGATCCCTCACATGAAAATTCTGTGATTGCCCCTACAATATTTGTTCCCCATATTTATATTAATAATTACAATATTAGAAAGCAGTTACACTTACTTTGGTGACAAGTGCATCAAAAAGTATCCCAGGACTTTTAACGACTGAACTCTTATTCCTTCACTCTTTGATGCCAGTAGCTTATAAACCACCCTGTTAAATATAAAAGAAAGGTGGACACGGGGGAAGAGAAAAAAAAACATTTTAATGATAGATTATTTTAAATACTGATAAAACTAAAAGCTGTATACAATTGTTTGGCACCTTAAACCATTTCTTTGATCAAAAGCTGGAATCATGGAACTTGGGTGCTCAGACATCAGTGCCACAAGTAACTGCAGAACATCCATCAAGTTGTCATCCTACAGAGAGGGAGAAATTGAAAACAAATTGTGAACAGATACACACAATGATAAAATATTGCTCAATCCTAGTAACCTCTTGTACAAAATAAAAGGCAATTAATAGAAAACAAATCCACCATCTTCGCCAAAAAATATGAAAAATGATCACTCTGATAGGAGATTCAACAATATATCGGTTATATCCTAAACTCTATTGCAAAGCAGGACTTGAAAAACAGTGCCACCATGTGGCCAAACTGCAAAGCCAGTTTATGGAAAAACAACTAGAAAACAATTAACTCACCTCATGGACGGTCAGCAGGAAATTTAGAATTGCCTGCAATTCATCTTCTTTCACTCCATAATCCTAAAGAACAAACATCAAAAGAACTTAATGCAGGTTTTTAGCATGTAACAGAGAGCTAGATAACAAAGTGCTGCTATGGCAATAGAGGCTGCCATAGTATAGGCTGAATTCATGAATGCAGAAAGCGGATTAGTAATCCACTGGCTATGTTCATATTGTGGTATCAGATCACAACCTTATTGCTCATGAGGTTTCATATGGAACTCCAATATTTCCATACAGTGCACAGCACTTGGCAGCTTGCCACTTATGCTGCCACCATCATCCATGACAAAGGAAAGTATAATGCAACAATTTTAAATGAAATCTCTCCACAGCCATAGCATACTAAGAGGTTACTTTCACCAATGTATTTTGGTTGATAACAATGAGTACACCAAAGCATGAAGGTTTGTCGTGCATTTACTAGGATTCTATTCAAGTAATGAAAGGAAAATACACCAGAAAGGATGAACACTGCAGAATGCCGCAAAGCCCATCACAGTCCATCTACACATTAGTTAATAGATGGGAGTGGGACAATAGGATTCAATGCAGTTCATTTTATATGCTTTCTTTGACCCAAGTTTGACATACACCTTTCTCAACTTGCTGATATCAATCTAGTTTAGGAAGCCAAAACAGAAGCATTTAGCCTCATTGTCACAATATTTAATGAATAATGCATTAGCACCTGAGTGTAGAAGATAGTGATGGACAACAGGTGGCCTAGACATGTGGCCCTTCAATTCTTCACCTGTGACCCTTAGCACTTTCTGAAGCTCTGCTGTCACAAATTGTTTTTGTTTTTTAGCTTGCAATACTTTTAAAATGCCGTGATATGTTATTACTTAAGTGTCTTTTTGTTTGATTACATGTACTGTTTTAACTTCTTATGGAGATAACTGAAGGTTATAGGGCCATCCAATGCAATCCCAGAAGCGTATCAAGTTGCCCATCATTGGTTTAAGACCATGATTGTTGTCACAGTTGTCGTGCAACAGGGAAATCCTGTGTATCCCATAGAAAACAGCAGGTCAATAAGTTTGCTTCTGAAAGCTACACTGTCTAGAAAAGGTAGCTTTTATAAAGGTTAGTGACACCAGCCTAGAACCAGTCTTACGTCCAATTTGGACATGACCGAAATGGACTAATTTATTTGTTCAACACATCGGACAATGAATGCCCACACTAAAATAGCAGTTAATGCCCCAATGCATTCTTCATCAGTCCTTAGTCAACATCTGACTATTTCTGTTCAGAAAAAGTGGGACCAGCAGATTGATTTAATCCACACACTGCACTTGCAGCTAGCTAGGCCAAAACAGCTTAATTGGCTATCAAAATCACTTGTATGGGCGCTTTATTGAAACCTTATTTTTCTGGACAAATGTTGTATAAAATATAGATGATGCTGGAGAGCTCAACTGTTCCATGTCTTAATCCTATGACAAAACACAACACATTGTATAGAAAATAAAGCAAATAGGGGGGAAAAAAAACTTCAAGTTTTTCTAATTCCCAAACATGATCAGATTATTACCTTCATCACCAACTGCTTTATAAAAATGAGCAAGAAAGCTCTAAGTGACAGTATCTCCTTCTGGTTAGGTCGAGGTCCATCTTGGGTTACAAACACAGAAAGACAAACTCAAATTAAATAGTTATTACATACAGTATGTTTGCTACTAAGAATCACTAATATTACACAGTCTCAACTTTAAGATACAAGGCAAGTCTATGCACCAAAATATGCATTGTGTCAAATCATATATACACATACATTTATCATTACAGAACCCTGCTAATTATTTGACTGAATACAAAACTCAACATACCCAATCCTTTAGGGATGATGCCACTGCGGTCCTGGGGATTAACAACCCAATAGAAATATTTCAGAGTGTGCATCACAAGGAGCACGGTCCCAATTCTTCGCACCGCATTGTATATGTTAACTGTGCTGATGAAGTCAGTGGACATGTAGGTGTACAAAGCCAACTGTACCTACAAACAGCAAAAAACGATGATATCCAGTTTAAAAAAAAAAACTAAAAATACAAGGTACTACTACTGCGATTTAAACAATGAAATATGTTCTAAGTTCTAAGTCTTGGAGAGGAAAAAGGAAGGGGAGAAAATATTATGCATTTTCTTTTAATCAAGGTTACAAAAATGTTTATCTCCCATTTTTTTCCCCATTTCGA
This sequence comes from Mixophyes fleayi, assembly GCF_038048845.1. NCBI lineage: Eukaryota > Metazoa > Chordata > Amphibia > Anura > Limnodynastidae > Mixophyes > Mixophyes fleayi. Next base: position 103,516,456 of record NC_134402.1, on the reverse strand, counting down.
CCCGTGTGCTTACTACAAACTCTAAATCCTATATTGTTGTTACTTGTTCCTAGAGCGGCTTTGAGAAAGGAGGAGTAGACCTCTGTAAACCTGTCTTGGAGGATGCTATATACTAGGGACATATGCATATTTGCTGGAGCTGCACTAAAGCCTCCAAAATATATAATGATCAACTCACAAGCGAGTCAGCATACTGAACATGTAGCTAGGCTAGTAAAACCACTGTAAGCTCAGCGCTATAATCAGCAGCTGGCTGGGTGTACAAAGGTGGCTGCTGGGTGTCTGAATATGGCTGCCATCATAAAGCTTTCCTTTATCCTGGACTAAGGTGTGAAAAGAGGAGTGTCTGGATAGAGTATATAGAATCCTGCAGGACAGGAAGTGTCCACTGTAAGCTAGAATTGGGTATGGAGGCAATTCTAGCTAGCTAGCTAGCTATAAGACAGGGGTGAGGAACAAAGAACACGACTGACTAAAAAGCAGGGGACACTGTCCAGGTCACATCCCTGCAGCAGCAAAGAATGAACTTGCACCAGCAGGTCACACCAAAATTTGCACCAAGAGATTAAAGCCGCAACCCTGCATCCAAGGTATCCCACACCCTACGGCAAACCTGCCTCTTATCATAATAGCTTTGATCGGGCACCCGCAGTTCAGTTTATAAAAATGTTATACAACCGTCTGGGTGTGAACTTTTACATATATAGGGGTAGGGGTGGGCTGCAGGAACTTCCAAGCCCAAATAACATGTAAGTCTTGCTCAGAATAACTACATATTAATAGTTAATCAAGTTAAAGAATTTATTAACAAAACTGTGCCCTACATAAGCATAAAACAAAAATGGTTTTCCAAAATCGCATTCCTTTGAAAGGATAAAGTAATTAAGGAGTATTTTTGGAGAACTTCAGTGTATGTTGAAAGTTTGGTTTAATTGCAGGCAAACTGCTTTACATATTAAATTGTGTTTTATTAGGGTCAGAGCAATATGAATAGCAATCATTCTTCAGAACAGAAAACAAATGGATGTGCAGGAGAATAGAAGACGGCTCTATAATAACCTGCAACCAATCAGAGCAATAGAATATTAGCTGCTGCTACTAACGCCGTAAATAAATGGGGCCAGCCTAGCTTGGTGGCCCAGCACAGGTCGGATTACAATGGGGCTGATAGGTCAACACGCCTCCCGCCTCATCCGCCCATCCAATCAGGGCACACCCCCTAGGCTTCATGTGTAGCACTGCCGTTTGAGAGAGGTGCCCAGAAGCTATAGCAGAGGGACATATTTTCCTAATGATGGCCCAGATAGCAGCACATTCTACTTTAGCTCAGCCATCTCGCACATGTTCATATGTAGGCAAGGTTGACGAGTCGAGCCTACCCTAACTGGGTACAGCATTCAGTAGTGATATCTGGCTCCTACTAAACGTGTGGTAAGAGTGTGGTGTCACAGGCACTTCTATATTAAACAAAGATAAAACAACCTACTTGTTTACGTGAAGGCTGCTTTTCTACTCCAAAAGATAATGATATGATCTTTGGCATTTTGAAAAAAAAAAAAAAAAAAAGAAAAGGTTTTAGCACTAACCTTTGCTGATGTATGAATCCATATTGCTGGGTTAAGTAGAATGTGGTCACACAACTGTTTCAATAAAGGAACTCCATTATGCAGAGTGCTCAGGTATTTTGAAAATGCCAGGCTAAGTTCTAGGACTGTTATAGTGACATGTGTTTTGGAAGACTGCAGAGAGACAAAGGGTGAGGAGAAAAATAATGAATTCCATTTAATAAGAATGTTGTATCCTATTTAAATGACAAACTGCTCATTTTCCAAAACAGATACAGTGATTTCAAATTAAAGGGCATGTCAACATTATTTAAAAACCCTAATCTCCACTTTCAGGCACTCATGTCGGGAACATACATCCTTCAGAGGCTGTAAACTGAGCACAGTTGCTATAGATGAGGAAGACAGGTTTGTGTTAGACATCCCTTTTAAGTAAGGTATACAGGTACATGTCACAATAATTGTTTTTCACATTGTACTTAATTTTTACAGGGCTGTGTGTACTAGTGAGAGATATTCTTCAGTTTTTTGTGCACAAACTTGCATACACAATACTTGGCTGGAGCAGCAAGTTCACCAATCAGCCACGTGACAACTAAAAGTAAACTTCTCAAATAAATCAAACCCATCGTTGAGGAGGCACAAAAAGTGTGCAATTATTATGATGTTACTGTGTCACTTGGAAAGCCTATGAAAATTAAATTCATAAACCAGATAATAAACTCTACATCTGTAAAATGGTCTGATTGGAAATGAATTTAAACAATCTAGCAGTGTAAGGATACATACACAACTAAGCAGCTTACATGTGTTTTATTCATGTAAAATAAAGAGATTTGCAATAATAATCCATCGGTACAGTGTTGATTTATCACAGGAAATCAGCATTCAATAACAGAGTGCATTTCAATGCATTAGAAATTCATAGGTGGGTAGGGAGCCCTAATACACACATTAGGAGCTCACCATGCCCCGTGAACTCACCTTCTCAAGACTATACCCTATTACAAGGAAGCCTTTTGAAGAGAGCATCTGTTCTTGCATAGCGAGAGAGTTTTTCAGCAACTCCAAAATGAAGGCCAAAAGAGTGGAACTTAAGAGTACAAAAAAAAAAAAGTTATTAAAAACATGTTAAAAAAAACAAAAAAAAACACAACTTTCAAGTCGGAAAGCACAGTTCAATATTAACCTATGAATCAGCTTATTAGTACTGGAGAAGGCATTGAGGAAGCAGAACTATACCCAATTACGGTAAAGTATATTAACCTTGCATTGCCTTTATAAAGGAAACAATACTAAAAATATCGTTCTTATAAGGTTCTATACAATTTTCAGCAATAAAACATTAACATACAGCATTTCTATCATTAGCAGCCTATGAAGCCATTGCAATATTAGCAACAATAAAATTAGGGCATAGAAAACTAAATACACAGAGCAAATGTAGAAATTGATCAAGATCACGTTGATCAGCAGTGGTTTTACAGAAGGTTTTAATAGTGCAGAGCAGTGAAATAAATCTGTATCTAAGAGACATATGAGATTTACAACACTAGCTGTATGACTTTACTATGATTTCTGTTATGCATGTACAGGGTCTGCTACAAGAATACACTTCTAATAAAATAAATATAACACTTTGTTTTATTTAATATAGATATGCAGAGAAAATATTAACTTATTATAAAACAAATACCTTTCCTAAATACTATTAGACATGTTCACTCACCAGACAGAAGTGTCAATGTGATCAGACCCGTATTGCTTATAGTCCAGCTGAGCAAAGAGAGGGAAGAGAACCTGCACTCCTCCAATGGAATGCATAGCACTCTGAATGGAGTGCGTTAAAACAGCTTTCACATCCTTGGAAATAAATATAAAAATGCAGGTTACAATTAGAAGTAGCTGAAAGTTACAGATTGTAAAGCTTAAAGCTGTCACAAAAAGGGAGCCATAGCTAATATATATATATATATACACATACAAAACTTCTAGGGCCTGATTCATTAAGGAAAGTAAGGCTTTAAGCAAGTTCTCTCCTGGACAAAACCATATTACAATGCAAGGGGTGCAAATTAGTTTATTATTTTACACATAAGTTAAATACTGGCTGATTTTTCCTGTAGCGCACAAATACTTAATAGCTTTATTTGTACACTGAAATTTAAAGTTAATCTAAAACATGCCCTATCTAACTATAAATCTGTCCCCACATTTTAAATTTACTTCCCCCTCCAACGCAAGATGGTTTTAACCAGGTGAAAGGTTACTAATTTTTTTTGCTTTTCTTTCCTCAATGAATCAGGCCCCTAGTCTTTAAGGGTGGATGCAATTTTCCGCAGAGTGCTCCGGAACAGTCGTGTGGGCACTCCCGCCCCACAGAGGTGCACATGAAAGTCTGCAATGTTGGTGTACCCTAGAAACTGGAAATGGACACTGTTGTCTGCAATGTATTTAACACATGTCAAAACACGAGTAAAAATACAAATAATGGAATGTGCATTTACAAATGTCTTCACTCTGCATTATTTGGCAATGCCGGGAGAGATCGGTTTGAAGACAAGTGTATATGCAAGCACTTCTGCCAGCTACGTTAATAACATACAAAATCGGGACAAGAGGAGTTAAAAACAATGCACTGCTGTGCAAAAACATGTTAAAATGCGAATATGTACTGTTTCATTCGGAAAAAAAATCCCCTGCCCCATTTTTTTTTTTATTTAAGTCCTTTAACCCTGGCACACCGCAGGAAGCTGTACCTGGAGCATCAGGGCATGGGGTGAGTGCACAAATATCGAGGCGTTATCTTTCGGAGAGGACTCCAGGCAGAGCTGAGCGTCTGTAGCTCTTGGGTTGTATGTGAATGCAATGGAACTGGACAGCTTGCCATCATACAACAACAACTTGTGGTGTTCTGCCAGAAAGAGGTCACTTTCGGTCTTGAATTTAAATGTACCCTGCAAATAGGGAAAAGGCTTGTTTTCAGACCAGTGAAATGTATACATGTCTGTAAGAATAATCCACTAATACTATATAACACACACACACACACACACACACATATTTATATAGCAAATAAAGACATGAAAAGAAATAAAATCCTTTAGGAAACATTGGGAGTCAATTAAAAGTAAATGCTTTGCTGTATAGAATAATACATTACCTTGTAGGACGGGCCCAACTGATAAATTGCAAAAATCTGCGCGGCATTAAGGGCTTCGCTGAATAGGTATACAGAAGCCATTTGTCCACAAAATACTCTGTTAGCATCAGCGGTTTCGGAGGAGCCCAAGAAACACTTGTCAAAAGTCTGAAGAAGAAAGTTAATATACATTTCAAAGAACCCAGAAAACAAACATCAATACAGACACAAAATAATGATTTGCAGATCACAATCATACAAAAAAGCAATAAGAAAGAGAATTAGTTCTCAACTTTGCTTAAAAGACCAATGAATTCCATGAGAAACCTAAAATATATTGAAACAGGACTTTGGAAGAGTTTTAGTGGTCTTTGTTATGTCAATGCATGCTTCATCTGGGGCATTCAGGTTTTACAGGTTACAAATGATTTATTTTAGATTATACTTCTCTCCGCCCTCCATTCCATTAATAGCTCTGTTATCATAATTCTATGGACAGGCATGTCACTCATTTTAAAGTCCCAAACATCTTTAATTAGTCAGGCACAAGTCAGTAAAGCGGTATATCGAGTCACTTTTTAAAAGCACAATTTTGTGTACGCTATTCCTAAATGTTTATTACTACAAAAAAAAAAAAAAGTGTCTGTACCCTCTGGATTGTTTTTAGTTACATTAAGAAATATACTACCGTGTCAAGTATGTATAGCAGTCACTGATGCTTTGCTTTGACTTGCATATCATGTGTACATTTTGCTTATTGTGCAGACCTTGCCTAATTATCAGAGAAACCTGTGCTTTACTTATTTGTTTCTATATCCCCCACCCATTAGCATTTCCTAGCTTTAAAGGATCATTTACACAAGCTTTTTCTTGAGCTGCAATCCAAACTAAGTAGCATAACTTCGTTATCCTGCAGTTCTCTCCAATTCTCCAAGGTGCAGAGACCACTGGGGACCTCTGTGCTGCCTATGGCGCAACACGGCCACCCCACCTGACCACGCGCAAACCCCCCCCCCCCCCCTTCCCAAGGAAAAAAGTGGATTCTTGCATTATGATCGCTACTGCTCAGACCAGATCAAAATATCTCACCACAGCAAGATAAATAGGCTGTTGTTAATAATTAAAAAGATTTTTAGATCATTCAATTATAATAGCCAAAATGATACTGTATGCCAGTACAATATTAGCCGATTGTATTTGCCACTTTAGTTATAATTTTTGTTCTTGAACATGACTTGTAAATATGGATGCAAGTGTTGTCCTTAGCAATAGGCTTCAATAAAGTTCAGCACTGAAATAATTATATGAGGTTCAGCTTGCTCACTTATCTCCTCTGCTTTACCGGGCTTCCAACCATGGTCTGTAAATATCCTGCTTTCCCTTTAACATAGTCTATGTGCAAATTCCATATGCCTCAAGATGGATCACTGCAGAGGAGTAACTTGTGTGACCAGCACAAGACTGTACACATTCACTGTGTTGGATGCACATATTATAATATTTCTGTCTCTACACCTCTTTCTAATAATTTTATGAATTATGTGTTAAAAAACATGCTGTGTATTAGAAAATGTAAAACTGTTCCAGTCACAGGCCTTAATATGTATAGAAAGCAGACAAAGTGATACAACTGCAGCCAATTAACTCACGTCACTTGTATTGACGAGCCAGGTTATCTCGCCATATGAAGCTAGTTCACCATTTACATAACATCGCAGTTCACTGTTCTTCCATCGATTGTAAATGTGGACGATGGAAACCATATACCACTAAGACAAAATAATGAAGAGACCGTTTGCAAACAAACATTAGCACCACAAAACTGATTTTAGGAACAGGTAATTTCTGCAATAAATACTTTATACACCTTATAGATCTCTATCCTTAGTAAAAAGCAACGGGGGGCATTCCTAGAACTTGTTGAACAAGGAAAATATGGTGTTGTCAATAGGAACAACATTATACCTACTGCATTTTAGAAAGTAAAAAGTAAACATTTGCTTGTTTGTGACAGGATTTTACATGTTTACAAAGTTAGCCACATGCATTAGAAGTTTTACTACATCCAAACCACTAATGAGACAATGTGATATAATAATAAAAACAATGGTTTTTCTTACTGAACAAGTTTAACATGAAAGGTTGCATGTGTCATTTGCTACTTCCATTAACAAAGGAGTCAAGCTGCATGCCAAGTATTTACATAGACATCTGCTAGGTAAGAAGGTACGTACTATGCTTTAAAGTATACATACTCGTTTAGAACTTTTAACTATCCAACTAATGTTTTGCAAAAGGACGCTATATCAGGCATCAGTCTTCTGTAGGCCTCTTGCCCAATATTGCAGCATGTGAGGCCAGAATAAGGGCTACAATAAAGTTTCACTTTTCAATGGACTATTAAACCTAAGATACAAGTTGTCTTATCTAAAATGCCTACTATTAACAGACACAAAACCAAATCTAATAACTCCCAAAGCTTGTTTGGCAGGAAAGTGGTGGGAGTCACCAACGGGAAAGTGACTATCGCCGGTTTGGCAGAACTGTGATACCTCGGACATTCTATTTACGTTTGCTACTTAGGGAATCAAATTAGACACACTGGGCAAAAAATTAATTAAACCAGCCACAGCCATTACTTGGGGACAAAATAAACTGCATGCAGGTGCTGCCAGCAGGAGTATCTACTACTAACACCAGTGTGTCCTGAACGTACTCTTTACATTACAAGCACATAACAGGGATCACCAATAGGTAGGAAACTAGAACAATGAATGCTCTATCCCGCATATCTTTCCTTCTGATAAGCTCCTAAAAATCGTTTCTAAATATTTGTGAATGTTTTAACTAGCTCATATAGGCAAGACAACTTGTGTGTTAGGTTTAGTGGCCCATTAATATACAAGTAAAGTATTTTCCTACGAAGAGATTTTATGTTAACTTTGAAAACTTTCTACAAAATCTTGTATTCCCTAAATATTTAATTTAATTTCCAAATTCCTTGACAACTCTGCTGCCGGGCTCACTTATTTCCAATTCTTTGAGCTGCATACTTGGTGCTTTCATCATTCACACTGACAAACAGTCACAGACCTACTTGAGCGATTTGTGTATCTGTCTATCTCACTCTTCTGGCACCCAATATTGCACTTAGTGCACACTCACAGCCAAGTCTATGCTGTAAATAGATCATCACTTCTCCGTGCTCATCCTCCTGGACCTCACTGCTGCGTTCCCTCTTCCATATTCAGTTAGTTAGGACCCTCATCCCTTATTTACTGCCTAATTTTTCCATTTTTATTCATAATGTTATGGGGATGCTACCACTCAAACACTAAATAGATATATTTAATGTACAAAGGAACAGTTGTGGTTATTTTATTTGTGGTCCACAAAAGAATATTAAACACTTTTTTTTTTTATTGATATGCTCTATAAACAAATTACTGTGAGAACATTAAAATTAAAATATTCCCTATAAAAGAATAGCAAAAAAGTTGTACAAGATAGAGAATAGTGAATAAACTACAGTGTAATACTGTAACAGTTGCTGTTTTAATTAATATTTCAGTATAATTTAATTTATATAAATAATTACATAGATTAACTATATACTGAAATAAAAAAATATATACTTTGTCGTGAACATAGAGAACTTACAGTTATAAGGGATAAATCATAACTGCAGTGTAAATATCTTATATCAACTTAATCCATTGATAAGTTTAGCTAAAGTGTAAAATGTGACGACAGAAAGTCTGTTATATTCGGATTTGCACATTCCAGTGTGAGAAGATAACCATGTCACCTGTAGCAGCTTCATAGGGCTTTTGCTGTGAGATATATCCTGACACAAGTTAGTTTTTGGACCCCTGAGTAGACTTTGTTGGGCCGGTCACAGCTGGACATCCTTGCAGCCCAAAGCAGAATTTTCAAGGCCTATACAGGTATATAGAAATATGAGCTTCAAAAGGAAAATGTCTTCATAGTTCATGTTTTGGGAAATCTGGGTGCTACTCCATTCTGAGAAGCAGAAATCACACCAGGGTTGTGAATGACAGGTACGGGTGGTATCAGTAAACATCTAAAATCACATACCTTTTCCAAAGATATGTCACATTGTCAAAATGTCATCATGTTTGGTATCAAAAGATGGACAAAGTCATAAGAGATTTATTAATAATTAAATTGGGTCTGTGTGACGCTCCACAGAAAAGTTAGGTCAAATAGCAGAATTGGGTAGTAAATCAGGCAACATGCAAATGTTGATTGAAAAAAGTATGACAGACCCAACCCTTGGGGGCGGAGACAGGTGGGGAAGTGTCAGACTTGTTGGGAAAATCAATCCACGTTGATAAGCTTTCCATCTTCCTTGCCAATTTAACATGGCACAGAGTATGCAATTCATGTAAGTGACACTCTGAATGTAACCCCTTTTATTTTAAACCGTTTTGCTTGTGCATGTTATCTCAATCTATTGTTTATTAATAATTTTTTATATCTATATGCCCTGTACTTTTGTTTATTAAATCTATCATTTAATGTGTTATGTCCTTGATACTCTAACGAATCCATTAACCTGTTAAGAATAAATAGCTCGACCAAATTAACACTTTGAATGCCAATGTGTGATTTGTTAATACATTTGATTAACAAGCTGTGTGTGCTTGCATTTACATTTGTGTAACAGTCTGGAGGTGTGAAGAGTTAACCCTTTGCTTGCTGGTGTGGGTCTTGCTAGTCTGTGAGCAGCTAGAAGCCTTGTGTGCCAGTATATTGGGGTACTATTGCCCATATTCAATAGGTGGTAGCAAACCTGAAGTGTGTGAGGTGTGAGCGCTGTTTAGGGGCGAGTCAGTAGGTCTATAACCTGTGCGATAGGTAAAGAGAGACTGCGGGCTGGAATTGTGTGACCTCATACAGCAAACACCCCAAAGTCAAGGCAGCTGGGAGCGTGTTCGTGACATACTGCAATAAAAAATAATACAATTCCTTTGTTCACCACAAATAAAATAACCACAACTGATCCTTTGTACACTAAAATTGAACAAAGATCCTAAGGGCTTACTCAGACTTGCGATTTGAGCGCTTACTAATATCTTGTTCCAAACTGAACATGATAGCAAGTAAAGTGGTGTCAAAACGCAATTTTGGATTGTATTGGTCAGCGTAGTGGGGGGAAAATTTTTTCCAAACAAATCACATCATCAGTTCACATGAGCTGCGAGTAAAGACACCACAGCTAAGTATACTTTTATGGTGTACACATGTGATGGCATTTGTAAGAACACGACAAAACCTTTTTCTACGCTTATCTGATGCATTTAGAATACACATGTTAATGTAGGTATAAACATTTATATAAATCGAGTTCTGAAGTAATTGCTTCCAAATATGTGAGTTATGTCATTACTTTCTATTTCATTAGGAAGACAGAGTATTATAAAGGTATTATGCACTGTAAATGATTATGGATATCTGAAATCACCTCAGACTTATGTGACCTGTATAAAAAAAACACACTGCTTACAGCCACGTAACTCCATATCTAAATTCTCCTTATATTATAAAGTATGGGGTATATTATTCCATTTATAATCTGTTTGAAAACCTGATGGATTTTTGAGTGCCACACAAGGGTTAAAAAAACGAAAGTCTAAGCACATCCTAAGGCCTCAAGTATTGCCCCTCACTGTGAAATATGACAAAAAAAAAAATCTGCCATATTAATGCATGAATACAATACTACAAACAATTTAACCCATCGTCTACTAACCCAATCAATGTAACTTATATCAGACTGGTCATCCTTAAGAGGACCTTAAATGGCACTCCGTTCACACAAAAACCCAAGACATTTCTCAGTGGGATCGAATCTTCACTGACACAATGTATGTAGGGGTTGGCATTGGTGTCCTAACACAGTCTACCTACAGAAAAATTCTGTTGCTTGCTTTTGATCCATGGTATTTTTTTTTTATTTTTTTTTTGTTATACCAAAACGTAAAACTGGTTAGGAAATCTTAAGCACACAAAAAAAGACCAATATAAAAGATAATTAACAAAAACTATTCGCACCTTCTGTGGCTTGAAATCAAACTTCACGCAGTGCTGGAACCCTTTTCCTTTGGACTTTATGGATGTGACAATTAAACAACCACCAACAAAATGAGCAGAATAGCCAAGTCCTTTGTTTGTTCTGAAACTAAAAAAAAAAAAAAAAAGGAATAGAATAGTGAGTGATAACGAATATTTTTTATACAATTTCAATCAGGACTGGGAGAAATTCAGCTTTGCTAATGACCAGAAGCAGGGCACACTGAGCCCCATAAGCTGTTCAACCAAAGCCAACTGTCCAATTTAGCTATTATACAGGTATAGATCCTGTCAGAGGAGTCAGTATTTTGGGTTACACACATCAGTAAATAAATTACTAACAAAGCATAAATTCTGCTCCTACATAGAATGGGCAGTACCTTGCAGCCACATATTTTCACAGTACCTTATATCCTAGAAAACACACATCTGCAAATGTATCTTACTCAAACTTGTCATGCAATGGCCAGAATGCAGATCTTTTATATACACCTCTAACCCACCCCAACAGTGCACAAAGCTTTTATTTCTAAAATGAGATATAAGATCCAATAGCAGCATGTATCTGACTAATATACATTACCAGAAGAGACCAGGTTTGTTTTTATCCCAAAATAACCTACATTATAAATTAAATTCTGAACACAAATAAACCTAACTGTAGCCGCAAGTTTGGAAGCCAATCCCATCACCCTTCACTTAATATGTCTGTAACACCATCCCCCTCTCACAAGCTCAGGCCGCAGAGTAGAAGGAAGTACCACACTCACCAATATAAATATGGTTTTGCCTTGTCCACATTGATGTTGTTTACTGGATCCATCCTTAGCCAAGTGTGAAACGTGAATCCATTCTGATATGGCCATTTAGCTATTGGAGGTAAGGCAATGGCCTAAATATAAAATTAAATTATTCATATTATTATTAATAAAGATTTGTGAGGCGTCACAGTGCTCCGAAGTGCCATACAGTAGAGAAAACAGTACATAGAAAAAACAGGGCCATACAAGGTAGACAAAATAAGAAGATTTTTGTACCTAAAATCTCTTTCTCCGATTCCATCTGGGGGACTGCTACCATGGGGTTGTATGAGGGCGCATGGAGTTAGCACTTAAATAGTTAACAACTAAGTTTGCTGCTGCTCCCGTCTAGAACCGCACAGACCGCAGTAATCCTAAAGTCCCAAGAAAAGGGCTCAACACCACAACTAACCATAGAACAGCAATAGGGAGGGAAAGCAGAAACGAAGAAAGATTTAATGCAAGTACAAAAATCTTCTTTGCTCCTTCATCCACTCTGGGGGACACTGCTACCAAGGGGACCTTCTAAAGTAGCCACTAGGGGTGGGAAATCTCTGGTCTACTAGCCCACAAGACACTGCGACCGAAACTGGCATCCGCAGACTGAATAAATGTTGAACTGGTAAAACCTTGTGAACGGAGGACCAGGTCGCCGCCCTAACCAGCTGGTCTGCAGATGCTTCATGGCGAGCAGCCCAGGAAGCTCCCACCGCACAGGTAGAGTGCACAGTGAGAACCTGAGGCACAGGTAGATTTCTACACACATAAGCAAGCTTAATCATAGATCTGAGCTGACGAACAGTGGTCTGCTTGGTGGACGGACAACCTCTCCTATGAAGTTCGTAAAGAACAAAAAGAAAAAAAAAGTCAGCCCTGCAGCCAGCAGAAGTCCTGTCCACATAAACCCGTAAAGCCCGGACAACGTCCAGAAAGAAGGCGCAATCCCTTCTCTAAAGGCCAGAAACACGATCTCATGATTTAAATAAAAAACAGGAAACACCCTAGGCAAGAAAGTAGGTACGGTCCTATGAACCGTCCTATTCTCATGGAACACCAGATAAAGAACCTTATGGGACAAGACTCCAAGCTCCGACACGCGTTGAGTAGATCCAGGTTTGAATGGAGACCGCTGAAGAACCTCAATAATGGTTCAAATCCCACAGGGCAAACAATGTTGTGTTAATATATATAACAGAATAATCCCCACAATAGAAGAATCTCAACAATAAGTTGATAACTATGTAAAGGAATTCGTAAATATTCTATTTGCACAGATATGTGTAAGGAAAAAACAGATGTGAGGTACTCAACCCTCCAGAACCAGGTCTAGGGCAGAGTACCCGCAGATAGAAAGCAACCTGTCAGACAGACACAGCCTACTGCTGATAGAGAGCAGCCTGTCAGTCACACACAGTATACAGTTGATCAGTGTCTGAGGTAAAACTGCTCAGGAGATTCTGCAACTGTCTACTGTCCAGTTCCGTAAATTGGCTTCAATGAACATACCAATTTGTGAAGGGGGAGCAGTCCTATAGGAAAATAACATGCTCCTCCTCAGTTTTTATATGTTATTATTTAAAAATAAACAGACAGGCCATAAACAATCAGACCACAGAGATAATAGATAGTATAATCACTATTGTTTTGACCCTGGCTAACGCCTCAAAACAGTATGGAAATCAATCTCTGAATACATTTAATAATATCTCAATCATTGACTGAACACTCAGTTAAAACACTGTCTCCATTAACTTCAGAGACTTCTATAATACAACTAAACAGTAGAAAATATAATATAATATATATATATATATATATATATATATATATATATATATATATATATATATATATATATATATATATATATATATATATATATATATATATATATATATCTATACACACACACACACACACACATACATACATACATATACATACACACATATACACACACACATACATTCTTCTCTCTATTACCACAAGGAACCTCATTAAACTAGCTATTCCCCAGTGGGGCACTTAGCTGCTGAGGACAGTGTCACACTGAGCACAGATGACCACCTGGTCTATTTGCCCCACAGATAATTTGACAGAACATTCTGAACAGGTATAAAATTCTGCACAAGAATTCTTGTTCTTATCAGACATTTCTCTCTCTTTTTAAAAAAATAAAAATACAGATTAGGCAACTTTCACAGAGAAAAATACAACAAAAGAATTACTAGTTCTGACTCTGGCTGTTCGCCTCAAAACAGGAATATAAATATCTGTGGTAATAATAATGTAAAAGTGTAAGATATTGTGAAAATTAAACTAAGTGCAGATAGAGTCTACTTATAACCCCATATGCCTTTTATAAACACGTATATATACACATAAACAAACATTTACATGTATGATATAGATATCTATATCTATCTATCTATATCTGCTGACTTATATCAAAAGAACTGGGGTACTTAGTGCAATTGTCAGTGAAGAGAAGTCAGCAGCAGATGGACTCTCCATTATTTCAATCAGGAGTCCTCTGAGGTAAACTCTAGCTGACTTTTCCCGCCGTTGGAGTGTACCAAATCAGCAGGGGGGGGGGGGGGGGGGTCTCCTTTACACTCCCAGCACTGGTGTTTTTTTTGCTTGGTTTTTTTTTTAATATATATATCCCCTATGGGGTACTTAGCTGACACAATGAGGAATTGTGAGGAGAAGCCAGCAGCAGTAGAACTCTCTGAGGTGCCTCCGACTGCGATAACAGGAAAAGAAGTGAATATCTCCCGCTCCGGAACATATCACTGTCAGACGGAGAATCTCTCACTCCCTGCTATCTGATGGTTCAAACGCCCAAAGGAAGCCTCTATCAGCCCAGGCTGCCGCACTGCGTTGTGCTCCTGTATCAATGCCCATTCGGAATCCTTCCTAGGGCTATGTGAGATCCAAGTCCCATCTCTGCCTCAGCAGGGCACTTGGCATCTCCCAACATGGCGGATCCTCAACTGAGTGCAGCGTCGGACCTGTTGGTACAGCGCAGTGACAGCCGCATAGCTCTGTCATTACCCGCAGTCTAAAGATTTTACTGCTGGTCTTTTTTTTTTTTTTTTTTTTTTTAAATAAAAACGGAACATAGTTCCATTAGAAACCTAAGCGGAAAAAAAATGTTATTCAACACTTATCCTCACCTAACATTACTAGAATAGAACAAGAAAAATAATAAAATCTAAAGTACTAAACACAGCCCAACTCCTTAGGCACTTAAACAAAACTGAGGTCTGTGGGGTTGCAGAGGGGAGGAGTCAGCAGCAAACTTGGTTAACTATTTAAGTGCCAACTCCATGCGCCCTCATACAACCCCATGGTAGCAGTGTTCCCCAGAGTGGATGAAGGAGAAAAATGCAGACATGAAAACAAAGGGAATGAAGAACCCGGCTTATTAGAGAGCTTACATTCTAAGTGGAACATTGCTCAGCTGAAACAAGTGGAGCGAGTGTGGCTTAGAGTGGAGATTGGGACAGTTAAACATTTTATCATTTCTCCAATACACATAGAACGCTTTATAAATTGTTTTGCTATACAGACATTAAACTGAAGTAACCATTAGTCAGCATACAATAAAAACCATGCAATACTCACATCATCTTTAGTGCCTGGGTGAAGATATTTTATGACAAGCTGTATGAGCCACACACAATCACTTAACCAACAGGTCACATTACTAAACACATACTAGTCAAAGATAACACTGCCTGTCACTGTCAGAACTTAATAGATCGTATATTCTTAGCTACATAAACCATCCCACACATTTAATAATCAGCACTTTCACAATCACAGAATATACAATGGTGCAGAGAGCCATTGCATAGGTGCACATTAGAGGAGTTCTTAAAAAAACACACTCTAATTACCAGCTTTGAACTATATAATAATACTGATAACCTCATGAAAAGTTATTTAAAGTAAAAAATGGATACACAAACTGCTCCATGCTACATGTGTCAGCTTTGTCTCCATAGACAAAGCTTATCATTATAATTGGAAACAAGTGTATTAAATCAAAGCTTTTAAATAAAAGGATAAACAGATGACATTGCTACAGTAACACACACGTTTGTGGCATTGTGGAATACAGAGTGATAATAAGGCAGAGCAGTCAAGGCACATCTTACTTACTGCAGCACTCTTTCCAGGAAAGTTGAAAAAGGCATCAGGACCATACTTCTGAGGCATGTACTTTAACACAGACAATAGCTTTACTGCATGTGGAGGCTAAAGAGAATGGATACAAATGCATGAAAATAAGTGTAATACGACTGTTAATGCTGCTCAATAAGGTTTCAACCTCAAAACTGTGGGTTTGAAAAAGTGGAGATGCTGCCTATAGCAACCAATCAGATTGTAGCTGTCATTTTGTAGAATGTACTAAGTAAATGATAACTAGAATCTGATTGGTTGCTATAAGCAACATCTCCACTATTTCAAACATGCAGTTTAGTAAATATACCCCCAAGTGATATCACCATAAGGGCTCAGTCACGACGATTTCTTTACAAAAATGTGCCCGTCAGAGGAACCAGTTCCCCTGTGACAACAACTCCTACAAGTTAACACTTTAAAGTGAGTGCAAAGTTAGGGCACGTGGCTCCGCTGCAGTAGCATGTCTCCGCGTTACGTTGCATGCACAAAGACAGGAACAAGATGCACAGGACAGTGGTGGACATGGATAAGTCCTATCTCCCACTGCAGCCTGAATTCTACATCAGTCCCACGCCACACAAATAAAACGTTACAGGGATCATTCGCTAAACTTTGATAATATTCACTTTTTATTTTTAGAAGTCACCCAAAGAAGTGATTAGATGTGTAGCGAGTTATGAAAGCATCTCCAGCAATGAATAATTGTTTCCTCAAGCTCATCAACAGATACCATTATCTAAGATGCGCTACATGCCCAAAGCCCCTAATTTCACCGTAACACCCATCTCAACTGAAGGATTCCATTTTACATTTCTACAACATTCCCCTTATGCCAGTTCCACCATGGGCACATGAATGTATGTATGTATGTATGTATGTATGTATGTATAAATATGGGAATTGCCACAATAAGTACAATCTGTAAATTTATGGATTTATATATTTTGCTCCCTTCATTTACTACATATGGTTTCAATGAGAATCTAAGCAAACTTTTTTTTTTTTCTTTAATTAAAAAAAGTATATATTCTGGGACCCAACATTTCAGTAGAGTAATTTTAACCATCAGAATCTTAAAATCACTTTGGACTAAATATAATTACTGGATTTGTATTGTCGTTTAAATTTGTTGTACCAGGCTGCCAGAAACCGACCATAAGTACTTAATCCCTTACATTTGTAACTACATTAATGCAGAGAAGAAAACTAATAAGCATATGCGATATAATGACAGTGGGCCTGATTCATTAAGGATCTAAACTTGAGAAACTTCTTATTTCAGTCTCCGGGACAAAACCCGAGACTGTTTTGCACATAAGTTAAATACCGATTGTTTTTTCATGTAGCACAAAAATATCAACTTTAAATTTCAGTGTACAAATAAGTTATCAAGTATTTGTGTGCTACATGAAAAAACAGGCAGTATTTAACTTATGTGCAAAACAGAATACTAATTTGCACCCCTTGCATTGTAACATGGTTTTGTCCAGGAGACTGAAATAAGAAGTTTCTCAAGTTTAGATCCTTAATGAATCAGGCCCTAGGACAATACATACATATGTAACCAAATGTAAACTGTATCTCTCACCCAATGGCCCTTTTCTCCTTGCAGCTTACTGAAAAACAGCTTTAGCTCACGGACAGTGAGACTGTAGCTCGCCAAAACACCCAACATGTCCACCAAAAGATCTGCAACCAGTAATACATAGAAAGTGATGTTCATGCAGTAAAGTGACACAATAAAAGTTCTTGAAACACAGAGTAAGATTATAAAGGTTATTAAGCATGCAGGTCTGGAAAAAAACAAAAAAACATTAGTTTGCCATGGCAAATTAAGCACAATTTAACGACTGAACTATTTCCTTGCAATGCTAATTTTTTATTAAAAATGAACAGCCTGTAGAGACAGGGCCTACTGCAGTGCATGTCCCAAAATTTGCCACAGCAGACTCCCAGGATTAGAGCTTGTGCAATTATAGTATCAGAGCCACAGCCCTGTATTTGCCAAAATAATTTTGACCATTGCTTCATTATGTAGGAGCACAGGTATAACCACTGTAAAATGCTGGGGGGGGAATCTGTAATGACACCCAGCAAAAACGCTGCAGATGAGGGAGACGCTTTATATAACTAGGATATGACGAGGTGGTGCAAAGTGCTATCGGAGGAGGGTCACAGGCTGTGCAACATTTAAGCAGTAAAATGTCTACAATCTTCTGCAATCTTATTAAATTATTAGGTTTGAAGTTATGTTTCCTTTTAACTTTTGCATGCTTTTTATTTAAATCAACATTATCCTGTAATTTTCACACACACACGGGTATTCAACAAAAATTTAGTAGGCTTAAGCATACGACATGGTGTAATATTTAAGCTGCACCATTATCGATAGGTTACATTTCAATAGAGTAAATAAAAAACCAACACCAACAGCTTCTGCACTACTCTGCTTTGGCAGATTGTCTATCTCTAACGAAGAACAGTGTGATAGATTAGACACTAGGGTCCAAAGTCTTACTCTACTGTTTTGGCAACTGCCCAGGTCATTACATGCTAGAATATCAGAGAGAAACGAAAGCTGGCCGCTTGCAGATGTACAAAGCTAATTTGGACATTTTTACCAAATTGACAGTCAGTTTACTATCTGACATCATAATACCCAATCTAAATCTGATCCATTTGGATCAGAACAGATATGTCAGATTGGAAAATTGGATCAGCTGATGGCCTCCATTAGTTTGTTTGCGGCCACTAGCCAATCTGTAAGAGGAGGGCAGACCAGAGAGAGACAATAGGATTGGCTCCCTCAGTGCAACACCTGATTGCTGGATCTGTGCAAACTAGCCAACTGCATGTACAACCACATTGATTACAGATCAATCCATCCATGGATCGGACAGACTGTCCAGCAGGCAACATATGGGGCTAGATTAAGGCTTAAAACACAATCCCAGTCTGTTATTTGCCTTTTGATAACAGCGGGAACATATATGTGTTACTCATGTTACTGATTTAACAACATTCTCTAGATGGGAGCATTAAATTATATTATTACCTGCAATCATGCTGTCAACTTTGTCGATTATATTCAAAATTTGTTCAACCAAGCCGACTTCCGTGCAGATCAGGAGATTGCGAATGCTTTTCTTCAAGATGGCAGTGAAGATGCTGCAAATTTCTGCTTGGCAGGTAACATCACATTTGTTCAACAGTTCAACCATACAGAAAATGCTCTCCCCCTCTTGTATGATGAAATTCATCTCCAGATCAAATTGTCCTCCTACAAGCTGTAACATAATATTAACAAATATCATTAGTATGATCAGCCAGCATCACACAAAAACCTAGTTAACATTAACTGTAAGACATGAAAGGGGGGAATATCTACAGCAACACCCCAAACCGATTTTTTTAATAGAATTTTTAAGCACGGTTCAGTAAACAAAAAGGCATTAAGATCAGTTCAGTAAACATGTTAATTTGCCATTTGTCCATTTAAATTTACTAGAACATTTCAGGGAGAAGTAAGACATCTTAAATGCAGTACAAATTCCCATATGTAAAATGTGTATCCCTTATTGCAATACAGACAATTTTAATGCAATAGAATGTTTCAGCTGCCTGTTGAACCACCAAATACAAGTGTTCAATAACAGACTTTTTATTTGCAGACTGAACAGGGATAAAATGTTCATTATAGTCATGAAATCTTTTTACCTGTTCACATATTTACTTTCCAACTATGAGGTGTACAACATCCTTCCTAACACTGCTGCACAGAATTGTAACCGCACACTAATGGCTTCACATTATTACACGCAGTCTGTCACAACACGCAACAAAAAGCCAAAAATAGTATGCAGCTGCAAGGAACATCATATGGTAGTATATGCAACATAAAACAGCCCCATACTGAAGTAGTGACTGACTAAATAATATATTTTAACTGTAAAGCAGCTTTAACACAACACGGGCAAAGCATTCACCTGATGATCAGTTTGTGGGAATTAAGTTGCAGAGATTTGGAGTTGGGAATATAGTTGCAAAAGGACAAGCACACAAGGTGCATATAATGTAATATTGTCACTCTAATACATGAATATTTTAAATAGTACATAAGTCTGATAGTATATAATCTTCAAAAGTTTATATGAAAAAAAATATATATAAAAATATTCTTTTCCCTTGGATTTATGTGTATTATTTTTGCATACAACTAAGTATTCAGAGGACTCTAAGTAGTGATGGCCTGTGTGACTAAAAAATAATTAAAAAAAGACGTACTCCACTTCAAGAATATTGTTATTAATAAGCAACAACA
Source organism: Mixophyes fleayi (assembly GCF_038048845.1). Classification (NCBI taxonomy): domain Eukaryota; kingdom Metazoa; phylum Chordata; class Amphibia; order Anura; family Limnodynastidae; genus Mixophyes; species Mixophyes fleayi. The sequence continues at coordinate 103,496,338 of NC_134402.1, read as the reverse complement.
AAATAGCCATTGAGAAATTAGTATATGTCTAAATTGTAATAAATGTATCTAAAAGTATCTTGCAATACATTTATGTTATGGACCTAAAAATATGAATTTTTTTTCAAGGGGATGCACGAAAATATTTTGAGAATCAAAAGGGTGCAGGCTGTCAAAAAGATTAAGAGTCACTGTTTTATACTGAGCAAATGAATATCTGGAATTACTACAGGCAAAATAGGAAACCAATTGTAGTTAGTGTACAATATGCACAACAACTCATATGGGAATAATCCTTGGCGTTGCATCACAAATAAATCCCCTGGTGTGCTCCACAACCTCCATATAGAAATGGAGAATTATCACAATGAATATGCTTAGAATCCAATACGAAAAATGGACACATTGCAAACCTCTAAAACATTAGAGATCTGGGGGGTAATGTTTCAAGCTGCGAGTTTCCGGTGGGTCTGAAAAACGGAGATGTTGCCGATAGCTAGAATCTGATTGGTTGCTATCAATTTGTACATTCTACAAAACGATAGCTAGACTCCGATTTGCAACCAATCTGATTGTACAAAATGATAGCAACCAATCAGATTGTAGCCATCGGCAACATCTCCACTTTTAATACCACCGGAAACGCGCAGCTTGATATATTTCCCCCCAGATCTCGAATGTTTTAGAGACTCGGGAAGCAATGCCTATGATATGGAACGCAACGCTGTGTTGCATCTCATACCTTGTGAGTGGAATCACCTAAGGGGTGTGGAAATTTCACGTGGTTAGAGGTTTCTCGTTCACCATCTTAAGTGAAAAATGTCATATGATTTTTATGAGATTCACTTTTGCATACAGTGTAACACCGTCATGGTGTGTGTGTGTGTGTGTGTGTGTGTGTGTGTGTGTGTGTGTGTGTGTGTGTGTGTGTGTATATATATATATATATATATATATATATATATATATTTATTTGGGGGGGGGGGGGGGGGGGGAAAAAGCTATACACTGTAGACCCTAGGTTCCCAAACTGTGCGCCGCGGCGCTGTCACAGGGGTGCCGTGGACAGGAAGAAGAAGAAAACAACATGAAAATTAAAACTTACCAATCCGGCGGCGCCCGGGACCCAGCATCCTCCTCGCTTCTCACTGAATGCCGGGCGTGACATTATCACGCCTGACATATTCAGTGAGAAGTGGCAGGAGAGAGAATGCTGGGTCCAGGGCACTGCAGGATTGGTAAGTTTTTCTTTTTTCTTTTTTTCTTCTTTTTCCTGTCCACGGCGGGATACAGAGGGGGCAGAGCGCGGCTGCAGAGGGGGCACAGTGTGTGTGGATGCAGGGGGCACAGTGTGTGTGGATGCAGGGGGCACAGTGTGTGTGGATGCAGGGGGCACAGTGTGTGTGGATGCAGGGGGCACAGTGTGTGTGGATGCAGGGGGCACAGTGTGTGTGGATGCAGGGGGCACAGTGTGTTAGCTGTAAATTATTCTTTGACAGAAATATAATTGAAAAAAATATATATAAAAATATTCTTTTCCCTTGGATTTATGTGTATTATTTTTGCATACAACTAAGTAAGTATTTCTGTCCTGACCTAAATACTTATTATGTTTTTTTGACTACTTATAAAAAAAAAACACTTGATAATTATTTTGGAGGGCTGCCTTGAAAAAATTATGGAGACTCTTAGGGTGCCGCGAACTGCAAAGGTTTGGGAACCACTGCTGTAGACAATTTTTGGATTTTTTAGGAACTGTATTGTATGTGGACTTCATAATACACACATCACCGGTTTAATTTTTAATATTCAGTTATGTCAGTTTTATTGCTGTACACAGACAGATTTAATGAGATTTTGAGTTCGGCAGCGCCATCTCTGGTTTCAACGCTTTTTGTATACATTTGAAATTTGGCTTACATGGGACAAAAGCCAGAAAACAGAGGGCAGCTGCCGGTCATCTGTGCTGACACACCAGTAAATATATTGTTTTTACAAATGATTAGATGGGCGGTGGCTTTAAGAAAGAACTCCTCCCTTTTATAATGTTTGCGGTACAGAAAGTACCACAAGCTTCAACGGGGTTTAGTCCATTTGAGCTCTTGCATGGATGACACTAGGGGCATTTTAGACATCCTCAAGGAAGGTTGGGAACAACAAGAACCCAAGGAGCCAAATGTAATTCAGTGTGTTCCACAACTGTATAGAGGGATGATTCACTCTGCCCAACATTCTGACCAGGAGCATCAGAATAGTCATTATGACACTCAGGCAGTAGTCCATTCACTCAACCCAGGTGACAAAGTTTCAGTTCTTGTCACCACAAAGGAAATTAAGATCTTTGCACACTAACAGGGACCTTATGAGGGCATAGAGGCAGTTGGCCCAGTGAACTATAGGGGGTCCTCAAGTTAGGTAGAAGGCAGGAAGAACAAATGATGTCAATTCACCAAAACCTTGGCATGAGGAAAGTCATATGTCTTCAATGCCTCTATTTAGGCAGAAGACTAAAGTACCCATTGAGACCTCCTTGACATCGCCTCAAAAGCAAGAGGTGGCAGAAATGGTGGCTCGAAACAGGGATGTCTTTTCTCCTATCCCTGGGCGTACCACTCTGATAGAGCATTATCTAATCACACCTCCTGGGGTAGTTATAAAACAAGGGCCCTACCGTAAATCCGTGACAAGAGGAGCTGCATTGCAGAGAGCAGTTGAAAACATGGTTCAACTGGGCGCTGTGGAAGAATCCACCAGCAAATGGAATAGTCCAATTGTGTTGGTCCTGAAGCCCAATGGGACGATGCACTATTGCTAAGGCTTAGAAAGTTATATAAGGTTTCCCAGTTTGATACTTATCCTATGACACAAATATATGAACTAGTAGAGAACTTAGCCAGAGTTGAGCATCTGACTACTTTAGCCCTCACAAGCGGTAATTGACAAATACCCAAAACAGCGTTCTCTGCACCAAAGGACTTATTTCAGTAGAAGGTATGGCCTTTTAGCCTACCCAGAACACCAGCCACATTCCAAGGGGCTATGGACAAGCTCTTAAAGCCACATAGGTGATATACTACTGTGTATTTGAAGGACAGTCATCTATTATCAGGATATGGAATCACATTTTCCCAAAGCGGAGGCTGTGTTGGAGTCTTTGAGGGGACATCGCCTTACGGCCAATCACGAAAAATGTGCATTGGCTATGCCAGAGGCAAAACACATGGGTTATATTGTTGGACAAGGAAAGGTCAATCCCCAAGTCAAAAAGGTGGAAGCCGTAAAGAACTGGTCCAAGCCAGAGAGAAAAACCCAGTTGAGAATATTTCTCGGCTTTGTAGGATACTACCGCCAGTTCATAGAGAACTTTGCCACTCAGGCTACTCTGCTGACAGAGCTTCTCAAGAAAGCCTGACCAGACAAGCTGCTTGGGAGGGCCTCAGGATGGCTTTACATACCAGTTTTGCCCGTGTGTGTGTGTGTGTGTGTGTGTGTATCACACATATAAAAAACATGGCAGAATTCACGGCATGGCCATCTTTCACATTCATAACAGTGCTTCACAACACTGATTGTAGATTGAAATGCTAGAGAACCATTTTTTTTTCACCATTAAACTATATTTTCCCCTCCAGATTTGTTTTTCTTCTTATATGTATAGTAATAGTTTTACAGCGGACAGATTGCAGGCACATTTTTTTTTGTTGTTGCATTTGCTGCACTGGGAGCAGACAGTACATTAACCATACTTGCCACATGGCAGAGTCATCCTTATGCACAGCTCAGAACACAAGGCAAGTTATCTGCGTGGTAAACACTTCACCATCAACTATTATTGGGGAAGCACGGCGGCACTTTTATCATTGTTGTCTCACGGCACTGGGGTAAGGAGATCGTGCCCTGGTCAGACAATCTGCATGGAGTTTGTACGTTCTCCCAGTGTTTGTGTGGGTTTACTCCAGGTGCTCTGATTTGATACCACAGTCAAAAAACATACTGGTGGGTTAATTGGCTTCTGACAAAATGGAAGAGGGAAAGAGAGTGAGTGTCTACATATTCTCTGTATAGTTCTGCATATAAGATTGCACTATACAAATAAATAATAAAAAACTTCCTTTCCATTCAATAAATTGTAAAACATATTTGCAAACCTGTGAGCTGCCATAACCCTTGGATGCAAGCATAGGTCTTCAAACATCAACAAAGCTACTTATATAATGTCACTGTCATAAAAATGGGTAATCCAGGGCTCTGAAAAATATATTATACTAGCATAAGTGACCTAGTGGATGATTGTAATACTTTTACACAAGTTCTTTATGTATACTGCTGTTTGTAGGGTAATTACAGAGGATCCAATCAATACTATACCACGTGGATTAATACATAAATCATGTTAATCATTTAGGGAATAAAAACAAAATTCAACATTTAGGCCGATATTTTGAAGCAGGTGCTGGATGTCCCAATAACCACACTGTACCTTGTCTACAATCCCAAATTAATTCAATAAGTGGAACATGGAGTGTTAAATACAATATGTCACCATTCTTTATCACTCCCACTTTGCATACCAATTGAGTCTTCTGATTTTAAATGTGATCTTTAAATCATATAACTATGATATATCAGGTAGCATTAAAGAGAAATGTATTTCAAATATTTATATTTCTTGCTAGAAATAAAGTCAATTCAATATGCTTTCCCCACACTACACTCACTTATCTGGTATGGAGAGGAGGAATGCAGAGATATATCAAATGTTGTGGTCCAGACCAGGAAAGCCCAAAGCAAACATTAAATATCTGATCTAGTCAGGGCACTGGACACTAAACTTGTTCCCATAGCTTTAAGCAATGAAGAAAAATTATTTACAGTATGATACCTGGTTTGATCAAACCGCTTAATGTCTGCTAGAACCGCACACGTTAAACCGCTTTAAACCAGTTATATAGCTTAAATGAGCTATATGTACATTTGTTGCAATATTCTGTTTATCATTTTGGAAAACTATACACAAATTAGTAAAGACACAAACACACACACATCACAACTAACATTTCTTAACAGCCTGACCAGTCTAGTGATATTTCAAGACAGGAAATGAAGTGGCTAGGGTGTGGGGGGTGACATATACACCGAAGGCAATTGCGGTGGTGAGAGGGATGAAAACTGTAGAAAATATGGCTAACAATTTCAGGGGGTTGACCCCTGTACAAATTCGGTCTGGCAACTGGGGCACACATGAATGGTTACATTCTAGCTCTAGGAATAGGCCGTGCACTCACAAAAAATAGAAATACATAAAGTTCCTGTTCTGGGATGGGAACACTGGGCATAACAAGTTGAGTGGCTTCTTGGTAAAGAAGTTAAGAAACAAGCTCTAGTATACAACGTTCACCGATATGGGAGGAGACGTTATGTGTGAGTTATGTGTGAGGAGTACACACTCTTTCACACAATCCTCCCCTCAAACTTTCATGGATGAGGACAACATTTGCTTTATTAAGCCAACTGAATGTCAAACGTAAGATCACATCATTAAGTATAAAGAACAGCATGTAGTAAAAATCTCTACACATTTTATAAGAGAATCCCATTTCCTTCTCAGCGTGACTTTTTTACAAGATGATTTCTGTGCTGAATCATTGTAATCCGAACTAGTACATTACCACAGCAGTGAACCTGGCGTCATGTACTGTGGCAGTCAAATAAACAGATGAAAGCAACTATTATCAGTGAGCAGCTGCTTTGTTTTAGCAGATCGGACAGAGAGAGATACAACCCCACCAGGGGATGAAAGGAAACAAACCACGCAGCTCCCAGCTGGCAGTGGGAATTGGATCAAGTGAAAGATCAGCAGTTCTCAGCTGGAAAGACTGCAACAGCCCCAACAATACCAAATGCAATAGAAGCCGGAAGCTCAAGCTGTTTGGATGACAATAAGCAGAGAGGCCATCTCTTACTTGTCATCTCTATCACTTACTATAAGCAGCCCAACAGATAGTCTAACAAGTTTCACTGTAAATAAATACACTCCTAAATGTACTTCAAAAGAAACCCAATGAATAGAAATTATAGCTCATAAGTGTATTTTATTGGAATACATGTTCTTACCCAAGAGCAATTTAGCAATATGTATCTGGACTAAACAGACGGCCATTAAATGCAGGTGGAGGTGTGACAAAAACAACAAGTTTGGGAAAATAGTTTTTACACCTATTTAAATGTACGGTAATTGCAAACTGGGAGGGTGGGGGGCAGGAACACGACTACAAATTCAGCAATTTTTGGTGCCAGTAGGCTGGAGAGAGGGGATTTGGCCAAGTCAAAACCGTACGCACACAAACACTTTTCTAGGAGGTGAATATGCGAGGAAGGGACCAGTGCAGAATTAACATATTGAAATTTGGGCATCTTAAGGGACACCGAGGCGTTTGAGCTTAGGGGTACAATGTGCACCAAGAGAAATAAAATGAGCTGTAGCTGAGGCACTTGCTGCATATTCCAATAAACTTGGCTATTTGAGCGGTTTATTGCAAAATAAATTCCACCACTGCACACTTCCAGGCAGATTGAACAGAGATCTGGTCGTTTGCCACTTTGGCCATGCAGGGACAGGTCCTATGCAATTCATTGCACTTATTTAAGTACAATCCAATCTGATCATAAACTCCTCCCCTTTTACATATTCACACCTATGCAGTTCTGTCCAATCCATATCACAACCAGTGTGTTCCTTATAAAATTCAGTTACAGAGGATTGTCCAACATTTCTCCTTTTCTATGTAGAAACCGATACCAATCATGCACCGCATGATTAGCAACTGCTTCATTTATGAAAAAGAAAGATAACAGGGACTGTACTGTGATAGAGGTTGGCAATATATACATATTGGGCACATACAAATTTTACACATTTGGAAAAGAAATCCATTTATACGAATGCATCTACTGATAATAACATGCTTTCAAGGGAAAGGGAACAACCCAAGTGTACAAAAGTATAGTCCCTGAAAATAAAAAGAATTGCAATAAAAAAAAAAAGCTGTCCAAGTATGAAATATCACTTCACTATGGAACATTTGAAGAACAGTTAAAATGCAAAGAAAGCGTTGTATTTCCACTCATTCATATCTTATGTTATGCTGTGCAAGGTTCTATCCAAGCACGTATTATCATGTTATGCTATAAAAGGTCTACTACAACCACGTTCACCCCACACAACAGTAACTTTGTTTTGTTTTTTTGGGGTTTATTTACAAGAAAAATATAATAAAAATTACACTATAACAAACCAACCAACCACAAACTTGCTGCTTCATGCAGCCAGACAGAGGCTATATCTCTTTAGTGAATATGCAGCATCACATTACTAATTCTTGAATGTTCCAAATATAGATGTACAAAATCTTTGCCCAATTCAAAGATAAGACTATTGCAGCCAATAAAACTTACGCCTCAAATTTGCTACAGCTGTCACTACTTAGCGATTACCATTGGACCTATATGTAGGTAATGTCTTTAAACTTTTCAAATATTTCTCACCCAATGTAAAGAACAATTAAAGCCATGATTTGACATTACTATGCCAAATGCCGATTTCTATTAAACTGAATAATGTACGTAATAAAAGTACTGGATTCTTTTCTTAACTAATTATGTCCACCATGCTCTATCGTGATTGCTTTGAGGGAGGAACATCTCAAACCGAAACAAGCAGACACAACTAGACATACAGCTTGGTAGACTTTGTTTGCAGAAGTGTAGGGTTTGGATTGGTGGATTCATACTTTCCTATTGTGATGGAACATCCAGGAGTGTCTCAACTTTCAGAGTCCTCTCGGACTGGCAGTTAAAAGCATCATCAAGGCCCAGCCTCCGCTGCTCGACAGCACAAATCACATTGCCAAGCACCCCGCACTAGCCTTGGATTTCCAGGAGGGGATATTAAAAATAAGTAGGCAACTGAGCTCTTTAGTATAGAACATGCTCAAAAATCTTCCACTCTTATTTTTAAAAAGATTTTTTTAAAAGAAAAAAAAAAAAAAATCTTCCTCAAGTTACTACTTTTTTTGTGATTTCTGTGTCACCAAAAAAAAACACAACACTCTGAAGTGGAGTCCCAGGTGCGCCAGAATTTCCACCGTTATGGCGAAGCTGGCATCAATCGTATGGTGAACATTAAGAGGCAGGTGTAGGATGCATATAGCTCCATGTCTTTTTACTTCAACCATTATGATGCTGCCCTTCATTACATAGCAAAGTTCTTCAAGAAGCAGTGCCACAAGGATAGAGAGCATGCTAACTTGCTGAAATATCAGAACAAAAGTGGGGGTCCCATTGTGTTGCAGAACACCAAGAAATCAGAACTAGACAAGTGGGCTAACTCTGGAGGCCATGCAGGCAGCTCTACAGCTGTGGTCCTTCTGGATCTGCAGAAGGCTGCCTCTGACAAGGCGAGAGGCTATTAAGCAGTTTGGACCCACCTGAAGAGCTTTGAGGTATGGGCGAGTACCTGTTCGACAAGCACACCTTGGGAGAGAGCAGCAAAGAGGTCTCCTTTCTGGGAGGATAAAACCAGTCTACTCTGCATTTATAATTACATCTACCTGTGTGCAATAAAGGATTCTCACTTAAACCTAGGGGCTATTCCTTATGGCAATGATCATTAATCCTTTTGTGATCTTACTGTTTAAAAAGTGACTCGTGCTGGTCAGCAAGCTCCCAATAAAGTTTGTTTCTGAAAAAAAAAAAAAAAGTGTGCAAGCAGGCAGTGGACTCGCTCAGCGTTTGACCTGTATTAGATGTCATCAAGACACGAACCAAAAAATGTGAGAGGAGTTGCAGTTGTCTGTGATAGTGTGGAGTAGTACTTTACTGTGATCTAGTAGAATGTCAGGTTAACACTGAACAGTGTATGTATGTATGGTTCATATATGAACATTTTAGTTCTGCATACAGAGAATTGTCCTTTATCTGTGCAAGGATGTATTGGTTGCTTACATGGCATTGTATTAGATTAGACAAGAAGCACAGGCATCCTTGATCTGGCCAGTCTCAGAACACTTCCAAGTTATCAGACTATTTGACTGAAAATGTAGAGATACAAATGCATACAGTGTACACCAGATACTGCTCTGATCTCTTCCCTACTTTGGTCACAAATTATGCGAAATGGTGTAAAAACACATTTCTAAGAATTTAGTAGTCATAGAAACAGTGCAAATTAAAAATAGAACTTAATGATACCTTTGTAGAGATGTAATTGAACACACTCTAGCACAGATTTTTTTTTTTGTGCAGTAACTTTACTAATGCAATTGGGAGTTAGTCAGTTTCAGTATTCTGAAAAACAAACCATCATTACAAGAACAGAATATTTCTCCCAGTTCTCTCTCTTACTACCATGTAGAGATTCTGCCCAGCACACATTTGTACCACACAGAGGGCATTTCCACTGGGCTCCCAAGTACAGCAGGTGAACACTGGAGTTCCTAGTGCAGCCTGGATCAGTATAAGCCTTAGGCTTCATTCCCGGTCCTAGGAAGACAAGACACTTTTTGATTCAAAGAGAGATGATGTCTCCAAGTACCCTTCTTATTGCCTATGGATGCAATAATTCCTTCTCGATATCGATTGCTTATTCTCTTTAAGACAAAAAAAAAAAAATTGGAACAACAATTTAGCCCGTCTTCTACCCCCAATTCGACATTTAGAGAACTGTATCTTATATTAAATATAGTCTGTTTTCCTATCCAAGCTAGTAAAGTCATAATGACCAAGTGTAGCTTATGCCAACACTGCTGTTCTCTAGTTACACCAGCAGTGCAACATTTCCATTACCAAGCACTGGACGACAGAGGGGAGGGCCGGCAGTGCTCGGCAGACTACTATATGGTATAATTAAATACTCACACAACAATTCTATATTAGTTATAGGGATACTTGAAGATAGATTAGATAGGTTTGTTTGTTTTTTTAAACAGGTTTGGTTTATTTGGACATAGTGGAGTTTATTTTAGAGGGCTACATGGACTAGAAATGACAGGTCTGTACTAATATACATCAAGAGCTGAATAATATACATAAAGTAACTGGAGTATTTATGAACAAAATAATCACCATGCTCTCTCTTACTCAACTGCCCTCTATAGAAGGAGGCAGGAGCTTCCTTAACACAGGAAATACAGGAAACACAAAGTGATAGCTTGTAAAAAGCACAGATAATTACTTTTTAAAACAGAGCTTCCGGTCTGGATAACACTGAATACTGTATTTTACCTTCATGGTTCATGGATTAAAGTTTTAATTTGAGGGTTTAGTAGTCTTGTAGAACTTTATACACTCTACTTTTCAAATACTGCCCTATGGCAACTCTTGTAGATTACCAAGGGGTATGGGGACCAACAAATATTATTATTGGCCTGGACGCAGAACGGACACAGGAAAGGTATAAATATTTTAAATAGAGGCATTCAGGTTGCCCTTTTTTTTTTCCCCCCTTTCTTTTTTTAAGCAACACTACACTATAAGCCTTTTTCCCAGTTTATAACATGAACCGAGAGGTACTGCAAGGCACAGCACTTTTCTAGAGTAGGGCCATTTGGCTGCAGCAGGAAATTTCCAGCAATACGTATCAAGTATGGATCTAGAAATATGCTGTCTAACACCTTGATTTATTTCACAAGCACCAAAAAGTAGGTATTGCACAAATGGGATACAATGTGGAAGCAGAAGTGAAAGAATAGATTCGGGAAAATCAGTAACTTCCTCTGGAGACAGGTAAAGTTATTTTTACTTCTTACTAGATATTTAAAAACTTCCATCCCATTAACTGATACAAATCAGGTCATTATCGTTCTCACCCAAATTTTATATTAAAAATCTGTTAACTCAGTTACGAGTTCCTCAACCACTGGATACAAAGTGTGAAAATGTATGCTAGAAAGCAAAAGGCGTGTCCTTTAGAAAAGGAAGAGGCAGTTCTAGTAAACATGTTGCTCACTGTATAATGTTGGCTATACATGGTGAGATATTGCAGCAGGTATTGGGCAACTGACCAGATATTCCAGTATGTAAAAAGAAGACCACACCCGATAGTGATCTTATCGAAATACATAGGATCATTATCAGTCAGAAGATAACTCGAGATGGCACTTTACATCTTTGCAAGCAGTCAACTTCCCGATGCAAGAAAAGACCTAAACAATGCGGGAAGTGATGCGAGTGGACAAAGAAATGAGTAACTTTGAACCTCAGCAAAACCATGTTACAATGCAAGGGGTGCAAATGAGTTTATTGTTTTGCACATAAGTTAAATACTGGCTGTTTTTTCCATGTAGCACGCAAATACTGGATAGCTTTATTTTTACACTGACATTAAACGTTGATCTAGGACATGCTCTATCCCAATTACAAATCTGTCCTCACATTTTAAATTTACTTCCCCCTCCAATACAACATGGTTTTACCAAGGTTCAAAGTTACGCTTTTTTTTTGCTTTACGTTCCTTAATAAATCAGGCCCCTTGTATTCAAGACGAGCGTTAGGATTAGCAGGCTTTAGTACTTTAGACGTAACCTTATAAAAAAAGAGTATTCAGACTATTAGGTCATGAAAGATAAATATTTTTTTTTATTATTTAAAGAACAAAAAAAAAAAAAAACTCAACACTAAACAAAAAAGCTCAGATCATGAAGGTATTACAGTATTTACTGATGTTCAGCAATTGATATGAAGTAACTTACACAGATTGTCTTCTAAGATATTCAAGTTCTAAGATGCAGGAGGCATCGCAAAGCTGTGCCGACTACTGAAAATTAATTTCCTGCTGGAGTAATGTAATCAAGAGCAACGCGAGGAACTGGGCCACAAATGCTTCTAGCCAGATGAGTTCAGTCCTGAACATAGGGCTATATGAACTGTGGACAAGTCGTATTGGCTTCAAATAAAGTGGATTATTCTAAATCTAAAATCACATTTAAGACAATGTCATACATAAAAGAGAAACTAAAAAGGTAAGAAAACTCATGTTTACATAAATACAGCATGTAGCTGAACAACTATTTAATTTAATTGCACATAAAAATATATATTTAATTATAGTACATAGTTTTCCTTTAACCTGCCTGCCACACAATGCTGCCTTTAGCAATTTCCTCTTCTGTTCTTTGCCTTGCATATGGCACTACAGATGGTGCTAGACTACTTCACAATGAGAATGACAGATTCCCACATCATTATGAGATAACAAAAAAACGGGTTGAAGGAAATTGGGTCACAGAAGAGGATGTTTTCCTTGAACTTCTGAATCTTTTCTTCTATGTAAAGGCTCAATATTGTATGAAAGACCAGGACCAGCATTATTTCTAATACACAAAAACTATACGGTCCACAATAGGTTTATCATTACTCAGCGATGGGGGGCAGAGATGGGTAAAAACCAGAAACACATGTTTACTTTCTAATGGAACAGGACTGAGAATCTTTTAGAGCTGGTGTTTCCAGACATTTCCAGGCTATACCACTTTAATACATATTGGCAGCAATTCAATTAGCCCTCTCATATGGTAATATTACCAACATTGCACAATATATTTTTAATATTACGAGCTGAAGAATGAGTGTTATTCAGTTAAAATGCTTCCTCTACTTCTATCACACGTCAATCATTGCGCCAAGTAAAATGTTCGGTCTTCACAATTCCCACGTTCTGCCCATATGGCAGACTGTCAATGCACAGATCTGAGCCCGCCAGGCTCCTCTGTCCCAGTTATGACACAACAAAGGGTTAAAATAGATGAATTACTTAACTCACTGTGGATGTGTTCATTTAGCTTTGCTAACATATCAACTGACCATTTGCTATAGGGTTGCCTGGCTACTTACTATTCATTGTGTCCTGTTCCCTAGAAGGGGCGGGGCTATAGCTATTGACTGAGCATCTTTGCAGCAACAGTTACCAGATCACTTCAGATAGAAGTTAAGGACTGCCATAGTGAATTCACAGCACATGGTCAGATCTATCATTTCAAATAAGAAATGTTCACAGCAAAGCAATTTCTTTTATCATTCCTAATTGAGCAAGTATTCATACTCCGGTGAGTGAACTACACCTAATACATCAAGCTGAAATATTTACCTGGCCAGGTATATTGTCCCAAACAATTATAGTTATATTACTGATCTACACCTAGGTAATTGAGGCTATACTCCGTTGACTACTTGTATTATTATGATTCAGAGATGTACGATTCACATCCAGGGGTGAAGTTCTCCCCTATTACCATATACACTGCCCTTCTGAGTGCCTTCAAGGAGGAGGCTGATGGGTAGAAACTGGTCTTTTAAAACCACCAAGAGGGCAGAGGATCTTTGTTCAATTTACCTGGGGTCCTATTCCGATCGGGTTATGATCCATATTTCTGCATTCTCCCACAACAGAGATAAGACACCGAGTAAGTTTTACTGCATGCCATGATGATATATTTTTATATACTTTAAGCATTGTGGTTATTCTGCCACATTCCATTTCATTTAATAATGCTCTGTCTCTGTGTTCCTAATAAATGAATTTACTAATTAAGATTGATCATATAAGCACACATAACTGAAATACAGGGTATTATTTGGTTAATGATAACTGATTGTTGTAAAGTTTATATGGGGTGGGATCTAACTAGTGATGGTATTTTAAAGCAACAGATTAAATTAGCCTCCATGTCTGACTGCCAGCTAGTATGGTAGCAAAATCTCTGTTCATTTTCCCCTCGCACATATATGGGTCACAAGGGAAAATGAGCAGGGATTTGAACAAAAACTCTGACATAATGCGTCTCCGCTGTCTGCCTCCATACTTCCCCCTAGAGATCCCGGAGAAGTCTAAAAAGTAGGCACGTACGGTTTAACTTTATTGCTTTAAGTAATAAAGTAATAAATATTATTTAACTCATTTAATCTACCTCAATACATATGGGAGATCAGGAGATAATAAACTGACAGTGTGAATTAACAACTAATGACCTGGACGTAAACAGATTTTGCTGCACTTAACATTCCGTACTAATGGGAATTATTCCAATATAAAACACACAATATCTAAAGCAACAGTATAGTTTTGAAAACAAAAACTGCCTATTGTCCCTAATTTTTTTAGGAACAGTCCCACATTTTAAAAGATTTTTCCCTAAAAATGTCAAAATATTGGCAACTTTTGTATACAGAAGGCAATTTTCACTATCCATTCTTATGTTATGTTATAAAATATTATTGAATAGAAACAGAAAATAACATTATAACCAAGATGACCATATAACCATACAAGGATATGGAATGTAGTCCTAGATAGTACTGTACACATGATGTGCCGAGATGCTTTTGAGCAAAAACAAACGATGATCATTTTAAAATGTTTGCAATACGTACATATGTGGACTATACTGTATAGCTACGTCAAGATAAAAAAAAACAAAAACAGACTCACTGTGGGAAATATATTTGACACTTCACCCTAGCATGATCAGTCTTATGTATATCCTGCATATGGTTTATAATAGTTTAATATGTGATGTTTCCATTCCCAGTGTTTTAAAGGATGTCTATCACAGCCATTGTTAGAATATCACAATCCACCTTGGTCACATGTTGCCCTCTGAAAAAAGTCTGGGTTGGCAGAAGAGAGGAGAGTGCAGCAATTCCTGGCACTCTTTGCTGCTGCCAACCCTTCACCTCTACTCCCAGACAGGACAGTGGGCTGCATGCCAACAACATGCTGCCATTGAGAATATGAAGGAGAGAAATGAGTTGGGGGACTTTCTATCCAGAACACCAAGTAACCTTTGAGAACTGAGTAGAGTTAGGATATTCCAAATTTTGCAAGAATTTTCAATTTTGGGTGGAATTATCCTTTAAGATAGAGGACAACATAATTATCATATGGTGTATGGGAGGGATCTCCAACTTTATATCTGCCTTAAGAATTGTAATAAAACTCATCTCTCATTAAAGTAAGAGAGTCACTTATACCCAAGTATTCCAGATTTACCCCCACAGTGCACTGTAGCTCAAACTCCTCCTACATCTCTAAAACAACATCCTGATGGTATACAGATGAAAAAGCTGAGAATGCAGTAATTTATGTTAATGGGACAATCCCAGCCCTGTCAGTGTATAAAGCCAATCAGCAACTACTCACAGTTGTCACTCAAACTCTGCCTGCCTAGTTAAAGCACCTCCCTTCCAAAAATGGTAACCTGCTACAGAGGAGCGAAAGAGCACAAAGCATATAAATTAGTCAAGTATGAATAATCCAATCATTTCATGTATATTATTTAGCACACTAATATATTGCCATCTGTTAATTAAACCTAAAAATGAGGTTTAGCCATTGGTGTTCTAAACAGATTCACATGTCTTTCTTATAAGTTAACTGTTGGTTTACTAGGTTAACCCATTTTCTGGTGGTTGCTTTGTGAGATCGTCACTAGGTTTTATTCTTTAGCAATAATCTCAGGTAAAGACAGAATAAATTAGGGTGTATGAACAGGTTTGGGGTGCAATTTTACTACATGTCATCATAGCAATCATTTTAATACATCCATTTTAAAATCATAATTGGCAACACGTCAAGTGAGAAGGTAAAACAATTTGCAGCTCTTTGTCCATTACCTACGCAGTGACCACAGGAAACAGAAATTAAGTTTGTTCACATATTAAGACACTATGGACTGCCTAAAATTGGAACGGAAATGTATTCTTACAAACAATCCTCTTCCCTCATTTCCATGAAGCATAAAATTAAACCCCGAGTGGCTCTTGAACCCACAAATCACAGTTGTGCACAAGGCTCTTTGTCCACTGGCATGAAAATACATTTATTTTTTCCCCTTTTCTTTTTTTAAACTATGTTTTTAAATAAAAAAAACACTACCAAAACCATATAAATGGGTCATTTACTACCACACTGTGTCTGATGCAATGTCACTGGAAATTAGCACAAGTTCAGCAGGTAAGTAGCACATACGCTCAAGTGACAAACCTAAAACATTTAGGCACAGTACCTCAGTTTCAGTGTTCATCCACTTAGTTTAAAGTAGGCCGTATTCCCCTTTGGAGAGGCTAGAAACAACAAATGTTATTGTATTATAAATATTAATAATGACCTGACAAACAAAACCTTTAGGCAGTCCTTCTAAATCAAGGCCCATCTTTGCTCCTCAAACCAAATTCATATGGAAAATTCAATTCAGCGCGTGGTATAAGAGCTTGGCACACTCTTCTGGTTATTATAGTGCCTAAAACATTTCAGGTTTTTTCGTGCACTCCTAGTAGTGTAAGCACAGACAAGTAAATTACCAATCTCTTGCACATCAACTGTCAAAAAATGGGATTAAGCAATTTTTCTCACAAGTAAAATCTGACCTTGTCCTTGAACCCCACTAGAGCCAATATGGGAAGAAGGAGGGTAAATGTAATCCCAACAGGGAACCAGGCTGCAGCTTTACACAGAGGAAACACTGCAATGTCAGGGCTAGGACAGCAAGCAGGGGTTAGAAAACGGCCTCACTCGGTTCAATAGCCAGCATTATCACCTGACATGTTAAGATGACAATTCTCTTACAGCTGAAAGCTGATACTTGACCCAACCACACTACAGCGCACACTAGCAACACCCTATGCCTGGAACGCTGTTCAAGTTCCCAACATGATCTTTTGCATGCACTGTAGTGTAGTGAGAACAATGACCACAGGAATAAATGGTTCTTAGGTCACTGTGCACTTTAAAAGTGACAGACACGTGGCCAGCACATCCAAACCACACCCCTTATAAGGTAGTGACAATCCTAGTGAGCGAGCTCCCAACACTGCATTACTTTGACAACAAGGAAACCATCTTCGTAAAGATACAAGCTTCATACAGTGGAATAAGCATCACAAACCCTAAATTAATGATCAATCGTCAGCTTTTTCTATTTTCTATGTGTTTATTTAGGAATCCATACAGTATTATAACTTGCATTACAGAACTGAGGCTATTGTAGACATTAAAGCAGTTCTTTGAGAGGCCCTTAAGGCTTATGATGATGATTATGAGGGCCAAACACAGTTATCTAGGGGGCCAGCCAAACACAGTATATAAATTTAGAAACAATAAAAACAGCAAGAATTACTAACAATTGAGCAGAAGATAATTGAACAGTTATATTAAAGCAATACCACACTTAAAAGTTTGCAAGAGATCATCATGAACCGATATTGGCCTATGGACCCATAAAAAGTAAAGACATCTTTGATATGGCTCAGACAGAAGCCTTATGATAAAAGCAATATAGCCCACAACCTTTTGGTCGAAATCCATACAATATCCAAACAGTATCTGGGCAAAACTCACACTGACCCAGCCAAAGTCTGAAAAATAGCAGAAGTGACCCTATTAAAGGTAGAGTATCCAAACTAGTAGCCTTCCCAAGTTACCAGAAGAGGATAAAGAGTACTTAAGTACAGATATATGCTCTGGAGTTATCTGAAGTCTTTAAAATTCTGCATTTTCACAATAACATGACAAAGGCCAAATATTATGGAGCTGAATAATATTACATATCATTACAAAAGAGTTTACATGTAGCTTAACTGAGATGATGATCCAGTACTAGAGACAGGGGTGCCCTATTTTACCACTTTACTTACATATTGCAAAACCATATTAAAGAACAATGGAGATATTAAGAGGGTTAAAAGGTACATAAAAAAAAAGGTTTAAGTTCCTACTTTTTGCCAACTATTACCGAATTTCAATCACCAATCCAGTCACAAAGTGTATGGACACAAGCTAAATAATAAGACAGGCAGACATTAATATTCCAGGTTCTATACTTAAGTTATTGAAAATGAATTGTGATTATGCCTAGCAAGAATATTAAACACTTGGGATCCACATAACGAATACGTATTTATTACGGAATACAACCAACATAGCAGCCTTTTTTAGTGTATTTTAGAACAATTTCAACAAATGGATGGATCTTCCTTTACCAGAGCCAAGGTGGATTCCCACAATACAAACAAACATCCTTCAAAACAGTATTTTATGTTGTTGAAACTGTCAATAGCTGTCTACTTGAAAGCTACGGGACAACCCCAAGACAAGCGTTTTCAATTTATCTTGCACAGACAGAGGCTTAGGTTCAGGAGGCTCGTTATGTTAGGAAGGAAGTTGCAGGGGGCTGTATCAACAAGGACTTCCTCACATATCTGCCATGTGTACAGCTTAGGCTTGTTTCACCAAGATCTTCAATAAAAGGTCAGAGAAAGATGTCTGACTCAATCTTGCCCCAATTCTCTATTGGTCGGCAAGGCAGCAGGGATAGTAATTACATATTAAAATTTACATAAGAATTATGGAATAAATTTTAACTTCACTATGCTGGCTATGTGGACAAGTCTGTGGTACTGAGGTCTGTGGCCGATAGAGGTAACCACATGCTTGGAGATATCAAGTTACTAATAAAAACTTGAGGCTATTTAAAGATGTGACCGGATGAATTTAGTTTGCATCCCGGTCGGGGGGTCTTACACAGTTTACCTGGGTTTCCTTCTCACTACCAGTAACTGACTGTTACTCATCACTCTTACTGCTGTCATCTGCCACCAGCAGGCAGACTGCTAATGCCAACTGTGCAATAGTTGTAGGATAGGTCTGTCACCACCTAGAACTGCTTACTTATGGGTAACTGTTATAGCAGCTGCAGGGCCTCTTTGCTGTGGGTTGGCTGACCACTTACTATGGATCAGGACTGCTGGCTAGTAGACAGAGGGTGTAGGCGCTTATCAGTTGGTCACAGGAGACAGCAGGCAATAGGTGCCAGGCAGACTCTTGAAGCAGACTCTGGGTGGAATGCAAAACCTAAGAAGAGTATACACCAGGTACACTAGTCAATGGCATGGGTACAAAAAGAGACACTTTCCTGCACTTGCATGTGTTACATGTTGGACACGTTCCAACATGACCAATAGACTGTATACCTTCAATAAATAACATTATTACAATAGAATAGCTAATGAAAAATACAGACATGGAAAAAAAGAAAATGTTTATGGATAACATGACTAATATGGAAGTCAAATAGAGGTTTCAAAACCAGCAATATCCACCTTCTTTGTCGCCATCTGGGGCTTCCACACTACCTAGGCCCAAACACGATCCTGGACTTTGCCCAATTAGGCCCCAGTACAATCATGACATCAGTATCTTAGCAACCTCTGCACCATAGTGAATCCCACTATGCCTATTGTTCCAATTTGCTCCTTTTAGAATGTGTGCACTCTGGGTCACAGGTCTGTGCACTTTCAGCTGCCCTCTGTCTCTCTTTTGTCTTCTGCTGAACTGTTCTTGTATGTCATGCGATTTGTTCTTTTAATTGCATCCATGTATTTATTATTCTGCTTATCTGTACCCATTGTTCTTATTAGTATGTACTTATGTAATTTTGTTCTAACCCCATATGTACGGTATTGCAAGAGTCTTCTGGCACTATAAAAGATAATAAAAATAATAATAAATAATATGCTGCACACGGGGTCAAACACATAAGCAGAATATGGTGTTTTCACCATATGCAAGAAAGGTCCTTCAGCCCAAATTTCTGCAGAGCAATCAATCAAGTAAACCATTGCAACAAATCAAATGTCAATTCTATAATTAAAGTTCCAAATTGCCAGTGGAGATTATACATTTATAAAAGTTTCTTTTACAATTTTGATTTCCTTGTGCACATTATTAACAGTGTGTTTCAAAGTGATAAATCATGCAAACAGGATGAAATCAGGTTACAACCTATTAAAGTCATCAACGTTTACATTTTTACCTTTAAAAACTGAAATAGGCCTGTGATATTGGTTTATTTTTTAAACCCAGATATTGTCCCTTCCAAGTTTTGGATTAAGGGTAAAATGGGCTCTGAACAGCTCAGTTTAGCCAAATGGAAATTATAAATATATCAGGAGATGAGGAATAAGATAAGCAACACATTTTATGTATATGTAATTTTCCATAACTGCAATGAGTGGATTTTACTTCCTTTCATAAGGTTTGAAATAAAAACATTATACCATCTATTTTTAAATATCTTTAGCACGTTGTATTAAGTAATTTAAACTGTATCACATTAAAAGGCCATCTAACAAGTCTAACAGAAAAAAAACAAAAAAACCTTTAACTTATACAAACATTAATGATGCATATTTAAGTCCAAGATTCTTTATGATAGTCAACTAAAAAGCTTTATTTATTGGCTATGGAAAAAGCTAACAACCCCTTGATTTATATGGATATTAAACATTTCTACAGCCCCATATTTTGCAATGGGCTAGTGCCTTAAAAATGACTATGTAATTATCATACACAATTAATTTAGCATTTCTATAATAAAATTATAAAGTAACACACATTAAGGCCATCCCCACTCCTTTGACCATGAAACTATCAATGAGGTAGAACAATTTAAATTCCTAATCTACCCAGTAGTGAAGGAAGGAGGAGCATGTGTCTGTTGGTGTGGGGGACAATGAATGAGCAGGACATTGTTTGCAATTAGTTAGCAGTCCATCCACAAGGTCTTGTTCACTTGTGATAACAGCATTGTCCTATGGCAGGAATATGAAGAGGAGATTAAGAAAACGCAAGAGGCTGCACAGTAAAATATCAAGAAATACACATTATCTATTCTGTCCGAGAAAAGCAGCCGCATGACCACTATGGATCTGCCTCCTGGCGACACTGTACATCCCTTGTCTCTAAGGGAGGAGCTTGCTGCAATAGAGAGACATTAGTAGGATAGTTAGTCTTATACCCAAGTTTATTTTATTTTAAACACAACATTGATCCCACTTCCTGGGCAAGTGAAAGTATTATACCATTGTGCAATACTTGCAAACAGAAAAGTCATTGCCCCATCTACAGGCACCATTTTGCTTTGAGTAATAAGATTCATCGGTCTTCTTATACGTAAAGTAGTTGGAGAAAAGTGTAAGAAAATCTGCAGTTCCTCTTTGAAAGATCAGGTGCTTTGAGGATATGGAAACTCACAGAAAGGCCTCCATAACATGCAAATAATATACGCTGAGAACCTCTGCAGCTGGCTGAATTTTTTGAGCTTCAAGTGACCCATGTGTTTTATGCATACACCATTCATTTTAAAATACGTAAAGGAAGTCCTCTGACATGACAATTTTTTTTCTTGCAGATCCTTAAAATTATTTTGCACTGCATAAATGTCCAAGCATTCAAAGTGCAAAATAGCTGAGGTATTTTGTAAAGAGCATACTTGATAGGGCATCATGTAAGTCCAAAGACATGTCATTATGGTGTGCTTGCCCCAGCTCAGAGCTTCTTTAATGAGCTTTTAAAATGTACTTAGAAACCTACATGTGTTCTGTGTACATGGTGGAAGTTTTGGTACAGGTCCTCATGCATGGATTTTAGTTGGAAAGACACTGATCTGTATTGCTCAACACAAGCAAAGGAAGCCATCCCAGCTTGAACAAAGTATTCAGTTCCATTCTGCTGGTAGTAGCCACATAAGACTTGAGTGCTCTGCCAATGCATAATTGGATTCTTAAGGAGCAGAGACCTGTTGTATGCACAGGATTGTAGGTGAGCCCTGATTGAGCCACAGAACATGATCTAATAGGAGCACTGCAGTACTAAGCATCCATCTAGAATTGTACCACATATATTTTGCTTTTCTATATGTTCCATGTCACATATACAGCACACTAGGGGGTAAATGTATTAACATGCGGGTTCTTCAACACCCGCGAGTTCAGCATCTTCGGCGATTAAATTTAAAGCGGCGCTGCATTGTAAAAGGGAAGTTTCCCTTTACAATGCAGCGCCGCTTTAAATTTAATCGCCGAAGACGCTGAACTCGCGGGTGTTGAAGAACCCACATGTTAATACATTTACCCCCAGATCTGGTTGGTTTGGCTTCAACAAACCCAACCAAATACTGGCTTTGATCAGTTCAGTTCATGATGAACTGAAGAAAAGCAAATATCTCCTTTATGGCTATAAGAGACTATGCAACTTGCCCATCCCATACTATTGAAGGACTCTCCCATATAAAGCTCACCATCAAAAATAGACAAACAATTTGATCAAACATAAAATAAAGTTTACATTAATATTTCTTTAAACTGTAAATCAATATACCTAAAATAAAATGCTACTTGGAAACACTTATTTATCTACAGTATATAATACACCAGTAAATCAAACCACCTTGGGGTTCAATGAACTGCAGCGTTCACATTGTCAGAAAGGTTTAGGTGACTTATATGTCTTTAGAAATGTAAAAATCACCTAAACATTAGTATAATAGTAGTATTCATTGGCATATATAGTAAACCCCTAAACATAAATGAAAAAACAAACAAAAAAAAAAAAAAAAACAATATAGAATTGTATATTGAATAAAACAAAAGGTGGAATATCCATGTGATATGGACTCTTCTAACTGCATTATATGGATGTCTTGAAGTAAGACAGATAGGATTTCATTCCTACTATTTATGTTAATTTCATGAACAAACAGTCTAACATCTAGGAAATAATCCTTCTGGTTACAGAATTATCATGGCAAAAACATCTAAGACTGTTCTAAGAAAACTAGACTGCATGGGAGCCCCAATCAAAAAATTGTATTACATTGATCAAAATATTACACTGGCTGTTTTTGATCCATAGGGCCTCATACATTATGTTTGCACACAATATATGCAAAACTAATTTTGCTCCATCGTCACTAACAAGAAACAACCATTCAACATCACCTGCCTTGTAACCGCTCGGGAAAGCTAAATAAAAGTATTATGCTTATGCTGGAATTTGCATACAGCAAGCACTCTCTTTCTAAGCTATTTCCCAATAGGAGGAAAACATAGATTTATTTTACCCCTATATAGTGAACTAAGAACAACGAAAACAATACATTCTCAAACATGACGGCTTCTTTACAAAGGGAAACATATCCTAAAATCTAAGCCAAAATAAAAACTATTTTATATTTACACACTTTAGGCCGCTTAGACACTGGTGTAAAAAAATAATGCTTTTACATGTATGGGAATGGATTGAATACACTTTACAGTCACACCGATTCCATGCTACATACAATTCTTGGATCTTTTGGACAATTTAATATCCCTTAAAGAACGTTTTTTTCTCTTTTTTTTTTTTTTGAGATATATGATCAATTTACACCAGTTGTTAAATAAATATATATATATATATATATATATATATATATATCATGTTCTTTAAATATATTATATTCTCTATTCACAGGAGGTTATTAAGACGCAGTATATCAAGTACTGCACTCACATAGTGAATTAGCGGTACTTTATCTGTGTGGCTTTTGTCAGTTTAACAAAATGTATATTAACACAGCTTGTCAATTTTATGTTTTCTTAACAGCTCTTTTGTTTATATTTCATTTTTCCACCGACTACATTTTTTAGCTTACTTTATTTTTTCGACAACCTATTAAATCTCCGTCGCTGTGGGTTTACTTTTTGTTATTTAAATAGTTTTATTAAAGGAGCACACAGTCTCCTTCACAGCTGCAGAAGGTGATTAGGAGCTGGTTTTACGTTTTTACTCATCTTATTGTATCGTCAGCAAATAGTCAGCACCTGAGGTTATTATTTGCCGTTGGTTATTTCAAGGTATGGGAATGGAACCTAGTAGGTCCAATGACTCCCATACCCATCAGTACTTGGAGTTGGGAGATGTTGCAGAACGTTCTTTGGGCACAAACTGTAAGTGAACACATTGGGGTCAACTGAGAGTTCCCCATTGACACCCTTTCTACCCAACCACAAGAGCAAGTGCAGTTGACATTAGGAGCCACTAGCATTTTCCTAACGCTAGTGAGTAACCAGCTTTAGAAGGCAGTATTAATATACACACCTGGATCAGCTTAAACCAAGGCTAAAATGTAAAATAATTTAGAAAGATCTCCAAACGCTAGTTATTGTCTTACTCTTGCTAAGTTTTATTCTGGTTACTTAGAAGTAGCTCCTGGAATATCTAAAGAAAAATGAAAACAAATCTACAATGAACCAACCTACTTGAGTTGAAACACCAAAAATAAATATCAGGACAATTACATGCAGTGAGCATAATATAGATATGCATTTGTTAATGTTTGTTTGTTTGTTTTTTTTTAACCTATGACCAAATGAATGATTTTATAACAATTCCATATAGAACAAAATAGGTGAATATTATAGTCCTGCTGGTATAATACATTATTAACGCAGGTTTCTGTGAGGCAGAACACCCACAGTGAAACCTTAGACCAAGCTTTAGACATAGAAAGAGCATACTTCTTGTTTAGAGAAGATATTGTAACAGATCCTAGGTCTGAAGTAAAGACACTGGTTTTTCTAAGACCTAATTATTCTGTTGAAAAGGTGACTTTACACACGTCATATGGTCAAACACTGCAAGTCTGTTGTCTGGATATGTATTTAGACTTTGCAAAACAAGTTGGACAACTATAAAAAGAAGACCTTAATATATGCCCCAAAGCTTCTGTGATCTTCCCATAGCATCAGGCTGGAAAATAAAAGGTGACATTAGCTTGAATTAACTTAGGAAAGTAGAGTTAGAGAATTGCAGTTACCAGTTATGCATGCTCTTACTGCCACTAAATAGCTGCAAGTAAATGTGTATGGTACATAATAGAGGATTGACTTTCGGTTAAAAAAAATTAATTATGCACCAAAGGCCTGTAGCAGCAAAAAAAAATACGATTTAAATAAATCCGTAATAAATTGTGCAGGGTTTGATGCTATGAAAATATGCCATTTCCTGACAGTAAAAGAAAATGCCAGCTGGTGCAGTGGCAGATCCAGGGGGGAAGGGAGGGGGGCGATCGCGCCCCCCCCCCCTAGCAGGGACTTGCTGCCAATGGGTGCACAGTGTGTGCAGGTCCGATCGGCAGTGACAGGCAGGTACAGTGCGCTGCCTGTGATTGCTGAGCGGACCTGCACAGTTGCAGCCGCCGGCACCCTTAGATATGAGAAAGGGGGCGTGGCCTAAACCGCCCTTTTCCCCCCCAAATCGCCCTGTGTACAACAATTTTCTAGATCCGCCCCTGAGCTGGTGGTACTATCATTTTGACAATTAAACTAGTGGAAGGGTGGCTCTATAGAGGAGGCATGGTAAGATTTTGTTTGTCACACCCAATATCATGGGAGTTGGAGACATAGTTCTAGACCGTTTTCATGTACAGCCACTAAATAAGCAGATCTCCCCTAGTCAACATGGTTGATTTTTGCTCCACCCCCTATTTTCTGTTTCCCTATTAATTCCAATCATTATACCTACACTCAGTATCAGTAACTTAAACATATAATATAGTGACTATACTGCTGAATTCTTTTCTTTTAATGGGTATGCAAACAAGCATAGCTAGCTACCAGAAACCACGGCTGGTTTTAGCTGTCTTTAATTCAACTACTGGGGTAGCTATCAATTCTGTATAGGTAGAGTCAGATCTGAGAGCAACGCTAATGATTATGTTCCTTGCTATCACAACAAGGCCTAATGGTATTTAGCTTGCAGTTATTAATTTCTCCACTCCCTGATTTCTACTGCAATACTATATTTTCAAATAACAAATTGTTGGGGGAAGGTTGAACACACATATGTATCTATCCCCATAAAGAATAGCCCCAAGTACAAAAAGTGGTAGCAGCAAAAACAGTAAAGACCATTGAAAAGACACAAATCTTTTTCCACATCCAGAGCTTAATGACGTCCAGTTACTGTCGCTTGTTTATCATCTTACATGCGCCAACATTCTTAAGAGGCATATATAGAACTGGCACACTGTTCCATCAAGTGTTACCTAGCTATTCACAGAAGGCTACATTCTTCTTGCAGAGAAAGTTAACGCAGATTCTACGGTCTTTACCTGAAGAACACAAAAAGGGGGACATCACCATGGCAACTTCTATATTAAAGTGGGCCCGTTGAATGAGCACAAAAAAATAAATAAATTGTAAACCTATAAATTATATGGTGTAATTTTCAAATTTAATGCAAGAGTTAATAAAAATAATAAATCTATGTCTACTATAAATAATTATAAACCAAACCTATATGAAAACTTAATTTTTACCCGTGGGGAAAACAAAACAAAAAAACAAAAAAAAAAAAAAACCATACATTAACATTATACCTCCCTTCAAGTGTCATGTTCCAGTTCCAGCGTGAAATGTAAAGTAATAACGGTATTTACGCGCACTATTACCGCAATGACGGTAATAGTGCGCGCGCCGCGTTACTTTAGGCAGTAACGCCAACAATTTAATATGCCCCAAAATGTTATTTCACTGTACCCATAAAATAAAAGTGTTACTTTGAATTAATAAAAAAAGACTGACTTGGTAACAGTATATGTCATACTCAAGATTCCTAAATCAGCTGCTGACAGTGAGAAAAAAAATGCATTAACAATTAAAATTAATGCATCACTTGGATACCTCAAAGGGAAGTGATAAACTAATTTTTCCCTAGCAAAAGATCTTTTAACAATGAAAAGCACCATCCCACACAGTACAAAGTTATACATTTCCTGGATGACATGATACTATACAAATGCATCTCAAGCAGGCCTAACAGCAGATGGTAACAATGTCTGTATCTAAAAAAATAAATAAAAAAACAAAGGACGGACTCTGTTCATGAATTAGCAGCACGCTCTATATAAAACAGCAAGCCTGTTGCAATACACATGTAATTAACAGTAGTTTGCAGTACTTGTAAACATAGACACATACACTACATATTTTCTGTAGGAGAGGGCCGCTCTCAATAAGGCCTGTTTGAATTACCAGCACTGAATTGTACCCATACACCTGCTGATCCCTGAACTACTAAACGAGGCAATAACTCACTGCAAGACTAGAAAATACCACCTGATGCCTCTTCCTCCCCAGTGTATTTAAAAGCTTGTGTTTTACTACATCAAAGCAGATTTCAGTGGCCAGATTGCTCATTTACCAAAGTGGTGGAAGTGGGGGTGTATATGGTGGTATGCCATACCACCACTTCTCCTACTGCCTTCATTGTAAAGCTAATAAATTACATTCCCATTACATTTTTCATACTGCCACTTCTAAATTTCTGATCACTGTAAATACCTATATAAAAAGTTTTAATTATTATAGCATCACTTTTGTGTTTATTATGAAACAGTGTGTATTATAAGAAATAATGCCCTACAGTAAGTTACCATAAAAAAATCAAGGAGCAGCAAAACTTTCATAAACTGGGAAGACCCGGGGTTAGCATAATGTGTATGTGCGTATATGTCAGGGAATTTAGACTATAAGCTCCAATGGGGCAGGGATTGATGCGAGCGAGTTCTCTGTACAGCGGTGCGGAAATAGTGGCGCTATATAAACAGCTGATGATGATGGGGTGACATCGGGGCCACCCCCTCGGCACGGCGCGACATCGGGGCCACCCCCTCGGCACAGCGCGACATCGGGGCCACCCCCTCGGCACAGCGCGACATCGGGGCCACCCCCTCGGCACAGCGCGACATCGGGGCCACCCCCTCGGCACAGCGCGACATCGGGGCCACCCCCTCGGCACAGCGCGACATCGGGGCCACCCCCTCGGCACAGCGCGACATCGGGGCCACCCCCTCGGCATGTATAAAATGTTCCCCTAAATCCCCATTCAATTTGGATTGAATGAATTAAATTATTACAAACATTTAGTATTGCAGTTACATGAGCCAATAACTTGGCACATGCTCTTGCACATGTTACTGCAATAGTAAATGAAGGTAGAAGTTCAGGAGCAGAGCTTTCTGCACCTAGATTAAGGTGTCACGTAGGATGATCTGACAGTGTGACAACAGGGCTCCTACTGTACAGTGGCTTTACTGGCTACATTGCACTCACCAGGTTAAACACGGTCTCCACCAGGTCTCTGGTGCTCACCTCCCCGACCTCCAGCAACCCGCTCAGCACCGCAAACTTCATACGAATGCCCCGAATGGGCACCCCCGGGCCTAGAGCCATGGCACCTCCAGGGTCGGGGCCCTCCGATGACGCTCTCCTCTCCTCACCTGTTGTCTGCACCTGTTTTTCCTGGCTGGCCATGGCTGGGTGCAGGGACACACAGGGCCCGCCGTGCCTCGCTGGCTGGGAGATGGGATCGCCGCGGTTGGTGGGGGGCTATGTGGGCAGCCGGGGGTAGGGATCCTGAGGAGGACTCTGCAGCTACACACCGGGAACTCCTCCTTGTATCAGGTGCGCCGGGATCAGTCCCCCTCTCTCTCACTCACTGCAGCGTCCTAGGAAGTGGCCGCTACTCTCCGCCCCCTGCACCAGGCCATTGGTGGCTGTCACTGATACCCAGCACGCTACTGGTTGCCAGTCGCGGGCTCCTGCCATGGCAGCGCTCCCATTGGTCCACCTTGTTCCTGAAGTTATAGCTCGTTGATTGGACGGTGTCGACAACCCTCCAGACCTTTCCTGCCCGCAGGTAGAAGGCAGCTGGCGATGGCATCACAGGGGCAGGGCGGATGGCGGGCAGCCGGTGAGATGTACCTGGGCCGGTCACACGGGGCGGGGCAGCGTCTTATAAAACCCAGAGAATGAAGGAACATAGTACATGCTTTCTACATAGATTATCGGCCATGTAATACACTATAGTGCATACTTATTATATACACTGTCAGCCGCCTCATATACTATATATTTACTTTAACAGATAGATACAGTCCATGCATATTATATACATTGCCAGCCACTTCACATCCTATATATTATTCTTAAATGGAGATGCAGTACTTATATACAGTGCCAACCATTTAACACACTATGGGGTCTTATTATTAAAGGAAGATAAATCCTAAATCCTGTGAAAATGTGATAGGAAAAGGGAAGCCTATTTAACAAAGGCAGCAGCGCCTCTGTCCTCTTATTGCTAATGCCATCTCAGAATGACTTTAGCTGGGGTGCACAAAAGAAGAAATACTGTATTGTAAAAATAAAGAATTTTTCTGGGGTGCAGGTTTTAAAAAACATCTGTTGTTTTCTTATTTTCTTTATAAACTGGTATTTTTTTTTTTTTTTGTAGAATCTGAAACTTTTAAGTCCAAGTCCCTGCCTATAGTTCCAGTTTGTATCCCCGAGCTGACACGTTGCGTCAAGCATGCACTGAGGGTCCTAGGACTGGCTAGTAGGGCTGCCAGAGCTGTAAGTTAAAATTTTAACGCCTGGTACGAGAGGAAAAATTTCCGCTCCCTACCCTTTAATTTTAACCAAATTAACCTAAGGTATTTCTAAACTGTGCCCCCTTCAGCATTGCGCCCTGAGCGGTCGCATCTCTCGCACAGCCCTAGTTACGGACCTAAGGGCTGCCATCAAAAATTGTGGGGCCTAGTACAAAGTAATCTACATTCCCCCAATTCACTTACCTTATTATTCATGCAATGTGGTGGCTCCCTCCAGTTTGCGTGCTGCATGTTGACTATGTCATTGCGCTGTGTACTCTACTCTCAGCTGGGTACTCCTGGGGGGGAAGGGGGGTGCCTGCAGTTTCTTTTGCGGACCCCATCTCACTAGGGAATCCAACCCCGGGCACTAGAACTCTTCCCACACCCCTGGGCGGTGGGTATAGGGTAATAAGATTGTAATAAGGACATGTTGGTCATCTTTGTGCTTGTAGTACCACAATGCCGGACCCGCCGGTGGCCCTACCGCTATCCAGCCTGGGAACCCCATGCTGTAGTGCCACCAACCCCATCTGGCATAGCCTAGTGCTGGTTTGAGTAAAGTTGGGGGGGGGGCATGCTTTTTGTCTCCCTTATTTTGCAGCACTAGTCTGGCAGCATTAGGATTAATCTGATTGGAGGGACACGCTCTTTTTTATCTTTTTTTTTTTTAAATGTTTAACCCTTTGTGTGCCAGAAGCTCACAAAGGGCAGCACAAGTGTTCATGGGTTTTGGGATGGGGGAGGTGTTTAAGCATTATTAGTGTTTTTAATTGTTTTTTTTATAACTGTTTTGTGCTGTCACCGGTACCACCAGTATTACTCGTTTAATGTCACTATTGTGACTCTCGACATCCCTACTGTGGACATTCACAATTTCTACATTTTAAACATGTGGAGAAAATTAATCTGTCCACATTTACCCTGTCACCATTTTGGTGTCCACAGGATAAGTGTCAACAGATTCACTGTCGGAAAATCGTATCCAACCCAAATACACTGCCTGACATTTCATACACCATTATTATTATCACTATTAGCTTTTATTATATATTGCCAGCATATTCTGCAGCACTTTACAATTGGAAACAAACACAACAATGTAACAAGATTGGATGTTAATAGACAGATGTAAGAGGGCCATGGTCGCAAGCTATACGCTCTATATTACCCTTATATCTTTTACATACTGCCAGACATATAAACCATATATTACTGTTCCAGACTGATACAGTGCATATTTATTATATAAGTGCTGAACATGTGAAAGGTGATGTTAGCTGGGGATTGGAGGCTAGCAGGAAGCCACAGATTGAGTTTGATAGCGGAAGGAGCATGGTCCCCCAACTACACTGAGTAATGTTGTGCTGCTCCTTTTAAACTGCTGCAGGAAGAGCGTGGTGTCAAATTAACCTCAATATGAAACAAAGTTTATGCATGCAACCTGCTTTTTTATATATGTATGCTCTTTTTGTAGTGAGAGGACAAGCTGCCAGACTGCCTAACAGTTGTCAGTGGCGCACGCAGAGGGGGGTTTCTGAGTCTCTAGAAACCCCCCCCCCCTGCGCTAACTAAGTGGCCACTGTCCTATACAGCAGCCGCTGTGCTGTCAAAGAAGCGTCCGCGGCGGTGCTGTATTGTATACAGCACCGCCGCAGACGCTTCTTAGACAGCGCCGCGGCTGCTGTATAGGACAGTGCTGGCGAAACCCCCCCCGACAATCCTTCGTGCGCCGCTGGTTGTGTCTTGTGAGAGTGTTCTGTGACACTCTGCTGTCTTTGGGTGTTGCATGGCTAGGTGCAGGGATGAGTAAAATTGCGCTGTGCATGCCCAGAAATGGATTATATGCCAGTGAACGCAAGAACATCCAGTTCATCTTTGAGAGAAAAGGACACTTACAACTGCCTACGAATTAATGGGCAGAATGGAAGGGGAATGGGGATGTAGTTGACAATGAAAATGTCAACATTCACAATGTTGACACAGTTAAAAGGTAGACATTCAGAATATGGACACATTCTTTATATCGCATTGGTTAAAATGTCAACATTCTGAATGTCAACAGGGTTGAAATGTCGACCGTAGTGCATTACCTTTAAAGCGGCAATGCTGCCAGCAATATACAGTAAAGAAAAAAAATACAACGGAACAGAATGTTAACAAACAAATGCATGACCCCACCCTCCAAAGAGCCTATCCGTACTGCTGCTGGCTGGTGCTAGCAATATCGGGGGGACAAAAAATGTGGGGTCTCCCCTCAATATTACTAATACAAGCACTAGGCTTTGCCAGCCGGGACTGGTGGCTCTATAGCAGGGTAACTCCCAGTTTGGGATCCCCCTGCCATAATGGCCAGCCACCACAGGGCAGGATTCCCCAGAGAGCCCCCCCCCCCACTCAGGGGTATCTAGCCCCATGATGAAAGCACTAGGGCTGGGGTGATAATGAAATAAACAGTAATTCTAAACCATTTTTGACATGGGTGCATTACAGGTCCCAGCAAACCCAGGCTGCAATTAACAGTTTGGACATGCTTTTGCCTGCAGTATTACAAACACCAGCATACCCATGGCTGCCAGGATATGCTGGCACTTGAGGAACCACAAGTGCCAGAATGCCCTGGCATCCAGGCCCCACTGGGACCTGTAGCCACCAAGACAAAATGTAAATAGAACACACATAGACGTAAACATTATTGACATAAAAGCACCCCAAAACATTCCTTATTCACCCCATTAATGTCTTACCTACATCAGGGTCTTCATCTGCCAAGACATCAAATAATCCTAGCATGGCAAAATAAATAACACCCAAATACTTCCACGTTCCATGCTTGGTAACCTAAAAGCAAAACAAATACTTTCACAGTCCATGCTTGGCAAAAAAAGAAAACCCAAATACTTCCAAGTTTTCCTGGCCTTTTTACACCAAACGGGAATAAGACACGGTCGCAGCCGTCTGCTGTGGAAAGCAGGGACAGTGGAACATGACAGAGCCCATTGGTGGCACTGACTATAGCTCAGAGAGCAATGAAGATGATAATGCCCCTAACACTTCGGAGGAGATCGGTTCGGATACCAGCAGTGATGGCCCATTGCCCAGCAGTGGAGCAAAGTGCAGGTACCCAGAGATGTGTTCTAAGCACAACCATTCTCAGTCAGTGTTTTAAACACAGAAGGCCCGGAAAGACACGGTGTCCGTCCAAACGCTATCGAGAAATGGTGATGGCTCCAGGTAGTATAACAAAAAGCAGTTCTGCCTGTAATGTGTGAAGCCCCTCTCAAAAATAGCCCAGCATGTGGAGCATGTTCATCGCAATTAAACTAAAGAGCCTGGACCATGAAATTTCACAAGCACACAAAAGAAATGTGCATACAATTGGCACATCTTCGCAATTAGGGCAAATTTGCGCACAATGCCAAGGTGATGTGGACAGGACACAATGTTTTGGTCCCATGTAAACATTCAAAGAGTTGGATACCAAAGACTTCATGCACTGTGCAGCCTGCCAAGGCTTGTTTGCAAGAGAGTACCTGTGGTGACACATGAAGAGATGTAAGCTAAACCGAAGGAGAAACAAACCCACACCTGGCAAAAACAGTTTAGTCTCTGTGCGCCTTTGCTCTATTCCACCTGACATCAGTGGTGGCTTTTGGAAGCTCTTGACTGACATAACCCTGGATAAAATCTTGTAGTTAAAAATGACAGATGGGGTAGCATTTATTCAACTGGTCGGTTAAGATGTTGGCAGGTACAAATACATCTGTCAGAAAGTTAGAGAAATGGCTGGATATGGCTACATGCTGGAAGAGATACACCTTTGGAGAGGATGAAAAAATTTACCATCCCATCAAACTCTCTGCACGTAGTAGATGCTGTGAAGCTGGTAACTGGCTATGACGAGGTGACAGGTTCATTTTTAGACGCCTCACTGACACTGAAGCTCGGCATGGCTTGCAAAAGATAGCAAGCATTGTGGAGTGCCATGATGGAGGGCTGCGCTGCTGCGGTTGAAAATGCGCAACTTCAGGAAGATCTATGAGGCAAGATGGAACGAGTTGATCTCATCGACTGTAAGCTATTAAGGAGTCCAGGTGGAACTTGACTCAGCTCTTAAACTTTCATAGAAGGTGTGAAAAATATTTTGTACCTCTATGACAAGCAGCAAGCCTAAGTGGTCTATTCACCGAGAGTGCACTTAACAACTGGGTACTGCTTGCAAATGCCACCCTGGCACAGGTGATCTTGTTCAATCGAAGAAGGGAAGGAGAAGTTTGTCAGATGCTGCTGACTACCTTCTCCTCAAGAGATACTTCAAATCTCCACGAAGATGTGGCCCTGGCGCTTTCCAAGGTTGAGAGGAAGCTCTGCCAGCACTTCACTCTCCCCATCCTACTGACTCCAGTCATGCAATAAGCAATGGAGCAATTTTGCAGTAAAGCTCAAAGAATGTGGAATGGCTACCCAAAATATCTACATCTTTTCCAGACCAGCTGCCTTATCACACTTCAGAGGCTCCGATTGCCAAACATCTCCACACGCTGTATTCCACAAAGCTTCAAAAAGCACGCTGCCACTCCCAAAGGTCCTCAAACTAAACGACACAACTGGATCAAATGGCGGACTTCTATGGGCACAACATCCGGGTGCATCGGCAGTATTACCACTTCCCAGAAAGTACCATCCAACTTGCCAAGTTCAGCAAACTGTTAATGGCTCTCGAGTGGCAAACTGGCTGAATTTAAAGGTAAGAATTTGGACAAGATGTACATTGATCTGGACAATAAATCGGAACTATTGTGTCTGCTGTATGCCTTTGACTTTTACCTTGGTCATTTACACATCTGTTTTTTTTCAGAACCGATCCAGCTAAAAAGCGATTGGTCGGATGATGAGCAATTACCTGTGACAGAGGGGCAAGTGGTCAAGCATTCGGTCGACATTTCCACATCAGAAGAGGGGTGGTGTAGGGGCCCGGCAACACGAGACCAGTTGTCACGGGCACTAGGAGTCTTTACCCAGGGATCACCAGATGGTAGGCTTACCAGAGCAATGTAGATGGTAATAGGGTACTCTGGTAGCTGGGTGATCACGGAACATGAAATGATGGCCGATGAGATGCTCAGGAAAGTCTATGACTAGCAACACTGGTAATAATGAGGTAATGATACACAAGGAACTGTATGGACAAGGACACGTGAAGGTAGTCAGTGGTCTGCGATAGCAAGTTGTACCACTGCTATAGTGAGGAGGAATGTCCAACAGAAACAAGGAGGTGATGAGAGTCAGCGGTCTGCGGGTAGCAAGTTGTACCGCTGTCTGAGTGAAGGAATGGAATCCAAGTGGAGGTATCCAGGTAGTCAGTGGTCTGCGGTAGCAAGTTGTACCACTGCTATGTGAGAGGATAATGGAACAGGTGATACCGGAAACAGGGATCAGTGGTCTGACATCAGCAAGTTGTACCACTGCACATATATGTGAGGAGGTGCACGGGGGAAGACTGCAACACAGGATATACACAGGCACCTTATACACGATCCACAGTAATATGCACAATATAGGTATATATATATGTAAATGACTGATTAGGTCTGCAATCTAGAAAGTCTCTTGAAGTAGTCCAGCACAATGATAACACAGTCAATGATGGCAATAGACTCAGCGGATAGCAGACTCCAGAGAGAACCAAACACAGTCCAGCAAGATATGCAATACACAGCACAGTCAATGAGAAGTATGCATACCGTGGTTCAGCAGTAGCAGTCAGATGGGATTGCAGCGGTACCTGAGCGGCTGGAGACCGACTGGATAGGAAGTCCCTGGATAGGAGAAGCAGCGGTCTAGCAGGTGCAGCGCACAGGTGAGTAGACCGACAGGGACACGAATCCACAGGAGTCAGCAACACGTGGAACTGGACTCATAGGAAACCCAGGAGAATGGAGATGATCCAGCAGAGGGTAGTAGAAGAGATACAAATCCAATGCTGACAGGAGGGTAGAGGCCAGTGGAACACGTGAAGGCGTGGAGAGTGGATCAGCAGGAGATGGACGATAGCGCTGACCACAGCGGCAGGACTCAGCGGCACACGGAGGTAACCAGTAGCAACCACAGAAACCAACAGCGATGGGAAACAGGAGTGCAGCGCAGGGCAGGAGCTGTAGATCACGAAGTGTAGCAGATGGTAATGAAAAGCGGCAGTCTCGAGGAAGTCACAGCAAAGATGAGATGAGAGTGTAGTGCACGGAGGCCGCGGATAGTAATCAGCTGGCAGTCACGATGTTGAACACAGGCGAGTTGCAAGCAGGAGACTGTAGTGCACAGAGGCAGCGGATAGTAGTCAGCTGGCAGTCACGATGTTGAACACAGGCGAGTTGCAAGCAGGAGACTGTAGTGCACAGAGGCAGCGGATAGTAGTCAGCTGGCAGTCACGATGTTGAACACAGGCGAGTTGCAAGCAGGAGACTGTAGTGCACGGAGGCAGCGGATAGAAATCAGCAAACAGACTTGATGAGAAGCAGGTGAGTGAGGTAAAAGCTGGAGTGCACGGAGGCAGCGGATAGCAATGAGTAAACAGTCACATTGATATAAAATAACGTTGAAGTGGTGTAGAAGACTGTAGTGCACGGAGGCAGCGGATAGGAATCAGCAAACAGTCATGATGATACAGTTGATGGTAGAAGTGGTATGGAACCACAGAAATAGAAGTGGTTTGGAAACCACAGGAATCAGCAGCACTGAATACACAAGTAATACAGGCACACCTTCAGAGACTCATGAGGAATGAGACTCCAAGATCAGGCAACGTGGTAGTGACCACAGGTGCTTAATATAGGGAGGTTGCCTGATCTGCCAATTAAGTTAAAGGGGTATACACTGAAGTATAGAAAAGGGCTGCGCATGCGCAGACCCTCAGGATGGTGGACGGCCACGGTTCCTAAATGTCCGGGAAGAGGCACTCACGGTCCGGTGAGTGACAGTACCCCCCCTTTTAAAGGTGGGCACAGAACGCCTGGAACCGGGCTTGTCCGGATTTTTAGAGTAAAACTTCTTCAAAAGGGCAGGAGCATTAAGATCTTCAGCTTTGATCCAAGAGCGCTCCTCAGGACCAAAGCCCTTCCAATGAACGAGGAAGTGGAGGACTCCTCGCGAAATTTTTGCATCTAGTACCTCGGTAATCTCAAAATCCTCCTCCTGATGGACTTGAACAGGCTGCGGAGCTGAGGGAGGAGTTGAAAAACGGTTGATAATAAGAGGTTTGAGCAAAGATACATGGAAGGCATTAGAAATCCGAAGACTCTTAGGAAGAAGGAGTTTCACACATACTGGATTGATAACTTGAATGATCCTATATGGACCAATAAAACGAGGGGCGAATTTCATGGATGGAACCTTCAAACGAATATTTTTTGTGGATAACCAGACACGATCTCCAATTTTTAGTGGTGGAATAGCCCGCCTCTTCTTATCAGCGAAAGATTTATATTTGACAGATGTCTTCTTCAAACAGGTTCTAACCTGAGACCAGATATTTTTAAAGGTCTGACAAACAGTCTCCACCGCAGGAACTTGGGTGGGCGGGAGGGCAGGAAATTCCGGAAAAGACGGATGGTGACCGTAGACCACAAAGAATGGAGTTTTGGATGATGACTCATGGTACATGTTGTTATGGGCGAACTCAGCCCAAGGGAGTAACTCTACCCAGTTGTCTTGATTGGCTGATGAAAATATCCTTATAAAAGTCTCAAGATCTTGATTGACACGTTCGGTTTGTCCATTGGATTGTGGATGGTAAGAAGATGAGAGTGCTAATCGTATGCCCAAGGTTTTACAAAGGGCTCGCCAGAATCTGGACACGAATTGTACTCCTCTATCAGACACAATCTCAGATGGACATCCATGGATACGGAAGATCTCTTTAATGAAATGTTCAGCCAGGATCGACGAAGAAGGCAAACCAGACAGAGGGATGAAATGAGCCATCTTCGAAAATCTGTCCACTACCACCCAAATAGTGTTATGGTTCTTACTAGGTGGTAAGTCAGTAACGAAATCCATACTAATATGGGTCCATGGTTTGGACGGAATGGGTAGTGGTCGCAGCAACCCTGCTGGGGTTCTGCGGGAGGATTTGAATTGCGAACATAATTCACAGGAAGCAATGAACTCTTTGACGTCTCTCCTCATTGAAGGCCACCAGTAACTTCGAGAGAGGATCTCAAAAGTCTTGTGTTCACCGGCGTGTCCAGAAAAACGAGAGGCATGGAACCACGAAAGGATTTTCCTCCTTAGAGTAGGAGGCACGAGGGTCTTTCCAAATGGTAGCGTTTTGGTGGATGAAGCAGCCAGTGAGATACATTTGGGGTCTAGAATGGTATGGTTGGAAACCTCTTCTATATCAGAGGACGTAGCAAAGGCTCTAGATAAGGCATCAGCTTTTTTGTTCTTGGCAGCTGGTTTGAAGGTAATTATTAATTCAAAACGGGAAAAGAAAAGAGACCATCTTGCTTGACGAGGGTTCAAGCATTGGGCAGACTGGAGATATGACAAGTTCTTATGATCCGTGAAGATCGTCACCGGATGGCGAGCTCCCTCCAACAAGTATCTCCATTCCTCTAATGCGGCTTTGATAGCCAGTAATTCCTTGTCTCCGATGGTATAATTCTTCTCTGCGGGTAGGAGACCCCGAGAATAGAAGGCACAAGGGTGGAATTTTTGCTGTTCCGAGCGTTGGGAGAGAATAGCTCCTAAGCCCACATTAGAGGCATCTACTTCTAGGAAAAAAGGGAGTGTCACATCAGGCTGACGAAGGATTGGAGCCGAAGAGAAGGACTCTTTTAATGTTTGAAAGGCTTGAATAGCCTCAGTAGACCATTGCTTAGGATTAGCCCCTTTACGAGTCAGGGCCACCATAGGAGATGCAATGGAAGAAAAGTCTTGAATGAAGCGTCTATAGTAATTGGCAAAACCTAAAAAACGCTGGATGGCACGAAGAGTAGTTGGCTGGGGCCAATGTAGTACAGCATTTACTTTGTCAGGATCCATCTTCAGACCAACTCCGGAAACAATATACCCCAAGAATGGAATCTGGGGTAATTCGAATGAACATTTTTCTAATTTACAGAACAATGAATTTTTCCGTAGCCTGGAGAGGACTTCTGCCACATGTTGGTGGTGAGAAGGCAGGTCCTGTGAAAAAATCAATATGTCGTCCAGGTAGACGACGACACATACATATAATAAGTCCCGAAAAATCTCATTGATGAAGCCCTGGAAAACAGCGGGGGCATTACATAGCCCGAAAGGCATTACCAGATATTCGTAATGCCCGTCTCTGGTGTTAAACGCCGTCTTCCATTCGTCACCGGAACGGATTCTGATTAAATTGTAAGCACCACGAAGATCCAACTTAGTAAAAATACGGGCTCCCTTAATGCGGTCAAATAGCTCAGTGATCAACGGAATGGGATACCGGTTCTTGATAGTAATGGCATTGAGTCCACGAAAATCTATACAAGGGCGTAATGATCCATCCTTCTTTTTGACAAAGAAGAACCCAGCTCCAGCGGGCGAGGTGGAAGGTCGAATGAACCCACGCTGGAGGTTCTCCCGTATATATTCAGATGTAGCTTGAGTTTCAGGTAACGAGAGAGGATAGACCCGGCCTCTGGGAGGAGTCTTGCCAGGAAGAAGATCAATCGGACAATCCCAAGAACGATGAGGAGGAAGACGTTCAGACTGAGCTTTATCAAAAACATCGGTAAATGAAGCATATTGAGGAGGGAGTCCCGGTGAAATAGCTGAAATGGAAGCTTGCTGTACCTTGAGAGGAATGACTTGGGAAAGGCAATGATGGTGACATTCAGGCCCCCAAGACGTGACTTGAGGGGTGCGCCAGTCAATCTGGGGAGAGTGACACTGAAGCCATGGAAGGCCTAGGACAATCGGACTTGTCGTAACAGGAAGAATTAAAAACGATATCTCTTCATGATGCAGAGCACCAATCTGAAGGGTTACTGGAGACGTACTCTGGGTGATGAGACCGTTGATGAGACGTGATCCATCGATAGCCGTCACAGTAATGGGAGTTTTTAAGGTAATCATTGGTAGAGACCATTGATTAACTAACGATTTGGAAATAAAATTTCCTGCTGCTCCGGAATCAATCAATGCCTGTGACTCAAAGGTCTTGGTAGCAAAGGAAATGGTCACATCAAAAGCGCAGACTTTAGATTTCATAGACGATGGAGAGGACTCCAGGGACCCTAACTTCACCTCTCCAGAACTAGTTAGGGCCTGGCATTTCCCGATCTCTTAGGGCAGGAGCTGAGGACATGAGTGGAATCAGCACAATAGATACAGAGTCTATTCTTGACTCTTCGTTTCCTCTCCTCAGAAGATAACTTGGAACGTCCAATCTCCATGGGAATCACAGCGGGTGACACTGGACGAAATTGAGGGTTAGAGCGAAAAGGTGCTTTAGCAGAAGTCGTTTTCTCAGCCTCTCTTTCACGAAATCTCATATCAACACGATGGCATAGAGAGATCAAATCTTCAAGTGACGAAGGAAGCTCTTGGGTAGTCAGTGCATCTTTAATTTTATCGGAAAGCCCCTGCCAGAAGGCGGCAACTAGGGCTTCAGTGTTCCACTGAAGTTCAGAGGCTAAGATCCTAAATTGAATGACGTACTGGCCTACAGTATGAGATCCTTGTCGCAGACGGAGGATGCTGGAAGCAGCGGAGGTCACACGACCTGGTTCATCGAACACACTTCGGAATGTAGAAATGAATTTGGCACTATCTTGTAATATTGGATCGTTCCTCTCCCACAGAGGGGAGGCCCAAGCCAGGGCTTGTCCTGAAAACAAAGAGATAAGATAGGCCACTCTGGAACGATGGGTAGAAAAATTTTGAGGTTGGAGCTCAAAATGGACTGAACATTGGTTAAGGAAACCCCTACAAGTTTTGGGGTCTCCATCGTACTTTGACGGAGTAGGCAGGTGAAGCGTGGAAGCTATAGACACCTGGGATGGCAATGGGGAAACGGAGGAAAGCACAGGAGCTTCAGTAGTAGCTGTCACAGTCTGTCCAGATGTTCCTTGGGAGGTTAATGACTGATAACACTGAAGTAACAGCTGTTGGCGGGCATCCTGTTGCTCCACACGGCTAACCAGATGTTGCAGCATCTCTTTGGCGGTAGGTTCCACATCTGGGTCTGTCATGGCCTGATCTTACTGTCACGGGCACTAGGAGTCTTTACCCAGGGATCACCAGATGGTAGGCTTACCAGAGCAATGTAGATGGTAATAGGGTACTCTGGTAGCTGGGTGATCACGGAACATGAAATGATGGCCGATGAGATGCTCAGGAAAGTCTATGACTAGCAACACTGGTAATAATGAGGTAATGATACACAAGGAACTGTATGGACAAGGACACGTGAAGGTAGTCAGTGGTCTGCGATAGCAAGTTGTACCACTGCTATAGTGAGGAGGAATGTCCAACAGAAACAAGGAGGTGATGAGAGTCAGCGGTCTGCGGGTAGCAAGTTGTACCGCTGTCTGAGTGAAGGAATGGAATCCAAGTGGAGGTATCCAGGTAGTCAGTGGTCTGCGGTAGCAAGTTGTACCACTGCTATGTGAGAGGATAATGGAACAGGTGATACCGGAAACAGGGATCAGTGGTCTGACATCAGCAAGTTGTACCACTGCACATATATGTGAGGAGGTGCACGGGGGAAGACTGCAACACAGGATATACACAGGCACCTTATACACGATCCACAGTAATATGCACAATATAGGTATATATATATGTAAATGACTGATTAGGTCTGCAATCTAGAAAGTCTCTTGAAGTAGTCCAGCACAATGATAACACAGTCAATGATGGCAATAGACTCAGCGGATAGCAGACTCCAGAGAGAACCAAACACAGTCCAGCAAGATATGCAATACACAGCACAGTCAATGAGAAGTATGCATACCGTGGTTCAGCAGTAGCAGTCAGATGGGATTGCAGCGGTACCTGAGCGGCTGGAGACCGACTGGATAGGAAGTCCCTGGATAGGAGAAGCAGCGGTCTAGCAGGTGCAGCGCACAGGTGAGTAGACCGACAGGGACACGAATCCACAGGAGTCAGCAACACGTGGAACTGGACTCATAGGAAACCCAGGAGAATGGAGATGATCCAGCAGAGGGTAGTAGAAGAGATACAAATCCAATGCTGACAGGAGGGTAGAGGCCAGTGGAACACGTGAAGGCGTGGAGAGTGGATCAGCAGGAGATGGACGATAGCGCTGACCACAGCGGCAGGACTCAGCGGCACACGGAGGTAACCAGTAGCAACCACAGAAACCAACAGCGATGGGAAACAGGAGTGCAGCGCAGGGCAGGAGCTGTAGATCACGAAGTGTAGCAGATGGTAATGAAAAGCGGCAGTCTCGAGGAAGTCACAGCAAAGATGAGATGAGAGTGTAGTGCACGGAGGCCGCGGATAGTAATCAGCTGGCAGTCACGATGTTGAACACAGGCGAGTTGCAAGCAGGAGACTGTAGTGCACAGAGGCAGCGGATAGTAGTCAGCTGGCAGTCACGATGTTGAACACAGGCGAGTTGCAAGCAGGAGACTGTAGTGCACAGAGGCAGCGGATAGTAGTCAGCTGGCAGTCACGATGTTGAACACAGGCGAGTTGCAAGCAGGAGACTGTAGTGCACGGAGGCAGCGGATAGAAATCAGCAAACAGACTTGATGAGAAGCAGGTGAGTGAGGTAAAAGCTGGAGTGCACGGAGGCAGCGGATAGCAATGAGTAAACAGTCACATTGATATAAAATAACGTTGAAGTGGTGTAGAAGACTGTAGTGCACGGAGGCAGCGGATAGGAATCAGCAAACAGTCATGATGATACAGTTGATGGTAGAAGTGGTATGGAACCACAGAAATAGAAGTGGTTTGGAAACCACAGGAATCAGCAGCACTGAATACACAAGTAATACAGGCACACCTTCAGAGACTCATGAGGAATGAGACTCCAAGATCAGGCAACGTGGTAGTGACCACAGGTGCTTAATATAGGGAGGTTGCCTGATCTGCCAATTAAGTTAAAGGGGTATACACTGAAGTATAGAAAAGGGCTGCGCATGCGCAGACCCTCAGGATGGTGGACGGCCACGGTTCCTAAATGTCCGGGAAGAGGCACTCACGGTCCGGTGAGTGACACCAGTGCCCAGCCAAAGCTTCCACAAGTCGGGGTAGCACAGTTTTTTTAGGCAAAAGCACTTTGCCTTTGCTGTATTTCGCAGAGAGTCGTAATGAACCACTCTCCTTCTGGTTGTTAACAAGTACAGAGAAAAACCTGTAACAGAGAGGTTATCCTAGCTGTGGAGAAGCACATGATCAAGTTTATCCAAGCATGCCGGGTGCCCGGAATGCGTGACTGTATCGCATTCCTTATGGCTGAACCATCGGCACTGAAAGATCGTAACTGGTCAGGGGTAAAATTCTACATCAAGAACCACATAATAG
Organism: Mixophyes fleayi; assembly: GCF_038048845.1. Classification (NCBI taxonomy): domain Eukaryota; kingdom Metazoa; phylum Chordata; class Amphibia; order Anura; family Limnodynastidae; genus Mixophyes; species Mixophyes fleayi. The sequence continues at coordinate 103,453,535 of NC_134402.1, read as the reverse complement.
CTTTAAAGAGAGATCAAACTTGTTGAAACAATATGCAGTGGTTGACCAGGGCTGTAACCTGCATGGCTAGGTGTTGGTGTATGTGGGTGTGTGGATGTCCTCGGATGGCCAAAATACATGAAACCTTCCCACCATGCAGTCCATGTCAGTACTTTGAGCAAAGTCAAACTAAATCGCAAGTGGTAACTCTGGTGACAAACAGCTCCTGCACATACCCATATAATTGTTCCATTGAAAGGACATTAGGAAAGGGCTGTCACTATACACTATGATCAAGACATGGGTCCTCACAATGCAATAAAAACAAGGTGTGTGTGTGTGTGTGTGTGTAAAGAAAGAACATGCTGTAGGGACTGGTGTGGGTATGTAAAGGGTTACCATATTGTGGAGCCTTTTGTTTCTGTATATGAAGGGTTACCATATGTTCAGTCTGGTGTGTATGTAAAGGCTTACCATATTGTGAAGCAGTGTGTGTGCGTGTGTGTAATGGGTTACAATATTGTTCATCTGGTGTGTGTATGTACAGGGTTAACATGTTGTTCAGTCTACTGTGTGTATGTAAAATGTTACCATTTTGTGCAGCATTATCTGTGTATGTGCCGGTAAAAGGTTACCATATTGTTCAGTCTGGTGTGTATGTATGTACAGGGTTACCATATTGTGGAGCCTTGTGTGTGTGTGTATGTAAAGGGTTACCATAGTGTTCAGTCTGGTGTGTATGTAAAGGGTTACCATATTGTGGAGCCTTGTGTGTATGTGTCCCCCTCCCCCCCTGGCTCCAGGCACCTCGTCTGTCACACTTTCCCTGACCCCTGCCAACCAGTTTGCCACACTAACCCTTGACTTCCAGGCACCCTAACTGCCATCCTCCACCCTCCCTGCTGCCAGACACCCTGGTCACCGCTGCTAGTAACCCCATGCTGCCACTGATTCCGTCAACACATTTCTCCTCACTCCTGACCCACATCTCCTGCTACTGTACCTCATCTGCCACCATTCTTCCCTACCTGACTCTAGGCTGGCCTCCATCTACCACTTTGATAGCAGTAGTGGAGAAAAGGAATCATAGAAGAGAGATAAAGAAAGAAGTGATTTATATTCACTTTGATGTAGGTAAGTGTATGTGCTGTATATATAGTCATGGCCAAAAGTTTTGAGAATGACACAAGTATTGGTTTTCACAAAGTTTGCTGCTTTATTGTTTGTAGGCCTTTTTGTCAGATGTTACTATGGTGTACTGAAGTAAAATTACAAGCATTTCATAAGTGTCAAAGGCTTTTATTACATTACGTTTATGCAAATAATCAATATTTGCAGTGTTGACCCTTCTTTTTTAAGATCTCTGCAATTTTCCCCGGCATGCTGTCCTTCAACTTCTGGGCCACATACTGACTTGGCTGCCCATTCTTGCCTGATCAATGCTTGGGGTTTGTCAGAATTTGTGGGTTTTTGTTTGTCCACCCGCCTCTTGAGGATGGACCACAAGTTCTCAATGGGATTAAGGTCTGGGAAGTTTCCTGGCCATGGACCCAAATTTTTTTTTTATTTTTTTTTTTTATCCCTGAGCGACTTAGTTATCATTTTTGCCTTATAGCAAGGTGCTCCATCATGCTGTAAAAGGCATTGTTCATCACCAAACTGTTCTTGGATGGTTGGGAGAAGTTGCTCTTGAAGGATGTTTTGGTACCAATCTTTATTCATGTCTGTGTTCTTAGGCAAAATTATAAGTGAGCCCACTCCCTTGGTTGAGAAGCAACCCCACACATGAATGGTCTAAGGAAGCTTTACTATTGGCATGACACAGGACAGATGGTAGCGCTCACCTTTCCTTCGCTGGACAAGGATTTTTCCAGATGGCCCAAACAATCTGAAAGGGGATTTATTTGAGAAAATGACTTTACCCCAGTCCTCAGCAGTCCAATTCCTGTACCTTTTGCAGAATATCAGTCTGTCCCTGATGTTTTTCCTGGAGAAGTGGTTTCTTTGCTGGCCTTCTTGACACAGGCCATCCTCCAAAAGTCTTCGCCTCACTATGCATGCAGATGCACTCACACCTGCCTGCTGCCATTCCTGAGCAAGCTCTGCACTGGTTGTGCCCCGATCCCGCAGCTGAATCAACTTTAGGAGACAGTCCTGGCGCTTGCTGGACATTCTTGGGCGCCCTGAAGCCTTCTTCACAACTATTTAACTTCTCTCCTTGAAGTTCTTGATGATCTGATAAATGTTTGATTTAGATGTAATCTTGCTAGCAGCAATATCCTTGCCTGTGAAGCCTTTTTTGTGCAAAGCAATGATGACTGCATGTGTTTCCTTGCAGCTAACCATGGTTAACAGAGGAAAAACAATGATTTCAAGCACCACCCTCCTTTTAAAGCTTCAAGTCTGTTATTCTAACTCAATCAGCATGACAGAGTGATCTCCAGCCTTGTCCTCGTCAACACTCTCAACTGTGTTAACGAGAGAATCACTGACCTTATGTCGGCTGGTCCGTTTGTGGCTGTGCTGGAATGTAGTGGAAATGTTGTTTTAGGGATAAAGTTCATTGTCATGGCAAAGAGGCACTTTGAAATTAATTGAAATTCATCTGATCACTCTTCATGACATTCTGGAGTATATGCAAATTGTCATCATACAAACTGAGGCAGCAGACTTTGTGAAAAATAATACTTGTGTTATTCTCAAAACTTTTGGCCATGACTGTACACTATATGGACAACAGTATTTGGGCGCTTGACCATTACACCAACAGGGACTGTTGGTGTAATGTTGTATTCAAATACATATACTTTAATAAAGAGTTGGTCCCCCTTTTGCAGCGATAATAATCTTTCCACAAGATGTTGGAGTGTTTCTGTGGGAATTTGTGCTCATTCATTCTGTAGAGCATTTATGAGGTCAGGCACTGATGTTGGACGAGAAGGCCTGGCTCGCAATCTCCGTTCCACTTCATCCCATAGATGTTCGATGGGGTTTGAAGTTAGGGCTCTGTGCGGGCCTGTCAAGTTCTTCCACACTGAACTCATCAAACCATGTCTTTGTAGTCTTTGCTTTGTGCACTAAGGCACAGTCATGTTGGAATAGAAAAGGGCTTCCCCAAACTGTTGTCACATAGTTGGAAGCATAGTATTGTCTAAAATGACTTCACATTAGATAAGCGGCCTAGCCCAAACCCTGAAAAACAGCTCCATACCATTATCCCTCCTCCACCAAACTTCACAGTTGGCATAATGCAGTCAGGCAGGTAACGTTCTCCAGGCATCCGCCAAACCCAGACTCGCCCATTTGACTGTCATACAGAGAAGCGTGATTCTTCACTCCACAGAACACGTTTCCACTGCTCCACAGTCCAGTGTCGCTGTGTTTTACACCACTCCATCTGACACTTGGCATTGGTCCTGGTGATGTGAGGCTTGCGTGCAGCTGCTCGGCCATGGAAACCCATTTCATTAAGCTCCCAGTTTTTTGTGCTTACATTAATACCAGTGGAAGTTCGGAACTCTTCAGCTATGAAAACAGTAGAGCGTTGGTAGCTTTTATGCACCATGCATCTTAGCAGTCATTGACACTGCTCTGGTCTTCTGCTTCATGGCTGAGTTGCTGTTGTTCCTAAATGTTTCCAGTTTCTAATAATTTTACTAACAGACTGTGGAATATCCAGCAGGGATGAAATTTCCCGAACCGTCTTACTGCAAAGGTGGCATCCTATCACAGTACCACGCTTGAAGTCACTGAGCTCTTCAGAACTACCCATTTTGTATCACTAAATGTTTGCAAATGGAGACTGCATAGCTAGGTGCTTGATTTTATACACCTCTGACATCGGATCTGATTGAAACACCTCAATTCAATAATTAACAGGTGTGGCCAAATACCTTTGTCTATGTAGTGTATATTTCTAAATAAATTATCATTTTTTAGAATTAAAAAATAGCCTTTCAGGTGCAAAATATTTAAAATATAGATAATATGTAACTTCTATCAAATGTTTTTAACATATTTAATTAACTAAAGTTTTGTTTTTTTTCTTTGGGTAGTTGTTAATTATAAGAACACCACTGTAGCTCGACAGCACTGTGCCGCTACTTACACTTTTCTGCTGTTTTTAAACATTTCACCGCCTGTGATGACTTATTCACTGACTTTTAAGGCTGGCAGCAGAGGATTTGAAAAACCGGTTCAAGTGGAAAAAGCAGTGCAGCGCTGATGAGCTACAGTGTTTAAAAAAAGAGTAAACTTTTCCCCCCTCTAGTGGCTTGTCTCTGGTGGCTGGCCATGCTTCTTCATCTGTGCATTGTCGCAAAGCATTGGTAACTATAAGCTTTTTAATGGTCCCTTACCATTGCATCCCCCCCGGTGAGCTCTTCATGTCCCAGTCCGACAATGCGTACGTATGACCAAATTACTTGTGTTTTTTTTAAAAAAAACAACAACACAATTTACGCTCATTTCGCGTACCTTAATGAATCGGGACCTAAATACTTCTCTCCCAGAGAGACGTCAAATACAGAGTATGTACTTGACTATTATATTTGCTGACATCCTATGTATACATTTCTTTCACAGCGCAATACTTTTGACGTTACTTTTTAACAGTTATCTGTTCTCTTAAAATATGTGTATTTTGTTCCACTTAACTGGTGATAGAAGAAACAGTTGGGCTCAGTCTCAAGTCTTTCTTTATTATCCTATCGTGACTGGAATTCCTGTTTGTGCAGTAGCTGTTGACTATGGCTAGCTGCAAGGCTCCATTACATGGTTTTGTGTTTTCTTAACTGTAATATTTAATAAATCATATCATATATGCTTGCATTTGTCGCAGTTAAACTCATCACACATATTTCAGCTATGGTTAAAAAAGCTGAAAAATATTTTTTGTGCATGCCAAAACTCAACCAATATCTCATACAGAAATACAGTATATATTTATTATATCCTATCCACTTCTTATACTATTATTTTTGTTTGGAATGCACCAATGGCATTAATACATTGAAAGTGGTGTCCAGTTTCACCACATTTATATTGATTAACTTCCCAGCTCTATTAATCTGGTGTGCAGCAAGAGGTTTGTCCCTCTTTTGTGGCTATTTTATTACACTGGTCTGGTAAAAATGTAATTAAAAATATCACCTTAGCTATGACGGCCATACCTGTGACATTACCATGAGGAGTTTGATGTATGTGACACAATAAAACAATATATAATTAGTTATACCTCTAAAGTCATTTCAAATACTGTATATTGAAGTCCCAGAGATATATACCTATATAGACAAGTAAAAAAAATTAAATGCACCGACTTTCAAATCTATATTTTTACATATCCAGACATAATTAAAAATGATCTAGTCATGGCTATCAGAAAAAGACTGAACAAGTAGGGCTTTCTTTGAAGACTAGCCAGGGGAAGTTCCAAAAAAATAAGTAATATTATAGTACGGTTTAGCTGTGCAAAGGTGCATCTGAACAAAATACAAGACTTCTGGAAATATGTTGTCTAGATAGATGAGACCTTAATGCATAACGCCATATTTGGCAAAAACGAAGCACAACATATCATTACATGTACTCCGTAACATAGCGTTGTTTGGACACATAGAACCTGAAAGGCTTTCAATCATTGAGTTAACAATGAACGGACCAAACATTTCTAGTTGAAAATGTGAGGCCATCTATCCAATAACTGAATCTTGGCTGCAATTTGATCATACAACAGGACAGTGATCCTAAGCTCACCAGAAAATGTATAAATGAATCTCTTTAAGAAAAAGAAAATAAGGTGTTAGAATGGGCAAGCCAACGTTCAGACCTCAACCCCACTGAGATATTGTGGCAGCTCCTTAAGAGAGCTGTTCTTGATTGTTATCCTTTATTTATAACGCACTGACCTTTTATGCAGCTCTGTACATTGAGGGGATCATGACACAAACAAATTAAATACAATGACATGAAACAAGCTAAAAATAGCCCTTCCTAAATGAGACTGCAGTCTAAGAAACAGGAAACACTTGATACATGAGATAGCAGAATAACAATTGTAGCTCTTTTTGGGAAACGTGTGTGTGTTTACTGCAGATGCATTATTAGCAGCTAATTATAAAGCCGCCATTGGTGATGGCAACATTTGTGGTGCTTCCGGTGGTTATGTACAGTTGTAATGAGGAGTGCCAGTCCGAGGTGGGGCCATGCAGCAAGGACTAGTCATTGTAGAATTTTTAAATCACCGGCTAACAACCCTAAGTCATTTATCATTCATTTTAACTGAACCTCCTTCATCTTCTATTTCTACAGAAGACTGTTGCTTTCGTGATGCCCTCGCACTCTTGTAGTCATCCTCCAGCTTGGAGTAGCTGTGTGTAGACCAGTGTTTTTCTCTAGCATCTTAATCTCAGCTATATGTTCCCCATTGTTTGGCAACAGCTGCTGCCACCAAGCAGGCAAAGGAGGAACAGAGATGGCGATAGCAATAACAATTGAACAATTGTTTTATTTTTGTGAGAAAACGAGTATATTGGCGGATGGGCACAGAGCTGACATAGAGCACAGCGTTCACTAACTACAATACGCAGTGCTGTAAAGAGGATTGGGTCAAGATTCCTTAAATGCTATGTAAGAAACTGATAAACTCAGATAGCAAACTATTTCTTCCTAGCATTGCTGCTAAAGGTGATTCTGTAAGGTACTGAAGATGGGGTGCTGTTTGTTCACACGTTTCTTCCAGTTGGTTTATTTGTTTCTGAATAAATAATGACCGATAAGTAAAATAGGTTATGTGTAACATGGTATTAGAATTATCACATTTTAAGATTAATTGACGATTAGATTTATGTCCAGATATGTAAAAACAGATTTGAAAGAGGGGCAGCACATAAGTACAGTGGTTAGCTTTGCTGCCTCACAGCGCTGAGGTCATGGGTTCAGTTATAACCAGTGCTTTACCTGTGTGGAGTTTACATGTTCTTCCCCAGCTTGCGTGGGTTTCCTCTGGGTGATCCGGTTTCCTGCCACACTTCAAAGACACACTGGTAGATTAATTGGCTTTTGTCAATTGACCTTATTGTTTTTGTGTGTGATAGAAAATATAAAATGTAAGCTTCATTGGGAGAGTGACTGATTAAATATTCTCTATATAGCATTACACATTATGTAAACCCTATAGGAATAACATAACAAGCAAAATATTTTCATTCTCACATGATTGTACACTGCCAGCCATTTCACACACTTTACAATTTTGTCCAAAAACAAAATAAAGATAATTTATGAATCACAAAATACGCAGAAGCACAATCCTCCTAATTGTCTGCTTTACACATAACAAGGAACCTGCCCACAACATGCCTTCCTTTCAGACTTTGGACCTGCTCCTGTAAAAGTTCTCTACATGACCTCTTGTGTAACAGGATAACTTGGAAGAGAAAGGACACAAAGGGCGCACAAAAATCCAGTAGATAGAGATAGAGAAAAATTATCCAGAAAAGAGAGTGCCTGAGAAGGAAAGGGAGAGAATGTGGGTATGGTGAGGTGAAGACAGGACCTTCAAGATTAGAGAAACAAAAAGTCTCTGTCTAAACCTAAGATACAATTAAACTTCTCTATTATTTGTTCTAGGTATCTAGGAAGACACTCATTAGTGTATTGCTTGCTATGCATCCAATACTATTAGCATTTGCACGGTTGGTGGCATTGAAGGGAGCAGCTGCTAACTCATAAAACAACAGAGACCTATTTTCAGTAACCTTCAGATAACTTTAATGAAGGAGATTTTATTTACAACCAACTAGCAACAGAATAATATGAGCATGCAGACTCATCCATGAAGCCACTAAAAGTAAATGGTCATCTGCCATTTGGATCCCAACACTAGGTATTTTTAAATCATTAGGTATCTATAGAGGAGATGCTCTCTTTACATTAGCTCAAGGCTAATTTTAAACTAAAAGATTGGGTTGTTTTATTTGAGGCACTCAATCCACACAGATTACATTTTTAAAATATCATACTTTATATTGTTATTAAAAGGACATACAAAGGCAATATGTCAGATCGTTCACTAATTCATTTTTATCACACTAGGGCAGCAAGATATATTTAAGAAAAAGTGAAAAAACCTAGGGGTAAATGTATCAATCTGCGGGTTCTTGAACACCCGCGTGTTCAGCCTCTTCCGCGATTAAATTTCAAGCGGCGCTGCATTGTAAAGGGTTAACTTCCCTTTACAATGCAGCGCCGCTTGAAATTTAATCGCGGAAGAGGCTGAACACGCGGGTGTTCAAGAACCCGCAGATTGATACATTTACCCCCTGGTGTTTATGCCGAATCCGTACATTAGGTTAGGACATCGGACTGATGTCACAAACTCCGATAGAAACCAGGGTGGCAGTAGTAACAAGCCACTGCTAAAATGCCTTCCTGAAAAACTAATACTTAGTGATTCCCATAAGTACTAATATCCAGGTACCCGTTAGACACTGTAGTCCACAAATAGGTGCAAGTTAACAATGTATGATACAGAGATAGAATCTTCATTACGAGACCAGTTAATTAAGAACTACAGGAGGTAATGACTTACAAGTTTATAATAGGTCTACTAATGATTAGAAATCTCGTAATGAATTCAAGTAAGGTGCCAATATGCAGACAATAAATGCTTCTTAAAAAAATGTTATTCAACAACTCCTACTATCACTAATACATAGCCACCTGCTATAAAAATATAGGACTTAGTAAAATCACTCTCAATTAAGCGCTGCAGGTTTTAGTATAAATGTGTAGGAATCTTAAGCCTCCCATGCAAGGTATATTCATGCAAATAATATTCCTATTTATACATTACAATGTTGTTAAGTATTATATACATGAAATAAAGGCCAAGGCCGTCTTTCCGCATGGGCACACATAAGGTGGACATAAAGTTGGGTGTGCAGCTCGGAGGAACTTCTCAGGAAGACCCTAAAACTGACGAAGTAGGAGCAGATGAGTGACACTAGTCATTATTAATGTTTATGCCATGTAAACATTGTATATCTATGTGAATGTTTACATATAGATCTGGACTGAACTGAAGACTCAGACTTCATCTTTAATACACAAGTAACGTAAATGTAAATTATGTATAAACTGTAAAAATATATATTGTACCTATGAATTCTAATGTCATTGTTTATAATGAGTGAGTTCTGAAGGTACCACTTAAATATTTATTATGGCAACCTGTGTGTTATAAGAAGTACTGCACCTCTTATGTAACTTATTGCAGCTGTTAGAGGTCACCTGGAATTACTGTATATCATTTTATATGGTCAAAGAACATCTCAGAGACTTCTAATATCCTAATACTTTACAGGAAGTTGTGCATATATCTGTCTATCTCTATCTTCGTTTTTATGAGACTGCAGGGCTTATCAACCTCTTCAGATGGATGATTGGTGAATGAGAAGGTGATACCAAGTTTTGCTGACATCATAGGAGCCCATGTATCAAGATACAGCTGTACAGTATGTTTTTTAATGTTTAAACACTGATTTTGTTGCAGGTGCCAATAAATATAAGCATTCCTGGGAGTAATTGTGTAGTGGCCCCAATGCACTGCTTTGCCCGGGGGCCCATAATGTTGTTAAGATGGTCCTGATAAAGGCAACAAATACCCAGAGCTGTAAAACATTGTTATATTACAATCTTATTTAAGGTGGTGATCAATATAAAATCCTGAATATGTGAGATCGTGAACGCAATGTCTTAATAAACATCGGTCATTCTAAGTGAATATTGGGTCTCTATCCAACAAATACAGCTTTATGATTTCTGAACTGTTTTCAGTTGATTGAATACATATGCAATGTATGTCTTTTGAAATAAGTTCCTAACAAGGACAATGATCTCCCTTTAAATTGTGGACACAATGTTTTGCGCAATGTCTGCACTATAAAAATAACAGGAATATTTCTGATAATACTAGATTAATCACTGGCGTTTGAACTATATGCGCTAAGGAACTTTCCTTTGAAAAATGTATAATTAATGACATTGCACAAGTTAAACACTAAAGGAATTTAATACATCAATATAACACCAAGTTATATACCTGCATGTATTTTATAATAGGATAAGGCACTATAAATTTCAGCACATTATTTAGCAAAACATTTTGAGTCATTGCCAATGATTGCAAAGTTAAATTCATATTAAAGTGCTAATGATATTTGACTCATTTATCAATTAAATCATGCGTAATTCATAAGATCTCCCCGGTCTGTCCAACAGGCTTTGTAGCAATAATGCTACAAGTTTCACATTTAGTGACTAGGAGATTGTGTTTTGGCATTGCCAAGGCTTCAGGAATACTGTCCTATGCTTCATGAGCCGACCCTATTTATAATTCTTTCCTCAAGAGTAAAGCTGAAAGACAAGTATGGTACATTAATGAGGAAGATCGTCCTGTGTTGTCCTTACTAAACCTATGCCTGGTGGTCCATAGAACAATCCAGTCTAATGGTGTCATACACTTGAAAGAGTTAAGCCTCTGGATCTCTATTAGTTTGCACTCATTCATTTTAGGGTGTGATCATCTGAAGTGTCAACTAGGGACCCCAGCAGGAAAATATAGACTTGACTGCCAGGAGGACTCAAGTTGAATTCCCCAGAGTAGCCTTGTTAGTTAAACAATAATGCACAAAAACAAGGTCAAGAAACAAGCTGAGGTCGGGGTATCTGGACTTCTGGAATAGACATTTGTTAACCACAGGAGACTATAGCAACAATATTCATTTAAATGTGAATGTGAACACAGATGCAGTCAGTGATATAGTCAGATACAAGAGTCTCTGGTAAAAACAGCACATCAAAGAATCTAAGGTGCCTACCATCTTTGAGGATGAATGAAGGGCCACAGTTCAAACCATGAAACAGAGGCAATAAAATAAAGGTAAAATGCCCCTAAGAAGACAGCATGCATGAAGATGGAGAAAATGCAGCAGAAATGAAGAGTACGTAACAACAGTGTGATATTTGCATACAGACTCTCCCATCACTGTGTTGATTACTGAGATTCGTAGGACAGTACACCATGCATTGTTGTGGTAAAAACTGTTATGCACAACAGCATTGTAGGACTTGGTTTAACTTTATTTTGGGAGGTATTAGCAAATGCCCATCCTGTAAGACAAGTAAAATGTATTGAGCCAGAAACCTTAAATACATCATCCAGTGGAAATGCATTGTAGTTGTGGGCCATAGCAATCTCTCATTGATTTTTCCCTTAATAAAGATTTTGTTTATTGTGTAAACAGGCATGAGATATTCTAAAAAAAAAAAAATACATATAAGAATGATTTTGAACCTGAGGCATTTACTCTAAATGGTGAAGGGGGGACATTTGGCAGTAGCCCAAGCAAAGAGAATACAGATCAGAGGCTTGTCAGGCCTTGAATATTGAACATATCGCAAATCTTTTCCATACAGTAATATTACATTTTAACCTTATATCAGTACTAGTGCTTATCACTTGGGTGCCATTTGAAATTGCCATGGATTTGGTTGAGACAACATTATATGCTCAAAGTAGTTTATTAAACAATTGTTCACAGTCCTCGGGTCATTCCACATGTTTTCAATGGGATTGAGTTCTGGGGGTAAATGTATGAATCTCCGGATTCTTCATCTCCGGCGTGTTCAGCCTCTTCAGCGCTTAAATTTAAAGCGGCGCTGCATTGTAAAGGGAAACTTCCCTTTACAATGCAGCGCCGCTTTAAATTTAAGCACTGAAGAGGCTGAACACGCCGGAGATGAAGAATCCGGAGATTCATACATTTACCCCCTGGTGTGTGACTGGGCTACTCCAAGACTCCTTATCTGAAACAATCTCCTTCAGATTATTACATGTTGGAAGCTGAAATTCATCTTCAGCTTTCTGACAGCAGGTATCATGCCAAATATCTTGACATTTCGAGCTACTCATTATGCCCTCTCTCCTGACCAGACACCCTGTCTCCACATTTAGATTTCAGGCCAAAAGGTTCAGCCTTGGTCTCATCAGACTATAATATATATATATATATATATATATATATATATATATTTATATTATGCCACGTGGTTTGGGGTGATTGAATTTTCTTCAAAACTTTGATGTGCTTGGTTGTTGTCTATTGTGAAACATGACTTCCATCTTGCCACCCTAACTAATAGCCAAGACATGCAGAATATAGGAGATTGTTGTCAGCAATACAGCTACAACCCCATTATGAAAGCATGTGCACACTTAAAAATTGTGTATTTATAACTTGAATTTGCCGATAGGTTATTCTGGCCATACAGTAAGAGGTATCTCATGTAAAGTGAATTCAGTGCTTCTTTTAAGGGGCATTGCCACTGCCAGGATATTTAGCAATGCAGCAGCCCTGCCCTTAGCAACGGACGTGCTACAGGCTTCTATCGTAATTCTTTCCTGGTTGCGTTGCTAATTTTTTTTCTCTGACAAATGAAGGGTGGATCTAGGCTTTTTGACTTAGTGAAAAAAACACATCTGTTTAAATAATGTACTTAAATGTAATAGCAATGAATGTACTGTATATCTACCACTGTAATTTTCCACCTTCTTTGTCGTTCCTCCATCTCTCTCTTGAGGGATTTCTGCATCATAGATGTAATTATTACCATCTGTTTCTATTCTCTAGACCTTATTAGCAAGTATTTATTGAAAATGAGTTTGTAGAATTTAAAAAAGTGCATTATAATCAAGGATAATAGATATCACATGGTGGGCTTGTAGTTTTCTACAGTACGCAGTGATAAAATCACTAGTGATGGGATCAAATGCACCAGCTCAGATACAAAGTTTCCTATTTTGAAATGTTGACAATTATGCATGTTTTTTCCATTTGCTCTGATTTCCATTGGGGGGTATTGTCTCTTTTTGTTTTCAGTTTATACTCGGTTTGTTGCAGTACATATTTTATTGCAATACACCCCAGTAATCCCACAATTTTTCCTCCATATCCTCTTTGCCGCAATACATCTCAAATGCTAGTTAATTTCCTGACACTTGAGTCAATTTATCTCCCATTTACAATATCTTCTTTTGTCACATAACCTTTAAGACAATTTAATAAGACTCCAATCAGCAACTGCCTCTCAACATTATCCTCTTAGTAGTGATTTAAAGCACAGAGGAAGTGTCGCAAATCTGCGCCAGGAGAGACTTGTGGGGCCACCTTTGGGATCTGGACAGCAGTCGCCCACTGTACAGCTCCTGAACCTGCTTGATCCTCTAAGTTAGTCCATTCGGCCAAACAAATAAAGAGGACCTACCTTATAGGGAGAAATCTTCATCACTACAGGCCTGCTGTCCACTATGATTAAGACCTGTGTCACCTTACCAGCTAACATTTTGCTTAATACCTTTTACTTGTTCCCTGTTGATCCTATGCTTTACCAAATAGCTGCTTCATCAGCATCAACCTATTATCTTACCAGACTCAGGTATGCAGAGCATCTCACGGCAGTTTATTTAAGCAGCATTATTGCAAGATGGCCACTGTGGATGGGTGCTTAGACATGGAGCTCACATCTTGATCTCTCAATCCACTACCATCCGACCTGCATCCCTTCACAGCGCTCTTTGGCCGCACAGGTGTCACTGACCTTTGACCCACTGACCTGATGGACTCCTGCCCCAGTTACTGCCATTTAGGCCCTTCTACCATCTAGGACCAGAACTATATAGGGCCCTGCACCGTTCGGGCCTTGTACCCGTCCAGCCTTCTGCACCACCACTATTTAGCCTCTGTACCCTCTACATCTCTGAAACAGCTGGACCTCCCTGGACTGTGCACCATCTAGGCTCCTGCAACATCATGGCCCTATCTATTTATGTCATTCATTTGTTTGTGTCATGATCCCCTCAATGTACAGTGATGCCTACTATGCCAGGACTTTATAAGTGAAATATAATAATGAGCTAATATGCATTAGCACCTTAAAAATGTTAATAAATTTAGTTTGCCATTCTAAGTTATTCTAGATGCAGTGAGCTTGTATGAAGAGGACAACATGTTCCATTGCGTTTGCTTGTAGATAATAGCCTCAGACACTATTAACTATATAATTACAAAGTCACCCAGGGGAGTTACGTGGGTACTCAATGCTTTTCCACAGTCAACATTAGATGTGTGTCCCACAGGAATATGAAGGATGCTATGATTTCTATGGTAACAATACAAATAGGCATAGAGAACTAAGAATCCATATGCTGAACATACAGATTAATGTATATCTGTAGGAAGATGGATTAAGTGTATGAACACTTAATACAGGGTTACCAATTCTTAAAAATATTTTTTACTGAAAAGTTTAATCAAATTTACTGCCAATGTTTTTTTACTTGTATATTATTTCTGTAGATTTAAAATGTTTCAAAAAGGGAAAACAGTAGCTTCTAGAGAAGCCCAGCATTGGTGGCCAAATTGGATCGGATCCAGATGACTTTAAGGTGATAACTTTGGCTACATTTATATCTTTGCATTAGTTCAATACAATGGAATATACATGCACTTTTTGATGTGCGTTTCTCACAACACAGCTCAAGTTAACTGAATAAATGAAGTCAAACATTGCTCATGTGTTAATGCATGAATAATAGAACATTATAGGGGAATTCAATTGGCCGAGTTACTGCCGAAAGTAACGAGACCTCTGCACTACTACCGAGCAGAACGCAGGGTTAAAATTACTGTATAAACGGTAATAGGTTCAGCGTCGTGTTAATTTGGCAAAAATTGAATTCCCCCCTTTGGGTTTTAAAATCTTCAATATATAGCCTTAAAATTTGTGAACTACAGAATGCTAAATATTTTTTTCTACCTTTATTACCATTTACCTTTTATTACATAATGAAAAGCACATTCAGTGTCTCATCTAGAATAAGGAGTAAATTCCACTAGCACCTCCTTACAACTGGAGAGGAGGAACTGGGGGCGGAGGAGACGATCCAACGTAGGCCGAGTATAGTCAGGAGTGTCCATGCAAATGTGGCTGAGGCAGACCAGCACGGATATGCATACATGCCTGTCAGTAGCCGCATCTTTTGCAACTGCAGAGGGCAGGTGCAAATACATGCTGATGATTATGATGGCTGCCAGCACTATTTAACAGCTTCTGATTGGTTGATTGCAGAATCACCTCTGAAGCTGATAGATTTTTTAAAAAAAATAACATCTGCTCTGTTTAGCTGGATTCCTCCTAACAATATATAATGCGCTAAATGTTCTCAAATATGTTGAGCCATAATGGCTATGCTGGAACTTGAGATGATGTGCTCACTTGAATTTGGTCTGCATTGCAGTATGTATGTTATCACTTAAAACTTACAAACATAAATTAAGTTGTTTTATTTATGTTGATCTTCTAGACACTGACAAACAAAGATCAAGACAAGGCAGTTATATAAGGGATACCGATACTGTGCCACACTGCTTGTTAATATATATTTCAACCCTGCAGTCAAGACTGAATAATGCAGCTTAAGATGTCACAATGTCACAGATGTTTTACTCATGGCAAACTGCAGCACAGAAGATTATGAGGCTACGACTTTGAGTCTTTTTAGAAGTATTGGTGAATAACATTGAGACACTTCTCCAATGAAATATTTGCAACATGGTTTATCCAGACACAGATTTGCAACATTTAGCTGAATTTTCCTCTTGTCTAAGTGAGGCCCTAAGTAAGCTCCTTGTATTAGATAAATATGTTTTATTTTATTGACATTACATAGGGAAAAATCAAAGCCCAAAAAAAAAAATCTGAATTGTTCCGATGACCTTGAACAGGAATCCTATCTGCACCCCTCTCCTGCAAATTCAGAGCATAATGGCACTCATAAATATTTAAACAACAACCAGTGGATAGGATATGGCCACAGCCTTTAATTTACCTTTCTACTTCATAACCTTAAGGGGAGGGATGTAGCAGGCGACCAAGTGCCCCCAGAGGCCACTGAAAACCGGGCCACAATCAAAACCAAGGGTCAGGTGAACCATGCTCATCCAACCGGCCCCCTGACCCTCTGTCCTAGTGACAAACAAAATCAAGGCATGGGAAGGAAACCATTCAGGACCTTCGCCTTTTAAACATAACAACCTTTTCCAGAGGACAACCAATAAGCCCTCTCACCCTAACTGTAACACAGGCTGTAACAAAAATCATCTTGATAACTTCAAAAAGCAATATCTTCTCATTCTCTCATATCTCATTTCACATGTTTTCTTTTATAAAAATGGCAAAGTTCAAATAGCATGTCACAATACAAACAAGTGACACAAGTTTAGTACACTTTCAACATTCTAACCCTTCCTGATCTATGACTGTGTGGGTTGGGTGTGCTTACCGCCACGTGTCCTGTAGGACAGAAAGGGAGGTCAGCACACATCTCACTGTGTACCTGGGCATGGCGCTGTTCACCTTTCTCTCCTTTTCTTTAACCCACCTAAGGACCTAAGTCCAAATATACCACCTGCTCCCCCTACAGGAGAATTCTCGTAGATCCTCCACCTGAAACAACGAGGCTTCCCCTGCTCACAGATTGGCAGTGGGACCTGTGACAGTTTCCCTGCTGTGGTCATGGCCCATTGGCTGACTACCTATATGATGCTTTATAACTACAATCCTAGAAATGACCCCAGAATTTTCTAGTTATCCAGAGTATGAAATGACCAGATAAGTGTATTTTTTAAAGGTTTGTGGTAATTATAGGGCAATGTTTTATTTTTTTACTGTTACTACCGTTTCTTTACTTATTTATTTACCAGGGGAGACCCTGAGTTCTCCCCTAAGTACATCCATACAGTCAACATTTTGAGGCACAAAACTAGTCCGGTGTCTCTCAGAACTGCCTTTTTATCAACATAATAAAGATTTTTCCATTACTGGAATACATTTCCTAGTCATTCTACTAACAGGTGTGAGTGCGACTGTATTCCTATGCAAGTAATACATCCAATGCAAATTGTAATCAATAGCAAGAAGTGCAGTAATTACTATTAGATCTATTTTGCATTAAGCCATTACTAATGCATTGGATGGGAGGCCTGATTCTTTTCTCCCATGCATTTGATAGGGACTTATATGTAAATCTTTGTGACATCAAGTGATGATGTAATGGAGATTTACTGTTAAAAATATTTTTAAAAAGTACGTACTTTTAACACAAGACGTGTGATCCTGGACCTATCACCACACCTCTCAACTTCCAGGGAGTTACACCAGTGATTGTTATTTTGTGGTGCCATTTAGAAACACAACTTTAGAGGGCTGGTAACAGTTGTTATCTCTTTTGAGAGGTTACAACTTTGCACAAAAGGATAATTTGTGCCTCAGTAGCTACTATTTTTTTTACAATATTTAAAAGTAATTGTAACACATTTTAGTACATTTTGTTTTATAAAACCTAGGTAGCCCTAATCAAAGTAAGTAAATCAGGTATGGTGTGCCTAATTCTGCTGCCTGGGTTTATTATCTAAAACTGCTCATTTTGTCCTTTAAGATATGTACTCCTGGATGAGAACATGAGGAACAGAGTTTAGGAAGACCTCAAAATACTGATCTAAAGGAACACTTTTTCTGTACTTATTGGTCTTACCACAGTTATTACATTCAGTGTCTGTCCAGCGTCCACAGTGCTTTTACCTCCGAGAGAACGCTCTGCACTGTGTATACAAAAATGTATACAAACCTTTACATGCTAACAAACATTACTATGGCTTGCGTAGACTTTAAATGGCAAGTATTGGAGCTATGAATAAAATAAATACCATTAATTAATACTTCAGCTAAAAGAAAATTAGCATTTTTTAATTTCTCCCCTTCCCATTTTCGCGCCCCCCAAAATAATTTTGCCTGAGACAGTTGCCTGTTATTGCATCATTATAGTACACCCTTAGCATCATGATCACCATGAGACCCAACTGCCATGCAAAGCCTGACAATTCATTTATTTATAGTATAATGGTATACTAAATGTTATTATTATGAAATATCCCACTGAAATATCCCGGGAAGTTAAGCGTTGTTCTTGACCCATCCCGGCTCCCCCCCCCCCAGGTACACCACCAAAACAAGACTAAACTACACCACCAAAGTCATAAATAAACATTATAATTTTACACATCCAACAATCAGCGTTGCCTCAAGAAAAACATAACAGGTAGAGGTGTGTTTGTGTTGCATTTCTAGCAAAATTATTAACCTCATCAGTATGTAGGTATTGATGACCAGCTTTAAAAAGTTGCACTGTTAGAACTTAGATTCTAACTTGTTCTTGTTTTATGAGTAATTAGCAATGTTTGGACACTCACAGTGTCATTTAATTCCTGCCAATTGCTGTACATATTTGCAATTATCACAGCATGTATAGCCACTATTGCATTTGTGTCTGGACTAGACACTGCATTACTAATACTAATATTTATTTTACATGACAGCTGGGAGAACACTTAAATATATCTAGCTCACTGACAGAATTAAGCCAGGGAAACCAGATGAGCATACACCTGGGAGGATATATGTCAGAACATTGTCTTAGAAATGATAAAACAGTTTTTTTATTCCACTGCTTTGATATTGAACTGGCCTCCAGCAGATCTGTTTATCCAGTGAATAGTGTGAAGTGTTTGTCACTTTACACACACTCTCCTTTATTGGAAAAACATGTTATTAAGTTGAAGATGTTAGGGGGATTGATTTAATAATAAAATCCACCACAGGGCGTGTGTGCACAGAATGTGGTTAATTAGCTTGGGATATAACTTACAGCACTACAGATGACTTTTGAGAATCCTGTTAATTTGGAAATTAAGCAATAGTATCAACATGATGATGTATTTTTTATTTGCATGTTAAAAAGCTACTAATTAAAACAATTTGGGTCAGGATAATGAAATGTACCATTGTGAATTTTCCTAGCCCCTAAAATTACACTTCTTTAAAACAAATTATATGTAAAATGATGACATTACTACTAGTTTTTATTACTTTAAAATTATTAAGTGACCAGCATGACAAGCAAATCAGATATTTATTGGTGTGTGTGTACAAATGAAATCAGCTGTGACCCACTCCCTGGCTTTGTTTGACCTTGCTTCAGCTTTCTGCCTAGTATTATTGTGGATTTTCTAACTTAAGACCCTTGGTTTGCCTGACTCTTCTTTTGACTAATTCTCCCAAGGATCTTCTGGTGCCTCCAGACATCCTATACTTGCAGTCATCTGTCTAGCTTTGACAACCATAGTCTTCAGTTTCTCAACTCAACCTGGCACTCCAGTCAAGTGTCAAACTTGGAAAACCAGTGTATTCAGCTTCACAGTTTAACCTGGCAATCCAGACAGCCTACACCTGTAGTCACCTGTCAAACTTGGAAGACCAGAGTTTCCTGCTTCCCAGCTTAGCCTGGCATGCCAAACTAGCAAGCTCTACGGCCATGGAAGTAACCTTCCATCTTCGCCCACATCTCTTGCTCCAACTCTGGGGCTAGTCTAAGTTTGCCAGCAGGTCTGCCAGCCTTACAGATGGCAGACCCACTGGCTCTCTAAAGTGTTAAAAAATAGATCTTAAAAAAAAATCACCTCTCTAAACAGTATTAAGCCTAGTCCTGCCAGACTAGTCCTGTTGTAGCGAAATCAGGGGGAAAAAAAATGCATCGGGTCCCTCAATTTTACAGCAACTAACACTAGGCCAACCAGCTGTGGTGGGTGGTACTATAAAGGGGGGCACATGGCAGGGTGTCCCCCTGCCATAATGATAAACCAACCCCAGGCTGTTCATTACTGGGTTGGATTCCCTAGAGATTAGGGTCCGCAAAAAATAGTGCGGGTCCCACTCTCTAGGAAGAACCAGCCCTGTGCTGAAAGGCCTAGGGGCAGTGGATGTAGGGTAATAAAATGTGTGGAATGTGTGGAAAATGTGGTTAAAAAAAAACCTTCCTCGTTATAACCACATCTATTTATAACCTAATAAAACCCCAAATTCTTACTATCGGATGTCTTCATCTGTATGGGATCCAATCTTCTAATCTTTCATCCAATGAGGCTTGTAACCATAACCAAAACAAACCATAATATTCCAAAGGTCCTGTAGCTGTCAAAAAAAAAATATTCCATGTCCAAAAATAATAAAGCCCCCACAAATTATATTCCAAATGTCCATGAAAAACATCTTATTTTCTGCAGTCCAAAGAACCCCATATTATATCTAAAAGTCAATGTAAACATCTTCTTATCTTCGGTTAGAATGACCCCAAAATATTTCACAATGGCTTGAAAAATCTACTGTTCTTCAGTCCAAAGGACCATAAAATAAATACACTGGAACAGGTTTGACAAAACAAGGACACACAACGCTGAATGAGAAATAAACATACGTGAGGTCTATTTATACTGTAGGGGGTTTCCCATGGCAGCGTGGGAAAATGACTCCCATATTTCGGCTTTGCGTGCACCCGAATTTATCAAGCCACTGATCGCACGCTCTGCTGGCTCAGCAGGCGCTGACACCTGCAGCGCTTGTGTAGTACGGGAGAGACAGAGCAGACCTGTGGCCAAATTCAGCAGGCTACGGATCCTGTGATCCGTGGTTTAATGAATTTGGGCGCACGCAAAGCCAAAATACAGGTGTCACATTCTGAGAGTGGATTGCGCTCAGAATTTGTGCCCTAATGAATCTGAGTTGATAGCTTCCTGGCATAACCTGGCAATTCAGACATCCTATACCTGCAGGTACCTATCATCATCATCATCATCATCAACTTTTATTTATATAGCGCCAGCAAATTTCATAGCGTTTTACAATTGGGAACAAGCATTTATAAGACAATACTGGGTAATACATACAGACAGAGAGGTAAGAGGGCCCTGTTCGCAAGCTTACAACCTATGGGACAATGGGAGTTTGAAACACAGGGGCATGTGCTACATCATATTGCACATTGGACCAGCTAGAATGCAAAGGTAAAAAGTATTCAGTGGGCTGTGTGATTAGTCACACAGCATGTTGATCAGAGGGTTGTTGTCTTGAGTTAGCTGTGTAGAGGGTGGTAATAGGGTAACCTAGGGAGATTAAGATGTTGGTTGAGGAATATTATAAGCTTGTCTGAAGAGGTGGGTTTTCAGAGAACATTTGAAGGTTTGAAGACTAGAGGATAGTCTTAATAAGCAAGGGAGGGAATTCCAGAAAGTCAGTGCAGCCCAAAAAAAGTCCTTTAACCGGGAATGGGAGGATGTGATGAGAGTGGAAGAGAGACACAGATCTTGTGCAGAACAGAGGTGTTGAGTTGGGAGATATTTTAAGACAAGTGAGGAGATGTATGTCGGTGCAATTTTGTTGACAGCCTTGTATGTTAGTAGAAGAATTTTATATTGGATTCGTTGAAGTACAGGCAACCAATGCAGAGACTGGCAGAGTGGCTCAGCAGAGGAAGAACGGTTTGCAAGGAAAATCAATATAGTCGCTGCATGCAAAAGAGATTGTAGGGGTTCCAGTCTGACTTTGGGAAGACCAGTAAGGAGGGAATTGCAATAATCGATGCTGGTGAAGCAAAAATAAATAAAATGAACAGCATAACAAACAAAAAGAAAAGTAACAGAGCTAAATGTTACACTAATAACAGCAGAATTAATGTCTGAAAATAACAACTGGCTTGCTACTAAAAATTATATTTGTTTAATTAAAACATGCAAACATCTCTAACTTAAAATAATAATCTTAACACGATAAAAGGGAGGCAATAGAAATAGAAATGTCAGGCAGGAAACTTCTGTTTTTGGGTGGGAATATTATTAATTCAGTTTTGAAAGATTGAGTTTGAGTTGGCGTGAAGACATCAAAGATGAAATGGCAGAAAGACAGTCAGTAACGCGAGACAACACAGATGGTGAAAGATCAGAAGAGGATGGATAGATTTGTGTATCAGCCACATAGAGGTGATACTGAAATCCAAAGGGCTTATTAGTTTTCCAAGAGAAGTGGTGTAGATAGAGAACAGCAGAGGACCTAGGACTGAGCCTTGTGGTACTCCAACTGATACAGGTAGTGGAGCAGAGGTGGATCCAGAGAAATTAACACTGAAAGAGCGATTAGATAGGTAGGATGAGAACCAGGATAGGACAGTGTCTTGATGACCTAGGGATTGTAGCGTTTGTATAAGAAGAGAGTGGTCAACAGTGTCGAATGCAACAGAGAGATCCAGGAGAATTAGAAGAGAGTAATGGCCTTTGCATTTAGCAGTATTCAAATCATTGACAATCTTATTAAGCGCAGTCTCTGTGGAGTATCTATCGTTTATGAATCTCCTGCGTCCCGTGAATTAATACAGACAGCAAGCAGTGTTTCCAAGATATTCCAGTAGTCATAGTTTAATTTCTGAAAGCTCTATTACTGTAAGCACAATAATTTGAATGATTTCATTTAGAAACCACAGTGGCTTTTTTTTACAATGAATAAATCAAGTAGCATTTCCTATCCCAACTAGTGTAGAGAAACCATTGACAAAAAGGGAAAAAGAGCAAATAGAAAAAGTAAGTACAAATGAATAACAAAGAAGAAAGCAAAGCAGATACAAAGCAGGAAACAAAGAAACTCAAAGGGAAAAAAACAAAGCACATATTTTAAAGAAGTGTTACAAGCTCTAACAAATACTCTGGCAATGAAGCAAGAAGGAGGTAGGGGCTGCATGTGAAGGCTCGGATACCGCATGGAGCCCCAGGGCTTCCTGTTGTCCATCACTGGTCTATATGGACTTCACAAACAACATTGTTTTGAATGTGTTATACATTTGATTATGTATCAGAATCATTAAATATTATATACACCTTCTTACAGTTGCGCTACTTTACAGTTAGGAGAAAATCCAGCTAGAAGATAGAATTTTTCACCTCTGCAAAACCCCATTGACTTGCAGGAAGGAGGCACATTTCAAAATGTTTGAAGAATAACTATTCTCTTATATTTTAAAATGAATTTCAGTTTATAGCTCTCCCTGTCACATTTTGCATTCCCAAAATTTTGCACCACCCTCCCTCCCAAAAGCTATGCGTCCAAGACTGCAGCCTAGTGAGCCTATTGGAAAATCAAGCCCTGAGCTACCACTAATATGCAGGGTAAAAAAGCTGACCAGTATTTATGTAAATCTAAATAAAGCTCTGAATGTTGAAGACCTATCTCCTATCTTGTCGCACTGGTGATGTGATCCTTAGCGTTTAAGGTGCCTTACCATTGTGCATCTATGATGTAAATGCAGCTCTGGTTGGGCGGGAATTGCACTTAGTCATGATGACCAAACTGATTAATATCTGCACTGGTGAATTATTTCAGTATGAGTATATAAATAAACTTTCAGGTAAAGAACTCATAATCTATGGCTGCACAAGTTAATATGTAACCGAAATATTGATTGAGAATAAGATCTATTTGCCACTTGCTATAGGAAGGAATTTGTGTATCCCTTTTGTGTAGTACAAATGGCAGATATTGAACAATACTTTCTTATCTGTAGGGGTAATAGATTTGTTCCCACGTGGCATTAACCCATTCACTGCAGCAAGGCATGAACTGGAATTTAATGTATGCACAAAATATGATTAATATAAATTGGTCTATAGCAGTTAAAGTAAAAATTCAGTTTTGGATGAAACTTGTTTTACTAACCGTAGATCTAAAACCTCTGTGATTGACTGTGCATCATTGGAAACTGTTTCAGATTGCCTGTCGGACTACATACTAGCCTGGTCACCCGAGTTCACCTAGTTCTGTGGTATGTGCTCCTTGGGAGTAATCCTTTCATAAAATAGCGCAGATCTACAAGCTACAGCATGCAAAAACAGACACAGGCTGTCAGTGCATGCTGGCACTTGTACTGCCACAATAACTTGCCATTCTATTTTTACACAGATTACCTGATTATCAATTGGCCAAATGTACCAGGAACAGCCCAATTCTAGTCAACATTGGGACTGTACTCTCTAGGAGATGGAGCACACGTTTTTTCGAACCAAGTTTGATGCTGAACAGGACGAGCTTTTTTATGCTATGACCGGAAGACACTAATGTAGGCCGAGTACAGTAAGGGTGGTTGCCTTTACTGTTCCCGAAAGGAGACGCATAAATACCTGTTAGTAGACATATCCATTGTGGGCGCTTGAAGGCTGGCACACTGATTATAATGATGATGGTTACCAGTACTAGCTAGCAGCGTCTGATTGGCTGATTGTGAATTCACCTCAGGAGCTGATAGGTTCTTTCTACATTGATCTATCATATATTAGATGATTGTTGGCATATTTTTTTTTTAAAAAAAAAAATATACTTTCATTTATATGCAATAAGAAATGTTATATCTACTGTAATTTAGAGATATTTTTTATTTAAATCAAAACGTTTTTTACTGTCAAAACAAGTGTGCAGTGTTGGAGTGGCCCACCAGGACACCGGGGAAATTTGGCCACTTTGCGATGGTGACCATAGAGAAATATAGGCTATAGGTACTCTCGTGTGTTCACAAGGACCGCAGTTTATTGTGACTGTTGTTCCTGCAGAACACTTTTAATAAATGCCATTGTTACCATTGTGATAAGGAATGAAAATGATCGTGTCAAAAATGTGCTAATTAATAAAGATGCCCCTATGACTCTTGAGGCCCTGTGTCTGGAAAAGTTTACTGGAAGTAGGCATAGGGGTTTATTTACTAAACTGCAGATTTGAAAAGGTGGAGCTGTTGCCTATAGAAACCAATCAGACTCTAGCTGTTATTTTATAGAATGTACTAAATAAATGTTAAGTAGTATCTGATTGGTTGCTATAGCATACATGCCAACCTTTTGAAGCTGGCTTCTGGGAGCTGGGGGAAAAGAGGTGGGCGTGTGGGGGTGGGGCGTGAAAAATTGTGTCATTTTGGCCCCACTATAAAATGCAGTTTAGTGGATATACCCCATAGTCGTTATTTCTGGAAGTGAGAAAAGCTCTGAATCCAGCTATAATGGCTGTTTTCGCCGGATTTAGGACGTCTCCCTGTTTATGTAGCTCTCCCTGCACTGTTATTTTTATTATGTTTTAATATTTTGTTTTTTTACATTTATAAAACATTTAGTTTTTAATGAAAGTACTGTATAACTTGAAGCTCACACTGGCATGGCAAAGTGGTAAGTTGCTCCTTACCGCTGACAGTGAGGGTCTGAGCATCACTTTATTGCTAAATTTTGATAAAATAAATCTTCCATATAACCCGATTTTGTTAAATAGACCCATAATTACATAGAGAAACGTGTCCTCACATTTAATGGGACACGTATAGTATATCAGAGCAATGATACTTAGTGTCAGGTTTAGTTCACATAATCTTTCCTTATTCTTTAAAAAATGTACCTGCCAATTTATCTTCATCCCTGAATATATCTCCATACCTTCCAACTGTCTGGGTGTATGTATGTCTGATGCATACATGGTATATATGGCACTAATGCACAGTTGGATGCAACTTGCAATGCATATGCCTCAGCAAAGGTATGTACATACACTATTTTTACATGCAGCTTGTTAGAGATTATGTGTGGATGCACATGTGGTCAGCTCAGCATCAGCCACATTATCTGTAGGAAAGTTTGACTGCAGTATTTGAAATTATTTAAAGGGGCAGTACCAACACATGTATTTGTTGACCGTGCAAAGTCCTGGTCATATTATAGAGAGAGCTGGTATGCCTGCTTTGTGAGATATCTAGCTGTTCAAGGCTGCTAATATTTATATATACTCTTAGTGCTCAATATTCAGCAGGGCTGAAGTTAGAAGGCAGTATAGATTCTCTGTTGGAGACATAAATGCTGAACATATTAAAGCGACAAATATGTGCCTTTACTGAAACTGACAATGGGGGGGATATCTTTTTGTATACAGCTATTTGGCTGGCCACACCAGAGGGGGTGTGGCCAGCCATCATAGAGGCGAGACCAGACACTAGAGGGGGAGTGGTCAGCCCACGAAGGACAGCTAGCACCATAGTGTAGTATATAAAGAATGCAGTGTGTATATAAAGAGTACACAGTCTTGTCCTGCCCCTTAGATTGGCAGAACAGTCACCAAAAATCGTGATTGTCCCACTAGACCAGGCTTGGCTAACCTGTGACACTCCAGGTGTTGTGTAACTACAAGCCCCAGCATGCTTTGCCAATATATAGCAGCTTATTGCTGGAAGGGTATGCTGGGACTTGTAGTTTCACAACACCTGGAGTGCCACAGGTTAGCCAAGCCTGCACAAGACTCAAAACATTTGACAGACTGTCCTACCTGTTCTTGTCATTTTCACCACCTGTGGCTGCTGGTTTCTTCATTTGCTGCTTGTCTGGGTTCTGGAATGTTGAGGGCCCTATTTGGAAAAAATAATGGGTACATTTAGAAAATTCCAACCAGCCCTGGTGTTAAATCAATAGGACCCACAAATAATACTTCCTCCAGCCCCAACATTAAAGTAATAGTATTACCATTTAATAAACCTATTTCCATCCCTCCAGACAGCCCCTGCAATAAATTCATCGCATTTACGTATAATAAATATACCTTTTCCTGCAACCGTCACTGCCATAAAATAATTCATATTCACATTTAATAAATATACCTCATGCTCCTCAAACTCAGTCCCACATTCAATTAATAGCCCCCAAAGCACCCCATTTTAAATTAATAGTCCCACTATAAAACTAAATTGCCCTACCTTCACCCTACAAACAAAATAACACCAATTATTTAGCAACCACCTACCACACACACATTACATTGCCACAAGCCCGTTGTGCCATCACACAAACATTCCTGTGCCCCTTAATCACCATGCTGTGCCTCCTTATGATCACACTGCGCCCTCCAAGCTGCTTTTGCTCCCCACTTCTCCTGGCCCCCCTTCATCACCCTGTGCCATGCTGCTTTGGCCCCCCCATTACACCCTGCCATGCTGCTTTGGCCCCCCCTTCCCACTCTGCCATTCTGCTTTGGCCCCCCTTCACACTCTGCCATTCTGCTTTGGCCCCCTTCACACTCTGCCATGCTGCTTTGGTCCCCCTTCACACTCTGCCATGCTGCTTTGGTCCCCCTTCACACTCTGCCATACTGCTCTGGCCCCCCTTCACACTCTGCCATGCCGCTCTGGCCCCCTTCACACTCTGCCATGCCGCTTTGGCCCCCCTTCACACTCTGCCATGCTGCTTTGGTCCCCCTTCACACTCTGCCATACTGCTCTGGCCCCCCTTCACACTCTGCCATGCCGCTCTGGCCCCCCTTCACACTCTGCCATGCCGCTTTGGCCCCCCTTCACACTCTGCCATGCTGCTTTGGTCCCCCTTCACACTCTGCCATACTGCTTTGGCCCCCCTTCATTCTCTGCCATGCTGCTTTGGCCCCCCTTCACACTCTGCCATGCCGCTTTGGCCCCCCTTCACACTCTGCCATGCCGCTTTGGCCCCCCTTCACACTCTGCCATGCCGCTTTGGCCCCCCTTCACACTCTGCCATGCTGCTTTGGCCCCCCTTCACACTCTGCCATGCTGCTGAGAACCACAGGAAGTGACTTGAGCTGAACTCGAATTGAGGTGAATGTAGTCTGAGCCATGGATGACCCAGGATGACAGAATTAATGGACTGAGGTAAAACCAAGAATTCGATCCATTCTGAATGCAAGACCTCTACCATCAACCGAACAGGAGATATAACCTTGAAAATGGAACAATGTGATTTCCATCCATGGCAGTAAGAATCAACGACTGAGGCAAATCTCGAGTTAATATTTGGAGTTGCGATGCCAAGGTGGCAGAGATGAAATTTCTGGAGGCGCCGGAGTCCACGAAGGCAGAGGTCACTAGGGGGCCACTAAGAGAGTCCGGAGAGCTAGACATCAGGAAATCTGGTTTCAAGGTGGAATAGGGAGTGGAAAGTCTGACTCTTCGAACAGCCTCCCTGTCACTTAGGAGGGAGTGTTTCCCAGCCGTTTAGGACAGGAGACTAGCAAATGACCAGCCTTTCCACAATATAGACAGAGATTCTGTTTTAGCCTTCTCTTCCTTTCTTCAGGTGACAACCGAGATTGTCCTATCTGCATGGGATTCCTCAAAGGAACTGGGTTTGGATTTTGGAACTGAGGAGCAAGGGGAGGAACAAAGAGTCTGGCAGAAGATCTCTCTTGAGTATGTTCCCGAAAGCGAAGATCAACCCTATTGCATCGGGAAATGAGGGATACAAGATCTGCAAGGAGTTTATGAGATACCAACTCGTCTTTAATGTGATCAGATAGTTCCTGCTAGAATTTTTCCACGAGTGCCTCATCGTTCCACTTGAGCTCGGAAGCCAGGGTACGGAACTGAACTGCATATTGTCCGACAGTTCGGGAACCTTGGCATAGGGAAAGGAGGCTGGAGGCTGTGGATGAAACCCGACCCGGTGCATCAAATATCTTCTGAAACACTGTTATGAAAGAAGAGATGTTCAGTAGAAGGGGGTCATCACGTTCCCATAAAGGTGAGGCCCACGCCAGGGCTTGTCCGGTGAGTAGTGAAATTATGAAAGCCACGTTAGAACGTTCAGAAGAAAAGGATCCGGAGTTGCATTTGAAATGAATTGAACATTGGTTCAAAAATCCCTGGCATCTCTTAGGGTCCCCATCAAATTTCTCTTGTGTTGGTAGCCGCAAGGAGAATGATGTAACTGTTGCAGGAGCAGAAATATCAGTACTGGCTCCAAAAGAAGTGACAACAGCGGATTGAGCAGCAGGTAAGGAGGCTTGAAGAGGGTTCAGAAGGGAGGCTATTCCTTGAACACATTGTAGTACCCGGGCCTGCTCGGAATCGTGTTGTTTGACCTTATGAGCCAGGTGGAGCAGCAAATCACAGGCTGATGGTTCGTCTTGACCTTCAGAGGTCATGGCCAGAGTATACTGTCATGAACAGACTTGCTCTGATGGCCTTACCTGCCGGTATTGGCACTTCTAAGCTAGGAGGCGCGGAGTCTAAACACGCCTCAGGTCCTCACCAGGGACCCCTGCAAGGTGGTTTGGGGTTCGCTACAGAGACGGCAGGTCGCGGCCCTCCCAGTTAGCTAACAGTAAGGTTTAAATAAACTAGTGTAGTCGTGCAATCCAAAGGTCAAAACGAGCGGGCAAATCAGGTACCGAAGGAGTAGGCAGGAGAAGCATCAGGAAGCCAAACGTCAAAACCAGGGAATGAGAATGGGTCCAGAGGGAGATCCAAAAGAGTGGTCAGGCAGAACCGAGGTAAAAATACAATATAACAGGTATGCTCAGGAAATAAACAAGTGCTGGAGTCTAGGGATCTAGATACTCTGGCACCCTAGTGGTGCCAGAGTCAGGTTTAAATACATACTGACTGCCTTTCATTGGTGGACGTTGGATCGGCGGTCAGCTGTTCTGACCGCCGACAGGAAGTGTGGCTAGCGTCTCCATTGCCTAGCAATGCACCCGAACTTCCGGACGAGAATCGGTAGTACCATCCCGCATGCTTGGCAACGGGACGCCCAGGACAACAGCGATGGCGACCGTCCCTGACAGTTAGCGGATGTACAGGGACGGTGCCTGACATATCAGTTTTGGGTCCTTTACTTTATATATGAAGATTGATGGAATATACAGTATGTATATAAATTTATGATGGTAGGTAGGGTTTGGTGGACTTTTTTTCATTTGGGATGAAGGAATATCAAAGCTGGGGAGAGGTATCCTAGAATTTAGGGAGTTTTAATGTTTTTAAGCTTCATAACATTCGTTATCCAGAATAGATCTGACACTTGTTTCTTAAATATTGCTTCTCTCTGTAATAGAGGTTAATTAAGTCAAGAGGTGTATCTGATAATTCTCCCTTGGTGTTGATGTTGATTTTACTAGGCCAAGAGGCAAAAAATTCTGGAAATGTAATTTTGATTGACATTGATGGGAGTAGGCTCTGAGTTGATTAAACAATGTAAAGGATACTTCTCCATGAATGCACAGACAAGTCCTTTTTTGAGAGCTACCCTTAAATCTAGAGTAACTGCCCTAAAGAAATTGTCAAGCCAAAGAAAAAAGAAATTGATTTAGGACAAAAATGTAGAGAATTAGAGCAAGACTTTATGTTCTACAATATTGGCTGATTGCTCACTAAGCATGGACTGATTTTTTTATTAAATAAATCAAGAAGTAAGTTACTATTTGCTATCCAATATGCCCAATCAGATAGGAGTGCCAGTTTCCTAGCTTATTTGAAAAGGGCTGAGAATAAAAATGTAACTGTTCCTGAGAGATTACATCACAAGCGTGAGAAACAGATTTGAATACACATATAACAAATGTATTCTCTAAATATTATAAGTGTATACCTCACAAATCCAGTAAACTTCAGAAAAATTATGAGATAAGAACACTTCCTCAATCTATGTTTAACGCTCTGTTATATGTGCTAATTAAGCCTGATTAAAAAACAAACTGTTATGCTCAGGGGAGTCCCTCAGTCAGTATTGGCACCAGCTCAGCAGGGTGTGGAGTCTAACAGCCTCTTAGGTCTTCACCAAGAACTGCCACAAGGCAGGATGGGCTTGGCTGCTGAGAAACTGCAGGTCGCGGCCAGGGCCGGATTAAGGGAATGGAGGCCCCTGGGCTAAGGGGCCCTCCATTCCCCGCGAGGCCCCCAATGTGAGCCGTCCGCCGCCCCCCACCCCCCGCGAGGGCCCCCCCAAGCACTTACCTGTCAGTGCAGTCCTCCGTCCCGGCGCGCTGTAAGCTCCTTACTGAGGAGATCTCGCGAGAGTTCATGAACTCTCGCGAGATATCCTCAGTAAGCAGACTACAGCGCGCCGGGACGGAGGACTGCACTGACAGTACTCAGCAGCATCGATCGGGCCGGGGGCGCCCCTGCCCCCGACCGATCAATAATGCTGCTGAGGAGTTTGAAGGGCCCCCTGGATGCCCGAGGCCCCTGGGCTATAGCCCAGTTAGACCTCGGGTTAATCCGGCCCTGGTCGCGGCCCCTACTGAGCTTACAGACGTGAGTAAGACAGGGAGCCAGAAGTCAGGAATGTAACTAGTTGCTCTGACACAGTGCTTGTGGCAGAGCGCGATTTATATAGAAGGACAGGCGGAGTTTGATTTCCCCGCTGGAGGTCAGATGATCGGCGCTGCCGCAACCCAAAAAATGACAGGCAGATGGCTGCGCGGATCGTGGCGTGGTGAGTATTACACAAACATTTATAATGAATCCTAGAGGCCAATATCCTGGTTGTAAACAAATGTGAAAAGATTTTGGCTCTCCAACTTAGTATAGTTATAGAGGAAATGA
Source organism: Mixophyes fleayi (assembly GCF_038048845.1). Lineage (NCBI taxonomy): Eukaryota > Metazoa > Chordata > Amphibia > Anura > Limnodynastidae > Mixophyes > Mixophyes fleayi. The sequence goes on along the minus strand of NC_134402.1, from coordinate 103,422,193 downwards.
TCCATCCAGACTGGATTTATTTATGGAAAATCCACAAGTATAAAGGTCAGGTGAGTATATTCACATTTAAAATTAGAACATAATAGGGATGAGGACACACAGGTGGTGTCTGTAGAAGCTGTCAAAGCTTTTGATTCTATAGATTGGACTTATTTATGGAAGGTAATGAGGAAATTTGTCATCGGATCTGTGTTACAACTTTAGCTGGTAGATGTGTACCCGTGCTATTTCTGATTGACGCTGGTAGAACAAGGGTGCGGAGTCTTAACGAGTTCCCCAGTATTCACCAAGAACCACGGCAGGCAGGATAAACTTCCAGGTTGCAGTCCCCTGTACTGACTCAGAATGCAGCACTATGGAGCTATAAGTAGTATGCAGGAAAAATAGCAGAAAGCGGATCAGGCTGTAATCAGAACACAGCTGCTCAGGCAGAGAGTAGTCAGGCAGGCTGGGATCTGGTACACGGGAGATAAGACAGAGAATAGTCAGACTGGCTGGGATCTGGTACACGGGTGATAAGACAGAGAATAGTCAGACAGGCTGGGATCTGGTACATGAGAGGTCAGTCACAGAATAGTCAAGTAGTCAGACAGGTAGAATTCAGTACACAGGAAATCCAACAGGAATACACTCACAGAGGACAAGGCTGAAGCACCAACACAGGGAATGGTAAGTAGTCAGAAGCTCAGCAACTAAGTTTCTCTGGCACAGGACAAATGTCAAAGCGAGATTTAAGTGAGGGAGAAGTTTGAAAAACCCACCCTGACAGGCGAGTCATGTGACTGGCTAACAGGGGCCGATTGGTCATAGGCCTTACCGGGAAATGTCCTGGTAGGCCGGTGACCTAATGAGGCCGCCTGATATTTCTTTTTCTTTTTTTTTTTAACTGCAGTTTTTTTAAACAAGGAAGGTGACTGGTCCCCTTCCCCGGGACCAGCCAACTTCCTGCAAGTGGCCGCAGATCTGCTGTGCCTCCCCATTTGTGCGGTCTATCACATCAGAATTAGATATCACATGAGACGCGCACCATGTGACAGGTGCTGTCCCATGTGAGCAGAGAAGTGCCGCTGGAAGCTGCTGAAAGGTAAGTGTGGGCATTGGGGGGCTGTTGGCTGTGTGTGTGAGAGAGCAGCAGTGGGGTGTTGTTGGCTATGTGTATGAGCAGCTGGGGGGGGCTGTTGGCTATGTGTGTGTGTGTGTGTGTGTGTGTGTGTGTGAGCAGCTGGGGGGGGCTGTTGGCTATGTGTGTGTGTGTGTGTGTGAGCAGCTGGGGGGGAGGCCTGTTTGCTATGTGTGTGTGTGTGTGTGTGTGTGTGTGTGAGCAGCCACATAGCATGTTACACAGCTTGGCTGTATAGAGTTTTCCTCAGGTGAAATAATGATGATTTTACCACTGCTGACTGACACCTGCTATCTGAATGATAAACTTCTTTCCAGTAATGTGAGTGTGTGTGTGCAGTGGGGGGGGAAGGGGGGGGGGGGGTCTGGTGGCAAAGTTGTGGGTGAGGGCAGTGGTGGGGGGGCTGATGGCAGTGTTGTGTGTGTGTGTGTGTGAGGGCAGCAAGAAAGGGCTGATGGCAATGTTGTGTGCGTGTTTGATGGCAAAGGGGGTTTCTGGCAATGTAATCGTGTGTGTGTGTGACGGCAATGTGGGCTTGTGGCAATAAAATGTGTGTGTGAGGTAGGTGTTGGCTAATTAAAGGGTGCAATTTTGCTTGTGGGGTGATGGTGGGGCAATTTAATTTAATAGCGGGGCCTATTTAAGATGCGGTGGTTTGGGGGCTATTAATTGAATGTGGGGTGAGTTTGGGAAGAATGAGGTATATTTAATAAATATATTAATTTAATGTCAGTGATGGTTGCGGGAAATAGGTAGATTTATTAAACGCAAATGCTATTTGTTGCTGGGGCGGTGGACATTCTCTACTTTAATTTGGATGGGAGGTAGGCTATTAATTTTATGGTGGACTGTGGGTTGGCGCTAATTATTTAATGGTGGGTGCTAGTAATTTATTTGTGGGGCCTTTTAATTTAAGGTGAGGTGACGGGACCTTTAATGAGGGTTGGCTTGGGGCTATTAATTAAATGTGGGGCTGGCTGAGTTTGAGAAAGAGGGCTATTTATTAAATGTGAATATGAATTATTTAATGCCGGCATGGTCGTGAGAAATGGCTATATTTATTAAATGTAAATGCTATTAATTTATTGCTGGGGCTGTTTGGAGGGAGGGAAAGGTTTCTTTATTAAATGTGAATAGTAGTATTTTAATGTTGGGGCCAGAGGGAAGCCAATTTATTAAATATGGGTGCTATTGATTTAACACTGGAGCTCATTGGAGTTTTCTAAATTTCATGTACTCATTTTTTTTCCCAAATAGGGCTCCCAGCATTCCAGGATCCAGACAAGCAGGAATTGATCAAGAGACACCAGCCACAGGTAGGGAAAGCAACAAGAACGGTAGGAGAGAGCAGGACAGTCTGCCAACTGTATTTTTCTATATTGACAGTTCCTCTGCACCATGTTATTAAATAAATATGAATATGTATATTGTGATGGCATTTTCTGTTAATGGGTTGCTACTGCTACATTTAATTGCTTATTTTGTCCTACTTTCTATGTATTAATGTACCTATCACTTGTATACAGAGGAGGCAGCCATTATGTGGGTGAACCAATAATCATACATCCCAATTTCAGCGGGACAGTCATAATTTAGAGCTCTGTCCCATGAGAGGGACTGTTGGGGGAAGGGTGGTATATAATGGGCAGTCTAGCACTTTACAGCCCTCTGGTGGCATAGTCAACTTTGTACTAATCCCGCCTACTTTTGCGTTTGGCCTGGCTACATTTGATTTGGTCCCGCCCACATGAGGCCACTTCCAGATTTTTTTCCAAGGCCATTTTATGTTCCCAATCCGCCCCTGCTGGCTACCCAGAAGCGCCGACAGCAGCGGGAGCGGAGAACAGCTCTGGAACGAAAAACAGGTAAGTCTGTGTGTCAGACGCCGTCCTCGCTGATTCCCTGTCAGACAGGGAATGGACGTCTGATCCCTCCGTCGGCTGCCGCGGACTTTCCTCAATCAGTGTGCTATTCAGTTCGAACTGAACTCAGACAGTTTTTCTTCTGAAAACGCCAAGGTAGCCTTTTTTATTTCTCTACTCTCCGGTCAGGCACTGTCCTGGGCTTCACCTCCTTGGGAGCACACTGATCCTATTCTGCAAAGTTTCACCAGGTTCTTCAAAAACTTCTGTAAAGTCTTTGATGAGCCCAGATGCATCTCTTCTGCGGCCTCAAGCCTGCTGGACCTTCGCCAGGACTCCCTTTCGGTGGGGCAATATGCAGTCCAGTTTCGTACTCTGTCTTCAGAGTTGAAATGGAACAATGAGGCCCTGGTTACCACTTTTTGGCAGGATCTTGCTGATTAAATAAAGGATGAGCTGGCTTCCAGGGAGCTTCCTTGGGATCTGGATTCTCTTATATAACTGCATATTCAGGTGGATCTTCGTTTTAGGGAACGAACCCAGGAGAACGACCATTCCCAATGCCATCCCATGTGTCTGGCACCCCAGTTTCAGAACCTGGTCCTTCTTCCAGAAGACCCAATGCAGATTGGTTGCTCCCGCCTCACGCCTGAGGAAAGAGAGAGGGGATTCAAGAACAAACTTTGCATTTTGTCACGGGCACTAGGAGTCTTTACCCAGGGATCACCAGGTGATAGGCTTACCAGAGCAGTATAGGTGGTAATATGATACTCTGGTAGCAGGGTGATCACGGAACAGGAAATAGCAGATGATGAGATGCTCAGGAAAGTCTATGACTAGCAGCACTGGCAATATGGAAGTAGTAATACACGAGGAACTGTATGGACAAAGGACACGTGAAGGTAGTCAGTGGTCTGCGGTAGCAAGTTGTACCACTGCTATAGTGAGGAGGAATGTCCAACAGAAACGAGGAGGTGATGAGAGTCAGCGGTCTGCGGATAGCAAGTTGTACCGCTGTCTGAGTGAAGGAATGGAATCCAAGTGGAGGTATCCGGGGAGTCAGTGGTCTGCGTTAGCAAGTTGTACCACTGCTATGTGAGAGGATACTGGAACGGGTGAAACTGTAAACAGGAGTCAGTGGTCTGCCACTAGCAAGTTGTACCACTGAATATATATGTGAGGAGGTGCACGGGGAGAGACTGCAACACAATATATACACGGGCACCTTGACTTTGATCCACAGTAATATGCACAATATAAATGTATAAATGACTGAACAACACTGCCAATATAGAAAGTCTCTTGAAGTAATCCAGCATGAGATAACACAGTCAATGATGGCAATAGAGTCAGCAGATAGTACACTCCAGAGGAGAACCAACACAGTCAATGATGGCAATAGACTCAGCGGATAGTACACTCCAGAGGAGAACCAACACAGTCCAGCAAGGTATGCAATACACAGCACAGTCAATGGGAAGTATGCATACCGTGGTTCAGGAGAAGGCAGTCAGACAGGAGTGCAGAGATACCTGAAGGGCAGGAAGCCGGCAGGATCCAAAGTCCCTGGATGGGTGAAGCGGTGGTCTAGCAGGTGCAGAGCACAGGTAGGTAGACCAGCAGGGAACACAGGAAGGCGCGGAGAGCGGATCAGCAGTAGATGGATGAGTAGCGCTGAGATGTAACAGCAGCGGGTCTCTGCGGGAACACGGAGGTAGCCAATAGCAACCAGCAGGTGCAGTAACGATGGGACACCGGAGCAGAGTTGAACTGGAACAGTTGGTCACGGAGAGTAGCGGGTAGCAATAGTGGCAGCAGACTCAAGGAAACACGGGAGAGTTGACAAGGGCTGAAGACTGAAGCGCACAGGGGCAGCGGATAGGAATCAGCCAAACAGTCACGATGAAACACAGACGGGTTGCAGGTTGAAGACTGTAGTGCACGGAGGCAGCGGATAGGAATCAGCTAGCAGTCACGATGATGAAACACAGAGGAGTTGCAGGTTGAAGACTGTAGTGCACGGAGGCAGCGGATAGGAATCAGCCAAACAGTCACGATGATGAAACACAGACGAGTTGCAGGTTGAAGCCTGTAGTGCACGGAGGCAGCGGATAGGAATCAGCTGGCAGTCACAATCATGAACAGGTGAGTGGATGTGAATGAAAGACTGTAGTGCACGGAGGCAGCGGATAGGCATCAGCTAACAGTCCCAATGATGCATGGTAGAGTTGAAGTGATTAGAAGACTGTAGTGCACGGAGGCAGCGGATAGGAATCAGCTCACAGTCACGATGATACAGTAGATGGTAGAAGTGGTATGGGAACCACAGTAGTAGAAGTGGTTTGGAAACCACAGAGGTAGAAGTGGTTTGGAAACCACAGGAATCAGCTGGGCTGAATAAACGAGGAAACACAGGAACACCTTCAGAGACTCATGGGGAATGAGACTCCAAGATCAGGCAACGTGGTGTTGACCACAGGTGCTTAATATAGGGAGGTTGCCTGATCTGCCAATTAGTTAAAGGAACATACACTGGAGGTATGGAAAGGGCTGCGCATGCGCAGTCCCTCAGGATGGAGGACGGCCACGGTTCCTAAATGTCCGGGAAGAAGCACTCACAGTCCGGTGAGTGACACATTTACTGTGGGGCCCCAGGACACCTGCTTTCTGCCTGCCTGAAGAGGCCAGGAAACACTTCCTCCTAGCCGGTAATGGGGAGGCCATACTAGAAGTGAGGAGTCCTTCTCCCTATACTTCTACCAGACCAGACTTTGTCAGGCCTGCATTCTTGGACACTCGTAGTGGGTCCATATCTATACCAGATTTTGTGGAGTCTGACTCCGCCGGGACCTTAATCTCTTCTGCTCTGGTTTCTAAGTTCCGACTGTCATGTCAGCCCTTACAGCAGCCATTATCCCTCACTGCGGTTGACAGGAATCGAGTATCTAATGGCTCCATTACCACCGTCACCCTGCCTATTCGGCTGCGGGAAGGAGTCTTACATTCTGAGCTCATCAGTTTCTTGGTGTTACCACAGTCCATAAACCCTGTTATTCTGGGCTTACCTTGGCTTTGGACCCACTCTCCTCAATTCGATTGGATGCACGCTGAAGTGACTTCCTGAGCTCTCAATGTTTATCCTCTGTCAAGCCCATTCCAGTGTCTTCCACATGCCATGCACTTTCTCTGGAGTCTCTCCCTCCCGTTATGTATGACTCTTACCGTTATGTATTTAGCAAAGCAGAAACTGAGAGATTACCGCCTCATCGACCTTGGGATTGCCCTATCAATTTGATACCAGGGAAACCGATTCCCAAGGGTAGTGTCTATTGTCTTTCGTTCTCTGAGTCTCAGGCGATGTCCCAATACATCTCCGAAAACTTGGAGCGTGACTTCATTAGGAAAACCTCCTCCCCTGCAGGGACAGATTTCTTTTTTGTTAAGCAGAAAGATGAATCACTCTGCCCTTGTATTGACTATCATCACCTCAACGCTATTATTGTGAAGAACCGCTACCCATTGCCCCATATTACCTAATTATTTGAACGCATTAGTGACTCCAAGATATTCACCGACCTGGATCTCTGAGGAGCGTATAATCTTATTTGCATACGCAAAGGGGATGGATGGAAGCCTGCCTTCAACACCAGGGGTGGGCACTAGGAATACCTGGTAATGCCCTTTGGGTTATGCAATGCCCCAGCAGTATTTCAGGTGTTTGTGAATGAGATCTTCCAGGACCTCCTTTATTATTCAATTGTCATATATCTTGACGACATCTTAATTTTCTCCTGTGATATTCAGTCTCACTACGCCCATATGAAAGAGGTCCTTTTTCGCCTACGACAAAATCAATTGTATTGTAAGCTGGAGAAATGTGTATTCCATGCCTCTCAAATATCCTTTTTGGGTTACTTAGTCTCCGGTTCGGGGTCGGAGATGGATTCAGATAAGGTCTCAGCCATCTTAAATTGGTCTCTCCCATTAGGCATTAAGGCAATACAGTGATTCAATGGATTTGCAAATTATTATCAACAATTTATTCAAGACTTCTACAGTCTCATTGCATCCATCACTGATCTAAATTCTTTAAGGAGCCCTCCCAACCTTCCCACATTCCAACGAATACGGGTGAAAAATACGAGGTCAGACGCATTTTGGACTGCGTATATCCCATGGTCAACCTCAGTTCCTGGTACACTGGAAGGGTTTCTGCCCTGAAGTGAGGGATCCCTGGTGAAGACCAAGGGCCCGTTAGACTCTGCGCCTCCAGTTTCAGCAGTGCTAATACCAACAGGATGCATCACAGCCCAGTGTGACAAGTATGTGTTTAGCTCCTCCAATCAGGGCTCAGGACATGTTCCTCTTAACAGTTAAATACTGTCTGTTTTTTCATGTAGCACACAAATATTTGATAGCTTATTTGTACACTGAAATTTAAAGTTGATATTTGTGTGCTACATAAAAAAAACAGCCAGTATTTAACTTATGTGCAAAATAGCAAACTAAGTTGCACCCCTTGCATTGTAACATGGTTTTGTCCACGAGACTACTTAATGAATCAAGTGTACGCATGCAATAAGGTACTGAAATTTAATACATCACCATTATTCGTTTTTTCCACCTTACAATGAAATGTTAAAGCATGTTGTTACGTATTTATAAAAACGTTTTTAACTTATTGTTATTTTATTTACTGGAATTTATTTTATTAATATTTTATGACTAAAATAGCATAATGATTTTATTTAGTTCAATCATGAATAACAAAACAATTTTATCCACTTGAAAATATGGTATACTACAAAGTGCATATTTATTTCTAGTAAAATAAGTAATAAGTAAAATAAGCAAGACAAAATTTTGAAATGTTTATATTTAATCTTAGCAACTCCATGTTCCTCAAAAATTAACAACAGGGGTGTTTTAACGTTTCTTACAAAGCATTTATTCTGGTGTAATTGCAATAGTGAATGGTAACACATAAGGACACGTGACATTCCTGTCTGTGGTCATTCAGGGATACCGCCACTAGAGGTCCTCGTTCTATCCCCACACGTGCGCCCTCTTCCTCTCGCTGGTCTCTCCCTGAACTCTCGCGTGTGCGGCCTTCTCTTCCTCTTTCTCTCCCAGCTCGTCAAGATGGCAGTCGGCAAGAACAAGCGGCTGACTAAAGGCGGCAAAAAGGGTGCCAAGAAGAAGATGTAAGTACAAATATAGTTCTGGCAATTAGCGTGATGTGTGGGCGAGCTGTCCTGGTGCTGGCACCGGAGCCAGGGTGAAGGATGGCGCTGATATGAGGCGGATAGTGAGGAGCCCGGCTCCATGGGCAGCGGTGTACGGTGCACAGGCCTGGGACACACTGCTGCCTGCTCCTTCCCAGCATGACAGAGCCCGGTGCCTACCCCAGAGAGCAGTGTACCTGCTGGCGAGGCCGTCCAGCCATAGTTGGCACATAGCTTTACCTAACATGTTAGTACAGTGATTGCTTCTGGTGCATTATAATCTGCCTATGAATATGGTGATACTATATCTTGCAGCTACTGGGTCCTGTAACAGACTGACCTATGAAGCTGTGTTCATGCAGAGCAGAAGTACTGTGCCTCGGATATGGGCCAGGCATGCCTGTGTTATGAGCTTTCTATTCAAACTTTGTAGTTGTGACTAATTTCTAATGTTGCCTAAATGATCTAAAATGTCCAGAGCAGCACTACTTGTGTGTTCTAGCATATGGGGGTTTGGGACTGTATTGGTACTGTCAAAACTGAAATTTGGTGCCTTTCATTGTATCTTAGTGTTGACCCATTCTCCAAAAAGGATTGGTATGATGTTAAGGCACCGGCTATGTTCAATATCCGTAACCTTGGGAAGACGCTGGTAACAAGGACACAGGGAACCAGTAAGTAACCATACAGAAATTTTGTGGAAATGCTGTTTACAAAGGTCTAGAATTGCTGCAGTTGTCTAAAGCGTAACTGGTTGTCTTGAGATAGTGTGGCATGAAACTCTTCATAAAACAATCCCTTCATACACACACTGACAATAGTAACAAAACAATGATGAGAAGAGAAGTGTAGAATTGGTTTGCTTGGCTACAAATATTCAGGCCCTGGAAAATCACTTTATGAAGACTTTCCTGTTTAGTGTCTAAAGTATGTGCTTAAGGGTCGCCTGGTAAACTTGATTGGCCACTGCAAAACTACGAAAGGGGCCCATTGTGTGACACAAAACATTTTATTTCCTCAAAAAATACTTTTCTCCAAACATCACTAGGATATACATCTTGGTGTATGTGTTTGTGCAGCAGGTAATATCTTGTCTGTGATTTTCCCATTGGTCACATTGTACACCCTTCTGTGGTACTATCTTTAGCTGTTTCACTTAATCACTACATCTATATATAGTTTTCCTTAAGTGTTTAAAGTGGAACTTGAGTACAAATTATTTAAATGAAAATGAGTAAATTGGTGTTTTATATTAGCTAAAATTAGTTTGTAATGGTTTTATCATTGTTTTTGCTGGATTGGAGATGACATTAGTACAGCACTTTGGAAGAGATGGCAATAGCTAAAATTCTGTAACAGACTTGCTTTGTTTTTACAATTGTTAAAACTGTCTGCTATAGTGTGCTGGACAGGTAATGACCCTGTTTACTTGGCTAATAGCATAGTATTACACCTGTGTACATATAGCAGCTTCTGAGTTACTGAATAAAGTAATCACTCAGGAAAGGAGAAATTACAGTTCCTTCTCTAATGTAAGTGTGCAGCAAATATTGCACATCGCTGTTTATCATTTGACAATGCTGTAATATGCCCTTTTTTTTAACACTTATGAACACCATAAATTAATTGATATGCAGCCAAGTTCCTACTTCACCAGTTTAGGATTTTAATCGTCTAAGGGGCAGATTCAGTTATATCACTTTCATACTGCCGCCCTGGCAATATCCCGGGTTTTTGAAGCCGGGTTTTTGCAGGAGCTCGGAGCGTCCCAGCTCAGAAACACCATTCATACTGCACCTTGGACCCGGGTTGACCCCATTCATACTGCACAAGTCTGTGCCCTGGCAATTTGTGGGAGTCATCACCAGAGCACTTTTCATTGGCTGAAAGCTGGAATATGAAAAAAAACCTCTCTCTCTCTCCTATGCAAAAACCCGGGTTGCACCATTCATAGTGCAGGCAACCCGGGAATTACCCCTCGATAAATCCCGGGTTGAAGACCCGGATTTTTAGACCCGGGATTTTTCACTTGTACCATTCATACTGCACCAAGACCTGGGTCGTTTGAGCTCGCCCCAGGAAAAACCCGGGATTTTGGTGCAGTATGAATGGGGTATTAGTGACGAGGTGCCGTTGGACATCAGCTGGATGCCCCACTGTGCACCTTGCGGCTAATACAGAAATCTCTGCTCATTTCCCCTCGTGCCCCATAGACATTCTAGAGAAAATGAGCGATGGGGCACAAGGGGAAATGAGCGGAGATTTTAGTAAAAACTGACGTGATGTGTCTCCGTGGACTGTTCCGGAGACACATTGTCACCTTGTGGATAATTGAATCTGCTCCTTAATACACTAAAAAAAAATTACATTATGCAAACCATTCACTGGTTTTATTAAGTTTGCTTTCTTATTTATAGAAAAATTGAAATGATGACAAAATGTTTAGATCCCAAATTACTTAAATGATTGCTACCACTTGAGATTGATCTTTCATTCCCATTTGTTGCTGCCAAGAACGTGCTATTGCTATTTCCATACGTTCTCTCAAAACACATTCATTATTTGTCTCAAAACAGAAATTGCCTCTGATGGTCTTAAGGGCCGTGTGTTTGAGGTGAGCCTTGCTGACCTGCAGAATGATGAAGTAGCCTTCCGTAAATTCAAACTGATTACAGAAGATGTACAGGGTAAGAACTGTCTCACCAACTTCCATGGAATGGATCTGACCCGAGACAAGATGTGCTCTATGGTGAAGAAGTGGCAGGTATGTGCATCTAACCTTTACAGACTAAACTGCTTAAAAAGCTCCATTAGGGAGACTTCTTGTAGTAAGTAAATTCCCATTATATGCCTTCTGCATTCTAATATTTAACTAGGGGTTTCAAAGTTCAAGCAACTTTTTGTCACTCGCATGGTTTCTGTCAGTAGTATTAGTGATTATTTTATAAACTACTTGCATCTATTTACATGTGCTTAAAAATGCTTTGCTTTTTCATATAGAGCTACTTATGTTTTAAGGTGACTGTAAGTAAAGCACAAGTTTTATTTTTGTAGATGTTAAAAGAACATGTAGAATCAATATTGAACCCAAAAGAGCGCACACAATCACATATAACACACAGAAGTAAAATACTAAGGGGCATATTCAATTCCGATCCGCGGGATTGTGCCGGAACGACCGCGAACCTAATCCACGGTACCGTATTACCGTCAGTAGTGCGCATTTTCCGCGGTAACGCGTGTTACCGCAGATGGGGATCGGAATTGAATATGCCCCTAAGAATAAAATGTATTTTACTTTAGGATGTTGGAGCAAGAGAGCTTTAATTGTGTTATATGCAATAAAGTCACTGATTTTGTATCATTTCTATGTGATAAGGGTGTGCGCTTTTCGGTTCAGTATTGATTTGTATATGTAGATTAATAGGTATATCTTAGGCAGCACCCCAAAATATATTTCACATGCAACTTTTTGATACCTACAATAGAAGTATTTCATCAGATATCAGTGTAATTTTATTTTTTCTGGTCGTATGGGTAGGTGTAGCGCTAGTTGCTCTTTTCTGTAAAGAACATGTAGTTTTGGATATAGAGAGAGATTACTGGGCTAAATCTGCTCAATGATTTTAACTTTTATCAAGCCTGGTGTATTATATGTGACGGGAAAAGTTATATTTTGAAACGTATATATTGTGTCCCTCTGGTCAGCGCAGACGCCAGAGGTAGTGTGATTAGTCCTGCAAGTCTCCTAGATCCTAGAAATACAAAGTAGATATTGAACCATCCTCACGTCACAGCTTTGTCCCAATCAGCTTTACAAGCTCACACAGCTAACATTTCCTTTCTGCATGCCCCTTTATTACTCAGAACACCAGAAGAGGCATTAACGAGTGAGGCAGTATATATATATATATATATATATATATATATATATATTTATGTAATATTGCACAGTAAATCCAGTATTCATAGGAGGGTCCCCACAACGCAGTTGCTTTTTATTGCCAACCAAATCCCTGGTGGGAGATGGTCAGAAAGGACATACTAGAAATGGGATATTAAATTTGTATACTGGTCTTTGTTCAGTGTCTCTACAATTGGATCATCTTACCCTCATGCTTTATATGTGGAAGTGACTGTTTTAGCGTGCATGTTTTGTCTATGAAACATGAATATTCTTTTAATGCCACAAATGGTTTCTTGGTGTCTGACAGTTACACAATAACAGACTATTTAAGGGGAGTCAGGGATGCAGTGGAAATTCCCCTATTAATTTGTCCTTATTTATTTATTTTTTTAATCTTTATTTTGAACATAGTCGAATTTCTCATTTATTTCTAGATAATCACATGATGCAAATTGGGGAATATTTTTTTCAAGTTTGTTTGCTTACCAGTTGAATTTACTTGAGAAATGTCTCGTGTAGGAGAAAATGAGTTTCCATATCCAATCTGTGATCATTGGTCTTTGAGATTTTGTCCAATAAACACTAAAATCCCCAAGTAGTAGAGTAACCGAGGTCTGATGTCCCAGCCGTGCTCACAGCTCCTCTGTTAGTGCTCCAACTGACTGTGGCTAATGTGTTTGAACACAAACTGCAGGCACACCAATGGTTGAAGGAGCTTTATTTTAAGACTTGCAGTTAATGTTCAGACTTCTGGTTGTTGGTATATGTCACATCAGCATAAGTGCGTTATGTCCTGCAGTGTTGGCCGTACACATCAAGTTCTTATAGTTGGTAGAAATGATGGTTTACTGTCAAAAATATTAAAAATACTTATATATACTTATATAAGCCCATCAGGTGTGTTTGAGAAACACTTAAGTAAATGCTGTAGTGCTTGTTTCTGAGCGCAAAATGTTCACAATACAGCAACCAAATGGCTTTTATCTGTCTAGTGCAATCTAGGCAATGAAAGCAAGTGTCTTTACTATGGTTCCAGTGTTCACAGTTCAAACATTGCACCAATATGCAATGTTCATTTTAAGCCTTTATGCTGGACGTAGATAACTGTTAAATATACTGTCACTAAATATAGGTAGTAAAGATTTTTATGCTTGTCTCATAGACCATGATTGAAGCACATGTTGATGTAAAGACAACGGATGGCTACCTCCTCCGTCTCTTCTGCGTTGGTTTCACAAAGAAACGCAACAACCAGATCCGAAAGACTTCCTATGCCCAACATCAGCAAGTCCGCCAAATTCGGAAGAAGATGATGGAAATCATGACCCGGGAAGTGCAGACTAATGACCTAAAGGAGGTTGTTAACAAGCTGTAAGTGTCCAGTTGATATGTCAGGGAAAAAAATCTATTGTAACAAATGTATTTTTTTTTTTTTAAGGTTCCATGCGGGAATGAATGATGACAATGTTTCGGTCCCAAATGACAATCTGTGATTAACATTTTGAGATCACTCTCTGAAATTCCCGTTATTGAAAAACATGGAACTATCTAGGTGTTGAGACATTTCTAGTTTAACTCAGCATATTCCATCAGAATTCATGTGAAGTTTAGGTTTTAGCTTAGCTAAAAGTGGGGTAAAATGCTTACTTCTACATTATCTGGTTAAGTCCCAGTTCCACTAATGTTGAGTTAAAAGATCCTGCTGGCTCCTAAGTCTGCTTTATGTCAATATTTGCATGAATAATTATCTAGGCGAGTGTTCAACATCCAGCTTCACCTTTAGGTGCAGATGTCATTTATTCTAAAAATGTGTGCCCCCCTCTCCCACCAACTACATTTTAGCTGCATTTTAAGTATTTGGCAATCGTAAAGAAGTAAAGTGCTTCAATACTTGGTGCATGATAGAAGCTGACTTTGATGCCTCGGTATGAGAAAGTTAAATATTTAACTTGTTTCATTTTCCTCTCTAGGATTCCAGACAGCGTAGGCAAAGACATTGAGAAGGCCTGTCAGTCAATCTATCCTCTCCATGATGTCTACGTTCGCAAAGTCAAGATGTTGAAGAAGCCAAAATTTGAGCGTAAGCTTTTTGTTTAAAAATAAAAAAATTGTTCAGCTTGAAGAACATGTGCCAAATTTTGTCAAATATATTAAAGCAAAACTAAAAATAAGCAACAGGTTTGCAATAATTCTGAAAGTGAGCTGTCCTGTGCAGATAGTTTATGCAAGAAAGGGGAACCTGTTTAAATGTTTCACCTGTAAAATGGATTTAAGTGTGCTGTAGGTTTAGTGATTTGGTTTGGTTATGATCTATAAACTAGATACCCAATGGTATCTACTATGATTGCAGTTGTAAGTGTAGTCTGAACGGCGATGACAGGGTTGCTCTAGTGTGAGAATTACATGCTCACGAATGGAAGCATCTCATGGTTTTAAGCAAATAATGAGACTTTGCATTGCAACTGATCAACTGTAGATTTGTGCTGTGTTTTTTTTTGTTTTTGTTTTTTTAATGTATGTTTTTGAAATCTTTTATGCATTTTGCTCTGCAGCCATATTTTACAGTTGATAGGCCAGTTTATTTGAGCAATTTATGAATATATTTTCAGGGTGCTCCACTAGGCAGTTTTTTCGTGCCACTCTGAATCCTATTATAATATAATGAACCATTGATTCTCCTATTGGAACAGGCACTTTGTGAGCACCACAGCCAGTAGTGTGTGTTAGACCACTGACCACCAGTCTGAATAATCCTGGCAAGTGTGGGCAATAATCTCTTAATATGCACAGTATTAAAACTGTCCACACCTGGCTGGCAAAGTGTTCTGTGTAGAATTATTTTGGAGACTAGTTCATTAAATTTGTCTGCCATAACTGAACAGAAGAGTACTACATATTGATAGAAATTGCAGAATATATGATGAGTGAATACAGTTCTATTTGCTGCATGTTACCAGAGTTGGCTGTGCTATCTCCTCTTCAACATTGTACATGTATTTGTGAATGTTATTGGTAACATTTTGATAAACCACTTTAATTATGTTTACATGATTTAAAGCTAGAAAGATTACAGGCTACTTTCCTGGTTTCTTCAAGTCCTTTGCAATATCTTTTGGTCCTGTTTGGGTATAGTGACAAATTGTTGTCTCAAATGATTGGTGATTAAAACTAATGATATTGTTCTGATTCTATACAATTGTTTTTTTTTTTATCTCTGGATTCAGTTGTGACGGCATTAGATAATGGACACAAATATTTATTTTAATCCTTCATATTTTCTTTCCTTTTTGCAGTGGGCAAACTTATGGAGCTGCATGGAGAGGGTGGTGCTACTGGGAAGCCTGCCGGAGATGACACAGGAGCCAAAGTGGAGCGTGCTGATGGATATGAACCCCCTGTTCAGGAGTCTGTCTGAGATGATCAATCTGATGTAGCCTGTAAAAAAATAAACCATCTGTTCTATGTATTGCCTTGTGTGGTGTGCTTACACTCTGGGAAGTAAACATAAAACCCAAATTTAGTGTGTTAAATGTTGCCCTGTGTGTGTGTGTTTCTATGTGAGCCTTTTGGACACTACAAAAAGCTGCATGATGGAGAGCTTTCTTTTCATGGATATAGATATAGAAGTGCATTTGTTGGAGAATATCTTCCACAGCTTTCAAGGTAAAAGTGAAATCTTGCATAGTTATTTAGTATCTAAAAGTAAGCCATTAGACCACAAAGCAACAAATATTGAAAACATAATTTGTTTGGTTGTAAACAATTTTTTGACTGCTGGAAGGAAACCTCGGGACATAATGACATAACGACAATGTGACAAAGCAACAAACCTTATTTTCTGAATAGCATTTTTGGTCTCTTTACCAAATAATTGAGTAATATATAAAAACTGATACACATTACAAATCAGACCTGTGCAACACTGAGTGACCCTGCTTGTAACTACTACACATAAAATAAGTTCATATAAAAGCTACTTACAACCTTTACTTATATCCTGGTGTTTAAATGCTGCAGATCACCTGTCTACTACATTATTTCTTAAGTGGTATAAAATAGTTGCAGATGCACTAATATGCTTAGCTGTAGTGGATTGTATGTATGTGCCGTACAAAAATTCTCCAACTGGAGAACCTATGTATATTTATTGTTTTCTTGCTGTGGAACGCTGTGTTGAGTCCTTCGATGTCCAGAGTGTTGGTAGGCCTGAGCCAGAGGCTTGCAGTGTGGGTGTGGAGGTTGACTGAGGTGGGAACCTGGCCACAAGCTGTTTATTTTTTTTGTTGTTGTTAATGCATTTTGCCATTGTTCTGCATCAAGCAAGGTGATAAAAAGGTAGAAAGCCAGGGTCTTCATTCATTCCTGCCAATAGAGAACCTTGCTACTAACAAGCTAATCCATGGAGCAAACTTGTGCTCTTTATGCAAGTGGTGAGACTTTCCTTATTGTCTTCAAGAACCAGTCAGCTATAATTACAAAAATATATGTGCGCACGACAGCGGGTATTTGCACTATAGCCTCCACTATTGCTGTCCATAGAACAGTTGGCCACTAGCCCAATGAACTATATTATGCCGTATGTAAGTTGACTGACTTTTAATCAATGTCTTCAACATCCAGATTGCTAATAAGGGAGCCATGCAGGGCATCCATTATCCCTTCCTATAGTGCACTTGATTAGAAGCCAACTGAGGCATTATGCCTTCACTAACCAGATAAAACTTCTCAATGTCTTGAATCAGCTTGGTGCATTATCGAAACTAAAAAATGTTATCTGTTTAAACTTAGGTTGGCCCAGTTTTTTATTGATGTCTAATTTATGATCGGTATCTGGCCTATGAAACAAATGTTTTCTTTTCCTTTGATTAGCTGACCAATTAGCACATCTGTAGAGTATTGCTAAATTAGCCTGACTACATCTTGGCCTCAGTCTACGGGGAGACGTATGTGGGGTAGACGTATGTGATTTCTACACGAAGTGGGATTTTCTCACAAAGTGGACGAAAATGCACAGTTCGACAACACACTTGAACAAACATTGGACTACATTTGACTGAATTTTACTTCCAGCAATAAGCAACATCTGCCACAGCCTATTTCTGCATTACTTGTCTTTCTATATCGAACACTGCAAAGAGGTAATTCTTTAAAATCCCCTAACTTTTTGTCTTTAACTCCTTTTATCACAATGTGGAACAAATTGCTTTTCTTGGTCTCTTTTCATGGCATCATCTTTATAACTGTCATCTTTCACCCCTCCACCATCACAAACATTTGTTCATATTGCACCTGCATTACTCCACTCACCTCTAGTCAACACCCATGAACTGCTGTCCTATTTGTTATCTCTAACAAGTACAACCTCCACCTGTCGCCACAAAATAAAGTCACACATCTTACAATCCCCTTACCTATCTTTCTCTCACTCTGCTTCTATTAGCTGGTGATATATCACTTAATCCAGGTCCCCCACACTCCTCACACACATACATCAGAGCACTACCATTCTATAGCAAACTTCAAACACATCACCTGTTTCCCCTCTCTTCCAAAGTCCTTTAAATGTGCCCTTTGGAATGCACGCTCTGTTTGTAGCAAACTTACCTCCATACATGATATCTTCCTCTAACAAACATGGCTCATGCAATCACACTGCCTCAACTGCAGCACTTTCACATGGTGGCCTCCATCTCACCCACACCTCCAGACCTGAAGGCAGACAGGGAGGTGGGGTTGGACTACTTCTCTCCCCACAGTGCACGTTTACAGTTCTACCAAATGTTCCATCACTCACGTTCACATCTTATGAAGTACATGCTATTCGCATTTTTAATCCACTCTCTCTACGTGTTGCGGTGATCTATCGTCCCCCTGGAGCACACCAACAATTTATTGAGGATTTCTCTGCATGGCTCCCTCACTTCTTATCTTCAGACATCCCCACCATCATCATGGGTGACTTCAACATCCCCATTGATAACCCACCTTCCAAAGCTGCTTCCAAACTACTCTCTAACCTCCTCACTTGACCACTCCCAGTGGATTGAATCATCTACTCATAAGGATGGCCACTGCCTTGATCTTGTTTTCTCTAGACTATGCTCAGTGTCTCATTTTCTTAACACACCCATCCCACTCTCAGATCATCACCTTATCAGCTACTCACTCATCCCCACTGCTCTAACCTCTCTACTGTCTAACTCTACCAAGCCTCCTCATACACGCAGAAATCTGAATTCTATTAATCTTCAACAATTTTCCACCTCTCCAACACCTTCTCTTCCCTATCTCTACATTCTCATCCCCTGAGATGGCAGTACCCCATTTTCACCAAACCTTAGCAACGGCCCTTGATCAAGTCGCTCCAGCGACGCTACATACTACACGTCGACTTTGATGTCAACCGTGGCACACTAAAGCAACATTAAATCTTCAAAAACTGTCCCGTAAAGCAGAACGTCACTGGCATAAATCTCGCACTTCTAATGACTTCTTCACATATACTTCTGTCTACCACTCCTATCGAAATGCTCTGGACACTGCAAAACAAACATACTTCCAATCTCTTATCTATACTCGGGCTTCTAACCCCAAATGCCTATTTAACACATTTAAATATCTTCTCAATCCTCCCATCCCGAACCCTCCATCTACTGTCAGTGCTCAGGATCTTGCTTCCTACTTCAAGGACAAGATTAGACTATAAATGGTATCCTCTTCCTCGACAAGCAATCGGCTTAATTCCTTCCCACTACCCTCTGACACCCTCTCTTCATTTGACCCCACAAATGAAGAGGAAATTTCTATGCTCCTCTTATCTTCCTACTCTACCTCCTGTCCTCTTGATCCTATTCCCTCGCAAATTGGTAGATCCCTGTCTTCTGTGCTCATTTCACCTCTAACTCAAATCTAATCTCGCTCTCTACTGGCATCTTTCCATCATTATACAAGCATGCAGTGATTAGTCCTATTCTAAAAAAACCAAGATTCCGACCCAAACTCGTATCAAATTACCGTCTCATCTCTCAGCTGCCGTGCCCCTCCAAGCTTCTAGAGAGACTTGCCTACACTCACCTCACACGCTTTCTTTCCGCTAACAACCTGTTGGATCCTCTTCAGTCTGGCTTTCGTTCTCAACACTCCACAGAGACTGCGTTGACCAAGGTTGTAAATGATCTGATCACTGCTAAAACTGAACGACATTACTCTCTCCTAATTCTCCTGGATCTCTCGGCTGCATTTGACACCGTTGACCACTCTCTTCTCATACAAACGCTGCAATCCCTAGGTCTTAAAGACACTGTTCTATCCTGGTTCTCATCCTACATTTGTAATCGCTCTTTCACTGTTAATTTCTCTGGGGCCACCTCTGCTCCGTTTCCCCTATCAGTTGGAGTACCACAAGGCTCAGTGCTAGGTCCTTTGCTGTTCTCTATACCGCTTCTCTTGGAAATCTAATAAGTTCCTTTGGCTTTCAGTATCATCTCTATGCGGATGATACCCAAATCTATCTATCCTCTCCTGATCTCTCGACATCTGTGTTGTCCCGTGTAACTGACTGTCTTTCTGCCATATCATCTTGGATGTCCTCTCGCCAACTCAAACTTAATCTTTCCAAAACAGAGTTAATAATATTCCCACCCACCAACAAGAGCATACCTGACATTTCTATCTCTGTTGATAACATGACCATAAATCCAACCCCACAAGCTCGCTGCCTAGGTGTAATCCTTGACTCGCACCTATCCTTTGTTCCCCACATTGACTCTATATCTAAATCCTGCTACATACATCTAAAGAACATTTCCAGAATTCGCACATATCTCACGCAAGACACCGCAAAAACCTTAATTCATGCACTCATCTCCCGCATTGACTATTGCAATTCCCTCCTTACTGGTCTTCCCAGAAACAGACTCAAACCTCTACAATCTATTTTGCACGCTGCGGCAAGACTGATTTTCCTTGCAAATAGTTCTTCCTCTGTTGAATCACTCTGTAATTCTCTACACTGGCTGCCTGTTTTGTACCGAATCCAATATAAAATACTTTTACTAACCTACAAGGCCATCAACAAAGCTGCACCAACATACATCTCCTCTCTTGTCTCAAAATATCTCCCAACTCGGCAACTCCGTTCTATACAAGATTTGCATCTCTCATCCACCCTCATTACATCCTCTTTTTCCTGGTTACAGGACTTTTTTCGGGCTGCACCCACTCTATGGAATTCTCTCCCTCGCACAGTAAGACTCCTCTGGTCTACAAACTTTCAAGCGTTCTCTGAAAAACCTACCTCTTCAGACAAGCTTATAATATTCCTCAGCCACCCTCTTAACCTCTCTACCTTTAGCCTGTTACACAATTTCACACAAGACAACTACCCCCTGACCAACATTGTTGTGTGATGGGTTCATTTAGCTTATGAGTCACTTTTACCTTTGCATGCTGGCTGGGCCAAAATGCTAAATGTAGACTTAACCTCATGTGTCAATCTTCCATTGTCCCATAGAGTGTAAGCTTGCTAGCAGGGCTTTCTAACCTCTTTGTCTGTTTTACCCAGTTTGTTTATTAGTTTACTATGTTTGTCCCCAATTGTAAAGCGCTACAGAATGTTAGCGCTATATAAATAAATGATGATGATGATGGTATTCCTCCATGTCTTCTAAGAGCCTGTGCAACTTTCAAGGTATAAACAAAAAGGGAAACCACTGGATGGATTTTAAACCACAGCCTCCTTATAAGAGAATATGGCCACTAGCTACTTAGCCAGCTCATACTGTGTGAAAGTGCTTTGACTTTACGCAATGTTTGCAGTCATTCTGCAATATTCAAGGTACTAAAATTGTAGCATGCCAGGGATTTGAAGCATGGCCTCCATTACTCCTTCCCATAGACCAACTACCAAGCACTTTCATGAGTTTGGTAAGTGATGTCTAAAGTTGAGTGACATTACTCAATGCCTTCAACCAGTTTATTGCAACATCTAAGGTACTAAAAGTGGATAAAAGCAGTATATAAGGTACCATGGCCTACTCTATCATAGTACATACCTTACCACTTGCACACTCAGCTTTTGCATGCCTTATGGATGAACTGTGACTTGCCTCAATGTATTTATCCATACAAGGTATTAAAAATAAAGCCAGTCTAGAGACTTAAATTAGGGTCTCCATTTTCCCTGCCCATAGGGAAGCCTGCTACTTGCTCACTGAGGCAACTTGTGTTTTAATAAAATTGAGAGACTTTCCTAGAAGTCTATCACACTGCTACAACATCCAATGTACTACAAAGGGCAGCTGGCATTTCAACCAGGGCCTTCACTTGCTTTGCCAATAAAGCACCTGGTCACTAGCTTCCTGAGCCATATCCTGCCTTAAGCAAGTGGAGTCTTTCTTCATTGCCTTCATACAATTTATTGCAAAATCCAAGGCATGTGGATATATTCGATGTGCATGTAAGGGAGGTGTCATGATATGTGGGAGCATTGATGGGCATGTAAATGCCATGCAGGGATGTCAGATGGCATGTAAGGAACATTTGAAGAGGTCTGATTGGCATATAATTGGCTTTATGGGATCTCAAATAGCAGGCACCCAGGGGATTCAAACCATTATCATTTCCCATAGAGAATCTGGCTACTAGCCCTCTTAGCATAAGGAAGTGGGGTGATTTTCTTCAATGACTTCAACCAACCTGCTGTATTATGCCAGGTAACAGAGAAGGCTCTCCATGATATTTGATCAAGAGGCACCACCATCATAAACTACCTGGAGACTAAACAATTGAGCTCAATTATATCTTAAGTTAATGAAGTGACTTTAAATAATCTATTCTGCTGTAACATATAACATACTAAAAAAATGGCTTGACAATAATAGTTTGAATGTCTCTGTAAATGTAACTAATACATATTGTCGGACAACCTGTTAATTGTAATTTACAAAATGTAGATTAGATACATCTCTTCATTAGATAACTATCTTCTGTTTCTACCTTCAAGATTTGATGGATACTTTATAACTGCAATATTTGTTAATGTTATGATTTATGTTTGTAGCTCTGCTATTATACTAATATTTAGATACATTTATAGATGCACTTTCATGTATTTCAAAAGTTGTGTCAAGCAGGAACCATAGATTGATATCTCAAGTTATTCATGGTTTAATATTTACAGATGAGGCAGACAAACTTTGACACTCTTTTCTATCCTTATGCAATTGCTTTGCTTTACAGTGCCCACTTTTTTTTTTACCTCTAAATGTTCAAAATACATTCACATTAAAGGGGTGCATGCACTGGGGTTTGGGAAGACCCATGTAAAATAATCACTCTTACTAATACTAAAATAAAGAATATAAGATTTTTGTTCCTAGAATGACAGGGGTATTAATACAAACTACAATTGGTTGTGATTTTCCGCCAAGAGACCCGTTTCTATGATTCAGAGCATGAAAAATTAAGCCTGCTTAAGCCAGTAATAGTGGCGACAGCATAGCTATGGACTGTGACATTTTATAAACTCTTTAAGAGGCCGTACCGGTACTTTAAAATATAAGAGGAGATATAACAAACATCTTAAAACTGTTCTATGCAAACATTTACAAACAAGAACCACTAAATAATAGAAATAAGGACAAATTTTAGGATAATGTTCTCCTGTCGTAAATACCAGATGCTGAAAGAGAGGAATTCTTCAAATTGTCGCAGTCACTATTGGAAGAACTTCAAAGAACTTTTATAATACTATCAAATTTGAAGATATATACTTCCAATGCTTTTCAATAGTGCAAAAATAAATGTTTTACTCAAAGGAGGGACACAGAACTGCCAGTCTCATATGGACCAAATTCACTTCTAAAGATGGACTAAATAAAATTCTCAATATCTTACTCTCTTTAGATGCCAAAAAGGTTTTTGACTTGGTGGTTTGGGATAACCTCTTTTAGACAATCCACAGATTTATAATTCCAACTAAATATATTCAATTAATACAGGCGTTCTATACAAAATCATCCACATAAATATTGGCAAATGGGCATATTTCACCTCATATTCAAAGGGGAACATGTCAGGGATGTCCCCTATCCCCATTTGCAATTGTACTAGAACCATTGGCCATAGCACTACGGAAATATCCGTCCTTCATAGAGATACATAAAGGTAAACAAAAAATTAAATTGTCTCCTTTTGCAGATGACCAGTTCTTATTAATATCTAATCCGACAACTTCTATTGCAGCAATCTTAGACGCCATTTCGCTTTTTAGCTCCTTCGCAGGCTATAAAGTTGGAAATTCTCTCTCTAACCCAAATGCTATATTCCAATCGCCTCAAATATCCACAAATAAAATAACTCGAGATGTATTGAAATACCTTGCAATATGTATTCCCTCTAAAATATGTAACTTATACAAATTCAACTTTTTGCAAATTATAGCCAAAATCACCCAAATGATTAACTGGAAAAATGTAAAAATTATCTCTACTGGGCAGAGCAGTGGTAGTGAAAGGCATATATTCCCCAAACTTTCATATTGTAGCCAAATACTACCCATTCGCAAATCTGATGTGATTAGTAAATTTATATGGCAACAGAAAAAAAACAACTAAAATTGCTTGAAGCAAAATAGGACTCCATTGGGAGACATTGCAAGACATTGGGGTATAGTAGGTGGGACTAGGAGTTTAAGCACTTTTCATACATGCTTGATCCCCACACTCCTCTCCTGTACAGACCTTCGTTTTGTATAACCAAGAAGAGAAGAAAGGACCAACAAGGCCAAAAATAGAACCAAGTAACTTTAACAGAACCAAACTACTTACAGAGCAAAGGGAGGGTGCATGACCGCCTTTGTCTTGGTAAACACTTGGAACGCAGTGGCTAGATCGAAGGTCAGGGCACTGAACTGGAAGTGAGAACTCCATACAGCAAGACAGAAGACACATTGGTGTCCCTTCCAAACTGGTACATGTAAGTAGGCATCTTTGATATCTTTGGAGACCAGGAACTTTCCCTGTTCCATGCTTGCAATGACTGTGTGCAGGGACGCCATCCGAAACCTGAGAATTATGACTTGCCTTTTGAGGGTCTGCAAGTTTAGAGTGGGACAGAAGGACCCGTCTGGCTTGGGGACCAGGAAGAGGTTGGAATACAATCCCTGACCTTTTTCTTGCTGTGGGACCCGGACAATAAGGCCATCCGGAAGAAGGCTTCTGGATGGCCTTCTACTAAGGTGAGAAGTTCCATTCTTGGAACGTCACCCTGGATACCTCTCACTAGCTTCTCTGAGCATAACTGGATGGCTTTATTAACCCATGGTATGGTCATGTTTGGTCTAAAGAAAGTGCCTGCCGCGACATAAGCTGAGCAGAGGGCTAGGTTACACTTCTCGTCAGTGGGGTCCCTTAGAGAAACCCTGCCGTGAAGGAATAGCAGAAGTAGTGGACAGACGAGCTACAGCGGTATCCACCCTATTTAACGACCTCCTCTGCCAGGAGATGATAAAGATTTAAATCTGCCTGGCATCATAAATTGTTTATTTGGCTTCTGCCAAGCATCAGACACCATGTCCATCAACTAAGGATAGGGTGGGAAACAGGCTACCTGTGACTTTGTGTTAGGAACTCTTCCAGCCGGCACAACACAACCCGGAGTCTACTCTGCCAGTCAGGTGTTCACTGGAGCCCCTGATGGTGGGAACAGACTGGGCTGCAGACTGACAGAGGGTCGTGAAGTGTGTACCGGCTGGGGAGAACCCAGGCAAGAAGAGTCAGGTCCACGCAGAGGTCAAAAGGCCAGCAGCAGGTATCAGTATCGATGAACAAGCCGAGGTCAGAGGTCACAGGCAGAGAAGCGGAACGGGTAAACGAGCCAAGGATCAGGGTCACAGGAAACACAAGCGAAGTCCAATACAAAGCCAAGGGTCAAACACGGGTAGTCAAAACGTAGATAACAGGATACAGGAACTGGAACAAGCAGGTCAGCAGACTGGAGCACAGAAGCTATAACCGGCAATGAGGCAGCAGACCTCATTGCCTTAAATACAGACACAGACCAATCAGCAGTTGAACACACTCCTGCAGGCTAATTTACTAGTATCCAGCAGGGCCAATCAGGGCTTGCCCCTGACCTACACAGTTGCAGGCTAATGCCTGTTAATAAGCCTAATAGAATCAGCCCACAGGCTGCCTGCTATGCGCATGCGCCCGGCTACCAGCACCGCCGGGATGCAGCGCTAGTGTACTAGCGTCTGGCCGTTGCCCTGGTGACGGCCGGACAGAAAGAGGAAATGACGTCCCGGTCGTCAAGGTGACGGCCGGGACGCTGGGGCGCATGAGAAGCGAGCCGCGGCGGCTGTGAGTACCGCTGCGGCTCGTGACACTTTGGTCTCTTAAATAGGGCGAATGCCTAAAAGGCCATAGGCTCAGGTTCCACAAAGCCCAAAGAGTGTTCGATTACTAGGATGAGATTATCCACATTGTTAGTGGATGCAGAATCCTCAGAGCTAAAAGGGTCTTCCTCTTGTAAATCAAGATCCAACTCACCATCCTCTGCGACCTCTTCGGACCTTAACATCACCTTAGTGAGTTCGGGCACTGACACTACCAGTGATCTAGTACAGACTGACTCCTCCAGAGCTGCTGACACCTGAGTGGGAGTACG
This sequence comes from Mixophyes fleayi, assembly GCF_038048845.1. Classification (NCBI taxonomy): domain Eukaryota; kingdom Metazoa; phylum Chordata; class Amphibia; order Anura; family Limnodynastidae; genus Mixophyes; species Mixophyes fleayi. The sequence continues at coordinate 103,396,411 of NC_134402.1, read as the reverse complement.
TCGTTCACAGATCTCAGCTTCACAAACTGCAAAGAGCATCTGGGTTAGGCTGTCCAGAATATAATTAAGTATTATAATTTGCACATATAATGCAGCACAGATGCACCAGCGGGTCTCTTACCCTTGGAAGTCCCCTCTTCAGATATAATGCAATGTTAGAAAAGTGTCAAAGGATAAATATTTTTTTAAAAAAAACCATATATAAAAATAATCTATGTATCCATAAAGAGATTTTTTTATAGATATAGAGAGAGAGAGCGAGAGACACACACACACTATATAATATATATATATATATATATATATATATATATATATATACACATACATACACACACACACATACATACATATATATATACATATACATATACACATACACATATACATACACACATATATACATATACACAGTCAAGTCCATAAATATTGGGGCTTCAACACAATTCTCATATTTTGGGCTCTATACACCACCACAATGGATTTGAAATTAAACTAACAAGATGTGCTTTAACTGCAGACTTTCAGCATTAATTTGAGGGAATTAAAATCCAAATCAGGTGAACAGTGTAGGAATTACAATGGTTTATATATGTGCCTCCCACTTCTTAAGGGACCAAAAGTAATGGGACAAAGTAAACAATCCTACAAACTTTCACTTTGTAATACTTTTGTTGCAAATCCTTTGCAGTCAATTACAGCCTGAAGTCTGGAACGCACAGACATCAAAATTAAATCAACATCAAATTTATTAAAAGGTGCATCGCAGCAGATATCATGGATATCTGCTGCTTTGCACTCCTGATCGTTTTTGCGAACAGTCACCGTTCAACAGTATGGTGACTGCTCTGGCCGCAATCTAACAAGTCCTGAATTATTTTTTTTTCCGGGAACTTGTCATGTCAAGCTGGCGTACATTATCAGAAATGAACAAATCCAATGCGGTCCGAAGAGCAGAGCTGGACAGCGCATGTGTGGAGGAATCACATGATCCTTCCCTGTCACTCACAGCTCTCTCTCTGCAACGATAGTTGCAGAGACAGAGCAGGGATCTTTGAACTGCACATGCGCAATTGAAGAATGAAGAGGAACGAAGAACACCTGGAGGAGATCCTGACACAGCGCGTCCCGAAGAGGGGGGTAAGTATGATTTTTTTTATCACAGAAACAGCAGTTTTTCTGTGATCCGTTTTTAATAAATTTGAGAAATAGTTCAATCCTTATCCATGCGATAAGGATTGATAACTATTTCTCATTTTTGCCGATGAATGATAAATGTGCCCCTTAATGTCTTACATGCTGAAATACAAACCATCCAAACAAAGACACAACACTATGATATATTATAAATTATTTTTTATTATGTAGCGTTCCAGTAATGCATACTTGCCCAATGAAAGGTTTTAAACAAATTACCCCCTTTGTGATACACTCCTCTCGTGTTCAGTAGGCCATTACCAAATGCATATTACACTTATCACCTCCACATGTTTACAATATTACAGTCTTGGGAAAGCAGTCAAGATCCTTAAAGTGCATTGCTGTCAGAAGATAGGACATACGTGTTGGGTTTAGGCAGTCGCTGCATCTACGGTATTATCTCAGTAAAATAAAAAGATGCAGAAGAATACAATAGGAAAAAAAAAAAGGAAACAAAGTGGAAATCATCTCATTCAAAGCCCATGGGTTTACAAGTAATGTGACAGGGAGACATTCAGTTGTGAAGTAGTGTTTTAAGTGCAACCCCATACACTGACCATGTTTGACCATTACACATGATTTTTGTTTCTATTTTACATCAGAATGTTGAGTCATTCAGCATAGAAAAATGATACAGTCTTCATAAAAAGTAGTATTGTACACAGTGTCTCAAGGAATGATTAGAATAAAATCCATTGAACCTACCCTGTATGTGGACATTCAAGGTCCATTTATGCACTAATTGGTACAGTGCAACTTATTTCTGAAACGCCAATTGATGCTTTATGACGTTTTGCCCTCTCTTGGGTCATGTATGGATGGATGGATGGATGGATGGATGTATACCTGTTTCAAAGCTTAGCAGGTCAGTGAGCTTATGTGGTTATATCAATGGCTGACAAACACAATCTCTAAAAAGAAAATTATTGTGACACATGATTTGTCATTAACGAAAGAGAAAGGAAAAATAACCACATCCTAAAGTAATGTATTTAATAAATGTGCACTGTGGTCACGGCCAAGGTACACTTGAAGCAGTGTACTTTGGTTATGAGTGCTATTTACAAACTATCAGAGGTTCGTATGCATCTGTTCAACAGTCTGTGCGCAGAGATCGATATGAGTAGGGACTCTATAGGTCCCAGTCTTCTCTTCTATTCTGCAGTGTGGATTTATGCAGTCAGTTTCTTTAGGAGTAAAGAAGTTTTTAACCATCAGAGTGCCAAAGAGCGCACAACACATTGTGACTGCTAAAGCACCTCGTTGCAGACAAAATAAATGCATCTTTGCATTATTGCAAGTGTCCACAGAGTACAATTTACTCCTACAAAGTGTCATATCCCCAAGCCAGTGATTTTAAAAATAATCACTGCTTTGTTTCATGCAAGGACTGAACAAGGATGGGGCAGGTGGCTCAGGTTAGGATGGATTGTCCTGAAGCAGCGAGTCAGTGAGTGAATGGAGCATTTCTAGGAGAGTAATAAAAGTGAATGCACAGTATAAACTGTACTGAATATGAGAGCGGGTAAACAATGACAGTACGTAATAACAGAAAACAATATGTAGTGGTAAGGAGATGAAATAAATTCTGAACATTAACATGTCACTGTAATGTACATAGGCACTAAATGGATTGTAGCTACTACAAACTCTAAAGCAACCCGGCCATGTGGATCTGTACTATTTCTCCATGGAATGCTTTGAGCTATCCTGGCCACTGTAAGACAATGTGATATCTGCAATATGATCATCACTTTCAGAAAGTACAATACAATACAGGACATTACACGTAGCGTGCGCCCAAGCTGGCCATATATAATACTGACCACGCTCACTTCCAGACACTTGCGGCCTCATATGTAGAAGGTAGATCAGAAGTCAGGATTTATTGGCAAACACAATAAAGGACATTCTTCTTTAAGCCCTTTACATTGCTACATGGCCTGTGATATGTATTTACCATCTCTGGCTGGACTTGATATATTCATACAGAACAAGCAGGTAAACAGCGCATACAGAAACCAGAACAAAACATTGTCTTTTGTAAAATTAAAGGAAAAAAAACAAACCCAAACAAACAAAAACAATACATAGTGCAAAAATTTTCACACAATCGATATAAAAAGTTCAGTTGGCACCAAAGGTGATAGTCTGTTTTGTGAGAGGGTACAATGCAATGTCCGCTGCATACTGCTAACATCTCTGAACAAAGTTCTTTGGAAATATCCCCGTTCTTCCGTGGAGCTCTCCGCTCATCCATTCATTATCTACTGACTCCAGTGCAGAGATCAGATCACCAGCCTGGCAAGGACACAGAGAGGCTTTACTTACACCTGGCATTCTCTTTCACATCTACTTACATGGTGTTACTCATTATGATCACTCTTTAAAGAATCACAAAAAGAAACAGCAGTCAAAAAAAGCAATGATAGCGGGTTATACACGATCGAATATTTGTTTGTGATGTCAGGTCCCATCATTTAACAGGACGGAAGATTAAACCAAAAATGAAGCAGATTGAACAAGACATTATATAGGAATGAGCTGCTTATTTCAGAATACCTTAAATGAAAGCTCATCTCCGTTCTCCCCACAGAAGTCATAAAGTGCCCTAGCCATCCCTGGCTTTCCTCCTGGAGATGGCCGTGCTGTTAGTCCTGCAATAAAGATGCAGAAATCACTATGTACAGTAAAGTGCATGTTATGAAATAGTTTAGGTTGTTGTATGATCCTTTCTGCAGTCACACTTTATTACATCAGAGGTCACTTGATTGTATTAATATTGTTATACAACTTCCTCCATGTGGAAACCCTGGAAAAAATATTGATTGATCAGCTTTGCTCTATAGATTAAACCAGTGGTTCCCAAACTGTGTGCCAGGAGGGCCTCGGCCAGGGCCAGTGGTAAGCAAGGCGGGGGACTACTAGGTAATTTTGGCTTAGGGGTGCCTTGAAAAAAATTTGGAGACCCTAAGGGTGCCTTGAACTGAAAAAGTTTGGAATCCACTGGATTAAATGATTAGTGGTAAGAATGTGCATCACTTATTCCGCTTGTGCACTTACAAAGTGTCTCCATCTTTATGATGATTTAGCGGGGCATATATGGAAATGCATTTCTAAATCCCTTCCCAGCTCCAGCCTCCAGTAAATCTGCACATGCTGAACGGCTTAGAATCTACAGACACTGATAGTACCACTGCCTGACTCTCTCTTTGATTTGTCTTGAAGTGAAGTCAGGGCTCACTGTAAAAACACGTAAGTGGGTACAGACCTCAGATTAACACCGCCTACTAGTCGTGGCTACTGTGGGAAGAAATCGGTCGTCAGTTTTGCATAGAGGGATCTAATTCAGGGAAAATAATTAAAGGACTTTACCATATAAGCAGTGTAGCTAGGATGAAAATAAACTCATTTTAACTACGGTACTCCAATTTGTATAAAACCTTCCCGCCGATAAAACTACCTTTTTCTGAGAAAGTCCTTTGTCCATATCGGAATCAATCTCAGATCATGCTTTTACATTCCTATAGCTCGAATTGCATAAGAGACAACAGCTTGAGGAAATGGTTTACTTGCCGTCTATTTGTAAACTGATAATAAAGGGACACTTTAATATTCAGACATCTGACAGAGCATAGATAACTCATCAACATGGAGGATACAGACATTTGTACAACCTGGAAAAATATTTTCTCTGCTAATCAAAAATCTGGGTCAACTTGCAAATGTTTTATAGATTAAGTCAACATAATGGATATATTTCCTGAAATTAATCTATTCACACTAAAAATACACATTTGTATTATGCCCAGAAATATTTTCATTGTGACAAATACTGATTAAGCAGAAACTGACAGCCATGTCTGACAATCCGAGATGTATGGTTGTGTATATAAAATATACACGCAAACACTCTGAATTCCTAAATCTTTGACCTTACCAACAGCAATGGAACTCACTCGGCGCAGGAATCTATTTATATTAAATATAGATATTAAATATCTATATTGCTCCTGATTACAGTGGTATTTTAACACCTTTAACATTTTAAATTTAATACACACCTGAGCAGTGCTGTACAAACGCAGTTGGCAGAATCCCTTCTCTGCCATTAAGTCGCCCTTTGTACCACTCCAGGTCTAAACGTTCTACAATCAGGATCTTGTCTCCTTTTCTAAAGGACAGGTCATCTTCTGCCTCTGCAGTGAAATCATACAGTGCTTCACACCACTCCCCAGACAGTCGGCTTTGCTGTGATAGAGATCACAAGAAACTAGTGACATGAGTGGCTTGAACCTCGTTAGGGTGATGTCGGGGGTCTGGTCTAAAAACTTATTTGGTTGAAATGAGTGCTCTTTAGAAACGAATACATTTTATGTAGCACAGATTGTAAATAATCAATATACAATATGGGAATATTTGTTCAACCTTACAGTGCAAAATTGTTTCTAAATGTTCGGAGGAGCCATGCACACCGCAGTACGACTGACATCTGTATTATAGATCACATATCAATCACAACCTTATTGCTGTTTAGTACATAAACAATGTACCTGTGCCAATGATCCAGACAATTTATTCTTCTGTAAATCCCGAGAATCTGGGGTTAGAAAGAGGAAAAGAGAAAGAAACACACTGTCAGCAGCAGACTTACAGTGAGAGCAATGATTGGCAGCTACTGCTGAACTAGGTGTTAGAACAACTCTTTCTATAATACAGGTCACATCAGCTCACTTATCACAGAGAGTATTTCATTTGGAGGGCCCAAGTTATCATTTCAACCAGAAATGAAATATTTACTTCACATAATTACCTGGAGTCTTGCTTGGCAAGTCTTCTAAAACTTCCACAAAATTGATTGGAAAAATCCCAATACGTCCTTTCAGTTCCCCTTTAGCCCACTCGTCATTCATGTATTCTCTCAGGATGATTGTGTCGCCTTCACTGAAGCTCAGCTCATCTTTCTGATCTCCTATGAATTCAAACCGTGCCACACATCGCGGGCCCCTAGGAAGAAGCATTCTTATGTGAGCGCAATCCTATTCAATGTCATTCTGCATTGTTTATATTTAAAGAGTAGACCTCACTGCTTTAAAGTGTAATTATGTGAGAAAGGTAAGATCACAATACAACAGTCACTTGGGAAAGGGAGAAAAATCATAGTGTAAAGAACTACTGTGTATAAATAGGAATATGTAATTGCAGTTTTAGAACGGGAGTAAACAGTTTAAATCTAATGGAATATTTTAACCGATCCTAATCATCTCTACTGATTGGATATGTATGTGTGTGAGAGAAGACCTACAATATGAAACATTTTATCCCCTCCTTTTGGTTTTCAAGCCCACAATAAATTGTATCCTCTTTGTCCGTACTGTACAGAATACTTACTTCATGGCAGATGCTGAAGGGATTTTCTTCGGATGCATTTTTTCTGGAATATCAACCTGAAGGAATACATTTAGAGTAGTTATAGCACTCATTCCCGTGTCCCATTCCACACATAACCAATGAGCCATGTATTGCATTTACAAAATGACGGTACAAGTTATAACTGTATACGAGTATGGTATGAGCTGAAACAATTCAGTGTGTCAAATGTCGCCACCTCTATGTGAACAAGCATCTAGGCAGTGAGTTTTCTGAGCCCAAGAAGCTGGTTTATTCATAATTTGCTGACCACTAGCTAAATAGGCACATCAATTTACTAAACATGGTGCCAGTAACACCTGTTATAATATAGTTATATTATAGCTCTGCAGTATATAGACAGAACAGGCGCCAGCCCCACTCACCTTCAGGCCCTGTAGCCTTTAAATACACTGCATAATATGTAAACTTTACCTATGCTCAGCTCTGTGGCAGCAAAGGGGGAAGAGTTTAATATTTTTTAGACAGGAACATCTCTGAAAACTACTATATAACAAAATACTACATATGTTTTGGTATACTTGTGTGTGCTGAATAAAATGAAATGATTGTTCTTTTTTTTTCATTTGACTTTGTTTTTATTTGCTCTTCAGCAAATTTTTATTAATTTATTTCTTCATTGCTGCAAAATGTGTTTATATACAATAATATAAGCAAAGATATAATTGACAGGACATACACGACCTAATTAGCAGATCATTTCCAAGCACTGTCAATCAAGTGGTTAATGTTTGTACAAAAACGGTGCTTATTGTAGGTCGTATTTTTTTTTTCTACCGAGCATAAGTAGACAGAAATCTGTTTGCCAGTACAACTGTATTAAAGGTCAAATTACTAAAAATATGGTTGGCCTCAAGCTGTTGTGAGATTTGGGAGGGTTTGTGTATCCCTAGTTGTGTAATTACAACAATGCGTTGTGTGTTCACCTATTCTTCAGAGTCTGTCAGACTGACTCATCCTTGTCTGTAGGTGATGTAAATGTCCTACATACGTTCTTGAAAAATAATTGCCTGTCATTATAATTCCAGCCTGTCCCTCTGTGATGCAGACAAGTGTCCAGATACAGAATAGAGGAATATGAGAATGGCAGAAATTGATCAGGCACAGAAAACGGTAAAGCCACGGTAGCCTTAAATTGTCACTGTACAGGTGTATTTACATACCATAATCCTGATGTGATTGGCAGGAAATATGCCAGTGTTTCCATTACACTTCCCTCTGTACCACTCACTGTCTACTTTTTCCAGGAGGTACACAATCTCCCCTGAGCTCAAACTTAGGTCATCTGCATGTTCTGAAAGAGGAATTGACAGAAGCACTACGTTAGTACAAATTAATCTTCCATAGAGGAAAAATGTCAAGTTTCAATATTACTATACAGCATATGTTTATAAATTGCGCCCCCCCCCAAAAATAAATATATTTTTGAAAATTGGAATATTCGCAATTCATTTTCTTTGAAGCAGAGGTCACGGCATGTTAAAGATAATCCCATTCACTCTAGTACGGAGTAGAGTCTTTGTGGCATGGATGCAACAAGCTTCTGGAAAATTCCTTAGAGATTCTGGTCCGTGTTGACAGAACAGTCACACGGTGACCGGGGATTATGGATGCACGAATTCATGTCGTTTACTCCAAATTCTGACCTTTTCTTTTCATGTCATAGCAGAATCAAGATTAGTCACACCAGACAACGTTGTTCCAATCTTCACCTGGCCAGTTTTGAAGACCATGTGCCTACTGTAGCCTCAGTGTCCTGTTCATAGCCGACAGGAGTGGAACCCGGCGTGTTCTGCTACTGTAGCCCATCCACCTCAAAGTTTGATATGCGAGATACTTTCTCATGGTTATTTGACCTACTGTTGCCTTCCTGTCAGCTTGTCATTCTCATCTGACCACTCATTACCAAGGTATTTTGGCCCACAAACTGCCACTCACTGGATTATTTCTTTGTGCACCGTTATCTTTAAACTTTGGAAACTATGGAGTGTGAAAATCCTAAGAAATCAGAAGTTTTCCATATACTCATACCACCCAATGTGGCACCAACAATGATTCCACAGTAAGAGTCACATATATCAGTGGATCTTAAACCTGGTCCCCAGGACCCCTAACTGTGCATGTTTTCCATATCTCCTTGCTTTAGCACAGGTGTATTTATTCCTGACTCACACAGTGCAGGTTTTCCAGGTGACAAGGGGAATAATTGTACTACCTGTGGATCTGTTGCACTGTTAGGGGTCCGGAGGACTGGGTTTGAAAAACACTGACATAGATCTTCATTCTGGTGTTTAGTCTGAACAACAACTGAACCTTTTCACCATGTCTGCATGTTTTTATGCACCGAGATGCTGCTACATAATTGGCAGCCTGGATATTTGCATTAGCGAGCGGGTGTACAAGTAAATGTAATAAAGTGGCCCCTGAGTGTGTATAAATATAATCATTGTAGTGCACTGGTATATAACTAATAAAAAAAAATTCCTCTATTCAGAGTTTTATTTTAATTTAGCATTTTCTGTAATCTTTACTGTGTGTATGTATTGTTTATTCCCCTTGATATATTTTTAGTTCTATGTGGGTTCCCGGTTACTATGTTTACAGAGTTTGATTATTATTTTTTCCAGTATATTATTTTGTTTGCATGACAGTTTGTATTTGTCATGCTGTATGGATGATGGGGGGGGGGGGATTGTGACCATAATTAGCCACATACTTTCAACTTTATGTTATTTCTCAACTTAATATTGCTGCACTGGTCATTATTTCAATTCTCCTCTATAACTATATCTTCTAGTGGTTGTTAACACATATTACTTTTGTTTTTCAGTTTTACCTCATATTTTCTACCTTCTATGCATCAGTTGTAAGGAGGTATTATGGTTGTTTGGTATTTGTTATATTGCTTCCATTCCGCTCTATTGTTGCAACAATACCTGTTCAGTGAGAATTCTGTGTATGGTATGTCACTCATTGGCTCCTCTGCACGAGTGTGCTCATTGGCTGGTTTGTATACTGCTACAGGTGTGCACCAATTATTCTAAATTATGTTGCCTGTGGTGTTTTCTTCTTATAATGTCTGCTTCAGTTATGAGATGTTTTCCCCCGAAGAATATCTGTTGGGACTGAAACAATGCCTTGGATTGAAGAGCTCTCTCTTTCAAAATCTATCTATATAATTATAACATTGATTATTTCTTTACAATGACATCGGTCAAGGGGTGGGATATATTCGGCAGCAACATGATCATTCAGTTCTTGAAGTTGATGTGTTGGAAGCAAGAAAAATGGGCAAGCATGAGGATCTGAGAGACTTTGACAAAGGCCAAATTGTGACGGCTAGACAACTGGGTCACAGCATCTCCAAAGCGGCAGGTCTTGTGTGTTGTTCCCGGTATGCAGTGGTTAGTACCTACCAAAGTGGTCAAAGGAAGTACAACCAGTGAACCAATGACAGGGTCATTGATGCATGTGGAGAGCGAAGGCTAGGCAGTCTGGTCCAAACCCACAGAAGAGCTAATGTAGCACAAATTGTTGCGGACCAAGAACACCCCTCAATGGCAACAGTATTCCCTGATGGCAGTGGCCTCTTTCAGCAGAATAACACATCCAGCCACACTGCAATATTGTTCAGGAATGGTTTGAGGAACTTGACAAAGAGTTCAAGGTGCTGACTTGGACTCCAGATCTCAATCCGATTGAGAATCTGTGGGATGTGCTGGAAAAACAAGTCAGAGCCATTGAGGCCCCACCTCGCAACCTACAGGACTCTGCTGCTGTCTTGGTGCCAGATACCACAGGGCACCTTCAGAACGCTTGTGAAGTCCATGCCTCGACGGGTCAGAGCTGTTTTGGCTGCACGAGAGGGACCTACATAGTATTAGGCAGGTGGTTTTATTGTTGTGGCTGATCGGTTTATATATTAGTTCACAGTATGAACACCAGAGGGCGCCAGTGCTGATCTTCACAGTGACTTAAAAGCAAATGTACAAAATTATAAAGGATGTAAACCAGTACAGTATATTGTATGTGACACTTATTTTACACACCTTTAAGTCTAGAAAAGAAGGAATAAAGCATTTTGTCATTACACATTATTTTTCCTTAACTTTTTATGTTTTTGGTCTTCTTGCACTAAAACCATTTATATGACTAAAAAGATCATATCATAGGATCATCAGAATAGTATCTAAATCTCAACTTTGTTATGAATTTGTACTTTATTTAAGAACCAATAGGATAAAATACAGACATTTGTTTATTAAAACTATGTAACTGTAACAGGCCCTCTTTTGTTATGTGCAGGCTACACAAAGCCCATTGCAGAAAGAAGCGTACCCTCCCTTTCCCCAGCTCGGCTCCTACAGATAGGTCTTTCCCTCTCCCACCATTGTACACTAAGCAGCCGGGAGCCTCTCCAGGAGGAACAAAGGTGGTAGTGGATTACTTCAGGCTATTCAAAGCCTGTGTATAATATAAGAGAGGTTACAAATGTCTTTTTTTCTGCCACTTTATTTTTATGAATTAATGGAACATTTTGAAAAGGAAATATAATTTTTTGGGTTTTTTTTTCCAGGTCCAATAAGTACTGTATCTACAGAAATACGATCAATACAAACGGCGGCAAAAGTTTTTTATAACCATCACAAACAGAAACATAATATACATACATGATTTGTATGTGCTGTCTAAGATTATCTACTAGTTTAGAATGAGGGGACAGAGAGAAGGCAGCCTTTAATATGTGGGACAGCAAGCCGGAGGTCCAGGATATAAATACCACCATTGTAAGTGGGTTAAAATATGTGTGTATGGAGCAACACTAATGAGAATAAAGCGTAAGCACTGTATTGCCTTATCCTACCTCCTGCAAAATCATGCAGCACCAATGCATGAGGTGTATGGCTGTCTTCCATTCTCTGGGGAAAATCCTTAAAACAAGGAAAGGAGAAGCATGTTAAAGCAAACATCAATTTTAAAACATTATAAAAAAAATATATAATAACTTCTACAAGACAATGAATTATTTAGCTGACGGAGGCTGGTTGCATTTAAAGCAAGTGTGTTCTATTATGACAGCCTGTCCAAGGGCCCTACTTGATACCAGGGCCACTTAGTGCGGTAACTGCTTCCCGAACTATCCATCTGAATTCATAATTTTTTGGGTCCCAGGGACTGATCATTTACAATAATATTTGGGGTCCTACTTCACTATTTCTGGGTCTCTTCATAATAGACATGGTTATTTTTTTTTTAAATTAAACAACAGTTTGGGGAAGGCCGTTTTCATATTTCAGCATGACACAAAACGAGGTCCATAAAGAAATGGTTTCCAGAGAACTTTACAGGAACAGATCCTTGACTTCAACCACGTCAAACACCTTTAACATACATTAGAACTCTAACTGGGAGCCAGGCCTCATCACCCATACGTGCCCGACTTCACTAACGTTCTTGTGGCTGAGTGGCTGTGAACACAACCATGCTTCAATATCCAGTGGAAAGCCAGAAGAGTGGAGACTATTATTGCAGCAGGAGGGGGGACCAACTCCATATTAATATTATAATCTATGGTTTTGGAATGGATGTGATGTTCTGGTGTCTACATACTTTTGGCCATGTAATGTATAACTGCACAGGTTACAAGCAGCTCCTGTGACTGTCTGGTCCCCTTCAATAAGCAGTGTGAGGAGGGGATAGTCACTTGGACCTGTATTATATCATGGGCATGTGTTATATACTGGACATCTGGGGCAGTATATTATCCTGGAGTCTTATTACAGGTGGGAAAAATGCTGTTCACTGAAATTTCTAATTTTGCTTTTTTTTATGCAAATGTTCCTGCAAATATAATTATGTTTATCAAGTTTCTACTAAAGGATTATTGATCTGGAATCCCTAACTAAAGGGAGTAACATTGTCTATGGATTACTATCACTTTATTGGAATTTATTTTGGTTATCATTAAAGTATTTAGAACATACATTCCCCATTTTGGGGTACAATGACTAAAATGAACAGTATTCGGACAGGAAGACGCTTACTTTTTCTTCGTTTTCCAAGCTGTCATCAAGAGGGGTGATGATCTTCATATTGGTCACCTTAACATCCCCTGTTACACCTCCCTTTTGGCAGTGGATAGATTTGTTATCTTTTTGCTCCAGCAGCACCAGTACATCTCCACGCTGTAGGTGTTAGATACAAACACTGAGTGCACAGCTATGCAACAGACACATTCACTTTATGCCCTTCTTCTCTACGTAAATGAATTAGAAATTGTTAAAAGTGGGTGTATGTAATGCCTTAAAATGTATATGTACAGTAACTTGGTGTAAGCCAGCTGAGTACCCCATGCACTAAGACAAGTAGCACATGCCTTGAGCACCCACATATGTAAGCACTGGGAGCTCAAAGTAGATGCTGCAATTGACTTCTGCAAGAACGGATACATTTAATAAGTGCCTGTGTGCCAGCGGCCTAATTGTGTTACGTTATCATGGTTTGGTTTTAAAATGGATATTTAAGATATGTGGAAAATAATCTGGACTCATCCAATCATATTTAAAAGGTCTGTAATGAAACTATGCATAGATTATGCTAAACATATAATGAATACACCTATGTATTCATTTTGCCAAATAAAAGCAGAAAGTAATTGTTCTTTACACGTTTAGAGCTATCTTTAGGTATGGAGAGTGGCGCTATCTACAAGAAGGTTACATGTTTAACTGGAATTCCTCCAGGTGCTCCCTTCCACTTCAACTGTCCAAAAGACATACTGCTAGAGTAATGTGCTTTTTGCTAAAAAAAACCAAAAAAAGGTATGACATAGGGTTTGTGCGTTGTGCGCCTATGGTAGTGCGTTAGATTTTAAGCTCCACCTGAGCAGGAACTGATGTGAACAAGTAAACATTCTTGAATTAAAAAATGTTCTACATATAGAACCAAATAAATCTAGTCAACACACTTAGGAATGTGATTTCAGAGGTTATCATCCGGACAGTGGCGCATTATAAATATGTAATTCACTAGTAATATAGAATATACTACCAAGTTAGTGTTACTTTCCTTGCCAAATTAATAATGGGACCAGACAATTACAGAAATTGGTACAAAGCAGAAGGTTTGTTAAGCTTTTTTGGTTAAATTTCTGCTTGGAGATATATATAAAGTTTACAGGTCACTTGAAATAGTCTCCTTATATAAAACTAATAATGATAGAGATCTTTTTCCACCTTTAATATGCTTTACAATAAAAAGTTCTAGTGAAAAACAAGTAGACAATTTTTAGTGAAAAAAAATAAAAAAAATCTTACAATAACCTAGTTACGCAAGTGTGCACACCTCCTACCCTAATACTTTGTGAAAGAATCTTATGCTTTTACTGTAGTATGGAGTCTTTATGAAGCAGTCTCTATCAACTTCACACCTGCTATCATTTTGTGGAATGTACTAAATAAATGATAACTAGAATCCGGTTGGTTGCTATAGGCAACATCTCCATTTTTCAAACCCACCTGAAACTCTCAGCTTGATACATTTACCCCCTGGACTTTGCAATTCTATCCCACTCTTCCCTGCAAAAAGGTTTAAAGGTCCATCGAGTTGAGGGATCTCCTGTGCACAGCCCTCTTTAGGTTATTCCACAGATTTTGTGTGAGATGTCTATGCTCTGACTGGGCCATTCTAAAACTTTGATCTTCCTTTTCTGAAGCCATTCTTTGGTTGACTTGGATGTCTGCTTTGGATTGTTATGTTGAAACAAGTGAAATTCCCCTTCATTTTTCTTACAGATGCTAGCAGTTTCGTGCCACTGATATTTGGAGTTAATCATTATGCCCTCTATACTAACTAGAACCCTGGCCCAGCTTAAGAGAAGCAGCTCCATACAATGAAGCTGCCACCACCGTGTCACAGTTGGTACAGTGTTCTTTGAGCCGTGTTGTCTTTTAGAATAAAGGGCAAATATTTCCAAGTTGGTTTCATCAGACCAGAAGACATGTTCCCATGATTTGAATGTATTTTTCTATAAAATTTACACAGGTTTGGATGTTTATTTTTGAGAGACACGGATTCCACTGTGGCATCCTATCCCATAGCAGAGACGTGCAGAATACAGGAGATTGTGCAGTAGAGTAGGCCACTCAAATCTTGTGTGTATCAAGGATTAAGTGTCGAGAGTGACAAACCCAATATAGCTGCATAAGTCATTAGAACAGCTCTATGCCAGTGCCAAATAAGTAGGGACTCTCAGGAGTTCTCCATGTGTGTTCACCTCTGTCTGTTTTACCCAGTTTGTTTATTAGTTTATTATGTTTGTCCCCAATTGTAAAGCGCTACGGAATATGTTGGCGCTATATAAATAAATGATGATGATGTTTGCCATTCCCTTAGCTGGTTTGCCCTTAACCCTGCTTCCCACTTGTACTGCACTGGACTTCATTAGGAAGCTTAAATTAAAAGCAGTTTGTGCTATCCTGATCAGTCATAGAAGTCTTGTCAACATGTCAGTTTGTCAGCTATGCATAATATCTTTTCGACTTGCTCAGTCATGGATTGACCAGTCACCGCAATGGCAAGTATCTCCATATACCGCCCTGGTACTTATATGCTGGATCTGGAGAACTAAGGGACTCTTAGACTCTACTGCAAATAGTCGGCTTCAAGCAAGTCATGTACTTCAAAAGGCTATGACAGCATGTGGACTGTTTTACAGCTCTCCTGGCAATCTTATAACATCCCATCATATCCTTACCAGCTGTCTGCTATGTTCAGTCTCCTTTCAGTGAGAAATTTTGTGTTTAGCCTAGGAGTCTGTAAGGAACCCTATTTCACCCGAGCAACATTCGGGATCTATTGCACCTTATCTTAGACGAAGCATGGGGCCTTTATTTCTGTATACTCAGATACTCTCCCAGTCTCCTGTAAGTTTTACAGTGTTCACATTGATGCTGCTAAGTGAGCTGTTTTTGACCAGCGTGTTTTGCAGGCGGTTTTTCCTTCTTAAATGTTAGTTCTTTCTTTTCCAAGTTTTTACAGTTTTGTACTCCAGGTCCTTTCTCTGTTAATCAGTCTAGAGCTGTCTAGAGCTAATAGATTGTCCTCACTGTGGTGGAGGAACAGTCACCCCAGTGCACAAAGTAGAATTTATACATCATTACTAACTAGTTATATTATCATACTATTATAATAAAATGCAGGGCGCCGTTAGGACAGATTTACCTTGCATGACAGCTCCTCAGGATTATTAGACACAATATCCTTTTCGGCAATCCCATGTGGCAGAGGCAACTGAAAAATAAACATTTTAACCAATGAGTACACAATGCAATAGGATTGTATTTGACCATTGTATCCGTGGCATGACTGGGATATTACTCATATTACCTGTCCATGTAGGGCTTTCCCATGAAAGTCATTGTTTGTCTTTTAATAGAAATATATAACATTTAGATTGTATTTCCTACAGGTCAGACTAGATGCACCCAGAACAACATAATTAGTGGAAATATACTAATTATACTGTACACTGCTCCCAAAAGGAAGGACATGGTGGCCTTCATGGACTGAACAAAGGACACATAGTTGTCTCCATTTACTGTATGCCAAATGCTGGGACCTTGCATAAAGCATGGAGGGTAGGAAGAAAACATCCATCTATAGTGGAGGGGGTGATGCAGCTTTGTACCTTCATTGGTTAAACTAGCACCAGATGGATTCTGGGAACAAATATACACAACTAACATGTAGGGTTTATTTTAGATCATAACTAAGAAGTCACAGACTGGTGAGTGCTGGATAACTGGAGATAGAGCAGTAGACAAGTAGCACAGGGACCTTACCGTGTATTTATTATACAGAGGGTGTCCAGGTTTAGGCCGAGGAGGTAGATCTGGTTGCTGTCTTTTTACCACTTGACTTTTTGATCTACTGATCCCAGATGTGTTGTGTTTTGCAGCCAGGCCCACATCAGAGGCTGATCGGGGAAAAGCATCTCGACTTGAGGCATTTTTGGAAATTTTAGGGGGTGGAGGCCTTCCTGGCGGCCCTTTCTGTTGAGGTGGCTGTGGCGTGTCCATCACTTTAACACCGACTGGCCTAGACAGAAACAGAAGGTAAAAGTATGCCCTAAAAAGCATAGTCCAAAATGCACTCCGAGTGGAAATAAAAGTAACAAGAATGCTGCCAAATAAAAGATCACAATTCTATATGGTGAGAGATGCAATATATGCTCTACAGCGCAACACAGAGACGCTTATTTTTATTTTATTTTTTTGCTCTTGAAAAATAATTTTTCCAAAGACGTTTCCAAAAGATGAAAAATAAAATATTTAATAAAGCTGTCAAAATATTTAGCAAGAACGCAAAGTAAAACAAGTCTATAGGTCTATTTCTTTGTAATTACCATAAAGAAACTATGGAATCACGTTGTAGTATAGACAAAGCATACTTTCAGGTACTTTCAGGTTTTTTCCTCTTTTATGCAAAAGGACGAAAAAAAACTTTCCGACGTACTGTCGTCATTTTCTCCGTGAATGACACAAAAACAGCAAATTTGATAAATTTACAACTTTTTAAGGCAAGATAAATGTTGCGTCATAGTGCCTTCAAGAGGCAAAATATTAAGCCTACTGAATGTAAAAGACTAGAAATGATGTTCAATTATTTAATGAAGCAGACCCTGACATTGGAAATGTTGTTATTCTTCCAGACCCATCTGTGAAACACACACATTAGATGTGGTTTTTAAAGTGCATAAGCAAAACACACATTAGGGTATTATCATAATGATTAGCACACGCTACTTTATAAATGATGCCAGACCAATTTGTGGATTAATACCACTCACCACCCTCATTGATGAAACATTGAGTTTATTTAAAGACTATACTTAAGTCCATGGTAAAAAAAAAATCAGTTATTATTTCGACAAAACTGGGAGTGGATCAGGGAACAAGTGTACCCGTGAGATCTAAAATAATAAATCACCTTGGTTAGGCAACATGGCTCCTTGACATCCCTGGTTAAGGTTTGCTATCAATACAGACACACAGAATATTACCGTCTACTACATGGCTCATTACATTCAGTCCGAATAAAGATTAAGAGAATAACAGGTCATGGCAACAGTTTAATCTAATATTTTGTGCCTACATTTAACAACCCCCCCAACAAACTGAAAAAAAAACAAAAACAAACCTCGTAGGGAGCGCAGGCTTGGGCCAAGTCTCTTCTACACTGTCAAATTTCTCCCATTCCTGCAATAGAAATATTACTGCATGAAGGGCCAATAAACCTAAAGCTTGGGTTTAATATTAAAGGGCAACCTGTAGCTAGAGATGAGCTAAGCTATGGCACATTTTGCATGATTTGAGTTTTGCAGCAGAACAGCCGGTTTAACAGAGGTGCAAAGTGTTTGGAACTTGAAGATGGATAGTTTCTGTTTCCGCACTGAATAGTACATTCGCATTTCGCAGAATTGATAGCCTTTGAATAGAACTGGAACAAAGACGACTAATTTATTCTATGGAGTGGTGTGGTTGGACTAGGACTGGAAAAAATTAAGATCAGGGGGTAAATGTATCAAGCTGAGAGTTCTCCGGTGGGCTTGAAACACCAATCAGATTACAGCTATCATTTGGTGCATTTTACAAAATGATAGCTAGAATATGATTGGTTGCTATAGGCAACATCTCCACTTTTCAAATCCGCTGGAAAACTCTCAGCTTGATACATTTACCCCCAAATGTCACCCGCAAAACATTCAAAATTTCACAGTCAAATGCAAAATAGACAGATATTTGCAGAATATTTTTGAAAATTTCACTCATCTTCACCTGTATCATTCAGAAAATGTATCACTCTAAAAGCATGGTCGATAAGCTAAGCTGGCCACATATTGTCCTAATGTCTCAATATAGTGGAATGCAGCCCCACAAGCACAGTACCTAAAATAACCAGATTGAGATGGATTGGATGATTATTAGATGAAAATGAATGCTATAAGTAGCCCCACTATAAGTTGGAAGTGATCCTCCCACTTATTCAGATTTCATGCAATATGGCCATGTGTGAGGATATCCCTGTTGCAGGCCCCAATAATGCAATTTTATTATGAGAGTTCTGAGAGTTCCATATGCAGCTCATTCTTAGGGTCATATTCAAATAGGTTCAGGCATCGCGGCTGCGCATGTGTCAATACGGTACCGCAACATTGCGGATTTCCGTTCACAACCCTATGGGGTTGCGGTACCAAGGATTACAATTATGGTCGGCTCCGACGTGTAGCCGCGATGCCCGCTCCTAATTGAATATGCCCCTTAAACTGAAAGGAGAGATATTTTCTTCAGGCATTATGTAAAAGCCGGATAGCACAACAATGTAATATATGTTCAAATGATGAAAAAGGAAATCTTCCCAAAGTGCCCCTCGATCATTACTGCCTGAAGGATTCCATTACTATCCCAAACAATAAATCAAGTATACACATGGAATAAACAATGGCAGTACCAGTGACAACACAAATACGATGCAAACAGTTCCTCCTGTCCAATGTGCATATGTAAAGTCCAAATCCAACTGCAGCCTGTAAAAAGAAATCTCTTTGTGTGGTTCTAAAGAATTACGTTTTTTAAATCCACGGTCTATGAAGTACTTGATTTTACACTTTAGCCGATGTATCAAACTCCAGGATTTTCATGCAGTGTGCACACAAAACACAATATTTATACAAATGATTTATAATGCACTAAGTGTGCAAAGTGCCACTCCCTTGTATTCCGTGATGCACAAAAACACCCGTCCACATGCAAAGTAAACTTGTGTATTGTAGGTCACCTCTATTTAAAATATGTCAGACTGACCCTATTCACGGGTCTTTCATGCACAACGGATTTTCAAACGCGAGTGAAACAAATAGGGCAATATGCTTATGCATACTGCAAAAGATCTGAATTATGATGGATTCAGAAACATTCATTCTTTAGAATCACACAAAGAGATTTCTTTCTACATGATGCAATTGGATTTGTACTTTAATATTTGGGCTTTACATATGCACATTGAAAAGGAACAGTTTGCATCGTTTTGTTAATGCCCCATTGTTCATTCCATGTGTATACTAAATCTAATACATGTTGTCATTCTCATGGCTGTACTGGAACTAAATTTGAAGATGGAAGAAAATACGGCAGCCTGCTATTCACAAGTAGAATTAGTGGGCAGTATAAAAATGTAGGATTTAAATCCACAGCAAAACCCGTAGTATGGGAAGACATTGTAATTTCACAAGCAATTAGAATGCAAACACAAGGAACCTACTTTTCTGGCTGTAGGACGAGCTCTTGCCATTGGCTTACTGTAAAGGCTCCCTACTGGTTTTTCAGCAGGAAGCGGTGGAGGAATCTGAAGTTCTTCGCATGCTGTGAATAGAAAAAACCATTAAACCACTTGATAAGGAAATGTATCACCTGTTCTTGCAAAAACTTTCCTCTATGCTTCAAAGTTCTTTCCCTTCATTTATATGGTTGATGGTAGAGAAAAAATGTAATGGTTACAATAACCTTAAGTGACTAGTGCTTCACGAAACCTGGTGCACAGGTAACTGTGCACAAAATAGCAACCTGACTGTATATTGTATGGTGCAGTTTAAGGGCAAATAGAATGATCTGTCTAGTTGCTATAAGGTACATTAACTTTTCTAAACAGTTCCCTCCCTTTGCATGTGTGTTCTGAAAGTTTAACCAATAAAAAGAAAAGATATCACAATTGTGGATGCCCAATGTATATAGGTCATAAATAGACATTTGTGGACCCATAATAACTGCTGATCTGATAGTTATGCCTTTGCATTCTGTGCAAACTACAACACAGCGCCCAATTTATCCTGATTTATGCGCTTGCCCTACCTTTCTTCAATATAATTGACTATACATAGGGTATAAGACATAACAAGGTGGTGAACAAGGTCAGAATGGGAGGAAATGGTGGATAAATATCACCTTCCATTACACACATGGCTGTTTTTCATCCAGGTATTGCTGGGTGCCAGAAAGAATCAGGTGTGAAACCTCAAATCCTGGCACTAAGTGGTAGATGGTTTCTGCCATAACCAATAATCAGTTTTTAGTACTCTAATTGGTGAAAGGCTGAATACGAGTAAGAGTGCTCAAAGACAAACTGAAGGACAGGTAAGTAAAATATTGGCATCTGCCGCGGACGGCCGCCACAGGCTTGGCTGGCTGTCTGCACCTTAAGCCCTGCCTTTCAATTAGTCATGCTGTGACTGAAGACATTTTATGGTGGACATGAGATATTATGATGGACATGTAAATGTATGTGGTGCAGAAACATCAACCTGGGAGGAAGACACCAGGGAGACTCTTGTGGTGTGCCCAGTGTGCCATGGCTAAAAACAGCCATGATAGAAGAACTAGGGGCACAATTTGTGTACATACTATTGCAATGCTCACTGCTTCCAAGTCCTGGTCCCCTGCTGTACATGCTCTTTAGGAAGATTCAGATGTGGTATTAACCATAGTGCCAGCAGCCACTGTCACTGGATACAAGGGGGCTTCCAGGACTTCCTATTGAGACAAGCCCCCGGAATATGTGGCAGACGCAGTTCTGTGTTTTGCTCATTTCAGAGAGATTGGTATTTAGTCACACTGATCCCTCAGAACGGAGAGCAGTTCATGAAGCTACCTGCTTTATATAAAGAATGCCGGGGCCAGGGGAAATCTGTATTGCATCCCAATGCAATGAAAATAAACTCTGCCTAATAAAAAGAAATGTATAAAACTAGGCAGAACGAAACCAGAACGATAAAACATATAACGTGTTTGTGGGAGACAGTGTAAATACATCTATTTACCAAAACACCAATGCTTAAATTAATATGAAAATAAAATGATGATGCCCATCCATGATCTGACGGATATTTTACTTGTATGTATCAGCACTGTTACTATTTCCTGGGTTATTACAGCCGTTACAGCAGAAAACCTAATAAAAACCATTAACAAGACAGAGAAGTCATGGCGCTGTTCAAGAGAGTGACCATAAATGTAATGATGATGTTGGCCAGTGTCCCAGTGCGAACGAGGGGAAGGATTGCGCAATGCTCACATTTCCCAAGCTTGCCAGAGATCCGGATGACTGTGGGTTTTCTCAGCAGTGCAGGCTGCTCCTTCTCAGCCTCGTCCTTGGAAAACAGCTGGAAGGGATCTGAGGAGAGAAATATTTTCTTTTGGCATCAGACTATCGCCATGTTATTAAACACTTTGTGCTTTGAATTGCACAATTAAAGCTGGTGACCTTCTTGCATACATAAACAATTATAAAAATAGACGAGACATTCAATAAAAAATGTAAATAAGTGTAGACAAATCTTTAGACAAAGATTAAAGATTAAAAAAATGTCCATTTTTCTTTTCTGAACCATTTCCCTTCCATTTATCAAAAATTCATGCAAGTAAAAAAAAATAAGGGGAAAAAAATAAAAATATGGGACACAATGAAACAACATGCAATAAGGTCAGACTGAAAAGGCTGATAAGTTTTCTATGTCTTAAGACTTATTTTATATTCTGAAATAGCCAATACAGGTGTCCAATAGAATTCATCCTTTCACAAGAATGCTTCATAAGTCAGCAATGTTCTTCGGGGATATTTCATTAGAAACAATAATAATCAAAAATCAAAATTTACATCAAGAGCTAAAGTGCTGCCTTTAAAGCCAAAGCTCCCAAGCAGGTTCACTACATTTAAAACAGTAAGTGGCTTTGTGGTCTATGTATAAAGTTGCATTGTAGAGATTGCCCAGACATCATAATGAAAAACAATTATGAAGAACTTATATGACTCGCACTTAGATATGGAATACCTAAAACAATATTTCCCCAAAAGGCACTTATTCCAAACACCTGCTTTTTTATATTGATCCGAATAATATGGAGATGTTCCATTTTCTTGCATTAGTTAAAATCAACTATTGATTTATCACCCTATACCAATAATATGTGGAAAAAAATCAGGGGAGTGTCTTATAACATAACAGTTTCACATTTATTGTTATATCCACAGATTATGTTAAAAAATCCCACAACCTCAAAGAAACTTGCAATAATTGTACACTAAATAAACATGCTATGATAAGCTAGATGTAAGGTCATATAAAATAATGTGGAAATACCCAACAAAAATAGTCAAAAAAGTAAATAAAAGTTCACATACCCAGTGTCAAAGATGACTGCAGCAGAGAAAATTCCATATTACCAATCCATGTAAATTTATTGTCACTTACTTTAGGATTACATCAATGAAGATCATTGTAGCAAAGTATCAATGGACTTCATTGATACAGTGTAGTTCATTCATAACCCGCGTTGGGTTTATATGCCAGTGGCCAAGCAGAGTTTTCTCATGCTCCAATCAACGGCAAGCTGTTCTGATTGGTTATTTGCGGACAGGCCCCTTTGTTTTAATTCCTGTCATCCAACAGGGTTTTATTTTATTTTTTTAACCATTGGATTACTTATGGATGAGAGAAAATATGGATTTGGGATTAGTAGTAAGATGGGAACAAGGGATTTGTGAGCTTTTATTTCTAATTTTGTATTATGTGTGTTTATTTATGATTAGTTCAGTTTGTGGAGCTAAAGATTGCAGAGGGTCCTGGCCGCCAGGGCATGCTGGCACCTATAGTTCTACAAATTCCCAATCTTTCACCGTTTAAGGCTATACACAACGAAACAGCAGATACATTTTATATGCTCATCTAGGTTATTTTACCTCTACAAGGGCCCCTCCACCTTCTTCAGGTGCAAGGATTATTCTTATTGCTGCACCTGAAAAAGCCCTATACAATGGTTATAGTTCTACATGTACCAGCATTCTGGCACTTGTAGTTCTACAAGCACCAGCTTTCCTCAGCAGTTAATATAGGCACAATTAGAGCGTATTTAGTTCAGCCACAGACTAACTCAATATACAAAAGAATCTGATTCGAAATGCGTTGGATTAACAGGGAGACCAGTGGATCTAGGATGGCCCGAGGATAAAGGCAGCTGTTTCCAGATTGTCCTATTGTGGATAATTTACCCCGATATGTCATATATGCTGGCCTTGATTGGCATTGAGGTACGCTCCTAGAAGCAGACTTTATTCTGTGGATTTTACTGATTTTATTGATTTATGTACAATAAATGGTATTACACTATGATTTTATCTTTGTGCATATGTTCCATTTTTGGAGTCTAAAGTGGAGGCAGAATTTGAATTCCCCATTAGGAGTCTGTCTGATGTGCTTGATTTAAAGACACCTGCTCTAAATAAAGCCCAACATATGTATACGATAATAAAATGGAATTAAAATAAACGTAGAACCATTATGCTATGTAAACCTACCATGAATACTTTTATACACATATAATGTTACATTGGGTGATTGGAGCGAGTGCCTTTGTGATTGAAAATATTTGAGATAAAGTTGTGAAAGTACTTGAGAGAGTAAATAAACCCTATATATACCTATTTACAGATGTATGACCCGATATACAAAAAGGAAACAAAAATGTCATTAGGAAGTGTCATGTTTTTTCCCAAAGGATAACCTGCCCATCATATTCCTGAAAGTGTACTGTCATTTCTAGAGGAAATTGCTGAAACTGAGGCAAACAGCTAATGGGGGAAAACAAAAAGTTATTTATTGTGCTTCCTAGTGTGTGACACTCCACCAACAACATGAATGAGAATAACGATCAGAGTTCCCTAGCATCCTATGCACAACAGATGAAAAATAATTAAACCCATTTATTGGTAGAATGCATTTCTACTGATTCTTACCAGCAATTGCCTTTATATCATTATTGACATCTGGAGTGGGTAGCGCAGGAGTTATAATATCGTCATCAAAGCTGATCAGGTCCAATTCACCCATTGATTTGCTCTGCATTACTGGTGCAGGGGGTCTGGCTGCAGGCGGTTCTACTGTGTTAAATACTTTGGCTTTAGAAGCTACAGACAATTTCGGAGCAGGGATGAGGGGTTTGGCTCCTGCTGGTATGGCGGCAGGGTGGTCGGGCTGCATTGTTTTCCTGGGCAGCATAGGCCTTGGAGCAGGAACTGGGACCTTCCTTTCAGAATCTTTAGCACTGTTACCAGACAAAGATGTCCCAAGTAGAACATCAGGGAACTCATTACTGCTACTTTTCAAGAGACTTGGCTTTGGTTTCTTTGGCAGGTCTGGTTTGATTGCTCCACCAGTATCTTGTAATCCATCTCTTTGTGTAAGTTTTGGTTTGTTGTCTTTCCCAGGGTCCAGTTCACCAGAAGTCATGTTAGATAATGGTTTTGGAGCTAATGTAGGCTTACTGGTGACAGCGCCCCTAGTGTTGATAGAACGGGGTGCAATTTCTGGTCTTCGAGGATGTTCTGAACTTTCAGCTTGAGACTCAAATGCTTTAATCCTCGACACAATACTATTTTGGCTTCTTTCATGGCTCATATTGTTCATTTCAAATAATTCCCCCAGGAAATGATCATCAAAACCTGAACAAGACCGACTGAGTGGAAGGTCTCCCTCAGCTGCAGCCTGGAAGAACACTTCACTGCTCCCTTGATAGACACTCAGATAACCGTTTCCTGCAGGTTTAAGATTTGATTTTGTCCTTGGTCTTGGCACGGGGTATCTGGTGACATTTGTGTCTTCGTGTCGGGTGCTAGTCCCAGCAGTGTTACTTACTGCTATCTGTAGAGCACTGTCCTGTACATTGCTTGTCACAAAAGATAATGGCTGGCGGGGTCTCTCTGTTATCCTTTGCACTAATGATCAAAAGAAAGCATTAAAAAAATAAAATGAGTTAAAAAAAAACAAAAAAAAACCTTTTAATAAAAAAAAAATGGCAGCACATGTGTTATACACAGAAATGAGCAAAAAGTGTCACTTTCAACACAACCATTGTGAGGATCACTGCTAAACAATTTAATAAATAGTAAGAAATGGAAATTATATTTTAGGCATGGTGTTCCAAATTACGAAAAAAAACCCTTGGTCGGAAAACCCCATTGACAAACATAGGGTTATTTTCTGTATATCCCAAAACCTATGCATACAATTTGGAATGATAATTCTATTCTTGCTGAGCAATACAAATCCTTAAATATCTGGAAAATGTTTTGCTTAACAGATAATAGAATAAAGAGACGTGGCAGCTCACTCCTATTATTCTATTTGTGTAGCTACATAGTTCACATGTATAGAGGTAAAATAATAGTAAACCCTACCTTTAAATAGAAAATATTTCCTCTTAAATAAAAAACAGACTGCAATCTGTCTGCACAGAGCACGTTATTACCCACATACGGACACCATGTGTAACAACCATTTTCTCTTGTAAAAGACAATGCATATTTGTTGCCCCCTGGCAGGGCCCTCTTAAGAACATCTTGGGCCCCCGAGCACAGCAGTGCACCGGGGCCCCTATATATACCAAAAAAATAAAAATGATTATATATATGGGCCCTGCAGCCCAGGGGGCGCCCGTCGGAGGCAGCAAAAAAAAAAAAAAAAAAAAATCTGGAAAAAAAAAAAAAAAAAAAAAAAAGACAATACTTACCTTGCGGTCAGCTGGCAATCCGGCTCCCTCCATGGTCTCCTCCTCCGTCGCACTCCGAAATGGATGTCGGGCGGGTGTGATGACGTCACGCCCGACATGCACTGCGAGCGTCGTACGGAGGAGGAGACCATGGAGGGAGCCGGATCGCCGGATGACCGCAAGATAAATATTGTCTTTTTTTTTCCTGCCTCCGACGGGCCCCCCTGGGCTGCAGGGCCCCCGGGCACCTGCCCATTGTGCCCAATGGGAAAGACGGCCCTGCCCCCTGGTCCCCTTTTCCAAGTTAGTTAGCATGTAAACTAGGCAAAGGTAGAAGCATAGTTGTCAACACCTCCAGATTTCCAGGGACAATCCCATGCTATACAGGTTTTGCTCTCCCTGGTAATGTCTTGTTTTTTAAACAGTGATTAAATACCCAATACTACTTCTTCCTCAGGATATGCCCTTATCCTGGATACTCTGTACGTTGGGATATGTTGAAGAGGACTTAAAAAAAAAAAAAAAGAATTCTGAGAATTTTATTGATTAGAATGATCTAGTACAATTAGCGCTACGGAATTTGCTGGCACTATATAAATAAATGTTGATGATGATGATGATCTAGTACACAGTTGTCCTTTGTTGTTGTAGGTCTCTCCCACCAACATACTGCATCCTTTTCAGGACTGGGACTTCAACAACTAGTGAGCTCTATTCCCAGAGCATACAAATGGAAACATTACCTTGTCTCTTAGTTTGGATGCTACTGACCCAATGAAGTTGGATTTTGATAACATACCTGTAATTGTGGCTTGTTCACAAACAACAGGCTGATGAATTACATTATTGCCTGGCCCAGTGCGATCTTCTTCCAAGTGAAAGTCAGTCTGTGTTGCACACGTTGTTGTCCGCCTGGGCTCAGCATTAGAACTGCTTGTGGCTACCTGTACTTGGTTGATTTCTTTAATGACCTGTTCATAGGATGGCGGCTGCTGCACAAATAGAGAATGGAATTAATTCATCACAATCCACGTATGGGGATGCTAGCAGTATGATGTGCAGCGCACACATTAAATATAGATGTGTTTTCACTTGTGCTTTAATTAAGGGTTACACTAAAGAAATATGTAGTTGTATTTCAATATTACACACCAGAACTGATATTTGCCTTACCGTATTTAGTAGAACTGTATTACAAACATATTTGATGGCTAGATTTAAGTGGCACTGTTCAAATCAGATCGATGACTACCAAGATTTTTTAAATGGCTGATTAAACAGTAATTTATTATATGCCCCAATGTTCGTTCACAGTACCAAATAACAGAAAAAAACAACTGACGTATTGGATATGTAAGATTGGATGGACTTCCCCAGATATAACAAGTAGGACAGTGAATGACCTGATATATTGCTTTCTTAGAGAAAGATAACAACAATTCACTTAAATATCAAGTGTTATACAAGTGACACATTGTAACCATGCAGAATGTGCACATCGTTTATCACTCTATTTGATATATATGGATTAATTTGTGTCGTGTATACTCCCACAAGAGATCCTATATCAGTGTCTTTCCCTTTGGAAATGTTATACGGATTCTGATCGGCTCCATCCTAGGGTCCATTCATTTTTAATTCTATACTTTCCAACACTACATTCTTTTTATATTTTGCTTTTTTTATCCGTGTGGTATATCTATATGTACCATTTTTAACGCATACCAATAAAAACTATATGTATTAATTGATTATTTGTATGTACCTGGAGTGCTTGTTTAGGTCATTACCCTCTCTTTCCCTTTCTCTTTGAATAATAAAAACTTATAAAGTGATGTATTGTTTTGTTAATGTACACGACCAATTAAAAAGATGGCACTAATTCACCAAGAGTATTGTTATTATGGGAAGAATGACTGACTGCTCCCGGTTGTACTATGGAGTTTTCTTTAAACATTCCTTTAGTGCACACTGACATTTGGTAGCAGAGGATTAAACACTAGCTTAAAAATGGACAGCCGACAATTGCCAATATTTAGTATATACACACACACACACAGGATAATTGTAATGTGCTGTGCAAAAAAGAAAATAATTACTACATGCAGTATGGATAAAAAAATACTATGCATATCAGACCAAATAATCCAGCATATCATATAACCCAACGTCCAACAACTACAGTCCAATGTCCAGCACATAAAGTTGCAGTATACACTATACACCGGCAGCCTAACCATGATACCATCTTTAAGACCCGCTATGCCACTATATTACATTCCCTCCACGCTGCCACTATCTCGCCCTTAACACTACACTACACTCACACACCAAGGAATGAGAAGCAAATTCAAGTCTGCCATTAGTTACAACTAAGGTTGTCTGCTTGTTAAACCATTTGCTTGTATTTTCTTTATGGTATACTCTGCTCAACGATGGGACTGCATGAGTCGACAGGTCTGCCTATACTTTTCAATCATAAATATATTCCTGAAATTGTTTAATGATAAATAGTGAATACATTTTTTTTTTTTTTTATAAAAAGTTAGATAAATGCTGATGAATTCACGATGAACGGGTACTGACCTCTGCAGGATGGGAGTCACTTGGTCTCCACTGTGGTGGGGGTGGTGGAGGGAATCCTAAGCCCCCTGGAGGACCACCATGAAACCAAGATCCAGGACCAATAGGCTCAGCAGCAACAATGGTGATCTCAGGACGTCTGGAGAAAGAGAAAGTTAAAACAGATGTATAAATATATATGTATGATGGTGGCTTAAGCAAACTACGGTCTTTAAAACTTCAAATATTTGTGTCGTTGACAATGGTGTGAATTACCAACATAGTGTAAAAGTGCCGTAGCCCACAATAATCAGACACATTGCTTTCATTAGTAAAACATGCACTGGACAAGAACACCTGTAAAATTCATATAGTTTAGTACACATTTATAAAGAATAGTTAATCACCCCCAGTATGGGTTTCTTAGTTTCTTTTTTAAAACTACTAGACTAATTATTGAATCTGTTTCGCTTCTTCTCCTGTGCATATAATACCAATAGTATAAGGGAGGAGTTGCTAAATAAAGTGAAAAAGGAGATCTATAAAAAAGTGAGGCATTCTGGAATACAGATAACACACAATGACTCACATTTTTCAGTAAGTTTTTGTCATCATCAATGTACAACCATAAGAATGGTTTTCAGGCAGTACACTCGCGTCATGTTCCGTTTGGAATGCAACGTCAGTAGCTTTTGATAAGCTGCTCGGCTGAAGTTACCTAGGCCATAGATACCACTATTTGTCACTTAGTGATAATATATCTATCTATCTAGTGCATAATGTGTAGACCCTTATTCAAACAATAAGCAGGAAAAACTTGGACTTTTGTCAACATTTGTAGACACACACACATACACAAAAGAGGTTGCTGCTCCTTTAGTTTTCCTCATCTACCAATTCTTTGGCTTTGAAAAGATTGGCTATTGGTAAAAGGCAACAATTTCTTTAAAAAACAAAACAAAAAAAACTATACACCCAACTGGATAAGTTGTTAGAATTAACGGCAAACAATGGAAGTCTGCTTCCACTCACTGGATATTTAATATTATGGGAATAAACTAGACATCCCCTAGAAATGCTCTGTCTTAATAAAGTTCTGCTGTCTGTAGAGGAGACAAAGTGTGTTCTTTGTTTATATTATATATAAAAGCTGGAAGAGAGAACATAGGACATACAATAGCATACAACTTGTAATTTCTAGAAGCAATCTTCAGACTTTACTTTTCTCTGCCCAAATACTGATTTCTCAAAGGATTAGGGACAAATAAGCAAGTTCGCAGAAGTGTCTACACAAGTCAACACAAGGTATTTTTTAATACGTTTCTATTACCAGACAAGCCTAAGCTGTGCAGTAACAAGATCAATCCTTTTACTTCCGTTGCTTTAAAACTCATATATTATACTGCAAAGAACATCACATCCCCTTATTTCTATAGCTTTGACCCAACCCCACCATGAACGGGATTATACCAAGCTGCACATTAAGGGAGAACAATCTATTCCTTTGATTCTAGAGAACCACTTGTCCAAGACTGCAATTGGTTCCTGTTCTCATAATTGACAATATCCTCTCCTTTGTGCCGCATCACATCTGAGACACTTCCTCCAGAGCCTGTAAAAAGATGCCCCCTAGCACTGCCAACAAACGTAGTGACGTCACAGAGTCCTCCCCGAGCTACAGGAACACTGCCAAGGCCAGCAAATGCCATCATTTTACATTGTGGATGTTTAAACGCATATAAAATAAAGCTATTAGATGAAGTATGAGTAATTGGCCTTTTAGCAGCTAAGTAGACTGCAACCTTATTGTAGCTACCACGAAGCATACCTCTTTATACTACATACTCACTGCTGTTAAAATCCTGCATTTAACATGCATAACCCAATTTAAGAGCACTGTACCAAATGAAAACATAAATATTTGTGGTTTCACATATGTGTGTGTATATATTCCCACACACACCGAACACGTACATAAACACAATGCGGCTTATATGTATTTTTTAATTTTTTTTAAATTGCATGTAGCCTTAGGGTTATATGGAATATAGAAATGATGGCCAACAGTACCTTCTATCTCTTTGCTGATCACTTTGTGCAGTAGTCCTGGAAGCTGCAAGAAAAATCGATTTGTTATTATGATAAACATGTGTCATATATAAATAATAAATGTATCACACTAATTGAACACCAATTATAATATGTTTAATACAAAGTAATCAATTACAAGACATTTTTAAGAACCTATTTAAAAAACAAATAAAATAAAAAAATATCACAAAACAAACAGTATAAAATTATAAAAGTGTAAAACTCACTACTATTGACTTAGGTTCACCACGCATCCATTTAGCCAGACGGATATAGGTCCATCCCCAACTAATTCCGTTTTGTATTTCTCTTTTCAGCACCCATAAGATATTTATAATAAAGTAGAAGGCAGTGGTTCTGTGTTGAACTCATAGAATCTCTCCTTACAAGCATTTATATGCAAATCTACTGACAACTTTCTGATGCAATGGGCTGGTCACAAATAATTATCTAGAAAACTTTTGTGGGGGCATGTCCCTCCGGGGTATTCCCTGGTGGGCCCCGATGTCTGACGCCTCCGACCTCTTCCGTGTGTAGGAGGAGCAGGTGCTTTTTAAAAAATAAAATAAATACTTAATCGCAGCGGCGGCGCCCCTCCTTCCTCCTACTCCGCTTGCTCTGGACGTCAGGCGTGATGGCATTACGTCACGCCCGACATTCAGTGAGGAGTGGCGCAGAGAGGAGCCTGCAAGCAAGTCAGAAGAGAAGAAGAGAAGAAAAGGAATGAAAGAAGCCAATAGAAAGGCAAGTAAAGGAATGGAGGCAAGGGGGGGGGGGGGGGGAGGCAGGTGAATGGGGGGGAGCAGCAAGGAGGGCGCAGTGTTATTATAAGGGGGCCCAGTGTGGTGGTGATGATGAAGGGGCAATATAGTGTGCGTGTGTGATGGCAGCACAGGGGGCTTGTGGCAATGTAGTGTGTGTTGTGTGTGTGTGTGATGGCACAGGGAGTTTGTGGCAATGCAGTGTGTGGTTTGTGTGTGTGATGGCACAGGGGGTTTGTGGCAATGTAATGTGTGGTGTGGTGTGTGTGTGTGTGTGTGATGGCACAAGGGGCTTGTGGCAATGTAATGTGTGTGTGAGAGAGAGAGAGGTAGGTGGTGCTCCTTTGTTTGTGGGGTGATGGTGGTGCAATTTAATTTAATAGTGGGGACTTAATTTAAGATGGGGTGGTTTGGGGGCTATTAAATGAATGTGGGGGTGAGTTTGGGGAGAATGAAGTCTATTAATCTAGTCTATTAGCCTAGAATTAGTCTATTAAATGTGAACATGAATTATTTAATGGCAGCTATGGTTGTGGAAAATAGGCATATTTATTAAATGTATACACTATTAAATTTATTGCTGGGGCTGTTTGGAGGGAGGGAAATAGGTTTATTTATTAAATGGGAAAACTATTATTTTAACGTTGGGACCGGAGGAAGGCCTAAGTATAAATCGTGGGTCTTATTGATTTAACGCCAGGGCTGGTTAGAATTTTCTAAATGGACCCATTATTTTTCCCCCCTAACAGTGCCCCCAACATTCCAGGATCCAGACAAGCTGCAACTAAAGAAACCAGCAGCCACAGGTGATGAAAGTGAAAAGAACAGGTAGGAGAGAGCAGGACAGTCTGTCAAATGTTCTGAATCTAGAGGGACAATCCCGATTTTTGGTGACTGCTCTGCCCAATCTAAGGGACAGGTCAAGACTGTGTACTCTTTATATACACACTGCATTCTTTATATACTACACTATGGTGCTAGCTGTTCTTCGTGGGCTTACCACACCCCCTCTAGTGGTTTGGTAATGCCTCTCTAGCGGCTGGTCACACCACCTCTGGTGGGACTCTACCACTGTATTCCCCCTGTAGGCCCTTCATGCCCCAGTCCGAAACTGGGCATGTCTGTAAACACAGTATAACCAATCTGGAAAAATAAAAATCACTCAGGGGGTTGCAATATATCTTAGGCAACTTTTTTTTTAAAAAGGTATAATGAACAGGAGTCAACTAAGGATTGCTGTATACAACACAGCAAACACATGCATCTCCAGATGTTGACAAACTGCAAGTCCCAGGATCCTGAGACTTGTAGCGTAACAATAATAGAAAAGACACTGGTTGCAATACTTAGTTCCCTGATCTCTCCCAGCACCTTTTTTTCATGTTTTTCATGAAGTAGGGTCAGAGATGGATACTATAAAGTCAAGGACAGAAAGGCAGATTTTACTAAATGTTAATTGAACAAAAAGCACACACTCCCCACTCACCCGTTTAAAAGATGTATTTTTTTTTTAACGTTCTAGCATTCTGTTCCTGTTTCAATGTAGCACAGCAGCAATAGATCAGGCAGTAGTAGTATAGTAGAGCCCGACAACCACAGGTGCCAGATTCCCAAAATATTGGGGCCTGAATATGCAAATTGCATTATCATACCTCCTGCACTTGCCCCTTGGACCTTAAGTAAGCAAGTATGGTATAAATATACACCCACCCTAACACTCACAGATCTTTCAATACTCAATTTAAAGTATCAAACCAATTATTAGCATATATTACCAATATCTAAACTTAAAAAACACAAACCTGTAAATAACTGACCTGACACTTTTGGAGTCTCCAGTGGGAGAGTTGACAATTAGGCCAT
Organism: Mixophyes fleayi; assembly: GCF_038048845.1. Classification (NCBI taxonomy): domain Eukaryota; kingdom Metazoa; phylum Chordata; class Amphibia; order Anura; family Limnodynastidae; genus Mixophyes; species Mixophyes fleayi. The sequence goes on along the minus strand of NC_134402.1, from coordinate 103,362,909 downwards.
AGGAAAAAAAACCTGTGCGTAGCCCAGTATCAAATGTATCCCCACTTGCCCTTCAGCAAAGTGGGATATGACCCTTGTCACTGTGGGCGAATTATGGCCCAGGAGTTCAGTAAATAAGGAGCTCTTCTCCTTTGGGATCTGAAGACATTTTGCTTTACATTTTTTATGCACATAAATAAAATAAAATAAAATAAAAATAGTTTTTGTTGCTTCAAAGTTTGTGGCAACATGTAATGCCTTCTCTAGCCCAGGGAGTAGTTTTTCCTTGTGTTTAGTGCCCTTATTATGTGACCTCTAATGAAATCAACTGGGCAATCAGAGTTACCCCCTTCTATTGGCTCTCCTGACTTTTTAAATATTTCATACAACAGCTTGCTATGCAAAGTTATTGTGGAGATTACAAAGAGTTTCAAATATGTCTCTTATTTCTGGTTTCCCTTTGTGTGCTGCAGATAGCTCTCCACTAGCAGAACTCAATCAGTGTTTATCACAATCTACTTGCCTTATGCATATAAGCATATATGTTGCATTTTGACGCTCAATCTAAATGTCTGCATCAGGTCCTACAAATTTAAATTGCAGCAGTTCCTTCCCAGTTTCTCCTGTGTCTAAGGCAATATGTGTACAACCCCACTTCTAGCACTATGTATTGTTTTGTGACTACTTACAGACTGCAGCTTGTCTCTCTGCACTTAGTAACTTTTAGTCTACCTGCATTACTACAGAGTGTCCTTGTCAGACATCCATAAAACAGCAACTACAGGTTGTATAACAGAAACCGACTGAAATACCCAAGTAGATTTTATAGGCTGCAGAAGCTGCGAAGGGACACAATTAGCAACAAAATACAATAATATAAACAAAATATAATAATATTGACCCTATATCAAAATATATTAAACGCATCACAAGTAAAAAAAGTGATTAACAAATTAAACAGAACTCACTTCTCTTAATGACGGCTCTTATTGATTGAAGAGGTCCTTGTCTGTAAAATAGAAGTGGTATTGGTTACTTCACATGTACACAAAGAATCTTACAACTACACACAAACTGACTCTGTGCTTGCATACTTTCTATCATTAAAAAAGAAAGGGCAGTTCCAATATCTAAAGCCAGTTTACTTTGTTCCTGCCAGTACTGTAAAGTAATCTCATGATCCCACCCTTTTCCAGCCCTCTGTAATAAAAACCAGAGTCTTGACAGAGCGGCTGTTCCATAGAAGTACAATGTATTGTTATTGAGGGAGAAGAAAAACACAACAAATGCACAGCTATATGAAGATGCAGAAACAGTCCCTTTATTGCCACTTCATCCTAAACTGTCAGAATGTGAACGTCAGACCCTCTACTAAAGCATGGAGAAGCTGATTTATCTGTTTATCTGCAACTGTGCTTCTATTCTATTCAATTCTCCAGACGACTGTTCCCATGGGACTCAGGCAGAACTGAAAACACACATCATCCACTGAACTTAAGAAGAAGCATAAACAAGAAGTTGGCCACGTACACAGTTGAGGATTTTTTTTTATGGGAGAGATGAATATGTCCATTTTTCCCACTATATACGTACACATATATTTTAATATGTGCAAGCAAGTTGTCCAGTCAATGTACAAAAAGTTATAACAACAATGCTAGCACGACGTTTAGCAAGTAAGAAGTTCTTCCTTCTCTTCAGAGATTCTTAAAGCAATAAGAAACCTTCTCCAGCTACATTATGACCAGGATTCAGAGGCTTTGTTTCTTTGCAATGACATCTTCAATAGTAGGTATATGCACCGGGTGCTCTAGATTCCCCCTACACTCCAAAACCATACTGGTAATTTAGAGGTTAGGGCAGTGGATTCCAAACTTTTTCAGTTCAAGGCACCCTTAGGGTCTCCAAAAAATTTTCAAGGCACCCCTAAGCCAAAATAATTACCAAGTAGTCCCCCGCCTTGCTTACCACTGTCCGTGGACGAGGCACCCCAGTGATATCGCCATGGCACCCCAGGCGCACAGTTTGGGAACCACTGGGTTAGGAAATTTACACTGTAAGCTCCAATGGAGAATGGACTAAATGATTCAATATGAAAAGTTCTGCGTAATACGGTGGCGTTATACCAATAAAAAATAAGATTATTTTGCACTATTTTTTCTACACCTATAACCGTAAACAACGGTAACGAAAGGCACACACTTTATCTGCTAATTGCAAGAGTAAATATTTAGATTTTCTGCTAAAAACATTAAAACATGAATTGTTTCAGAATTTGCACCATTAATCTGAAAGATTATTTACTTTTGTCCTGAATTTCTGTTGAACTTCCTAGATTTTAAACAAACAAAAACAACACAACACATACTGACATTTTACTTGGATACAATGTAAAAGAAACAAAACATTCTGAGAAAGGGAAAGTATCCAAAAATTATACATATTAAAGTTTAACAATCAATTGTACAGTCATTTCTAGATTAAACAAAAGTCAGCAGCGGAACAGTGAGATAATGGAGAATTTTGCAAAAAGCGTGATAAAGCTGTAATAACATTTTGCAGTCCCCACATGTTATCCATTATGTTCTGTTAAGAATTGTCAGCATGTGTATCATTCTCGAAACAAGCCAAACCACACCCGTCACTCCAGGCCCTTAGAAGAACACAATTGCTATGTTCTGTATACTCATCAGCAATGCAAGCAACTTCAGTAAACTAAATATGGGAATATTTCTCCGGTTTAAAACATAAAAAAAATAAACTATGTACACCACAATGAGCTCGCCACATACAGAAAAACAGGTAATAATTAAAGTAATACAAAAAAAAAAGGACTCTAGTGTCTACTTCTGGACAGGTATGGGCATCATGGTGGCGTAATGGTTAGCACTTCTGCCTTACAGCTCTGGGGTCATGAGTTCAATTCCCGACCATGGCCTAATATGTGTGGAGTTTTTATGTTCTCCCCGTGTTTGTGTGGGTTTCCTCCGGGTGCTCCGGTTTCCTCCCACACTCCAAAAACATACTGGTAGGTTAATTGGCTGCTAACAAAATTGCCCCTAGTCTCTCTGTCTCTGTTTGTGTGTGTGTGTGTGTGTGTCTGTGTGTGTATGTTAGGGAATTTAGACTGTAAGCTCCAATGGGGCAGGGACTGATGTGAGTGACTCTCTCTTACAGCGCTGTGGAATTAGTGGCGCTATATAAATAAATGGTGATGATGATGAGGTATCAGGAGGTGATAGGGGTTACATTTCCACAGGTTTGGGCAACTTTGTGAAAACAGGAAATGACTAATCAGATATGTCTAAGAGCAATATCAATTCTGATTTTAAGCAAATCCTGTTCACTGTGAATAATCATAGTCCTAATTGAAGATTGGACAGCGAAGTGAAATGTGGGTTAACAAATGAAACCTGCAAATGAAACATTACTAAGATGTGAAGATTCTTCACCATGACATTGGCGATAACATTCACTATTTTGGCAACACATGAACACACATGGGGGAATTCAATTGTAAAAAAATACGCCCCTGGTGCCTCCAGAACAGCCAAGAGACACATTGCGCAATTTTTTTTTTTTCAGAAGCAACGCTCATTTTTGCTCGCACCCCATAGAGGTGTGACCAAAAATGAGCGTTACTTTTTACCGTAGGAATGGTAAAAATGCACGCCCAATTGAATCTGCCCCTATGCAGTAAACATAACATACATAAAACGGAGGCTATATTGGAGGAAGAAGAAACCAAAAGCAGAGGTGAGCAAAATGATGTTGAATTGAGAAGCCAATCAGATCAACCTGCAGCAACTAAGGAGCCAGGTAAGAGAAGCATGAATAGACATGAACAGAAAGGACTCCCACAAGCCAGGCACCAGCAGTTGCTAGGCACAGTGTTTACCTGGCTGCTGGGATTTGTCTTTTTATAGAATCAGGAACGCAGGTGGAGGTGTCTTAGAGCTTTAAGTACTAGCTCTTGTCAAAGAAATAACAAGCCATACAAATGTATTTATCACAAGAATATAAATAAAGATATTTCTTAAGAAAAGATAGCAACTATCACTCAATACTGGGATATACGCACAATGTGAGCCATTATGAAAGCATGGAGTCCATTTAGGGTATAAATATTGTTGAAATTGGAGTTTATTTAGTTCAATAAGATTCCTTACAGCCACAGACAACTATTCACCTATTGCAGATACAACACTTAATTTCTAATACTTACAATAGTACAGTTTTTTTTTAATGCAGTCATTAGAAAAACTAACTAGCATTTGGATCTCACTTGAAGTTCACAATAAACTTCTACAATGTGTTTTCCAGCGATGATTACTAGCTAGTAATCGTGGTAAAGGGTAGGGTGACAATAAAAACAATTGCACTAGTGCATGTAATTAATGGCAGCAGGTATAAGGCCTTAGGGCAGTCCTTTGGCAGCATTAAGAAGAAATGGGATGAAATAGCACTTGTAGGGCAGTTCCCCAGACACCACAGCCCCTCTAACAATCCCACAAGCAGGCTGGGAACATAACATGCAGTCTTGTAGGTGTAGAACACCAACCAGACATTAGCTGTTCTCTTCCATCCTGGAGCTGATTGAAGATACATGTGTCAGTGTAATAGCTTTCAGCATCTAAAGGAAGAGACCGCTTTCTTTCTTGTGTGTGAAACAAACATTTGCTGCACGATTGTAGGAAAGTCCCTGTTTTAATGGCCAGACTGAAGCTTGCTCTCTCTACAGTATAGTCCACCTTGACACACTAACTCATGAAACTGCCCTTACAAAAGGAGCACAACTGTGCAATAATAGGTAATTATTAAATTTAATTGTGTAATGTCACCTTTTTGTTGACAAAATTGGCAAATACAGTTTAGTGATTCTTTATGTTTGGCATTCAATGTAAAGTATGAATACAAAAAGGTGATGTAAAGCCGCATTAAACCCTAACAAGGAGGGAGCAGAGCATTATAGATCTGTTATTAATATCACAGCATGGGGCGAATAACTGGGGCAGTGTGACTTTTGGTGGCAGTGTATGCTGCGGACTAATGAGAGGCTGCAATCACGGTCATTGGCCCCTGCTCACTTCTGCAGCCATTTGAAAGAGGTGAACAGAAACGTTCACCACCTTAGGAGGTTGTTCAGCTTTAAAATGTAATCTAAAAATAGTATATATATTATCACAGTTTAATGTCATAGACGCCACTGTCCCTAATTTCCAGTGACAGTCCCAGGACTTTGTCACCTGAAAAGTTATTAATATTTAATATACAAAAGCATAATAATATAAGTGTTAAGACATAAACCGATATTATGGTGGCTGCAGTGCTCCAAGGTCCACTCAGAAGGAACCGTGTGTCATGTGCTTAGATTCACTTGAAACTGGTTCTAACTATATGAATACAGTCCAAAAATACGACGGAGTGTATTCTGGATTCACAGTCTTATGACAACAGCCGGATATCATGTCTGTTTCTAATAAATCTATGACAACGTAAAACACTGGAAGAGTCTCTTTAAATGTCTTCCGGAAAGATAGGAAAGCAATTGTGAAACACAGTATAAAGTGCTCCTCTACTACCTAGACAGTCAGTATTCTGCAGGCACTGACGGAGGATCTTCTGTGCAGTCTGACCACAGTACCAAACCATCCAAGGTGCACCTGAAGGAGGGGGGGGGGGTCTTTCCTGAGGACAGCTCACCAGACGGTGTGTGGTTGATTCCTACAGGCCTTGCACCCTGAGGGTGAAGCAGTGTTGCTGCATTTGTACCTATCTCTAGCAATACACAGTGCCTGTCTTTAGTACCAATCTTAACTCTGGCTTTTATTAGGCCTATGGAACAGTACACGTATAGAGTGCCAGAGTAAAGCTTTGGATTGACAAACTGACCATTTATGGGAAGAGGCAGGGCCTGTGGTGATGTGCCAGGGGTGGTACAATGTGCCACATACAGAGAACCCTAGTTACACCACATGATAAGTTCCTGCATGGTTCCTGCTGGCCTTGTTATGGTCCTTTAGCCTGCACGGAGTAGTTTGCTTATTTTAAGCCTTAAACAAATGTTGCATTGCTAAAATACTTTTCAGTAATAGGACACCTCCAACAAGTCCTGAAGTTTTCTAGCTTAACGGGCCAAATAGAGCACTGCTAAAGATACCAAATTATTATGTAATTTAAACTCGAAGAAGAGTCAATATAGAATAAAATTATATGAGCTAATAGCTCATATAATTTTATTCTATATCACTGGGACTTCAAACTTCATTTTCCCATGCTGCTCATAACTACTGTTATGTATGACGTCCTCACTTTTTATTTACCCTCTATATTAGCTAGGTAAAATGTAACTAAATTAATCTAACTGCTATAAGCTGCATAGGGTAAGCATATGTTATTAAAATGTAATATTCAAACATAAAAATGTTAGTGATAAATTCTCTATGGCAAAGTTCTGGATAGAGCAGAACCATCTTGAAGTTGAAAACAATGGGCCTACTGCACGTAGCGTGATGCTTAAAATACGGGAGCAAAATTGGTTACAAAATTGCATTTTCAATTAACTAAAATCACATACAACTCAGCACCATCTCTAGTATACAATGTACAGCCCCAATGGTGGTGGCCAGTACCCAAAGCAGAACCTAATGGCTAGTATACAAAGATAAGTGTCACCAGTTGTTCATAAATCATACTCATTGTTTACAATGTGGTCAGTTATTTAATTAATTTACATGCAAAGGAAATCGCATTCTCGACCGTCATTATCAAGTAAAACCGATACCTACACCTGCACATTACTTGAAGTCTCAGCCCAACATAATGTTTGCACCACTACATTGCACTGCATACACAACTGTGAGACGAAACCCATAAATAAGACACAGATGTTGGAAAGCATCGAGTAACAAAGAGGGAGGGTCTCTAATCTGATGTGATCTCGTCACTGTGGGAGACATGCTACAAGCAAGGAGGAGGTGGGAGATGGGGATGAACACAGGACTGTGATTAGAATGGGATATTTTTTTTAATTGGAATGTGTGGGGGTGAGGAACACTAAGAAGTAATGTTTTGTTTTCCGTTATTTGTTTTTGGATGAGAGCGAGAGAGTATTGAAAGGAAACTTTCCATTCCATGTCTAAGCTTACTCAGGAATACAGTTTAAAAGTGTCTTTGTCTAATATCTAGCGCCATTTCAATCCTCCAAACACACAATCTGATGGCAAATAGGGCCAACTAGTCTTCTTGTTATACCCCCCCCCCCAGCTCTCAATTCTAAGTTCTTAGAACTGTTGTACATTTACCCCAAGCATTATGCGAGTTACTACAATATCTGCTGGGAGACTACTTCATAGATGTATCATACAATTGTATGACTGCTCCATCCGAAAGTAGGATGTGTGAGGGTCACAGAAAATTTCCATTGTGAACGGAACCAGGTGTTAAGAAATCAGTTATCTACAGTATAAAAGGCGGTGAGACTTTCCATATAGCAGCCTATACCCATAACCAATATACAGGGACCCTTTACACTTAAAATACGGAGCTTCGGGCCCACAATGTTCATCTTCAAAAATCTATACAGTGTAAAGAAATAGATGCTAATAAAAGCTAATAAATATGTTACATTCAGCATAAATAACAAAATTCTAATCTGCAAACTCCATCATTAAAAAAGTCAAAATAATTAAAACAACAGAACTTGTGAAGAAGTTTACAATCCTAGTCACCCTCATTATTTGTGGGTTAACTCCCCAATGATTTAAAAATTAATTTACTCAACCCATTTACCTTCTTCTGCATTGGTATGGACACCTGGTGAAACTGGGCCTCCGCAGTTTGCAGAACAGGCTGCAGTGGAGCTTACTGTCAGAGGTGCTTCAGACCACCAACATAACATTCCAAGTCCCAGTGTGATAACTAAGTTTCAAAACCCAGTTTTGAAACTAAATGTGGCCCCGCCACGCCCTGACGCAGAGCGGGGCGGGTCCCCACATTTCGCTCTTATTCCTCTTCTCTTTTGCAGGGCCATTGTTACATTGGGGCATTCATCAATGCAGAGAGGAGGGTCTCAGGGAAGACATTACCACCATTCATGAATCAAACCAATAAATATAAAAACACTTACTTTATATAAAAAAAAACACAAAAAAAACAGTTGTGCCTAGAGAACCAGCCATAATGCAGTAATATAGACTGTAAATGGTTTAAAACTGCTATGTTACCTACATAATATTTGAGTCACTGTAAGTTAATTTGTCATTTGTGGGCAAAGTTAACAGTTTTCATACAAAATAAAGTTATACTAATTTCTGGCCATAGAATTAACGGATACAACATGTTCTGAAACAGAACTTACCCAGGAAACCGATGCTCTGGCTTATTCCGCTCTGGGCGTTCTGCAACAAAGCGAGAGAGAAATGGTGGTAAGTAAATACAGTGTACATATGAAAATCTCAATTATAGAAAGAAAAAAAATCAAAAAAAAAAAAAAAAAAATCAACTCTCTCCCTTGTGTCTCTACAAAGATTATAACTTTCTGTAAGAAGACTTTTGTTCCCCATCAACATGTTTTCATTTAATTGGTGAAACACCCAAACAGCCCTTTATTGGCGCATACTGTAACAAATAACACGTCGCCTCGAGTTTTCACAGTAATATAACAAAATTACTCTGATGATTGTCCAGAGTAAGTGCAACTTTTTACTAAGATCTAATCACAAAATATATTTTCACTGAACAAATTGTACACACGCAGAATAATCTAAAGTATGTAAAACTTGGTTTACTGAGCATGTGCAGAAAAGATATTGCTTAATTATACAACTGCTCTCAAGAACAAGGTGAGCAAACTTGGACAATCAAATGTCTGCATCATCTTTTTGCTTAGATTACATCTTTCATGTACCACAGAGATAGCAAAAATAAAAATTAAAAAAAATAAAAAAATCTCATCATCAACTATGACAGGAAAAAATTATAAAAATAAAATAAATTTGGTGAGTGTGCCGTCACCTTTATATTAGTACACTGCTCTGGCAATAGGAGCAAGACCCCATCCCCCCTTCTGTCCTGAACGTCTGCTCTCCCTTGCTGGGAACCATTAGGTTCCTGGTGATTATATCTCTGAGGCACAGCGTTCTAATAACATACTGACTTTGTCATTTCAGCCAGAGCCAATGAGAAACCCTGGTTATGTTCCCGTAAACAGGACAGCTTGTAATAAAGCTATATCTTAGTACTGTAGCTGCCAGAAGATACACTTCTGGCAATGTGTGTGGCGACAGGGGCATTTTGCCACTGTAAGTCATCATGCTACATATATGGGCAGCACAGTGGATAGCATTGCTTCCATACAGCGCTGAGGTCAGACTCTGGCCAGGGCCTCATATGTGTGGATTTTGTTGTTCTCCCTGTATTTGGGTTCCCTTTCAGGTGCCCCAGTTTCTTCCCACAGTCCAAAACACACTGACTCCTGACAAAATGGACTCTAGTATGTGTGCAATAAGGAATTTAGACTGTAAGCTCCAATGGGGCCTGGGCTGATGCGAGTGATATATTCTCTGTACAGTGTTGCACAAACTGTTCAGCACTATATAAATAGACATTATATGCCAATATATAACCACCACAGCGGTAAACTTTTAGGCACATCTCACCAATATATATATATGGAACTGCTGTCTCCTAACTTTTGGATCTGGTCCCTACTAATTTTCTGAGAATTTTGTGTAGGCCTGTTTCATACTGTAATAAACACAGGTGTGAAAGGAAAGTTACCAAAAAAAAAAAAAGGATCTGCAACGGGGAATTCCTGCCGAAAATGTGAAATGTTTATTAGCCAATATATACACTGTATTTGATCACTGTAAACTCTACCAGCAGAGCATCAGAATAACAGAGTCCAAATTTCGCACAGACTTTAATATTACCATGACTTAAGGTTTCAATCAAACCTTATTATAACTTCTGAATTGCAGTAACCTCAGAAAGAAGCGTTAAAATCAACCCCAGACAAGGAAAACACTTATTTTAAAACTGAAGTTGATACATGGAAGAGAGATAAATGGGTATGCTAGAGTCCCGGACATGAAAACCCACGGTAATGCTATATTGGTTATTTACATTAGTTCATCTTTAAGGAAAATTTCAAGCAGCTATGTTGAATACAAGTACATAGTATTTATCTGACTCTTGGAATGCCAAGTGCATGGTTTTACCGATAAATATAACTTTATAGTATTTACAATTACAAGTGATTTTAATAAATCATTACAATCCAATATAATAATTAACATTTAGTCCATTTATGAAACTCGGCTCTAGAGTTAAGGTTCCATATATGGTCGAGGAGCAGTCTTTGCAGTTCTCTAGCATATAGGGATCAAAGGGTGAAACAGCCCTATGGCCAGTGTAAAAGGACATCTATAAATCAAGTGGTTACCACTGGGTTTCACCTTCTATAGTTTGTTTAACAAGGATCGTGGCAATACGCACTCAGGATGGCCATAACAGAAGAAAATCATAGAAAAAGGCTTTATTATTTGAAAAAAAAAATTAAAAAAAGGTTTTTAATATCTTTTGATGATATTTAACAATTATTTTTTGTCCACTATGTGAAACTGAAATCCCAGGTGCTGGCTTAATTCTACTGGGCATATACCCCATGACCGGCCCCCAAGAAGCAGTCAGTTAACCCTGCTCCAGGCCCAACTGCAGAGTCAGCTGCCCAGGTAATATGTTGTTGATGAATTGCAGCAATAAACCATTTTCTATAAGCAGCAATAGGAAATGAGCCTCTTCGCAGCACTCTGATAAATAGACTCCATGGTGTGATATCGGACAAGACACTTGGGCAGTCATAAGTAATTCATAATTACGCTCTCTGTATGGATGGCTAAGCCAATCTCTTCTATACTTTAACCTTTCCTTCTACATTAAGACACAAGTACCCATCAACTTGCCAAATGAGGGATTGGATAAGGGTAATAGTGCAGTCTGCATGTCACATGAGGGTCCCATATTAACACCCAGCAAATGTGAACACACATTGTAGAGAAATATAAAAAGAGAATTTTCTTGGATCCCAGTTGAACCAAGTACCCCCACTGACACCCTGCACTGCTCGGTTTCACCTTACATTGGCGATTCAATGATCCAATACTGCTCACTTGGCGGGCAGCAGGAGTTACCATTAGACTTAATTACATTTTGGCATATGCCAGGAAAAGATCATAACTGTGAAAACTAGCAAGTATACACAGCATGTAACTGCCTTAAAAACAGCCCATCAAAAAATAGACTTGAACTCAGTGATTTTTTTTCTCCATGAATATTTAATTTGGGAATAGCCACGTGACATGGACAAACTGTAGTCAATCCAATCTAGTAGCCGGGAGGAGTCAGGGAAGGAGTCCAACTTTGTAGGTGCATTGGTTACCTGGACAGATCACCCAATTGTAAAATGTTGTTTTTACAGAATAATCTTAGAATAGTGTGAAACAAAGACACTTGGTCAGTACAGGGACCATGAATTCCACCATAAGGAACAGCCAATTGATGCAATAAGTCTATTTCCCAACAGTCAGGATGTATTAATAATTAATTATTTCCCTCATCAGTTTTTCATGCCATCTCAAAACTGGCATGTAGAAATACCATCTAGCATCCAGCCTAGCCACGCTGACTATTTTAAACACTACAGTCAACTAGAGGGCTTTTTGCTGGCACAAAACCCATACATCACACCATTGAATGGATTAATGGAAACAAAAGCTGTAGTCCAGAACAAAAAGGCAGCTGAACGGATCTGCAGGGATCTCATTATAAAGCTACATCAGTATTAGAACTCAGAGGCCACTTGTGTTTCTCGCTGCCAAATAAACAGCATACAACCTGAGTATTCCACAGCTCACTGCCTGTTCCAGACACCTCCAATGACAATCAGTACAATGTCGTACACAGAACAACATCCCAGTTGTTGAATGTGAATTTTGTTCTGTTAATCAGCATTGCAAAATACAAGAACAGGTGAGATACTAGCAGTGCAATACTTGTTGTAAAAGCTTCCTCTGTATTACTGTCATTGACTAGTTCATCTTAGGTGCATATGACCATCCAGGGCTGATGGAAGGCTGACAGCTCTGGTCATGTTGGTAAGCAAATAATTAAGAAAAAATGCAAATATAGAGCTGTAATTGAAGAAGGACACGTCAGACATTTTATTACTACAGAGGTCATAATGCGCCAACGTGGTGCAAACCTAGAGTACAAGTAATGCAGCAATATGAAGTACAAAGCATACACACATTGTAACCAAAGACAGCCAAACTCAATTATAAAAAAGCTCACATCAATTACAAAAAAGAAGGAATTCTTCTAATAGAAAACGTTAGAATTTATTTATTTGCATTGTTTTTGCCCCTATAGGACAGTCTTCCCAGCCACAGGCAGATTTTTCTATCCAATAGTCATTTTATACAAAACCACTGCAGAATGTCTGGCGGTACAAATGATCGCTGTTTAGTATCATAGTCTGGAAGTGTAGGCAGCACAACTATCTGGTTATTCAGCCTGCCACCTGCAAGTTATCACAGCAATCTTACAAAAAGGACCACTAATATAGGAACAATATGAATGTATTTTAACTCCCGTGTGCTCAATGAACTTATCATTGCCCCTGCTCCCTTGCTGTACAAAGCTTCACTGGAAAGATAAGCTGGAGAAAGCACAGTTTCTCTATACTAATTCTGACCACAATGCCCAATAATGGCGATAACCAAAACGGATCAGGTCATTATTGGGCATGCTAGAAAATGCAGTTGAAAAATAACATCTATTGGCCTATTTGTGTAATCATATTCCTACTGCATTTACAGGCCTCAGTGATTGCAGAAGTGGTCAGAGTGCTAGGCCCATGGGTCAAAAGCTCACATCTTGTCCAAGTTAACCACTATGGCCCTATGCCAGCTGATTGGCACAATGAGTGGATGAAAAAGCTCCAATGTGTACCAAATTGCTTGGCACTTCTAGTGAAGAGCAGGATCAGGGCGTGCATGACCAGCTTAAGAAAAACATCTGCAGCCAACCAATCACAGTATGAAATAATGGATACTACAAAACAAAAGACTGCACACAACAGCATACAAAATACACTGTAAAACAAGACAAGTTCTGTTACGGTAACTTAAACATATGCATTTCATCTTGAGTAATCTTAGGCTGAGACATTGAATGCATTTTATTTCCAGTAATAATGCACGTGACAATTTGGGATATATATTTAGGATCACAATTGATTCATCTATATAGTAGCTTTACTGTACAATGTTTCTCTGGGCTTTGTCAGGAGACAATCCAAATAGTTACAAAAGCTTTCCCTGCCTCTCCAGTGACCGATGGAAGGACCTAAACTTAGGAACAAAATAATCTGCTGAGAAAGCAACCTTATGCAGCTGTATCCTCACTTACAGGTCAGTCTCAGACTATAGCCGCAACTTTAAAAATAGAGAAGGAGGAAAAAAAAAAGTACACCACAAAAAGAGAAAAAAAAAAAAAAAAAAAAAAAAAAGAGAAAGAAAAGAAAAATAAGCAGCTTATTCCATGAATCATTCCTGGCAATGCTCCGAGACAGGATGCAACATCTGGAAATGCACTGTATAGCTGAACAAATACCTCATAATTTATAGGAGACATTACATATTAACCTTTCCTGTTCCTATGTGCTTGTGACAGCACAAACTGTATAACCGTGTCTCTAATATAAAATTGCATCTGCAAGACCTCTAGGGAGTCACTACATTTTCAATGCAACATTGGTTGGGTTACCTAGATAAATTCTCTTTTGTAAACCACAGTATTTTTTATTTAACTTTAAGACAGCAATATCATATATACAAACATTACAATCATTTTAGGGACATGTTACTACCGACAGGTGAATCTAAACGCATCAAACGTGGTTCAGTCTAGGTGGATTAGATGCACTACAAAGGCAAGCAAGGGAAGTGGACTGTACGATCTTATCATATGTCATTTTTACATATTCAATAGCATTAGTCAATAAATGCTAATGTAGAAAGCCCAGAAAATAAAATAAAAAATAAAATGTATCCACTATACAATGTAAGAGGCACTGTCCTATACATTGTAGGGAAAAATCTCCAAAATCAGGAAATGTCTGGAAATTAGGGATGCTGTACATACAGAAGGTCAAAATTCTGAAACGTTTCTTTGTTACATCCCCACAGAGTTCTGCAAAGCAAAGTGAACAATAAAACGAACTCTGCTGGATGTGCAGTCTGATGCTACACTAAACATACTTTCCAATACTTCTTAACACTCTTCTGTTTCTACCCATCACATCCACACTTGATGAAAAGTTTGTTGTGCGCTTAATTTACCATGGTTGCTGCACCAAATGATTATATAACAAGTCCTACTGATTAATAGTTCATATTTTTAATTAACTGAGAAAAAAAAAATCTATTTGCAATAGTCAGTTCTAGTTAAGATAACTACGAATCAAAGGCTAACAAGTTGAACTTAGCATTACATAGAATTGAAAACAAATATGGAGGTAGGGGGGTTTAGGGAAAAAAACCCTTCAAGTGCTTGAAGTAGATATACCTTACCTATATCCAGAGGACGAAACTTTAGTTTGGCCTCCTATTCTCAACATTGTTTTTGAGCATCTAACAACGTGGAAATGCTTACGTTACCAAATGTATTTCCCCAAACACTGCCAAGCTCAGCGTGAAGTAGCATGCATGCAAGAGAGAGCGAGGGAGAGATGAAATCACACAGCAGCATCCACGAGAGAGAGAGAGAGGGAGGCGGAGGAGTGGAGGGATGGGTCCTGTGTTAGTACACTTATGATTGGAAAAGCTAAACTGGTCAAAGAGCACTGTAGGAATGCAGCCATTCAGGAAGTGCCTGGTTCCTCCTCACTTTCCCCACTCAAAAAAGGAAACCAGGTTAAATATAATACAGTACTTTTTCTGCTATATAGCATAAAAGAAATATCTTGTATTTTTGCTACCATGACCTACTGTTTACTGTCAAACATACACAAAAACTACACAGCTGTACAGCAAATGTTGGCTCACACAGTACTACACATTCCCACAATGCAAACTAGTTTTACCAGTGACATCATAAAGTGTAAAAGGACTCACGCTCATGTAAAGGTCATGTGTTCCTAGCGCTTCAGGTGACACAAGAGCATTCCTACACTTGCAGGTACTGTGTGTGTGTGTGTGTGTGTGTGTGTGGTGTGACAGGAGCTACATAAGTGGTGATCAAACTCAACAGGTAACTGCTCTAAGATTAGAAGCAATTTTCCTTTAACTTGATCACTTATTACACGCTTGTAATGTAGCACAGATGTACTTTCAGATTTGTTAGATTTTGTTTTTCCTCCCACATGAAACTATTTCTAGATCCATAGGGGTAAGGTAATGTTGGAAGTACAGTGGCATTTAAGAAGTATTTGGGTGCACAGTACTATTCATTTTATGCAAAATCACCTATTTGTCTACCTGACACATACATAGTTTCACATCCACATTCCGCTTAGGAGCACAGTCCCTGTAAAATAAATACGCACCTACTTGTGCAGGATGGTAGGTGCGGCTCAACATGTGCATGCTGGAAAGAGTTAAAACATCACTTCAGAGTCCAGCCTTCATTTAATCTTTTCAAATTAATTCGTAAAAAAAAAAAATACAGCTTGGTTTAGCCTCATTTACGTCATACTCGCCAACTTTAAAGCTGAAATTACTCAGTTGCACAGGGGCGGGGCCAAAATTCACTAGGAAGTATGCAGGATCCGGGGAAAAGGCCTACTTCAGTAATCTCATGGACATTCTGGGGAAATGGCAAGTAGGACTTATGTCTTACATTAGTCATGTGAATGGCGGAACATCAGAACTCAGCCTTGCTTGAATTATCTTGAGTCAAAAAGAAACAAAAAAAAAAAAAAAAGTTCTGCTGCACAGCAAACCGACCCCTAAATTCACCTTCTTCATCCTCTCTCATTAGAAATAATCTTGTGCCATGAAAAAAAAAAGTAAAAAAAAAATAAAAAATCTACCTTTGGTTTGTGGGTACATAACTAGGAGCATTCAGGTCTTTAGCCTGTACTCCGCCAGTTCCCCCCATCAGAAGCACTGGCGGAACTACCATTGGTACGGCAGGTGCAGTACACCGGGGCCCATGGAAATAATGGGGCCTGCTGCATGGCCCCGATTCCCTCCTCCCAGTCTCCCTGCATCGGGCCCACAGCTCACTAGTTCCACCTCTGATCAGTGGGGCCCATTTTTGGCACCCAAATATGTTGCCATTTTCACATGCAAAATCTATGGGTGTTGCTTAACATTTGTGCAAATGACATATGTACTGTGGGAGGCACATGTTTGTACTTCCAGATTTCTATTTTACTTTATGCAGTATGGATACTGGACATGAGTTGGTGCTAAAGAACCATCACACGATAAAAACAAACAAAAACATCATGTAGTGTATGTAGATCATTCTTAGTTTTATTGAGTCTATTCTTATTCCATATTTCTAATGTTCTTTCACTAATAAAGGACTTATTTACACCAATAACATACTGGCTTATAGTACGCAATAGGTTCCATGCACAGTTATGTGGATGAAACCACTCTCCTAAAATTTCCAGGAAACTCCCAGATTCTGGGTAGGTTTCATGGCCATTCTGCCACATTCAGCCTACATCCAAGTGAAGATTTATTATTCCCCCCCATCTGTGGTTACTGTTCACCTTCAGGATCTCCTGGAGGGGACAAACAAACAAACAAAAAAAAAAAAACTGTTGGCAAGTATGACATAATGCTTCCAAGGGCACCATACCCACTAGCTTGTGAAGTGGAGCATAGGCGGTAGCAGCCTCTTTTGGAGTGGTCTGCTACCCAATCGTCCAATATATCATCACAACGGTTTATAAAGTAGTAGACATACATAGCTAAACATAGACAAGCAAATGGGGTGCCAAACCCTATACTTGGGTATTATTTTTAGAACATATAAATGTTCTAAAACTCAGAAAAGAAATGTTAACATTTTATACAAATTGTACCGTGCAATCAATTTTATTATATGTTTATTTAATCATATCTAGTGTTTACTTAGATGCGTCTTTTCGCAGTGTAAATCTGTGTGCTGCTCAGTCTGATCCGTTGCGAGCCAAAATTGCACAGATTTGCTCTCTCCACTTTCAGTTCCTCCTCTCAATAACTAAGCGAAATTTTTTATACACATGTGCAAATTTTATTAGCAGTTCTTACATAAGTGCACTTTATTATTTAGGTCTAGTGATCTCTTAAATTGTAATGAACATAAAAACAGGGCTATCCAACTAATGGTTTCTTGACCTCTATTGTATAGGACTTCAAAAGACAGGAAAAATATGTGGCTTTTCTTATAAGAAACTTAGACACGCCGATGCTAGATACAAAACTGGATTTACAATTGCAGCAAAAAAACATCTAAATATTAATATTATTTAGATATGATTATGTGCAGCTGTATCGAGAAAGTATATAACCCATAATCTGTAGTGACCTTTTCATTTTTCCTACTTTAGATTCAGGGACATTTTTTCTTGTAGTTATCGTTTGTTATCTTTATTTCTAACACACCCATCGAAAGCTCAGGGACAACCTACAACAAACATCTTGCATGACTGGCACAATCAAATACATATGTACCAATGAATCATCAGTTCAGTATTTACAAACAGAATTCTGCGATATACAGGTACATTTTAAAATTCTTTAAATATGCGGAATTTGTAATCAAAGTTACCCCGTCTTATAGTATTTGAGGTATGAAAAAATATATAGTTTATAAATAAAGTAATGTTTAAAGAATCACAAAAGGTGGGAATTCAATTGACCACGAGATATTTTTTTACACCGCATTGTCATTTTTACGCTGTTTTTTTTTAAGCATTTTCGAGCGGGTTAACTTTACCCGCGATTCAATTCCATTTTTAACTCTCAGTTTAGTTTCATGAAACGGTCCTCTCGCGCTCCAGTAGAAGGTCTATGGAAAGTATAGGGTGTGCGAGAGGCAGCTGCGTTAAAAGCTAAAATCAATTGTTTTTTAACGTGGCGCGTTGAACAGGCCAATATGCTGTTTTATCTCGCACCTCTTTGGGGTGTGATAAAAATAAAAAACCTAAGAAAACCGTTTGAAACCATGTAATAATGATAAAAAAAAAAGATAAACTATGTTTATCAGTAATGCCCAACATGTAAAAGTTGATTTTCTTGTGAAAAAATTATGGGAAAAAAACAAAACAAAAACAAATAAAAAAATAAACATCACTAATTAAATATATTTATGCATGTTTTTTGTACAAATACGTTTGTACTAATGTGTTTTGACATGGTATAGATAATTCTATAGTAAAAATTTGTTAAATAAAAAAATATGCTAAAGAAAAACCTGTAATGTAGATATTATCAACTAGAATGGTTGTGTAATGCAATCTAATGTATGAAAATGTATGCCAATCCTTTTTTTGTGTTATACATGACCGCGTTAAACGCTCCCCTTCACTCCCCTAAAAACTCACAAACACAATGATTAACGCACAGGGGCAGCGTTCCCTCTTTTCCAATTGAATTGCACCAGTTTTCACGCTGTGTTAAAGAAAAACGGTCGCTCCCACCGTGTAAAAACCTGCGCTTTATTTATTTATTTATTTTTTAACGCTGCAGGAAAAATAATCTTGCCGTCAATTGAATTCCCCCCATTACATAAATAAACCAACCCATGTACAATCTGGTTACAATTCACATTACTAAGAACATATGTAAGCGCTTTTAGAAGCTGATCAGAAGTTATTTAAGATAAAGCTTTGAGCAAGAAGGAAAACATTTTTAGACTTTCTGGGGGGTTATGCTGAATTGGGCATACGCCTGTTTGGTTAGTTTAATATAAACAAATATCTACTGTGCATACCCACAAAAAACAACAAACAAACAAACAAAAAAAAAACCCACACACACCTCCGTATACTCAGTCGCAAGATGCAGGAGGGAAGGGGCGGACAAACAGTCCGAATAAGGTAAAAGGGTGTTCACGTAATTGCGACTGAGGCAGACCCACACGAGGTGCAGATACCCCTGCCAGTAGCTGTAACACTTGAGGGTCGGTGCAAATATACACTGATAACGACAGTCAACAGCTCGCCACTACATTGATCATGCCTACATTATATTATATGATTTTGCGGACAATTAATTTCTTGCTACTTCAATTCATACATGAGAGGGAAGATTATACCATCAAATCTAATAGTGAATACATTTATGCGATCAAATCAAATGTCTGAAATAATTGATACAATGCCTATCTCAAAATATCTCAAGCTTCGACAACATATGTGCTGCTTAATTTTGGATTTTAGTTAAAAATACAAGTTCACTTATATGAAAGAGCTACTAACCTACACAATATACCTTCAGATCTGTGATGTTCATACCTCATAACAATCTGCGTAAAAGATGGTGACTCTGCACACACGTTACAGATATCTGCCTGTACTGCTGGTCTTGATTTGCCTGACATTGCTCCATGGTCACGTTCCGTGACTTTTAGGAAGTATAGAAAACCAAATCAACCAACACAATGTGTTTTGGTATGATAAAACGTGATTGAGGGAGCATATACCCTCTCGCAGTATCTGACCAAACGGTCGTAAATAGTCTGATCTGCACGATAATTGCATATTTGTGTACCCGGCTTTAGTAAAGATAATAATAGCTGTATGTAGTATATTTGATACTTTAACATTTTTTATGGATAATGAGAAAGAATGACAGTGTTCATCACTTAAAATAAAATGACTGCCCTCCCACATGCATGATACCACCTGTATTACTCATACCCACTCCTGCAAACTCCAAAGCACTGAATTGCAAGCTCCTCTGCATCTTTTGTGGGGGGAAATTACCACCGAATTTCCGCGTTGTCAAAACTATTATTATTACCAGCGTTAAAACTACCGTAATAATGGTAATAAGGCGCATTATTACCGTTATAACTGTAATAATGCGCAGGTCACCTTACTTTCACCCGTAACGCGGCCAATTGAATTCCCTCATGTGTTACGCACAGCACGAAAGCTATGTTGTAATGTCCTATACTTTGCCTACTGTCCATCTTTGTACTATATTGATCTTGAAAACTGCTCATATTTATGATGCCTTATAAAGATACACTAATATCAATAGGTAACCTGTATTTTTACATAAAAATATTTATAACAAACATACCTCCCAACTATCCCGATTTCAGCAGGACTGTCCCGATTTTAAAGCTCTGTCCTGCTGTCCCATCCGGAGACATGTTTGACCTGTGGGTGGGAATGTTGGGGGAAGGGAGATTTTGAAGGGGCATCCTAGTGCTTTACAGCGCTAGCCCCCATGATGTAGCCACGCACCCTGTCCCGCTGCCGAGGACTGAAAGGTCGGGTGTTATGCAATAAGTTATATAATACTTGAAAACAACCAGGTGTGAATTATTTTCTGCTGCTGTACAAATGCAAGTTGCAATTCACTTATGATTAGCAACAAGAAGCCATGCACACTACAATACAACTCTGAGGGGGGAATTCAATTGGTCGGGATGTTCAGTATAACGTTGTAGAACTCTCGCTTTAAATCCTGCTGTTCCCTGGCTGAGAAATATGGCGGCCCACGGTAGTCTCATGGCAGGGAGCACGTCGTTTTGTGGTACCCACAGATACGGGTATTAACTAGAAGTGCAGCATGTCCTCTTTATATTACCTAGAGGTTTTTTTTCTGTTTTGATCATCATCATATATATTCAGAAAGGCGCCACAAAAGTTTTGCAGCACTATACATGAAATTTACAGTAATATACAATACACAGACAGCAGCGATCCACAATACATGATTAAACTTCATTGTACAAAGACCAAGCTTCTACTAATTAACAGATTACACACAGATAACTTGGTAACATAGATCAAGTTATTAAAGGGACAATGAACAAGAGTGATGTGTGTGTGTGTGTGTGTTAGGGAATTTAGACTGTAAGCCCCAATGGGGCAGGGACTGATGTGAATGAGTTCTCTGTACAGCACTGCGGAATCAGTGGCGCTATATAAATAAATGATGACGGGAACGTTCACCGTGAAGTAGGCTACAGCTCATGAAAACAGGGCTTGGGAAGCAGACAGAGGGACACAGAGTGATGCAATAGTAGATGAAAGATAGCTCTGCTTGTGAGAGATTACATCCTAAAGGGATAAGCCTTTATTCTTATTTGCCTGTTATAGGCATAAAACAAAATGTATTTTGAGAATCCAGTATAAGCCAAAAGTACAAATATTACCAATTACTTCTAGCTGCAATAATCAAAATGATATTTTGCGACAAACATATATACACACATAAAAATGCCTAGAGCAGATAAATATAGATAAAATTGAAAAAGTTGGATAAACAAGGGACACCAAGCAAATAATACAAAGGTGTTGTGGGGTTCCTTTTACCTAGCACAGTTTGGGTGAAATTATTCCCTTAGAAAGCAAGGTCAATACTAATCACTACTTGTGTAATGACGCACAAGTGATTTTCTCCTGGAAGAATAATGCCACACATCTCCTTCCAGATATTAGCAGACAATGCCACGGTGCAGACAGGTCACACTGGCACCAGGGTGGCCAATGTTTATTAGGTGACTATATAGTAGTGTGTTCCCTTTCTATTGGTCCACTACCCACAAAACACAAGTATATATTAAAAAGGGACAAGAGGAATAGAAATAACTAAAATCAAACTAGTCTACATAAATACAACTAGAAGGTCACACCCTATAGACTGTACAGCAATGGAGAAAAGCGCTGGAGCATTCTGTGGTAGATCAATTTATCTGAAACAAAAATAGTAACACACATGTACATACACTGGAAGATAAAAGCTAATTTTACAGATGTGTGTACATTATTTCATTTTGTTCATCTTTTCCACAACAAACCAATTGTTTAAATTCTACCACAGTAGGAGGGTGCCCCCCAGTGATGCTTGGGGGAATATATCATAATAAAGAACAGCACATGTGAAATGTACAGTGATGGATACACATAGGCAAACGCTGTACCATCCATAGTAGGCAAAAGCATTCAAATATGCACAAAGAAAACATTTCTCAAATGTTTATATATGTCTACTGCACTCTCTAAGCACTTTCATTTCTGTAGCAATTTGTTTTTATTGTAAGCATGAAACAGATCAGTTTATCTGTAACATTTAAAACTGCAGATAGTGCAACATACTAGGGCGTGTACTCTGAGGGAAATCAGCCTAAACACTCTCATTATGGATGATTTTACTGCATTTAACATAGACAATCTTACTTCTTATTCTCAGGAAGGTTATATGCTTATTCTAAGCAGGTTTAAAATTCTATAGTAGTTTTAACGGAATCATTTTATTTGTGGGCTGTTCCCGGTATGCAATGGTTAGTACCTACCAAAAGTGGTCCAAGGAAGGACAACCAATGAATTGGCAACAAGATCATGGACGAGTGGGTAGTGAATGCTAGTCTGTCTGTCCAATCCCACAGAAGAGCTGAAATAGTTAATGCTGGTTATGATAGAAAGGCATCAGAGCACACAGTGCATCGCAGCTTGCTGCATATGGTGCTGCGTTACCACAGACCGCTCAGAGTGCTTATGTTGAACCTCTGTCCACCACCAAAAGTGCCTACAATGGACACGTTAGGGGCCAGAACTGGACTATGGAGCAATGGAAGGAGGTGACCTTGTCTGATGAATCACGTGTTCTTTTACATCATGTGGATGGCCGGGTGCGTGTGCATCGGTTACCTGGGGAAGAGATGGCACCAGGATGCACTATGGGTAGAAGACAAGCCGGCAGAGGCAGTGCGATTCTCTGGGCAATGTTCTGCTGCGAAACCTTGGGCCCCGGCATTCATGTGTATGTTACTTTAGCACGTACCACCCCTTCATGACAACTTTATTCCCTGATGGCAGTGGCCTCTTTCAGCAGGAGAATTACAAAATTTGTTTAGAAATGGTTTGAGGAACATGACAGATAGTTCAGGATGTTGATTGGCCTCCAAATTCCCCAGATATACAATACATCAACTTCAAGAACTGACTGTTCACTTGCTTCCTAATATACCCCCCTCTCCCTGACAGGTGCCATTGTAACAAGATAATCAAAGTAATTCACTTCACATGTCAGCCTGTTATGTTGTATATAGATTACCACTTTCATAGTTTTCTATATTCATAAACAATTGTAATTTCAAAACAATGTCAAACATTTGAACACAATCTAATTAGCGGGACCATATCTTAAAAATACTCCCTTCCAAGTTGTTGAACATTTTTCACATACCATTATATAATTCTTCTAACGCAAATGGGCGGATTCATTTAGGTGCATGGTGTTGTAGTAGCACTGCGCGTTGTGCCTATGCGCACAAAAGTGGCAATTAAGGCAATAATAGCATCACTAAAAAATGAGCAAAGATCATTACGTGATGCTAACGGCTAATTGAATCGACCCCAAAGAATACATTATGTCATGTGACCACGGTGAGGCATTATGTATATGTGTCGCAATGCACATCAACTAAATAACCTGCATTCTAAATCTTATGAGCTTAAGGCTTAATTCCTAAAACTATGTACTGCATTTATACATTTTAGGAGATTAATGTTGTAAAATAATCACAGAAGATTTAAGCAGGAAGGCGACACAAAGCCCTGGTGTTGTGCATCCAAAAATGCAAGTGTAAGCTTAATATGAAATTGCATATAAATACTATGCATTTCAGAAGCACGTAGACGTGTTGTATGCCTTTGCATACGCTTCTAGAATGCTGGTGGTTCCCTTTAAGGGTCTGCATTTTGTTTGTTTTTTGTGGGCCCCATCTCCCTAGGGAATGTAGCCCCGATTTTACAAACACCCCTAGCGCTGGTATTAGTAAAACCAGGGGGACTCCACACCGATTTTGCTAGTACTAGCCTAGGCAGGCAACACTAGTGTTAATCGGTGTATTGTGTGGGCACGCTTTTCAAAAGTGTGAATGTTTTAGTATTATGAGTGTTGTCCACCGTTGATAGATCATACCTAACCCATTGAAATGAATGGAAGATGCTCCATACAGTAAATTAATAAAATCTGGCAGCGCTGTTACCCCACCCCCTCAACCAGATTTAGCGCCGTTATCCACTAAAACAGGATAACAACAAGCTATAGTGTAAAGCAGTCCCACACTAGATAGAACTTGGGCTGGTTTCCACTAAAGCAGGGGAACAAAGAATATTGGGTCCCTCTGCTGCAGTGGGAACCAGCCCCAGGCTAGATGGCCTAGGATAAATTCCTCTATTATTAGGGTACCGAAGGTCTTGATCACACAACAAAAGAGATTAAAGAAATCTGATGTGGGGGGGCGGAAATGAAAAATGCTGGGATCGCCATTCATATCGATGACCCATTCATTTCAATGGATTTTCTAAATGGAGTGCAGTACTCCCAATAAAATTAATGGGAAAATACAGTACTAAGCTAGTTAACACCTAGTGGGCATGTCCACAATGCTCTCTCTCAGATATAGAAGTTTCCAAGTACAGAGACATGATTTGAATGCACTAAAATAGAACAATCAGCAGCCGCAAAAAACAAGGTTAATTAGCTGCTATTAAATTGACCTTATTTTCTTAGTCTGTATGTATGTTAGGTAGTTCAGACTGTAAGCTCCAATGGGGGCAGGGACTGATGCGAGCGAGTTGCAAGCTCCAATGGGGGCAGGGACTGATGCGAGCGAGTTGCAAGCTCCAATGGGGGCAGGGACTGATGCGAGCGAGTTGCAAGCTCCAATGGGGGCAGGGACTGATGCGAGCGAGTTGCAAGCTCCAATGGGGGCAGGGACTGATGCGAGCGAGTTGCAAGCTCCAATGGGGGCAGGGACTGATGCGAGCGAGTTGCAAGCTCCAGTGGGGGCAGGGACTGATGCGAGCGAGTTGCAAGCTCCAATGGGGGCAGGGACTGATGCGAGCGAGTTGCAAGCTCCAATGGGGCAGGGACTGATGCGAGCGAGTTGCAAGCTCCAGTGGGGCAGGGACTGATGCGAGCAAGTTCTCTGTACAGCGCTGCGGAATTAGTGGCGCTATATAAATAGGTGATAATGATGCAGTGCAAATTAACTCAAATGCAGATATGAAAGCAAATGTTTATGGACAGAGATTGGCATGAGTTTCATTTTTACAAGTGTTTGCATGTTTTGTATTAAAACACAAATTAAATGCAGCATTTAAATGCCAGTGGATAAGAAGGTTAATCTGTGACCAGAGGGCTTTCTATGTATGCAGCGGTAATCCTATCATTGAAAGGCATTCTCCAAGATCATTTGCATATCAAGAGATATGTCTGTTATTCAACTTCATTAAATCAAACTTATTAGAAATTACTTTATGAACATTAGTCCTGTGCTTTAAAACTTTCAGATGGTCACTGTCTTAAATTTGCATACGGTGGAAAATATTCCCTTCAATAATCTTGTTAAAGTCTGGGCCTCACTCAATTACCCATTTTTAAACATGGTGTGATACCATATTGGCCATATTATGTCTACACTACAGTTTCAGTGCTAGTGGGAGAGTGTTCTTCATAGCATAGCTAGCACACAGTGAAGCTCACTGGGGCTATGTTGGCTAAAAACGACATTAAGGGTGTATTTGATATCACCACCGATATGTTCCTATCTCCCTGCAGGACTTAACAGATGTGAGTAAGAGTGTGCCCTCCACATGACTGAGTGCCCTCACTGCTCCCTTCCTTATGAGAAAGGATCCCAACGCTGCAGGACACATCAGATGATATACTGCATTGAAGATACAACCACACACTTTGAGTTGTGTCCCTTTACCTGTGCACGCTCAACTTGCTGTCAGTGTGACACAGGAAGAAGACAGATGGACATTATACAGTAAGTAGGTGGAACACATCACTATGGAGAAGACTGAATTAATGGACAGAATAGTCTGCAGCACTCACTTCTAAATGTGTCATTTTAATACTATTATACAGTAATAGCTGGGATGGTTAATACTTAGGTCCCCTATTTAATGAGAATTAGCATCCACTGTAAGATACTTGTCATACAGTTCAAGTGGTTATAAGTTACTGACCTATTACCTGCAAAAGGCTTCCAGTGTCCTGGGGGTAAATTTATCAAGCCGCGAGTTTGAAACTCTGGAGATGTTGCCTATAGCAACCAATCAAATTCTAGTTATCATTTATTTAGTACATTCTACAAAATGACAGCTAGAATCTGACTGCTATAGGCAACATCTACACTTTTTCAAACCTTCAGCTGGATGTTTTTAAATCTGCACTACCACCTACAGTTTACTAGCCTGCTGGTTCCCCTGGGGGCTGCCAGGTACAGTCAGTTTTTCTGGGGCTTCATGTTCCTGCTCACAAACATGGCAGCAAAAACCAATGCTATGTGTTGCTGTGGAAAGGGTATAGTGGCTGTGAGCTGGGTATCCAATCAGAAGCTGCAATCCAGAGATGTGCAAATTTAAATAAACTAAAGCTACTAGAATGAATTTGCTGCAAATATAGATTTATTAAAAAAAATTCTCATGTTTAAATGCCATTGCGATGAAACTACAAACTCTTAAGGTAATTTGCGAATCTGCAAGAAGGTGGGTCTGCAGCGCCTATTACGTTTCATGACGACAAGCTCCTTTTATGTGTGCGCTTGTGCTCATGTGTAAGTGGGGAGGGCATGGATTCACATGACAGAGGTCTGCATCTTTTGAGGGGGAGGAAATGATTGGAACCAGGCAGATCGGGGGATTCCTTGCTGGTATTGAGCCCACATATAAGGACAAAATTGTAGGAGAAGATATTTTAATAAGCTCCAAGGGTTGGCGTGAGTTCACATTTATGGGGTGTTTTATCCACCCGTAATTACACAGCATAAAACAAAAAGCATATGACACAAAAATGACGATTAAAATAAAAAAACAAAACAAACAAAAAAAATGTGCCAGCTTAGCATGCCACCTGCTTTTTAATCCACTGAAGGTGCACTACACAGCTGAATCAAATATATCTCCTGCCCATCCTGTAGCGACAATTACTAGAGACTGTAGGTCCATGTTCACATAGATCATCGTCAATGCAAGGAAACTGCAATAGCTTCAAGCAATGGGACTGGCCCATTGCTTGAGTGTTTTTTGTGACACAGATAGGACAAAAAAGTTGTTTTTCTCATTCTACAGTGGGCGCAAGAGACTGCCTGAAGGGCTCCAACTATACCAGTTGGACAGCTAAGACGTAAAGCACATACCATAATTCATGGACTTTCCAAAGTCAGCCATCAAACTGTCCCCTCTCCCTTTCTATAGATTATTGCTCATTCTGAGACTAGTCCACTCAGACAGATCTTCAAGTAGAAATGTAACCATTAATTCACAATCATCTTTAGAATGACAAATAATTATTTAGAAGAGTTAAAAGAATAAGTTCTCCTTTATGGACTGTCTCCCGGATGTGTTTCGAAATGGTATCTATTTCAATGCAATCACCTGCACACGTCCAGCCCCCACCTCTTCTGCCCAATGTCAGCCATTGGACTCACAAAAAGCCATTCACATTAGTCAGTCGAGCCTAAAGGCAATGGGCGAGACCACAGTGGGAGCCAGGTATATTCAGAAGACTGTATACGTCCAGGTCACTGATGGTCAAGACTATTTAGAAAAATCTACCAGTTAGATATACTCAGCTGCAGTATATCTAACCAGCTAGAAATCTGATATGGTACCTACATAATAGGCTATTTAAGTATATTGGTAAACATTTAAAAATGTAGTTTGAAATCTATTTAAAACACCAAGTAATATTGTAATCTAAACAAGTGGTCATGTAAAAGGCAGGTACAGATCATATCTTCAGTGTGTGACTCATGCTTACGTGAGTTGTCTCCTTGTAAACTGCCAAACCTGATGTACCAGCAGCCTCTCCTCATACCTTTGTCAACAATGTTGTGTCAGAGCAGATGTTCCGACACAGGTATATGTAAGAATGCAAATCACAGCTTCTAAGGAGTATTAGATCAAGACTGTACAGCTCATAGATTTACCTTACTGGATTACAATCAATGTCATCTATCTTCTGCTGGCTCTTGGGGAGAGTAAAGCTGACCACATACTGACCAATTTGTTTTTGGCCAAGCTGCCGACAGAGAATAATTATTACTAAGCAATTTTCATGTGTCGGTCAAAAACAACTGTTGATCCTCAATTAGATTGTCATTCACAACAATGCAGTTAGATGAAGAGTGTGATCATCTTGTGTGTGGTCAGCGCCAGAATGCTC
This sequence comes from Mixophyes fleayi, assembly GCF_038048845.1. Classification (NCBI taxonomy): domain Eukaryota; kingdom Metazoa; phylum Chordata; class Amphibia; order Anura; family Limnodynastidae; genus Mixophyes; species Mixophyes fleayi. The sequence continues at coordinate 103,334,506 of NC_134402.1, read as the reverse complement.
TAATTGGACCACTGTGTGAACCTGCTTGGCTATCCATCTAACAAGCAGGCTGGACTGATTAGCCAAAGATCCAATTGTTTAGCTCTCAGACCAAACGACTGAATCATATGGGGCCCAGTGTATTTAGTTGGCAGATTACTACACAAACGTAACCCGTGGAACCTAACAGAGTATACCACCCAATCTAACACCTAACTATGAGTTTGTCATACTGAAGCTGAACCATATAAAAGGTTTACTCGTTTGTGACAAACATTAGAGCTGTATCGCATATGTAATTGTGAGTCCAAGACATAATTGATGTTATCTGGTGTGCTGTCGAGTATCCTATTATGTAAAATTTTAATTGGTTCAAGATCTCTCGCAGTATAATCCAAATTCTGGTAATGCAATGTGATTAAATAGCCTGACCCAATCACATCTGTAGCCAAATTGGCAACATACAGGATCCAAGCAACATAGCACAGATAAGATTGCTGCCCACACACATGGCAATATAAAGTCAGTTCTTGTGGAAAGCATAAGGAACCTTGGAAGAGAAATTGTCATGGCAGATAAAACTATTACTACTGGGTAGGGCAATATGTTCAGCCTAGATTACCAACAGCATTCACCACTAGAGGCTCACATACCGGTTTCACAATATTTACACTCTGAAATATCTGTTTCCATTACTGTATAGGAAATTGATCTCTTTGGTAAATAATTAGCCAATACTCAAGTTAAAAATACTCAGATGACCTTGATGTCAACTTGAGATAAAACCATTTTCTTCTATAAAAATATATTTGAAAGCAACAACCCATTTAACATTTCAGTGTCTCGATTAACTGGATATTTCAATATATACAGTCCCGGAAAATAAAACCATAAGAGACATTTAAAGATGTAGATACACAGCTCCTTAAGAGGAATATGTAATCTTAATCATAAACCGAGACAAATATAGAGGATATTTAATATCTCAGAAACAATAACTTTGCTAAGTTGTTATAAACAGATTTTTTTTTTTTTACCTTCTGTATAAAGCAATCTTGTATTCAGGATAACTGACATAAGAGGACTCTTTTCTCTACAGCAGGAGCATCAAAATACAACTCCTTTCAATAACTTCCTTGGCAGATCAAACACTATAGTGTTGAAATTACTATACTAACGGTAATAAAGCGCATCTATTACCATAGTAACAGTAATAGCGGGCGACCCACGTTCTAAAGAATTGAATTCCCCCAAAAGAACAATATTGTGTTTTGCGTGTATAGGAACATGCCAGGCATGTTTTTCTTTCAGTGTACGGAAACCGTACAGATCAGAGGAGAGATAATGCCTAGGTTTCACTGTCATTAACAATGACAGGGATCACTGGAATGGGATCCTTGCTGTTGACCCAGGAACAAAGAAAAACTTCAAATTTTTGTCTATTTTTGGTATAAACCCACCCCTCTGGCTCCTGCATACTCTTGGGCTCTCGGGTGGGGAGTTTGAATGTAAAAATACCAGTTTATTAATGACTGGACAACCTTCATCAACAATCAGAAAAGAAGAGATTACTTTTAAAGTGCATGCTGTGATCCCTGAAGTATAACAGGATCCCAGGGAATGACAAGGATCTCTCTCAAAACACAGGGATCACTGGAATGGGATCCTTGTAGTTTTACTAGCTGCTGGAGGAGGAAAGGGGGGTCAAATTAGTATTTTACAAATTATAAAACAATTAGTAAGTTTTAATTGTAAACTGAAAAGAATATACTCTGATAGGGCAGCACGGTGGCTAAGTGGTTAGTACTTCTACCTTACAGAGCCGGGGGCATGAGTTCAATTCCCAACCATGGCCTTATCTGTGAGGAGTTTGTATGTTCTCACCGTTTTTGCGTGGGTTTCCTCTGGGTGCTCCGGTTTCCTCCCACAATCCAAAAACATACTGGTAGGTTAATTGGCTGCTAACAAATTGACCCGTGTGTGTGTGTGTGTGTGTTTGGGAATTTAGACTGTAAGCCCCAATGGGGCAGGGACTGATGCGAATTCTCTGTACAGCGCTGCGGAATTAGTGGCACTATATAAATAAATGGCAATAATAAAGATGTTTCTGGACGGACCATATTAAGGGCTCTTACCAATTCATTACAAAGGTTTTACAATTATTTTTTAGCAGTAGTAGTAAATGCATGTACACCAGTCCGACGCTAGAAATCATTGTTCCTAGTTTCACCATAACTTGCAGTTTTACTAGGGATCACATTGCAGAACACATGGTGGTTTACAGCAGGTAAACACGTAGGGTAAGCCTGCAGTGATCTCCAAATGCAAGCAACAAACGCATGTCAAATCCCTCAGTGGGTACATGGAATAAGAGGGATTTTTTCCTATACTTTCTTGCCTTGCTAGGGTAGTTGTTGAGATAAATCAGGACACAACTCATAGACTGGGCCTGTTGGCTCCCTACACCCTCACCCTTTGAACAAATGCTGCCAGTCAATGGACTGATATTAATATTGCTCAGAAAGTCTTTCACTCTTTACACAACAATTTCTAATATCAAGGAAAAGAAAATGTTAGTGGGACTATGTTGACCACTTTACTTCTGCCCATAGGAAAATGAAAAATCCTGTTTTAAAATTCCTATATTATAAAGTACAAAGTTACCTTGGTAAAAGAGAACTCACACTGTTACATTTCAAAGTCTGAGGTGACCATTAGGATAGCGTCTGTGCAAGATGTATCTTGCCACAAGGCCACAGTATATTCTCTAATTCTCACAATAACATAATTTTCTTCTAAATAAGTCGATGTTACTTATAGTCATGAAAAATTAACCTCACAGAGATGGGTTTCATGATGAGTTACAACAAACTTCATTATGAACACGTCTCCCATGGGGCCCTGGACCTTGGATTCAAATACTAGCAAATATGAAATTGCTAAAGTGTTGTGGAGAACTGCACAATATTCAACCCTGTATTTATGAAGAGCTCCCTCTTTATAAAACCAACTTAAAACTGGTGTTATAACAAGTGTGGCTTCATACAGAGGGTGAAATAATATTTAAAAATGTTGGAGGTTATTGCTCACACCTGTCAGGACTGGTGGGCAGTGGTCTAACACACTACTGGCTGTAGTGCTCACACATACACACGTGTGTGTGTGTGTGTATATACAGAATGGATAACGAATATATATATGTAGAGATACACATAAGCAATATAAAATGTGGAAAAGATGTGCCAAAGATAGGAGATAGATAGATAGATCGATCTCTCTCTATATATTTATTATCTTAAAACCAATACACACTGTGCAGGGAACACCTCTGTGAAGCAGAACAGAATGCACTATAGAAGGAGAGAAAACATAGCAAAGACACCAACAGAGGGTACTGTAGGAAGTCAACTCATTCCGACATTCACCTAATACTTCTAATATTAAACATGCTCTTGACAGACAGGTCATTTTGGTATGTCAAAAATTAGCATAGCATGTACACAATTAACTAATAAGTCCTAAGCTTATTCAACACTTTAGAATCAAAGCAGTGCTCTTCCCAGAAAATTTTGCCAGCTGGGTGGCATTATGAAGTAGCCTGGTGGGGGCAATTGTAATACTTTGCAATAATATTTAAAAATGTTGGAGGTTATTACGCACACCTGTCAGGACTGGTGGTCAGTGGTTTAACACACACTACTGGCTGTAGTGCTCATATAGTGCCTGTTCTAATACAAGAAACAATGGTTTATTCTAATAGGACTCTGATGGGCTCAAAAAGCTGGGTGGCAGGTAAAAACAGCCAGGTGGAGCACCCGGGAAATAGGTGCTGGGGAAAACACTGAAGCAGTTACTTTACTAAATTGCCAAATAAACATAAGTAGATCTACCCATTTTTAAAAAAATCTATAGATTAATTCTTAAGTATATAAAACATATATGTATATTTCAGTATGAAAATGCAAAGAAAATGGCTCCACTAGACCATCACCATAATATGTTTCCATATGTACCTGCTTACATATCAGAATTTCTCAGAAGACTATAATACCCTTGGCCCCTGTCATGAAGCTAATCAGTGCAAAGTCCCTGTGGATTAGAGGCTGTACTGGCATGCCTGCTGTGCTGGTGTAGCAGTGTATAGACATGTGTGCTCCCATACAGCATGTAAAGCACTGCAGACCCCTCTCTCCATGGTTACCTGCAGCTTGGTTCAGGTTGGACCTCCTGTGTCTCCTGTTCCCAGCACTATCCCTCAGCTCCTCCTCCTCTTCCTCCAGCCAGGCTTCAGCCATCAGCAGACAACACAGGGTAAAAGCATTGGAGGTTCAGAAAAATCACATTTCTCTTCCCCACGACTGAAGAAGAAGCCGAAGTGTGATTAGTGTGTGCGGGTTATTCCTACACAATGCTCAGCATATCCTGTAGAGAGAGCTTGGCATTCCCATCCCTTCAGATGCAATGCTTCCTGCCACAGCATGCACAAGACACAAAGATCCCTGTGTCAGTCCTGTGCACCTGATCCCCCCTTACACATCCAGCCTCTGCCGAGATGTAGTCGTGCTTCTGTCACCCAGATCCCTGTTGTGTGTCACCCGTGGACACAAACTTTGTACTGTGTGAACATACATCCAAGCAGGGCCTCCATCTGCTGGTAACACAACAGGGACACTCCTCAGCTGTGAATAAGGAGAGGGAATGGGGTCATACTTCCACCCAGATGCGGTCCTTCCTGCCCTGTCTTCTTTCCTCCTTCCCAACACTTTCTAAATATTCCGGTGTCAACAGGAAATTGTTCTCTCGGTTTCCCTGTGATAGTAAAACAAAAGGCAGAGGGGGAGGGAGGAGGAGGAGGAGGTACCTGCAGCAAGTGGATGGGTGCAGGCATGTGTGAGACACACTCAGTTCCAGCAATCTCAGCCTGGACTTTCTGCCCTAAATGCTAATTGCTGGGGGTTGTAAAACATGAATTCAGGATTGATAAATGTTGTGTATTACATACTGTCCAGGACATATAAATACATTGCAGGCATCACATACCAGGAAAAATACAGTTCCCCTTTCCCAATGTGCATTTGTAAAGGTGTTCAGATTTCAGCATGTAAGTGTCATTGAATGAGACAGACTGGTCCAGTGATATAACTGTATTGGCTCAGAGCAGCAGTTGTTGTTTTTTTAATCCTGGAAATAGACTACAGATTGAAATCTGACAGAAAATGAATGTATGGTTAAAAATCCAGTTGTCAGCAAATGTGCTCTCCCGTGGTTTGGTTTCTAAGGGGTCTATTTATTTCTTTTTTGCTTAAAACCTGCATAACTGCATTTGTAAGTATCCTATTGACTTGTTACTAGGGGATCGCAGCAGATATCTGAGATATCTGCTGTGGTCCCACTGTTATCGTAATCAATAGCAGTCCCCATAAGTTCCCATAGGTTTCTAATATATACATATATATATATATATATATATATATATATATATATGTGTGTGTGTATTATTATTTTTAATTTATAAGGAGCCACAAAGGGTCCGCAGCGCCGTACATAACATACCAAAAACAGTGAGCCATAACACAACATGATACAGAAAGAACGAAAATGAGCAAAAATATATACAGACACAGGTAACATGGTAATGCAAATCAAATTATTACTGGGACAATGAGTGAAAGTGATGGTAGAAATCAGCGAGAAGTAGGCCAAAGCTTAAGAAAATAGGACTAGGGAAGCAGGCCAAGAGGTACAGAGGGTGATGGAATAGTAAAAGGAGCAGACAAGGAAAGAGGGCCCTGCTCCTGAGAGCATACATCCTAAAGGAAAGGTGAGACACAAATAGGGTGGTACTAACTGGGGGAGAGAGTTAGGAGGAGGACAGATAGACTTGAATAAATAAATGAGTCTTAAGGACACACTTGAAGCCTTTGAGAGTAGATGCTAACCTGATGGAACGTGGAAGATTGTTCCACAGCTGGGGAGCAGCCCGAGCAAAGTCTTTGGCGTGAGTTGGTCAGCTTAACATATATTGCAATATGTGGAACTAACATTCCCTGTTTTTAATATAGAACAGTACTTGATATAGCATTAATTATGTGTTTGGAGAGTGCAGAGTATCCCTGTTTTCTTGTCTATACAATGTGGGCAACCCCCTCTTGCACCCCAGTCTGTACATGGTGAGTGCAGAGGACCTATGTCTGTTTTTGTTTATATATATATATATATATATATATATATATTGTTCGTACATTCTCGTATCATCATCATCATCATTTATTTATATAGCACCACTAATTCCACAGCGCTGTACACATCAGCTGATGCCCCATTGGAGCTTACAGTCTAAATTCCCTAATATAGACACACACTCACACACAGACACAGACAGACAGAGAGGGAGAGATTAGGGTCAATTTTGATACCATCCAATTAACCTATCAGTATGTTTTTGGAGTGTGGGAGGAAACCGGAGCACCCGGAGGAAACCCACGCAAACACAGGGAGAACATACAAACTCCACACAGATAAGGCCATGGTCGGGAATCGAACTCATGACTCCAGTGCTGTGAGGCAGAAGTGCTAACTACTAGGCCACTCATAGATATATTTAGATATGTTTTTATTTTTTCTCCACTCCCTTCTCCCAGCCACCAGAATTATTCATCAGACTGAAAATGTAACTCAATGTATCCAGTCGCTTCTAATTGGCCAGTGGTGGTGACCAATTAGAAGCAGGTAGTATGACCTCTCAGACGGGGGTGCTCTGCCATCATAACAATGCAGGAGGAGGAAGGACATTACTGTTACTGATCAACATCTTATTGGGCATTACTGCTGCAAACAGGCATCTTACCAGCCAGGGCTTGATTAAGGGTTCAGGCCGCCCTAGGCTAATACGCTCGTAGCACCTCCTCGCCTTCTACACAACGTTAATACGAGATAGGTAAAAATGAACCCCCCACCAATGCTTATGTTCCCATGTTTTCAAAACTCAAGCGCTCTCCCAAGGTTGGCTCATTGTCTTCAGCCTTTATAATGGGAATATGTCAAGATTGAAACCTTACCTTTTTCTTTTGTTTTATTTTTATTTTGGAAAACAACTAAAAAATGTTGCCCCCCCCCCCCCCCCAGATGCTTCACACCCTAGGTTGCAGCCTATTGGATAATCAGACCCTGTTACCAGCCAGTACTATCTTATTGGGCATTGTCACTGGTATATCATCATCATCATCATCATTTATTTATATAGCGCCAACATATTCCGTAGCGCTTTACAATTGGGGACAAACGTAATAAACTAATAAACAAACTGGGTAAAACAGACAAAGAGGTGAGAAGGCCCTGCTCGCAAGCTTACAATCTATGGGACAATGGGAGATTGACACATGAGGTTAAGTATACATTTTGCATCTTGGCCCAGCCAGACTGCAAAGGTAGGGTGACTCATAAGCTAAATGATCCTGTCACACAACAATGTTGGTCCGGGGGTAGTTGTCTTGTGTGAAATTGTGTAACAGGCTAAAGGTAGTGAGGTTAAGATGGTGGTTGAGGAATATTATAAGCTTGTCTGAATAGGTAGGTTTTCAGAGAACGCTTGTAGCCCAGAGGAGAGTCTTATTGTGCGAGGGAGAGAGTTCCATAGAGTGGGTGCAGCCCGAAAAAAGTCCTGTAACCGGGAATGGGAGCATGTAATGAGGGTGGATGAGAGACGCAGATCTTTTGCAGAACGGAGTTGCCGAGTTGGGAGATATTTTGAGACAAGAGAGGAGATGTATGTTGGTGCAGCTTTGTTGATGGCCTTGTAGGTTAGTAAAAGTATTTTATATTGGATTCGGTAGAAGACAGGCAGCCAGTGTAGAGACATACAGAGTGATTCAACAGAGGAATAGCTATTTGCAAGGAAAATCAGTCTTGCCGAAGCATGCAAAATAGATTTTAGGGGTTTGAGTCTGTTTTTGGGAAGACCAGTAAGGAGGGAATTGCAATAGTCAATGCGGGAGATGATTAGTGCATGAATTAAGGTTTTAGCAGTGTCTTGTGTGAGATATGTGCGGATTCTGGAAATGTTCTTTAGATGTATGTAACATGATTTAGATATAGAGTCAATGTGAGGAACAAAGGATAGGCGTGAATCAAGGATTACACCTAGGCAGCGAGCTTGTGGGGTGGGATTTATGGTCATGTTATCAACAGAGATAGAAATGTCAGGTATGCTCTTGTTGGCGGGTGGGAATATTATTAATTCTGTTTTAGAAAGATTAAGTTTGAGTTGACGAGAGGACATCCAAGATGAAATGGCAGAAAGACAGTCAGTTACACGGGACAACACAGATGTCGAGATATCAGGAGAGGATAGATAGATTTGGGTATCATCCGCATAGAGATGATACTGAAAGCCAAAGGAACTTATTAGATTTCCAAGAGAAGCGGTATAGATAGAGAACAGCAGAGGACCTAGCACCGAGCCTTGTGGTACTCCAACTGATAGGGGAAGCGGAGCAGAGGTGGCTCCAGAGAAATTAACAGTGAAAGAGCGATTAGAGAGGTAAGATGAGAACCAGGATAGAACTGTGTCTTGAAGACCTAGGGATTGCAGCGTTTGTATGAGAAGAGAGTGGTCAACGGTGTCAAATGCAGCTGAGAGATCCAGGAGAATTAGGAGAGAGTAATGGCGTTCAGTCTTAGCAGTGATCAGATCATTAACAACCTTGGTCAGCGCAGTCTCTGTGGAGTGTTGAGAACGAAAGCCAGACTGAAGAGGATCCAACAGGTTGTTTGCGGAAAGAAAGCGTGTGAGGCGAGTGTAGGCAAGTCTCTCTAGAAGCTTGGAGGGGCAAGGGAGCTGAGAGATGGGACGGTAATTTGAGAGAGAGTTTGGGTCGGAGTTTTGTTTTTTTAGAATAGGAGTAATCACTGCATGCTTGTATAGTGATGGAAAGATGCCAGTAGAGAGTGAGAGATTACAGATTTGAGTTAGAGGTGAAATGAGCACAGAAGACAGGGATCTACCAATTTGCGAGGGAATAGGATCAAGAGGACAGGAGGTAGAGTAGGAGGATAAGAAGAGCGTAGAAATTTCCTCTTCATTTGTGGGGTCAAATGAAGAGAGGGTGTCAGAGGGTAGTGGGAAGGAAATGAGCTGATGGCTTGTTGAGGAAGAGGATACCATTTCTAGTCTGATCTTGTCAATCTTGTCCTTGAAGTAGGAAGCAAGATCCTGAGCACTGATAGTAGATGGAGGGTTCGGGGTGGGAGGATTGAGAAGATGATTAAATGTATTGAAAAGGCGTTTGGGGTTAGAAGCCTGAGCATAGATAAGAGATTGAAAGTATGTTTGTTTTGCAGTGTCCAGAGCATTTCGATAGGAGTGGTAGACAGAAGTATATGTGAAGAAGTCATTAGAGCTTCGAGATTTACGCCAGTGACGTTCTGCTTTACGGGACAGTTTTTGAAGATTTCGTGTTGCTTTGGTGTGCCACGGTTGACATCGAAGTCGACGTGTAGTATGAAGTGTCGCTGGAGCCACTTGATCAAGGGCCGTTGCTAAGGTTAGGTGAAAATGAGGTACTGCCATCTCAGGGGATGAGAATGTAGAGATAGGGGAGAGAAGGTGTTGGAGAGAGGTGGAAAATTGTTGAAGATTAATAGAATTAAGATTTCTACGAGTATGAGGAGGCTTGGTTGAGTTAGACAGTAGAGAGGTTAGAGCAGTGGGGGTGAGAGTGTAGCTGATAAGGTGATGATCTGAGAGGGGGAAGGGTGTATTAATAAAATTAGAAACTGAGCATAGCCTAGAGAAAACAAGATCAAGGCAGTGGCCATCCTTATGAGTAGATGATTCAATCCACTGGGAGAGGTCAAGTGAGGATGTTAGAGAGAGTAGTTTGGAAGCAGCTTTGGAAGGTGGGTTATCAATGGGGATGTTGAAGTCACCCATGATGATGGTGGGGATGTCTGAAGATAAGAAGTGAGGGAGCCATGCAGAGAAATCCTCAATAAATTGTTGGTGTGCTCCAGGGGGACGATAGATCACCGCAACACGTAGGGAGAATGGATTAAAAATGCGAATAGCATGTACTTCAAAATATGTGAACGTGAGTGATGGCACATTTGGTAGAACTGTGTATGTGCACTGTGGGGAGAGAAGTAGTCCAACCCCACCTCCTTGTCTGCCTTCAGGTCTGGAGGTGTGGGTGAGATGGAGGCCACCATGTGAAAGTGCTGCAGGTGAGGCAGTGTCTGATTGCATGAGCCATGTTTCTGTTATTGCCAGAAGGTTGAGGTTTTTTGAGAGGAAGAGATCATGAACGGAGGTAAGTTTGTTACAAACAGAGCGTGCATTCCAAAGGGCACATTTAAAGGACTTGGGAAGAGAGGGGAGACAGGTGATGTGTTTGAGGTTTGCTATAGAACGGTAGTGTTCTGATGTATGTGTGTGTGAGGAGTGTGGGGGACCTGGATTAGGTGATATATCACCAGCTAATAGAAGCAGAGTGAGCGAAAGATAAGCAAGGGGATTGTAAGATGTGTGGCCTTTTATTTTCTGGCGACAGGTGGAGGCTGTACTTGTTAGAGATAATAAATAGGACAACAGTTCATGGGTGTTAAATAGAGGTGAGTGGAGTAATGCAGGTGCAATATGAACAAATTTGTGTGTTGGTGGAGGGGTGAAAGATGACACAGTCCTAAAGATCATGCCATGAAATGAGACTAAGAAAAGCAATTTGTGAAACATTGTGATAAAAGGGGTAAAAGCAAAAAGCAAGGGTATTTTAAGAATTACCTCTTAGCAGTATTCCATATAAATAGACAAGTAGTGCAGAAATAGGCTGTGGCAGATGTTGCTTATTGCTGGGAGTAAAAGCAAGTCAAATGTAGTCCAATGTTTGTTCAAGTGTGTTGTCTAACTGTGCATTTTCGTCCACTTTGTGAGAAAATCCCACTTAGTGTAGAAATCACACACGTCTAACCCCACATACGTCTCCCCATAGAATGAAGCTAAGATGTAGTCAGTCTAATTTAGGAATACACTACAGATGTGGGAATTGGTCAGCTAATCAAAGGAAAAGAAAACATTTGTGGGAAAGGATAGAGGAGGCCAGATACCTATCATAAATTAGGCAGCAATAAAAGACTGTGCCAACCTAAGTTTAAACAGATAACAGTTTCCTATAACATACTTAAACACAGATTGCAGGGATGAAATTCACAGAATAATGATCAGAGTAGTAGTAGCAGCATGGATGAACATACTTAAACACAGATTGCAGGGATGAAATTCACAGAATAATGATCAGAGTAGTAGTAGCAGCATGGATGAACATACTTAAACACAGATTGCAGGGATGAAATTCACAGAATAATGATCAGAGTAGTAGTAGCAGCATGGATGAACATACTTAAACACAGATTGCAGGGATGAAATTCACAGAATAATGATCAGAGTAGTAGTAGCAGCATGGATGAACATACTTAAACACAGATTGCAGGGATGAAATTCACAGAATAATGATCAGAGTAGTAGTAGCAGCATGGATGAACATACCTGAAGATGAAAAGAGAAGAGAAAGATGAGGATTAGTTGCTGTGTTGTCTAACTGTGCATTTTCGTCCACTTTGTGAGAAAATCCCACTTAGTGTAGAAATCACACACGTCTAACCCCACATACGTCTCCCCATAGGTATATTCCACCTTGCTGCCATATGCAGCATATTGCAGCTGCACAGGTTGTCCTGTTGGACAGGAGGTCATAAAATAAATGTAGGAAAGCACTGTAATATCATGTACTCAGCCCTGTTCCCTTCTGCTCTGGCACTCCAATACTTTATTAGTATTAGGAATCATGTATTGGGCAGCACGGTGGCTTTGTGGTTAGCACTTCTGCCTCACAGCACTGGGGTCATGAGTTTAATTCCCATCCATGGCCTTATCTGTGTGGAGTTTGTATGTTCTCCCCGTGTTTGCATGGGTTTTCTCCGGGTGCTCCGGTTTCCTCCCACACTCCAAAAACATACTGGTAGGTTAAATAGCTGCTATCAAAATTGACCCTAGTCTCTCTCTCTCTCTGTCTGTCTGTGTGTGTGTTAGGGAATTTAGCCTGTAAGCCCCAATGGGGCAGGGACTGATGTGAGTGAGTTCGCTGTACAGCGCTGCGGAATCAGTGGCGCTATATAAATAAATGGTGAAGATGATGATGTTTTTAGATGCAGCTCTGGCCACATCAGGTCCTAGTTGCTTAGGAGCCTGAAATGTCATGACAGAACTATGGCAGCACCAGGGCATTAATACATGATTGTTAATCTTCCATATTTTTTTCTTTTCTTTGCCACCTGCCTAATTAGAGTAACAATGCTTCTACACTCATATAAGGTAACATATCTGGGCATTTTAGGGCCAATAGAGTCCATAGATTAACTGCCAGTACCATTCCTCAAACTGGCAACACACCGATATTGGCATGTTGGCGAGTGTGCAGACCAATAAAGATCAATATGCCTATGAATTATATGTACAAAACCAGACCAATCATTTTTAGCATGTTCGCAGGCCCGGCGCTCCCATTAGGCAAGGTTAGGCGATTGCCTAGGGCGCAGGGCTCTGCAGGGCGCCTCAAAATCGGAAATCCACGGGGAGGAGAGGAGGGAAGGGGCTATGAATCTTACCTGCATGAAGCTGCTCCTCTCTGCTCTGTCTTCTCCCCTCCGCTCACTGACAGTGACAGGCCGTGATGATGTCATCCTCACGGCCCGACAGTGTCTGTGAGTGGAGGGGAGAAGACAGAGCAGAGAGGAGCAGTTTCATGCAGGTAAGTTAAAGAAAGACATGGGGAGGGGAGCTGAGGGGAGGGAAGCGCAGCGGCGATTTTTAAAGGGGGGGGTGCGATTTTTAATGGGGGGGGCGGCGATTTTCACACGGGGGGGGGGGGGCGGCGATTTTCCCACTGTGCCTAGGGCGCCAAGGACCCTAGCACCGGCGCTGCATGTTCGTAAATCTGGTTGGGTGACCTTTATCATATCATTTGTCACCCATACTCACAGGTCCCAATATAAACCTGAGACCTGAATGGCCAGATTGCATCCAAATTAGAAGGTGATTGTCCTGAATGCTCAGTCTGAGCATGAGGATTGTCCTGTGTGTGGTTGAATTAAGGGTTAGGCATCAAAACTCATTTGACATAAAAACAGGTGTGTTATATTATATAATGCGTACAACAACATTCCACAGTTCCATGCAAATCAATAGTAAGATCAGTCTAACAAGTTTGTTGCCTATGATTCATCAACATTGTACTGTGCTGCAGTCTTCTAATTAATAAAGAAGAAACACTTATCACTTTAGTTTAATTTGTCAATTTGTAAAACAAGTGACAAGCCCACAAGACGGTTGCGATTTTTAAATCAGAGTTTACCACTTCTAATAGATGTGACAACTGTGTTTATTCTGCAAATATTTTTCTGAGAAGCAATATTGTACCACAATAAAAGTAAATTGTATATTTAATGTTAAACAGGATGACTACCCTTGTTCAATGAGAACTAATTAGATGTAGGTTCATGCTTGTGTTAGTTTAGTAACAAGTTTTACATGAGCAGTGTTTTTTCTGGTTTGGCTGCTTTCCAGTTATGACTAACAGCACAATAGTAGTAAAAGGAAACATATATATATATATATAATATATATATATATATATATATATATATATATATATATAAAGTTACACATAGAGAAAAAAACGTTCATATAATAAGAGAATTTACCATTTGTAACTGTACACGATCTTGTTTTCACAGTTATAACAATGAAATCTCATTAGTCATATGATCTGCCATTTAGTGAGATGCAAGTTATATTTTCAGGGGTATTTTTTGTTTAAGGTTTAATGGTTCTTAAAAACGATATAACATTTATAAATGTGATTTATTAAGACTTTTTTTTTTAATAATATCCTATTTATTTAGTTACACTTTTAAAGACAGAAGTGTAAATATCACCCATTTTGTGAGTAAAAAATTAGTCTGCTTTGGAATTTCCTATTTATTTTTTAACATAACTAGATTTAAGTTAAATAGTTGATGTCGTGCAAGTTTTTTTATATCGATTAATTGAGTCCCAGTTAATTCAATCAAAGTGAGAGTAAGGAATCTCATCCCAGACAAATGTTTCCCTTTGGAAATCTTTCACGTTGACATGTCTGTAAATATCTGTTGGAACTGCAGCATTGTTCATCTCTGCTAATGTAAAATGAAGCATCTCTGTTAACATCAGCGTAAGACACAGAAATGCGAAATTTCATTAAAAACTGCATAACACATACTTGTAATTATCCACAAGGTTGCCAAGCATCAGTAAATTTGCTAATGGCCTGTGAAATGTTTAGCATTTTTATTAATCAGTAAGACAAAATTAAAATGTTATTGATACTAGTGTATTCCATATAGGAGTACAAAACCAATTATTTGGAAAAATTGAAATCTCCCTAATCATATTTCTCCTCTTGATGCGGCTACTACATTCACTTTTGGAGAAATTATGGGTTACCCAAATGATGTCAGTCTTTTTTAAAATGAGAAGATGAAAATGTGTCAATAAAATTATTTGTGAAGGTTGGCAATACTAAACCAATCAATAAATTTGTCTCAGCCTTAGTAATATAATTTCAGAATCATCTCTAGGTGGGGAGTTCTTAAGTTTGAGCACTTTCACAAAGTCATCCATTCATCTGTCTGAGTATACCACTACATTTACATGTTGACACCTAGCATACCATCAGCGTACAGACTGAGCAATGCATATTTTGGCACTAAAGGTATCTATAGAAGTTCGGATTTGGCACTCAGATACCGCCCAAAGGGTGCGCTTATTGTTTTGTATTTCCTGTTCCTGACTTTGAGCTTTGTATCTGTTTTGACCTCTACCTGTTGCTAGACTATGATTTTGGCCTGTTGATCTGGTTTTGCCTATTTGGTCCAGTTCACTCTTGCTAGATTGACATGCTTCTATCAAGTTTGTTTAACAATCTTTATATATATATATATATATATATATACATATATATATATATATATATATATATATACATACATATACACACACACACACACACACACACACACACAAACACTATATGAACAAAAAAATTCGGATGCTTGACTATTACACCAACAGTGGCTGTAATGACATTGTATTCAAATACATATACTTTAATATGGAACAGGTTCCCCTTTTGCACAGATCACAGCTTCCACTCTTCTTGGAAGATTTTCCACAAGATGTTGCAGGACTTCTATGACAATTTGTGTACATTCATTCTGTAGAGCATTTATGAGGTCAGGCACTGATGTTCCAGTTCATCCCAAAGGTGTTTGATAGGGTTGAGGTCAAGGCTCTGTGCGGGCCAGTCAAGTTCTTTTACACCAAACTCATCACAGCATGTATTTGTAGTCCTTGCTTTGTGCAGTGGGGCACAGTCATGTTGGAATAGAAAAGGTCTTCTCCAAACTATGCCACAAAGTTGGAAGCATAGCATTGTCCAAAATGACTTGGTATGCAGATGCATTAAGATTGCCTTTCACTGGAGATAAGGGGCCTAGCCCAAACCCTGAAACAGCCCCATACTATCATCACTTCTCCACCAAACTTCATAGTTGGCATAATGCAGTCAGACAGGTAACGTTCTCTCAGCATCCGCCAAACCCAGGCTTGCCCATCTGACTGCCAAACAGAGAAGTGTGATTCGTCACTCCACAGACCACGTTTCCACTGCTCCACAGTCCAGTGTGCTTTACAACATTCCATCCAACGCTTGGCATTGGTTTTGGTAATGTGAGGTTTGCATGCAGCTGCCCGGCCAAGGTAACCCATTCCATTAAGCTCCTGCCGCACAGTTTGGAATTCTTCAGCTATGGAATCAGCAGAGCATTGGCGACTTTTACACACCAAGCGTTGACCCACTCTGGGATTTTATATGGTCCTCTGATTAATGGCTGCAGTTGCAGTTGTTCCTAAATGCTTCTACTTTCTAATAATATTGTCACACGCCGGTCCCATAACTAGGTACTGGCGTTGTGACTTGCCCTTTAAGAACTATGTTGGTGCTTGCTTTTGCTTCAGAGTCTCTACCTGTCCATAGGTGTGTTTCATTATATTGATTGGGACCTTCTTCTGAAGCTTATTGGTCCTAGAGGACTATTTCAAGTTCCTGTAATCATGGACTCATTGCCTGATCTTCGTGTTACTCACACTGTCGTGGGTTCTGGCTGCATATCTGACCTTTTGCCTATCTGCTGGATACTATCGGTTGCCGAAGTTACCTGTCATCATTGCTCTCCATCGGCTCCGCTGTATGCCAGTTCGTGGTTCATCTACAAGCTGAAGTTACGTGGTGTCATTCATCTGCACACAGAACTATTCGTGAGTTGTCTGCTACAACTGCGCTCCTGTTGATTGGCTCCAGTACTACTCTACTCGGCTGTCTATGTTGCGGTATGCTATGTTGAACTACAATCAAGTTCTCTTGTCATCTGTGGTTCTATGTCTGGCACGGCTATTATTATTCTGCTGAATATTATTGCTGGACTGTTAATATGAATATACTGCTAAGCCGGGAGCCTCTACTTCAATACAAGTTGTGTGCATTACCAGCTGTTGTCTAATTGTGATGAACTCTTGCTTACCCGTTATCTGGATCTCCTGTGACCTGTAGTTCTATGCTCTGTTTGGATTTCGATTGTATTTTATTATAACTGCTGTTGTATCTTCTATCAATACATCAAGTTGCAACACACTACCATCGGTTGTGTTATTGTTCCTTGTGATGCCCTCAAGTTAAGAACTTCAATTCTGCTGTGTCCTGTCTCCACCACTCTCTACTATTACCGTCTAAGTAGAGGCTGGGGATCCATAATTATCCTTAGCCGTGACAAATATCACTTACAATTGACCGTGGAATATCCAGCAGGGATGAAACTTCATGAACCCTCCTATTACAAAGGTAGCATCCTATCACAGTGCCACACTTGAAGTCACTGAGCTCTTCAGAACGAACCATTTTGTATCACAAATGTTTGCAAATGGAGACTGCATGGCAGGTGCTTGATTTTATACATCTCTGGCAATGGGTCTGATGGAAAAACCTCAATTCAATAATTAGCAGGTGTGGCCAAATACTTTTGTCCATATAGTGTATACTGTAGCTGGATTACTTATAAATAAATTATTATATAAATATATTTAAATTATTAGCATGGTGCACCAATTTATATCATTGCAAATGTATTGATTTTGATACAGTGTTATATTTGTGTATTGGGAATGTACTGTAGCCATGGTAGAGGAAATATGTTTGTGTAACAAAGGAGAAAAGGAAATCCTAAATTAAGTAAATTAATTATTTTGTGGCAATTCCTGTGACCTACAGATTAGACTAATCTAATCCATTATACGGACATTCTGAGGTTGGGACCCAACATTCCAGTACCAACACTCTGCCCGCTACCTTGCAGCTCTGGCCAGTGTGATAGGGGGAACCATCCGCAGCAACCCTGATCTAAAGAAAGAGGTCAGGGGTACCAGCCCAGGTACCCAGTGAGGGAGTACACCAGCAGCAAAAGTTCCCCAAAAAGGTTCCGGGAGCAGGTGTAGGAATCGAGCTCCGGCAACAGGCTCCTCTAACTGCAACAGGAGGGGCACATTTGGGAAGTGGCAAGGCAAGCCCAGCCGGCCCCCAACAACATGGACAGAGTGGCATATATATATATATATATATATATATATATATATATATATACATATACATACACATAGTATCATACACATAGACATATCATGCACATAGATATCCTTACAAAGTTTAAATGACCAAATAGGGTTTGAGGTTACCATAGGTTAATAAAAAAATGGGCAGACTAGATGGGCCAAGCAGTTCTTAACTGCCATCAAATTCTATGTTATTCTTGTCGCTTACCTTCCTTCTTTTAATTGGACCACTATAGGAGCTACATTTACCATCAATCCAGTGTCTTATCCATCGTTAGACTATAGGGAATCGGGTATTTTGCAAAAGCATTTGTTCTACCCTGGATGGAACTGAGTCTATAACAGGAGAAGTACCATTAGTCTTTGTGGGATTGTCAATATGTCCTTCATTCATTTTCTGGAATATCTAAAAACACTCCTTCAGGAGTAGAGTATATAATGCATCCCAATTTGCACCACAAATCTTGGCCAAGAAGGTTAGTAGTGTCACTCACCGGACCGTGAGTGCCTCTACTCTGGTGCAAGGTCCTCCATCTTTTCTACCTACACCTGTGTGGAATCGTGGCCGCTCGCTATCCTGCCATCTGCGCATGCGCAGGTCTCGCTATTAACTTCACCTGTCCATGGAGGTGATTGTCAGATCAATCACCTCACCCTATTTGAGGCACCTGCAACCCTAGGTAGGGGCCTGATCTTGAAGTCTCATTCCCAGTGAACTTCTATAGGTGTGTGCAGATCCCAACTGCTTCCAGCTTTACTCGTTTGTACAGTTTCCAAACTGTGTGCAGCTTGCTCATACTACAGCTTCCACGCTGCTTCCCTGTTCAACTCAGCGGCGGTTCCCATACCGCTACAACGCTATCATCCCGCTGATCGTGTCACAGCTTCCACGCTGCTCCTGGCTCCACTCAGCAGCGGTCCTCTTACCACTCCAATGCTGACACTCTGCTGATCGTGTCACAGCTTCCACGCTGCTCCTGGCTCCACTCAGTAGCGGTCCTCTTACCGCTCCAACGCTGACACTCTGCTGATCGTGTTACAGCTTCCACGCTGCTTCCCTGCTCAACTCAGCGGCGGTTCCCATACCGCTACAACGCTTCACCTCTCAGCTGATTCCGGATCTACACAACTGGGTATGCTCTACTAACTATTGACTATTACCTATTTTGCTCAGATACCAGTTGCATCCATTGTTGTTTGTTGGGCAGGGTACAGGTACCTATATAGACTGTGTTTCCGCATTGCTCCAGTTAGGACAAGCTCCCCAAGTCACATCCTGGGGTCCGGATTGTCATCACAGATGTCTAACCCGAGTGGTTCCACTTAAGATCAATAAATCTTCCTTAACACCTGGCCCTCCAGGCCTTCCTCCACAGTACGCCCTGTTCACTGACGTGTTCGATAAGGCTCGGTCTGAACGTCTGCCACCTCATTGTGCATGGGATTGTCCCATAGACCTGCTACCTGGCAAAAACCCTCCTAGGGGACGTGTATATCCTCTCTCTTTACCAGAGACTCAGGCTATGTCTGAATACATCAAGGACAATCTACATCGCGGATTCATCCGTCCTTCCAGCTCTCCCGCTGGAGCGGGGTTCTTTTTCGTTAAAAAGAAAGATGGTACCTTAAGACCTTGCATTGACTATCGGGGGCTCAATACCATTACCGTTAAAAAACGATACCCGATTCCACTTATCACCGAACTCTTCGACCGTATCAAGGGTGCCCGGATATTCACCAAACTTGATCTCCGTGGCGCTTACAACCTAATCCGGATCAAGTCAGGTGACGAATGGAAGACAGCGTTTAATACCAGGGATGGACATTACGAATATCTGGTGATGCCTTTTGGACTGTGTAATGCCCCTGCTGTCTTTCAAGGATTCGTGAACGAGATCTTCCGGGACCTATTATACGTATGCGTTGTAGTCTATCTGGACGACATTTTAATCTTCTCTCAAGATCTGTCCTCCCACCATCAACATGTGGCAGAGGTCCTCTCCAGGCTACGGAGGAACCTACTATTCTGCAAATTAGAGAAATGCTCCTTTGACTTATCCCAAATTCCATTCTTGGGATACATCGTATCCGGAGTAGGACTGGAGATGGATCCGGATAAAGTTAATGCCGTTCTACTTTGGCCCCAGCCAACTACTCTCAGGGCTATAGAACGCTTCCTAGGCTTTGCCAATTATTATAGACGTTTTATTTTAAATTTCTCAGCTATTGCTTCTCCTATTGTGACCCTGACCAAGAAGGGCGCCAATACTAAACACTGATTCTCTGAGGCCCTTCAAGCTTTCCAAAGCCTTAAAGAAGCATTTTCTACCGCTCCTGTTCTTCGGCAGCCTGATGTAAACCTTCCTTTCTTTCTCGAGGTGGACGCCTCCAATGTCGGACTAGGAGCTATTCTCTCCCAAAGATCTGAGCAACAGAAGTTCCATCCTTGTACCTTCTACTCCCGGGGCCTGCTACCCGCGGTGAAGAACTACACCATCGGTGACAAAGAACTGTTGGCAATAAAAGTCGCATTGGAGGAGTGGAGATATTTACTGGAGGGGGCTCATTATTCTGTAACCATCTTCACCGACCACAAAAATCTCCTCTATTTACAGACAGCCCAATGTCTAAACCCTCGACAGGCGAGGTGGTCACTTTTCTTTTCTCGCTTCGAACTCATTATAACGTTCAAACCTGCTGCAAAGAACAGGAAAGCAGATGCTTTATCCCGGGCATTTGCCCCTCCTTCTGACATCTTGGATTCTTCCGATCACCCTATACCGGATCCCAAATGTGTGACTTTGGCCACTTCATCCACCAATGTGCTACCGTTTGGGAGAACTCTTGTTCCGCCATCTCTACGCAAGAGAATATTGTCATGGTACCATTCTTCACGTTTCTCTGGACATTCTGGTGAACGAAAGACTTTTGAGATCCTTTCCCGGAATTCTTGGTGGCCTTCTATCAGAAAGGATGTCAGAGAGTTCGTGGCCGCTTGCGAGATCTGCTTTCAATTTAAGTCTTCCCGCAGAACACCAGCGGGATTGCTCCAACCACTACCTATCCCTACTAAACCTTGGACCCATATAAGCATGGACTTTGTCACCAAACTTCCTCTTAGCAAGAGATGTAATACCATCTGGGTAGTGGTGGATAGATTCTCCAAGATGGTTCACTTCGTTCCTCTAACCGGATTACCATCTTCTTCTACCTTGGCTGATCATTTTATTAAGGAGATCTTTCGGATTCACGGCTGTCCGTCTGAGATTGTGTCCGATAGAGGGGTACAGTTCGTCTCCAGATTCTGGCGAGCCCTTTGCAAGACCTTGGGTATCCGACTGTCTCTATCATCGTCTTACCATCCCCAATCAAACGGCCAGACCGAAAGGGTCAATCAAGATCTCGAGACCTTCATAAGAATCTTTTCCTCAGCCAATCAAGATAATTGGGTAGAATTACTCCCGTGGGCTGAGTTTGCCCACAATAACATGTACCATGAGTCTTCAAAAAAACCTCCTTTATTCGTGGTTTACGGTCACCATCCGTCTCTCCCAGAGTTTCCTGCCCTCCCTCCCCCCCAAGTCCCTGCGGTGGAGAGACTCTGTCAAAACTTTAAAACCATCTGGACTCAGGTAAGATCATCCCTGAAGAAAGCATCAGCCAGATACAAATTCTTCGCAGATAAAAAGAGGCGAGCCATTCCACCACTCAAGCTTGGAGACCGTGTATGGCTTTCTACTAAAAATATCCGCTTGAAGGTTCCATCCATGAAGTTTGCGCCACGCTTCATCGGGCCATACAAGATCACTCAAGTCATAAATCCAGTTTGCTTCAAGCTACTATTACCAAAGAACCTCCGGATCTCCAATGCCTTCCATGTCTCCCTGCTCAAACCTCTTGTGATCAATCGCTTTTCTACTCCTCCTTCTGTACCTAAACCAGTACATAATCACCAAGAAGAGGAGTTTGAGATCTCTCAGATCCTGGATGCAAAAATTTCGCGAGGAAATCTCCGATTCCTCGTTCATTGGAAGGGCTTTGGTCCAGAAGAACGCTCCTGGATTCATGCTGATGACCTCAATGCTCCAGCCCTGCTTAAAAAATTCTATCTAAAATTTCCGGCCAAACCCGGTTCCAAGTGTTCTGTGCCCACCTTTAAAAGGGGGGGTACTGACACTCTGCTGATCGTGTTACAGCTTCCACGCTGCTTCCCTGCTCAACTCAGCGGCGGTTCCCATACCGCTACAACGCTGCACCTCTCAGCTGATTCCGGATCTACACAACTGGGTATGCTCTACTAACTATTGACTATTACCTATTTTGCTCACATACCAGTTGCATCCATTGTTGTTTGTTGCGCAGGGTACAGGTACCCATATAGACTGTGTTTCCGCATTGCTCCAGTTAGGACAATCTGTCACTCAAGCTCGATATCTTCTCACGCTACTACTTGGCGTCATTGTGCATAATCTGCTGTGATCAGCTTCTCCTCACTGCAAGGCACCAACTATATACAGACTATTCATTGTGCCTTCCAAGACATTTCTCTACTCACGCTGTTCCCATACAGCCACAGTTTGCCTTTCAACCTCACTCTCCTGCACCTGGACAAGTCCTCCTATCACAGCGGTGGTACAACTTGCTACTCGCAGACCACTGACTTTCCTATTACCTACCTAAACCTGGACCCGTTTCCTCACCATGGCGGTGGTACAACTTGCTGCACGCAGACCACCGACTACCCTGCTACCTACCTGCACCAATCCTATTCTTCCCATCAGAGCAGTGGTACAACTTGCTGTACGCAGACCACTGAATCTTCCTCTACCTATCATTACCGATCCACGTCCACTCCTCGTGTCTACATTATCTTCAGTTCCAGTTTACAGCTCCAAGTCGATTGCCTCAGACTATCTCTACTCTCCTGCTGTTGTGTCGCTCCAATCATTCACCTGCCTGCTTTGAGGTGCATGCTATATCCCCGCCTCTCCAGCAGTGTGCCATCTGGTGAAACTCGGGTAGCAACTCCTAGTGCCCGTGACAAGTAGGAGCTGCTACTGCAAGGAGAAAATAGTGTTTAGTCTGGAGTGGCCCAATGGCAACTTTTGCTGATGCAAGCAAAGGAGGGCTCACCTCACCTGTTACCCCCACAGCCGAAATAGTTTCCTTGGTAAGAGACAAATTTAAGAGAGGAGACAATACAGATCTGGCCACCCCCTTATCTACTAGGAAAGTTTGCTTACTCCCTGTAATGTTAAATTCCACATTTGTCTCTTTATCAGGCCTACTAATTACCTGTACTTGTAGTAGTTTACGGGTGTGGCCAAACCTCTCCTGATCCTGCCTGTACATATGGCAGTTGCGCTCAGAGTTGGTCATAGTGTATGCTCGCACTTGTTCAATTACATCGCTGGCGTGTGTACACACAACATCAACTTTGTCAAAGTCTAGACTATGTGAGCCCCATTATATTCGGACTGTATGATCTTCCAATCGTCCCGACAATGTTTACGTAAGCTTGTGTCACCGTACCTCCCTTTCGCATGCCAATGTGCGCAGATTCTGGAGTTTTCTACATGTGTAGCATACATCTATGTGTACATGAGGGTGTGTGCTATGGGGGTGTTCCCCTAATGGAAATTGTGATTGCTTTGGTTCTAGCACTCCGTTACTTACCGCCATAGGTTTGAAGATGATGGTGATGAAATCGTTTGTAGGGTTTGGGAAGTCTGAAATTTTAGACCAGAGATCAGCCCTGATTCAGGGACAATACATGGGCACATTCCTAACTGGTACCACCCTATCCTTATCAGGCTGACCACTAGGAACAACTATGATCTGCAACGGGTGTAACCTTTCTGTGTGTAGCCATGTTTTGCGTAGTTAACCTAGATGATCATTAAGTTAATGGGCTAATGAGCATTTGGGCTGAGCATTGTGCTCACTCTTCCCCCAACCTTTGTTTTCTACATTTTAATCCACAGATTATAACATGGTCTCACACACTATTTCATGATTTTCACCCATTGCTCTGTGTAAACAGTTGTGTTGTGTCCATATTTGGTGTCCATAATATACATTGCCGAGCATACCGGCAACCTAACATCCACTATCATGGGTGATCTACTGATCTCTCCAGGCGTCAAAAGTGCCTCTTGACTGGTTAAGCTGGATCCCATGGCCGCCTTACTGGATTTCTTTCTGCAGCAGCTACGGTCACAATGGGTAGGCAGGTTCTACAGCTAACATTGGCGCTGTATCCTTTAATTATTGACCAATACAGATTTTTATTTTGTCTGCGCGTCTGTGTCTCCTGATGTCTCAGGACAAATGATCACAATCTGTTATCCCTGGCAGCCCTGTGCTGCTGGCTTCACTGCTTGCGTGTGTTGAAGAGCCCACTGTTGGACTTAATTGTCAGCCAGGATATAGTGTAACAATGCTTAGACAGTGTGAATTGTTAGGATTTATCGCAAAGTTGTGTTGTAACTTCATATAACATGCATCACTAGTCAAGTTCATACATTGTGCTTTAACAACAAGGGCTAAAAAATTTATAAACTATTAACCGGCCCTAAAGTTAAGATTAACAAGGTTTTATTTCTAACATTCAATTTTAAATAGTTTCTTATGTCCTGGCTATTCTATAATAGTAATAAAAATATAATTCCAGTACAGTGAAATAACATTATAAAATTGTTCTATTTTATTTATTGTTTGCCAAGGTTACGTTTTATATATTAAAGTGCTGCTACCTGTCAATTAAAAATATACAGACAATTTGTTGGTACCCTTACAGCTCATTCAAACAATGCTTTATTCTTCCTGAAAAGTGATGAAATTAAAAGCTATTGGGCTAGATTTACTAAGCTGCAGGTTTGAAAAAGTGGGGATGTTGTCTACAGCAACCAATCAGATTCTAGCTGTCATTTTGTAAAAAGTACTAAATAAATGAAAGCTAGACTCTGATTGGTTGCTATAGGCAACATCCCCACTTTTTCAAACCCGCAGCTTAGTAATTGTCCATTGTCTTGTGCCCATTGTCTTGTGCCTTTTATTATGTCATATAATAAAGCAAAGAAAAAGTGAGAAGAGATAAATTATTTACCAAAGATATTCTAAAATAGGCTGGACAGATTTGTACCCCTTAAATAAGAATATAAATAATTGTATTATAATGATATTTCAAACTAACTTCTTTCTTGCATTAGTATTAGACTCATCTTTAATAGGTTATTTAGCCAATTTAAATGGATAAAAGTAGTTACTATGCTGTTTGGTATCATTGTGGCTTAGTGGTTAGCACTTCTGCCTTCTGCCATTATTAAAGCGTTTAAAGTCCGTGGGATGTAGCCAACCTCCATGGTGTTAAGGGCAATGTGTATGTAATCTTCAACTACTAGAACTGCTTCTCAAGAAGTTCGCCTTTAGGAGCACCCTTTATGGGGGCTTTAGATATGTTCCACAGTCAGCGTCGGACTGGCCCAGCGTCGTACGGCCACACCCCCTTTCACCACTGGGCGGAGCTTACCTGGAGGCCCCTCACGTCGTCCCCACTGCGTCTCCGCTGCTCAATTGCGATCGCAGCTGCGATCGCAATTGAAAGATGACTGGCTGTCATGACTGGCTGTTCAATTGCGATCGCAGCTGCGATCATGTGACCCGCCCCCTCACCCTGTCAGCTGATGTTCCCACGCCGCTGAAGGGAGAAGAGCAGAGAGGCTGCAGCAATCAACTTTTGGGTAAGTATTAACCAAACATTGTGTTTCTTGCTTTTTCACTATTACAGTGTTTGTTTTGCATGTAGGTACTGCATTTTGGCTTTAAATGGTTTAATTAATGTGCTTAATGGTGACCTGATAAAGAGAGCACACATGTCTCGAAAAGTACTACCATTATGGAATACATTTATCATTTTTTTTTTCTTGCATTTTCACGAGCGCCGTCTGCTTTTTTTCTTATATATATATATATATATATATATATATATATATATATATATGAGAGAGAGAGATAGATACATGTATATATAAGGTGCCAATATGGATATATAAATATATATTTATCCATATATATATATATATTTATATATATTGTGTGTGAATTGAGAGGACTATTGCAGGCATAATATGAATCGGGGACACTTGCGTGGCATAACATTGGGGGCACTACCATGTGGTATAACATTGGGGGCACTACCCTGTGGCATAGCATTGGGGGCACTACCGTGTGGCATAGCATTGTTTTGGGGGCACTACCGTGTGGCATAGGGGGGCTGCCTATCTATACTAAACTATAGGGGGGCTGCCTATGCTAAACTATAGTGAGGGGGGCTGCACAGAGAACACTATAGGGAGGGGGTGATTGGACACCTTTAATGCTGAGTTGGTTTGGGTCTATAATTGAATGTGGGGCTGAGTGTGGGGACTATCTATTAAATGTGAATATTAATTATTTAATGCTAGGAATGGTCGTGGGAAATGGATGTATTAAACGTAAATGCTAATAATTTATTGCTGGAACTGTTTGGAGGGAGGGAAATAGGTTTATTTGTTAAATGGGAATACTATTAATTTAATGTTGGGGTTGGTTGGAGGGAAATAGATCTATTAATCAAATGTGAGCACTATTACTTTAATGTTGAGGCTTGAGAGAGGCCTAATTATTAAATGTGGGTGCTGTTTATTTAATGGCAGGGATGGTTGACGTTTCTAAATGTACCCATTATTTTTTCAAAATAGGGCCCTCAACATTCCAGGATCCAGACAAGCCGCAACTAAAGAAACCATCAGCCACAGGTGGTAAAAGTGACAACAACAGGTAGGACAGTCTGTCAAATGATCTGAGTCTAGTGCAGGCTTGGCTAACCTGTGGTACTCCAGGCATTGTGAAACTATAAGTCCCAGCATACCCTTCCAGCAATAAGCTGCTATATATTGGCAAAGCATGCTGGGGCTTGTAGTTTCACAACACCTGGAGTGCCACAGGTTAGCCAATCCTGGTCTAGTGGGACAATCGTGATTTTTGGTGACTGTTCTGCCCAATCTAAGGGGCAGGTCAAGACTGTATTCTTTATACACACACTGCATTCTTTATATACTGCACTAAGGTGCTAGCTGTCCTTTGTGGACTGACCACTCCCCCTCTAGTGTCTGGTCCCGCCTCTATGATGGCTGACCACACCACCTTTGGTGGGCCCCTAGTGTTGCATTCCCCGATGGGCCCTTCATGCCCCAGTCTGACACTGTCCACAGTACTCAGTTGCCCCAAGGACTTAAGCTTGGCTAGTAGAAGTTGTTGAATTACAATTGCCTGGTGGAGTGGACAGAACACGGTAGGAGGTAGTGAGCTACCTTGATGGTTTCGTAAAGTAAACTGGGAATCACACTGGCAGTTCCCCAGTGGAGTGGACAGAACAGAGTTACAGGTAGTAAGCAGCCAGGATAAATTATTATTATTATTATTATTATTATTATTATTATTATTATTATTATTATTATCCTTTATTTATCTGTTTATATATTGACAGAACTCAGAGGTAGACAGGCAGGGGTTAACATGGATTGATCTGGCAGTTGCCTGGTGAAGTGGACAGCACACAGTAGCAGGTACTGAGCATACTGGTATAGTGTTGCAAACTAACAATCAGACAGCTAGGGGTTAATGTAAATACCAGACAGACCACAGCCAGGAATAGAGAAGACTGCAGTACCTATAAACAAGCCAGTGGTCAGAGCAGGTAGAGATAAATATGCAGATCCGTTTAACAAGCCAGGAGTCAGAAGTGGAAAAGACAGCAGTTACTATAAACAAGCCAGGGGTCAGGGCAGATAGAAATATACGTATATGCAGAGCCGTTTAAGAATAGTCTGTAGTGGAGAAGACAGCTGAATCCTTTAAACAATCTGTATCAAAGACTGATAACAGAGCAGGTCTGGATACAAGACACACTAGGTCAAGGAGGAACTATCACCAGCATTGGTATGAAGCCAGAAAGAGGTTTATAAAGGCAGCAGTACCAATCAGAAACTGCAGGAAGATTAGCTGCATGGGTGTGGTAAGTGATTGCACAGTTGAGCTGCCAGACTGAGAGCTGAAGGAAGCTTGTAACTATTTACCTAGTAAACCAGCTAAATCAGTGAACTGTAGGAATAATCCTACATATGGTAGCCGCAGTAATTGCACAGATGACAGATCAGACAAACAGGAGAGATCCTTATGAAACAGATTAAACAGAAGGATAGTATAGAATAGACATAAGGATATCCTTACAAACTTTAAATGACCAAATAGGCCTTGAAAAAGAACCAAGGAAATTGTCCAAAGAGATCATCATCATCATCTATTAATTTATATAGCGCCAATAATTCCGCAGATGAACTCCAAGGTCAAGGTAAGTCAGTGTCTGATTACACCATCCAACGTTTTTTGAGTGACAGTTGGCTCCATGGAAGAAGACTAAACTTTTGAAGGAACAACATTAAAAAGCCAGAATGGAATTTTCCAAAATGCATATTGACAAGTCACAATGCTTCTGGGAGAAAGCCTTTTAGACAGATGTGTCAAAAGACAATGTGCAACGCTAAGCAAAGTACATTGTCTATAGACGCATACTTACATTTCCACGTTAACATCAAGGACGTAATGCAGAGTGGCCGGATTCTCCATTGGTCGGCGGTCACAGCAGTCGACCTGGAGCCAGGTTGTGAAGTAGCCGTTCGGGGTCGCCGCGCCGGGGTATGTATTGTCGTGGTAGTCAGCATCGATATGTTGACTACCACCGAAAATATAAACCCATGATCAACTCCTTATTTCAAGGTTTGGACCCAATGGAGACAATGGGCTACTGCCAGCCTACTCAGAATTAGCTCAACATTCATATTGACTTTCTAACAGGGGCAAAATAGTAGGAGACCTGTCTCAAATTTCCCTCCTGCAGAAAGTCTTCATTTACCACCAAAAAACACAAAGCGGTAAAAGGATTAAAAGGATAAGATAACTTTTCTAGGTACAGAGACTGACATTCTGGATTCATAGATGAACAAATTAAGTAGGCAAATTAGACCTTTCCAGTGAGAAACAGATTATGACTTCTGATATCTCCTTACTAATATATGTGAGTATAGGGAAAGAAGAAACAATTTAAGAATTAAAGGCATACTAGAATCTGTGATGAAGACCACGCTTAATCCCTTCCTCTTCAGATGGTATTTACACCTGGTCGCTGACCTCTCACAAACTGAGCTAGATATGGACATTGTGTATGGGGTTTGTGGTTCAATTACACCACTATAGAACCAAGGAAGCACTCTTAGCAGCAACTAGGAATTTGTCTATTTTTTCTAAAATTTGAAGAACACCAGTTAATGAAGGAAATAATTAAAGCACTCAGAGAGGCAGGGTCCATTATCTCTGGGGATTTCTGTTTTGTCTGTTATTTCTTAAGAACGGTAACCATATCCTGCCAGAAGAGGACTAGGTCTGCAGATGGTGGAATCAGTAAACTCAGTGGTGATGACCCAGTGAGAACCAGATAACAGTCCCCTGGCCCTGCTGTGGACTGTAAGTGATGACAGGGCAAAGCTTTAATAAAAGAAAGTGTATAATACTTACTCCTCTCTATTCTATGGCTAACTAATAGTATGGTTGGTCAAACTCTTTGGCGATCTTTTTACTAATCATATTAGTAGCCAAGAAGACCTTAACTTGGAACTGGAGGTGGAGGAATGGGCTAAGAGCATGGCACGAGTCGCCAAGAGCTCTATCTGTGTACGAACCAAAGAGAATTCATATAAGCACCTTTATAGATGATATTTGATTCCCACCCGCCTAAAAGCCATATATCCTGATTCCTTCAGCCTCTGTTGGAGATCATGTCAGGAGGGCTCATTCCAACACATTTGGTGGTCCTGCCCTGGGGTTGTGGGATTCTGGTGGAGAATTCACAATCTAATCTATAGAGTCTCCTCAATACAACTCCCCCCCCCATCCCGTCCTAATCATTGCTACACAGACCCATTCCAGATACTGATAAACTCACAATGGCGCTTGTGGGCCATATACTCAACGCTGCCAAATGCGCAGTAGTGGCAAGTTGGAAAAAAACAGAACCCCCCACGCTGCCTGAAGTGATTAATAGGGTATGGCAGACCTACCGCTGTGAACACATTACAAGCTTTATTAATGACCGCTCCAATAAATTTCAGGCAATCTGGGACCCTTGGCTCACCTCCTATGGCGCAGAACAGCTAAGACCTGATTAATGTTGAAACTGACGTTTTTTAGTATCGGTTATGTACCATAAGTGGAGTATCTATTGTACACCTAGATGCCAGGCCAGACGTTTCCTTCTCCCCCCTACTACTATACTACAAGCTATTTTCTTCTCGTCCTCTCCTTCCTTACCCTTGCTTTTCTATTCTTTGTCTTTATTTACATTGTTCTTGTTCTTATTGAATTTCTTAAATCACACTATACTTGTTGAGTGTATAAGGAAATTTATTCTGTATACTGTTTAAAAATTGAATAATCCTCTAATAAAATATATTTTAAAAAAATAAAAAATCATATTAGTGTTATGGCCACCAGTGCGGCATAAATTCATAGAACAGGTAGAAGAGGTCTTCACCTTTAGCCTTTCCCGTAGAGACTGGTTATGCTCAGAGGTACTCAGATGCCCCCAGGTCTTATGCTCAGAGTAGTATGAGTTTATGCTAACACGGCAGCACACAGGTACAGGAGGTTGCACACGGAGCAGCAGCAGGCCTGAGATCAGCGCACTGGACAGAGCACCAGAGGGTATGTCAGGTACAAGCAGAAGGGTGAAGGTCACAGGCACAGGTTCAGAATCCAGGGACAGGCGATAGGTCAGGGTCACTAGCAGAGGTTCAGAATCCGGGTACAGGCAATAGATCAGGGTCAGAAGCACAGGTTCAGAATCCAGGAACAGGCCAAGGTCATACACGGGTAATCAATCACAGGTTTCAACACCAAAGATAGGAACAGGAGCAGGCAGCAGTACTGGAACAGAACGCTATAACAGGCAGTGAGGCTCAGTCCTCACTGCCTTAAATAGTACAGATGGCCAACCAGAACACAGACCAGAAAGTGTTCCCAGCAGAAGTATAATTAATTTGCAGAGCCTGCAGCCAATGATATTGCAGAGTGCCAGCAGGAACCTAAAATCTAATCAGTCTTAATTGGCTGATCGTATACAGCCTTGAATGGTCGGCCCTGCACATACCTGTGCGCACGCACCCGGTTGTTTGACAGCTGGCCGGGCGCGGCTGCAGGAGATCCCCAGCGTCCCGGTTGTTGCCCAGGCAACCGGGGCGAAGACACCAGAAGTGACGTCCCGGTCGTCATAGCGACGGCCGGGACGCCCGCAGACAGAAGACAAGAGTCGCGGCGGTGCCCACGGCCGCCGCGACTGCTAACAATTAGTAGCCATTGGCCTGTTAATCCAGGACCTCATAGACCTGCATATCTGATCCCCTTTACCTTTCCACTGTTAGGCAACTACTACCTTTTATTTGGACAAATTTTTATACCACTCGAGATTAAGCTGGTGAGAGCTGCCAGGCGCTTCCCATTGGTCTGAAACTCACACTTTTGATTTCCCCTGCCCTCTATTGATGCAAGTCAAGTTGTTGACTGACTCTTTTTCATCTCTGTCTTCTTCTCCTGCCTTTTCCCATGCCCCTCTCCCCCTGTAAGAATAGAGGTTTGCCCACAGGCTATTCGCATGACTGATGGAGACTGTAGCCAGAGATATCTGTCAGTGACTCCAGTACAATGTCAGCATTAAACAGGCTACCTTACAGTTTATCAACCATCTCCAGTGCCATGGATGTGGGAAAGGAATAGCACTCCCAGGCAAATTTCTGAATAAAAGAACACTTAAGCTTAAATACAACTATGCACCAACAGCACTATAGCACTTTTAAACAAAGTGATTTCGACCTCACCAGCGCTATAAGAACCTGTCTACTTCTTAGGTGATAGGCGTTTCAGAGAGAGTATAGTGTAAATTGTTATGATTTTTTGCAAAGTTGTGTTGTAACTTCTTATAACCTGTGTCACTAGTCAAGTTCATACATTTTGTTTTAACATCAAGGGTTATAAAAAAGTATACATCATTAACCAGCCTTACAGTTAAGATTAACAAGGTTTCTAACATTCAATTTTTAATAACTTAAGTCCAGTACAGTGTAATAACATTATAACATTGTTCTATTTTATTTACTGTTTGCCAAGGTTAAGTTTTATAGATTAAATTGCTGCTACCTGTCAATAAAAAATATACAGACAATTTGTTGGTACCCTTACAGCTCATTGAAACAATGCTCAAATCGAAGTATTTACAGTTCCATGGGACCCTGCTGCTAGCTAGACACACAGTCCCCTCACTAGCCCCCGGCTCCACCTGTGATCTGTGTGTAGTGAGGTCTGGAGAGTTAACCCTGTCTGTGCAGCCTGAGCCTGCAGACTCCCAGAAGAACTATCAGTCTTTCTGTGGCAACCTGCCCTTTTTGCCACATACTCCTCCCCTTCATAAACTCAGGCAAAGATGGTACTGCGGGGAGCGCATCTGCGTTTCTATATATAGCTCCCGATCTATGCTCTACGTTGAATTGGGAAGGCTGCAATGCCAGAAGCACCGGGTCACTCTGGCATTGACCTTTTTATGTATCTGCCTCCATTTTAATGGAGCATGGTCTGTCACTAGGGAAAGCTCCCTACCCTAGAGGTGGTAGCGGAGGGTTTCCACAGCTCATTTGATGGCAAGGCACTCCTGTTTAATCATTGCATACTTCTTCTCTTTAGGTAAGAGCTTGTGGCTTAGATACAGGATGAGTTCCTCTTCTCCATCCACCTTTTGTGACAGAACCGCGCCCAGACCTACTCCCCAAGCATCGGTCTGCAGATAAAATGTCTTCGTAAAATCAGGTGCTTGTAGCACCAGCACTGTATTTAAAGCCATCTTTAGGTCCTCCCAGGCAGATTCTGCAGCTTAAGACCAGTTTAGCTTTTCTAGTCAGGCTTTCTTGAGAAGCTCTGTCAGTAGAGTAGCCTGAGTGGCAGAATTCTTTATGACCAGCGGTAGTACCCTACCAAGCCAAGAAATATCCTCAGTTGGGTTTTCTTCACTGGCTTGGGCCAGTTCTTTATGGCCTCCACCTTGTTGACCCGAGGTTTGACCTTCCCCATCCTACAACATATCCCAGGTATATCGCCTCTAACATGGCCAATGCACATTTTTCAGGATTGCCAATAAGACCATGTGCCTTCAAAGATTCCAGCACAGCCTTGACTTTGAGAAAATGTGATTCCCACTCCTGGGTATAGATGACTATGTCATCCAGATACAAAGTGGTATATGCTTTATGGGGCTTTAAGAGCTTATCCATAGCTCTCTGGAATGTGGTAGGTGCTCCGTGCAGCCTAAAAGGCAATACCATATACTGGAATAAAACTTCAGGCATAGAAAATGCGGTTTTGGGGCTGGCAGAGGCTGTTAGGGGTATTTGCCAATAACCCTTTGTAATGTCTAAAGTGGATAGGTACACACACCCAGCTAAGTTTTCTACCAGTCCATCTATTCATGGCATGGGATACGTGTCAATCTAGGAAACCTTATTTGACTAAAGATGTTGCAAAAGCATATCTTCTCATTGGGCTTCGGGACAACACAATCGGACGATTCCACTCGCTGGTGGATTCTTCCACAACGCCGAGTTGAACCATGCTTTCCTATTTTACTGCAGCTAGTCTAGCCTTGGAAGAGAGATCCAGAACATGGAGTATTCTTCAGAGAGAGGCCCATAACATGGAGTATTCTTCAGAGAGAGGCCCATAACATGGAGTATTCTTCAGAGAGAGGCCCATAACATGGAGTATTCTTCAAAGAGAGGCTCAGAACACAGAGTATTCGTTGGCTGTGTGATCAATCAGAATGGGAAAGCTGTCTCTATAACAGTCACTACATCAGACTGGGTACTAAATATTTCTTGAAGTGTTCAAATGAATGCAACCGCTACACAGCCCCAGATGCTATTGGATTGAGGACAGTGATTCAAATATGCGCACAAAATTGTTTTTTTTTATTATAAGTGAACTCCACTGATGTTGTTTTGAGATTTGGTTCTCTATCTAGCGCTATTCAAACATTTGACACAGCAAGAACAAGTTTGTTGGTTGCGTGGGAATACAAATTTGCACCTTGTATATGATTTGACATCTGCTAACCTTGAGTTACCTGGACATTTGGCATTAACGTAATGTATGAACTGCTAAATAATATTTGGTTATTTATGTGGAGACAAATTCTCCTAATTGTTTTACAATTCTTTTGTTGTTATTTGTTTTTATATCTGCAATAAACGGTGGTAGTCATTTCAACAGCAATGTAAATGCCGATATAGTTTATCATGACAAAAAAAGAGTGATTAACATAACCCCAACAATGTCACAATATCTACTTAATATATAATAGACAGTCATTAATTACGGCGGTTCTATTTGTCTACAGATGTCAGATCTGTCTTGAAGAAATCTCGTCACTTCTCATTGCCACACCGAAAACGGTATGTATTACATTTTACAGACGATGGGTCTATATATATATATATATATATATATATATATATATATATATTATAAATTCATTGATCTTTTTGTTGTCTGACCGTTTATGCATTCGGATACCACTGTAGCCTGGTGTACGCTGGGCAGAGCTTTGACCCGGGGACCCTGTTCTGGGCCCTCCACTTTTTACTAAGTCATGGACATTGTACAGCACACACGTCCTTGCATTGCCCCTTTAACAGCCGCAATGACACTGTCGCCGTGGAAACTGACGTCTTCCTGGGAGCCGAGATGTTCAAGCATCGAAGTGAATGCACTTCACTTTTTGAAACATACCTTTGCCATTCACGGGGCATCACTAGTTCGAGATCCTCCAGTCGTGGTAAGTAGTGTCGGATATTAGGAAGTCGCAATTTAGTACTCAACCCATAGAAATATTGGTGCCTGTGCTCTCCTCTCCTTCCGAACTTTCGTCAGCTATGATGACAGTATCTATATAAAGGAAGAAAAATTACTTCAATTATGTTTAATGATAAAGTGGAACACAACATCGTTTTTACCAGAGGGATTACTACCATTTGCTCACCTTGGACACTACTTGAAATCACTTTATGCTGATGTCACTCCTGGGTCTAGCCAGGCATGCTGCCATTCTGGGTCATACCAACTGAAATATAGATGCCATTTTTTAATATAAAGGTAGAGGGTACACCTTACGTTTTCTAAACTTACCTTCTTTCGGTTTCTCTTTTATTTCCACAATTCCTATCTCAGTGATTACTTCTTTTATAGTCGCTATATCATCTTTCATTTTAATATTTTGTGTGGCTACGCAGCACACTTCATCGTGCATTCTTCTTTCTGTAAATAGATGTCAAGCTTTTACTAATCCTACTAATTGTTATTGTTACTGTTAGATAATAACACCGTTTAATAACTAGTTTTACAGAGTTTTAATAACCACTTTTATTTTTTAACATCAATAATTTTTATTAAAGCTTTAAGAGTAAAGGGTAGAGGGGTACAGATAAAAGAAAAGAGAGAGGAGGGGGATACATAGTGGGAAGCAGATATAACATTGCACATCAAACCATACAACATGTGTGCAAAGACATATCCACAATATTCCAACAGGATGGGAAAGTAAACCCTATATTAATGTTTAGCTCAGGGTTGGGAGTAGATCTGGAGGGTGAATTAATCTAGAACCTTCGCCATCAGTTGTAAATTTGTGCCAAGACACCCACTTAACAATTGGGGAGGATGGTGACATAGAATAAAGAGCATCTAATGTCTCCATTTGAAAACTAAAATGGACCTTCGTAATAATTTTGTGAAGGGTCGGGGAGAACGGCTGTTTTCAAAGTTGCGCAATTGCCGCTCTAGTGACTACTAAAATATGACCCCAAATATATCTGTAATGTTTGGGCAATCATTCAGGGTATAGATGGAGGAGGGCAGCAAGTGGTGTCGAGTTAAGGATATAGAGGTAACTTTCTTAATAACCACTTAGTACTCACTTTATCTAATGTTCACTCTGATTCTATTGAGCTTTCTTTGCCCCTTGTGTTTTAGGTCGGACCACATTTTTTGAATCTGGAACTTTGTTCTTTTTTTACCTAGATTATCTCTAAGCAGATTTATGAGCTTCTGCATAATTAGTTCCTTTCTGTGATTGACTTTTCGCTATTTTCGCTTTTGACAGTCGTAGTCTTGATAGTCCAGTACCATCATCATCTCCATCTCTCTTGGTCTCATTGGCTTGACTTCTTTAATGTCCTCCTATTGCATCCCTTCTTCTCCATCTCCACCCCCCTCCTCTTCTCCATCACTTCTGTCACCTCTGTCTTTCACCTGTTCATCCGCCAGACTGGCTCCCCTATAATTTTACAGATGCAGACATGGGTGTTCACAGTTGGTATGGACCAATCACGGCAGCTATAGCTGCAGCGTTGAGCATTGTGGGTGACAGTTTATTCATCTAGAATACCCTCGTGTTTGCAGCTATGTCAGAAGACTCTTTGGCCTGAACGTTCTGTAGCATATGAATGGATACAAGAATTTCTTTATCTGATTTCATCGCTATTACAGCAAGGTACGTACTTTATAGCATGAGACTTTCTGTATTATTTGTCTTGGGGTGTGTATGTAAATAAGACAAAACATATGTTATATTTTGTTTAGGAAGACATTTAAGATGGCAAAAGTGTAGAGCTCATGAAGGACTTCGTTGAGGCCTACAGATCCCATACCTGCTTGTGGAAAACTAAATAAAAAAAGTACTCCAACAGACAGAAGAGGAGCTTGGCTTTAGATGAAATGGTGAAAGTGTGTCTTCCCTATTATCCCTGGACAACTGTAGTGTAGGTCAAGGGTAAGGTCCAGAAACTGAGGACTGTCTTCTAAAATGAACTTAATAACATTGAGGCCTCCAAAACAACAGGGGTAGGGGCTGAGGATGTTTATGTTCCCAAGTTGTGGTATTTTGACCTCCTGCATTTCACTCATGATGAAGAAATAGTAAGACAGACTACCTGCAGCATGGAGATGGACAGTAATATTTACTTAAAGTTATAGAAACAGATGACATACCGGCAAGTGGCACAGTAAGTAAAACATACATTTTTAATGCATAAAATATTTATTTATATTTAGCTGACAATTAAGTTTACAATTAAACATGCAATGTGAATGCACATACATTACAAAATGTTATTCTGCCAGGACACTGCCCCCTCACCATTAAAATATTGCAAATAAGCATCCATGTTTACCTTTGCCATGTGACTGAAATTTCTTGCTTGGGAAGACTCCAGTGATGTCAACCCTACCACTTCCTCAACTTCTACAGTGCTCTCCATATTGCTAGGTCCAATGCGCACACTGTGAGTTTTATACCTAAGATAGTTGTATAGGACACAGCAAGTAATCACCAACCTGTCTACTTTGTCAAAGTGCAGATTTATGGTGCAATGGAAAATTCTAAATCTGCTGCTCAATACACCCAAAGCATTTTCCACAACTCTCCTCGCTCTTGACAATCTATATTTATAGATCCTAATATCTGGTGTGAGATTTTTGGGGGATGCAGCTCAAAGGCTTCATCAACTAAAAAAAACAAAATTTAGTCTAAATTGTGTTTCGGTTCTTGGTGGCAAATTAAGTGCATTGTTTTTAAGCCTGTCATGGAAAGGAGTCTGCTCCAATGCCCCGCCATCTGACACTTTTCCATTTTTTCCAATGTCAATGAATAGGAATTCATAGTTTGCATGCACAATCGCCATCAGAATAATGCTGAAGAATCCTTTATAGTTGTAGTAATAGGAACCAGTTTTTGAGGGTGACAATTCTGACATTTTTGCCATATATGGAATCGCCACAGTTTGGGAAATTCCAAAGTGTTTCAAAATCTCGCGCAATAAGCTGCCATTCCTTTACCGTCACAGGAAACTGTAAGAGAAAGATTATGTAATGTTAAACCAATACGTGCATGTACTGTCATAATAACTAGTCTACCTTCTGTTTTAAGTACACAGCCAACTGTCTTATATGAAGAAGGATTTGTTGCCGTGGCAGAGCAATGTGACATACCCACACAGCTTACGCCATTCAGACCCACACAGGACACTGGTAAAGTGGGTCACTTTCAGATTCCCCTGGGCAGTGGATGTTTGGGTTAAGAACCAAAAGGACCCACACAGAGACGTCTTAACCGCCCGTGGTACAGGCATAATGGACCAGGTCCATTTTAATAATGTTATAATTATCTAAAAAAGTAAGTTGGAGATAAACTCAACCAGACCCCTTATATAACCCTTATATAAGTACAATTTCATTAAACCTTTACTACCATTTAAACAAAATTTACTCCTCACCTCTTTTTTCAAGCCTTATATAACACCTACACACACACATTTTTAACAGTTAAACCTTAAACTATACATTCCTTTTAGATATAGAGTTTGTAAAGAGACACTTTCATATCTATTTGCCTTCTTTGTTTTATCATCTCCCTTTCTGCTGGCAGTCTTTGACTATCATTTGTGACTCAAGTATGTAAAAGACAGGTATAGCAGCATTCTAGTAACTTTGAGGAGGAAATACAAATGTGTTTTTTTTGTAATGCCCATTAATTTTAACAGAGGCTTATTTGTTGTTTAATATAAATTAATATCATTTTCTGTTGAGATGTCAGGTCAACTTTTTGCGTATGTTATAAGGTATTGGTAATTGAGATTTAGGACCTGAGTTGAACTTATACCAGTCTGCATAGAGTAAATCATGTACATTCGCACTATGCAGGCACACAAAGAGCAGTCAGGCATATGTGTCAATGCAGACTGTATATGGCACCTATACCTCCTTACGGCTGGAGAGGCAGAACAGAGGAAGGAAGGAGCATACAAACATAGGCCGAGTACAGTAAAGGGATGATCACTCAAATGTGGCTCATGTAGGCATATATATATATATATATATATATATGGTGAGGCTCTTAGCTAGTGAGGATTCTTCTAAGTGAGGATTTTTACAAGTGTATTAACAAATTTAGTTAGTATAGTAAGATATATACCAGAGATGAACTGTCACGATCTGCCTACAGCTTATGCATTACATGCTGCTTTGCATGGCAGCTCCTGCCTTTTTGTCCTTATTATTATTATATTTGTATTGGCAGTACCTCCATTCACCAGAGGTGCTGCTATTGTGCCTTATTGTGTGCATTAGGGGTTAACCTTCATGTTCACCAATTATCCCATGCACCTGGGTGTGGTTTTCCCTTTATATACCTGTCACTCCCAGCACACATGGCTGGTTATTGTTGTCCTATTTTGATGGCATATCCTGTGTTACCTGTCGATTCTTCCTCCTGCCTTGCTCCTCTGGTTCATGCTGCCTGGAATCTGTTCATACCCTGCTTCCCTGCATTAGCTGTGTACCTACTTGTTTCTGGACATTTATATTATTTCCTGCATCAGCCTGCACCTGGTAATTACCACTACTCCTGACTACCTGTTATTTATACTTGTCTGCAAATAAACACAGAGTGTTTTCACCATATTCGTGACTCCTAGCTGTACTTCTGTTTGTAACCGTGACATGAACATGAGGGGAACCTTCTACCTGCAAACACTGCTACATGAGGACAACATTCCACAATCAGACCTTGTATTATGCCTTATGTTATACTATTTCCTTCCAATCATGCCTAATGTTACTGTCTAATCTACGACAGGAACATTAGGCACTAATCTTCACACCCATCTGGTATCTCTGCTGTCCTTACTGCTTCCTAATCCCTGGCTCATACTTTTCATATTTTTCTCCTCTCTTCTCTCCTTCTACCGCTGCACTCTCTCACTTCACTCACCTTTCCTGCTCTCACCATTTCCTCATTTCACTTGTTAGCCATTACCATCCCTGATTTCTGTATTACTTTTACCTGTCTATTCCACATCTTCTTGAGCTTTATCATGATTTGCACCTCACTTCTGTCCTCTCCCTCTATCCCCCTGCTTCCCTTGCCCAACCTTTTCATATTCTTCCTCCTCCTTACTCCTCCCTCTCCCTTCCCATACCCCTCCCTATTTCACTCCTCTCCTCTTCTGTGCCTCTGTGCCCCTGATCTGACTCAGTGCCCCCTCCACCATCTTTCCCTCTCCTCCTTTTCCCCACTCACACCCTCTACCTCTTGTCCCCTTCGCTGCTCTTCTCTCAGCATCAGTCTGCTCCTACCTACCATCTCCCTCTCTTTCCCCCCAGGTAATCTATTCCCTCACGTCACTCCTACTTTCTGCCTCTCCCATTCATAAACCCCCTTATCTGCTCCATCTCCACTACTCCCCCACCTTTTGCTCCCCTGCCCCTCATCTCCTGACTGCTGACAAATCCCCTCTTATTTCTGCTTCTCGTCCAATTCCAACACTCCTTCCCTGTCATGCCCCTCGCTCCATATCATACTCACCCTTGCAGTCGAGTAACCCCAACAATCTCATCCACATCTCTCCTTTCCCTCTCTTCCTCTATCCTGTGGTCTCTGGAATGCCAGGTCAGTTTGTAACAAATTGACCTCTATCCATGATCTCTTTATCTCTAGATCCTTCAACCTGCTTGCCATCACTGAAGCCTGGCTATCCACTGAGGACACTACCTCTCCTGCTGCTCTCTCTTTCGGGGGCTTGTCCTTCTCCCACACATCCAGACCAGGGGACCGGCAAGGTGGTGGCGTCGGCATACTTCTCTCCTCCTGCTGCTCATTTCGGGTTCTTCCCCCTGAACCCTCCCTCTTTTTCCTCCTTTGAGGTTCACTCTATCTGCCTATTTCACCCAGTCCACCTCCGTGTTGCTGTTATCTACTGTCCTCCTGGTCCTGTCTCTCAATTCCTTGATCACTTTGCCACCTGGCTCCCTTACTTTCTCTCCTCTGACCTTCCCTCCCTCATCTTGGAGGACTTTGATATCCCTATAGACAATCACTCAGACCCTGCTACCTCCAAACTTTTCTCCCTCTCCTCCTCCTTTGGTCTCTCTCAGTGGACCTCCTTTCCCTTCCACCGCCGTGGCCACTCACCTAATCTGTTTTTTTCACACCTCTGTACTGTCTCTGACCTCATTAATTCACCTTTTCCTCTCTCGGACCACCATCTCCTCTCTTTTAGCATCGCTCCACCCCTCTCACCATCCCCATCCCCCAAGGTTACTCTCACCAGGCGTAATTTTACCACTTTCTCCTCCTCCCTGGGCTCGCTCCTCTCCCCGATCACCACTCTTTCTTGCCCCAATGAGGCTGTCTCCTTTTACAATTGCACTCTTACCACTGCACTTGACTCTGTCGCCCCGGCTGTCACTATCAAGCTTTGTTGGTCCCCGCCGCAACCGTGGCACTCAAAACTTACCAGCTATCTTTAAAAATGCTCCCGCAGTGCAGAACGGCTCTGGAGAAAGTCACGCACTCATGCTGACTTCCTCCACTTCAAGTTCATACTTTCCTCTTACAGTTCGGCCCTATCACTCTATAAACAATCTTTCTTTAAAGCTCTCATTTCTTCCCAATCCTCCAACCCTGTTGGCTTTTTGCCACCTTCAACTCCCTCTTCTCCCCTCCCCCTCTCCCACTCCCCCCCTCAATCTCTGCTGTCGATTTTGCTACCCACTTCACCTCCAAGATTGAGTCTATATGTCATGACATCTACCAGCAGATCCTTCTTACCCCAACCTCTCCCTCCTTTCTGCCTACTCTGTCCCCCTTCCCACCCTCCTCTGCAACTGCTACATCCTTTCTCCCCTCCCCTCTTGCTAGCTCTCCCTCCTTCTCTTCCTTCACTCCGGTATCTGCAGATGAAGACCTTACTCTTCTCTCTTCCTCACCCCCCTCCACGTGCCCTCAGGACCCAATCCCCTCCCGCCTTCTCTGCTCCCTCTCTCTTGAAGTCTGCTCCCACCTTGCCCACCTCCTCAACCAATCCCTCTCCTCTGGAATCTTCCCCTCCTCTTTTAAACATGCTCTTGTCTCCCCCATACTCAAGAAACCATCCCTTGATCCCGCCTCTCTCTCTAATTACCGTCCTATTTTGCTTCTTCCTTTTGCCTCCAAACTTCTTGAACGGGTTGTCTACAACTGTCTCACCTCCTTTCTGTCTTCTCACTCACTCCTTGACCCGCTCCAATCCGGTTTTCAACTCCTCCACTCCACTGAAACTGCCCTCATTAAGGTCACTAATGACCTCCACCTTGCTAAACCCAAAAGACACTACTTCCTCCTTATCCTTCTTGACCTCTCTGCTGCGTTTGATACCGTTGACCACGTACTCCTTTTGCAAACTCTCAATTCTATAGGCCTCTGTAACACTGCCCTCTCCTGCTTTTCCTCTTAGCTCACCAACTGCTCCTTCTCAATCTCTACACATGACTCCACATCCCCCCTCTTCCCTTACCTGTTGGCGTTCCTCAAGGTTCCGTTCTTAGCCCCTTGCTTTTCTCCCTCTACACCTCCTCTCTAGGTGTCCTCATCAGCTCATTTGGCCTCCAGTACCACCTCTATGCTGATGATACCCAAATCTTTCTTTCATCCCCTGACCTTTCCCCTTCCCTTCTGTCTCATGTCTCTGGCTGTCTCACAGCCATCTCATCTTGGATGTCCCAACGCTTCCTTAAACTCAATATTTCCAAGACTGAATTTATCGTCTTCCCCCCCCCCCCCCCTTCCAGGACTCTCCCACCTCCCCCCCCTTTCTATTTCTGTTAATAACACTACCCTCGTTTCTGTCCCTCAAGTCCGATGCCTTGGAGTCATCCTTGATTCCTCCCTCTCCTTCAAGCCTCACATTATGTCCCTCTCAAAATCCTGCTATTTCCACCTTCAGGAAATATATCCAAAATTTGCCCCTTTCTCACCACGGAAGCTACGAAAACCATCGTTCACTTGTAATCTCTCGCCTTGACTACTGTAACCTCCTTCTCTGTGGTCTATCCTCAATGCTGCTGCCCGCCTCATTTTTCTCTCCCGTCGCTCTATCTCTGCTGTCTCCCTCCAACAGTCACTTCATTGGCTCCCTATGGCCTACATAATTAAATTTAAACTTCTCACCCTCACCTTTAAATGTCACAAATCCATTGGATATTTAGTGGATCCCTTGTACCTGGATAGAGCTCATTCAGGGGCGCAGAGTCTAACGGGTAGGTGGTTTTCGCCAGTGACCCACGCAAGAGGGTATGGATTTCGCTGCTCTTATCTCACAGGTCGCGGTTCCCTGAATGAGTGTTGGCAGAGTAACTGATGGAGCTTGATACAGCGGAGTGGTGACTACAAGTCAGAGAGGCACTGAAGGTGGTGGCGAAGGGGCCAGTCTTATAGGAATGCAGAGCAATGATAGTGTAGCGGAGAAAGTAGCAATGGAGTGGCAAATCTGTAAGTGGTAACTTGAAGTAACAGCAGGAGAGTCACTGGTTAAGCGGTAGTGCGAATGGAAGCAATGCTGAAATAGAATTAGCTG
Organism: Mixophyes fleayi; assembly: GCF_038048845.1. Classification (NCBI taxonomy): domain Eukaryota; kingdom Metazoa; phylum Chordata; class Amphibia; order Anura; family Limnodynastidae; genus Mixophyes; species Mixophyes fleayi. Next base: position 103,291,198 of record NC_134402.1, on the reverse strand, counting down.
AGACGTAGATGGCAAGTCAGGACAACTGCAGATGAATACTGATACAGCGGCAGTTCAATAAAGGCAATAGCGGGATAGAACTAGCTGATCCGTAGATGGTAACTCCGAGCACAGCAGGTGAATCACTGATACAGTGGCAGTTCAAACAGAGGCAGTAATGGAGTAGAACTTAGCTGATCCATAGATGGTAATTCATACTTGCCTACTCTCGGAAACTTGTTTCCGGGAAAGAGGCGTGACTGGAAAGTGGGAGGGGGCGGTGCGGCCAAATGCGTCACCCTGCGACGGAAATGACGGTTTTCGTGGGGGGGCGGGGCCAAAATGATACGATTCTCTGTGAATCGCGCCATTTTAACAAGGGAATTCCAGGAGGAAGGAGAAATGCCAGCTCTCGTGGGAGCCCGGGAGACTGACCCGAATTTCGGGAGTCTCCCGGACTTTCCGGGAGAGTTGGCAAGTATGTGGTAATTCAGGGCAACAGCAGGTGAATTACTGGTACGGTACAGCGGCAGTTCAATAATAGAAGCAGTAGTGGAGTAGAACTTAGCTGATCCGTAGATGGTAACTCAGAATACGGCTGGTGAATACAGGTGCAATTCTATTAGAGGCAGCGGCGGAGAGGGGCTCAGCTGGTCCGAGGACGTTCATACAGAGCAACAGCAGGTGAGTCAGACCGAAGGAAGCCAGATCCTTACTGAGAGTGAGTAACTTGAAGTACAGGCATCGGACAGAAGGAAATGGGAGGTTTAAATAGTGCTCTAAAATGCTGGGACCAATGGGAACGGGTAGGAGGTCATAAGAGAGGGTCGTTGGTAGCACATGCGCAGAACAAGAGACTAGATGGTGGATGTTGATCCAAGAATGAAGTCAGGACACCCTGATCACCGCTTACAGGAGGAAGGTAACAACGTCGGTACCCGTCCGCAGGGCCAGAGTCTGACATTAAAGATCTTAATCAATCCTCCCCTTCCTACATCTCCAATCTCATCTCTACCTACACTCCTAGCCACCCCCTCTGCTCTGCCTCTGACCGCCACCTCACTACTTCACTGATCACCTCTTCTCACTCCTGTCTTCAGGACTTTGCCTGGGCTGCTCCCCAGCTGTGGAACGATCTTCCACGTTTCATCAGGTTAGCATCTACTCTCAAAGGCTTCAAACATGCCCTTAAGACTAATTTCTTTATTCAAGTCTATCAGTCCTCCTCCTAACTTCCTTATCCCGGCTCTTTCCCCCAGTTTGTACCACCCTATTTGTGTGTCTCCCTTTCCTTTAGGATGTAATCTCTCAGGAGCATCTAATAGTCCATCACCCTCTGTACCTCTTGGCCTGCTTCCCAAGCCCTGTTTTCTTAAGCTTTGGCCTACTTCTCGCTGATTTTTCCCAGTAATAATTTGATTTGCATTACCATGTTACCTGTGTCTGTGTATATATTTTTATTCTTGTTTTGTTCTTTCTGTATGATGTTGTGTCATGTGCGGTGCTGCGGACCCTTTGTGGCACCTTATAAATTAAAGATAATAATAATAATAATAATGTATGCCTGTTAAGAGGCGTATCTTTTGTACCTGCTACAGCACAGTTGCAAATACATGCTGATTATGCTGACGTAAACCAGAAGCATATGCTGCCGATGCAGAGCTGTATGCATCTCGAGATGTGCATGACTCTGCACATGGGAGAAAATACACATTTTTTTTGTGTATTTTGTTTCTGAAATTTATGCCCATTTGTGACCAACTCTACATCAATCACTTAGTGTAAACATTATGATGTTTTTAATGTGTGTACATTATTTTTTCAAATTATACTGATTTTATTTTGATATTTATCGTTCCTATTTTACCTACAGACCATAAAATCCACAAAAATCTCCCTTTGAATTCCCAAATAAGATAAAACACTTATAGGACCTGTAAGTTTGCATGTAAGTTAAAGATTTTGGGTGGGAGAAGCCAGAAACATCTGAGCTATTTTGTAAATAGTTAATGTACACTTATCTAAACATAGTGATACAGTTTTTGTATTTATTTTTTAGGTAGCATTATGTGTATGTATGTATACTAAAGTTTGCTATTTCATTAGGTACACACTCGGGTAATATTTCTGTGTGTAATGGATTTGTTGAAGGAGGAGTGCTAATTTTACAATTTTCATGGTTGTAAATACACTGCTTTCCATTTAAGTGTGAATACCCTGATGGATTTTCATATCTATGTAAACTGTAACAAAACATGCAATATTATTATTGAAGCCAGGATTGGGTACGTGGACTAATATCATAGCATAAGTGGCACCAAGTAACTGTGACGCTAGTTGGATATGGCAGAAAATGGAGGTGGAACATGACCGCTATCAGCCTGTGTTTGCAGTCAATGGTGTCGGCTGTTGGACCCAAGAAACAAATGGCCAATGTTGTCTCAATTAGCCACCCACATGAGTTCAGCAGCAAATTTAGCCTGTGTGAGACTCCCATTACCAATCAACAGTTATTATTAAGTGTAAGAAAAAGTTGCTATGCTGGAATTCCACAAGAGGGCGCCATTGATAAACTAAACAAAAATTCTAGCAGCTTTTTACACTTTTTTGATGAAAGCTAACAAAGTTCATGTAAAAATGTCAAAAATATTTCTAACTACATAAAGTTATGAAAAGTGCATCTAGTTTAATACAACTAACTAATTACATTCATCTAGATAAAGAATTGGTTAGTTATATTAAAACAGACACATTATTGATGAACAGTTATTATTATTCTTATTATCCTCTATTTACATTTCAGTAAACTTTACAATTGGTGAATATTATTAGTCCCAGAGATTGCTGAGTTTACCAATTTTTATCTACAAACACAGCCACACACAAGGTCACATTACTCATAAACTAATTAACACAAAGTATGTCTTTGAACTAGATAGGAAGGCAAAGCAAACATGCGAACATACAAACACCACACAGATAGCACAATGAGTCATAATCAATCCTGAGGCCATTGAAATCCAATGTAGATCTCATTGGTGGACATCCTACTAATGTTACTTACTAATTATATTCATAGACAGATACTTTGCTGTTGTACCTAAGTCAGCAAACTACAGAATATTTGCCAGAAAATTTGTACAAACCTACACATTGCATGGTATCATTTACCACATAAGCTGTTTTGTGGAATATATATTTTATGAATATGTTTGTTTTATATACAAAGGATGTTAAAGCTTGACGTTATTCCGTCCCATATGCATAGTACAGACACTAGAAATTTGTTTAGAAAAAAAATGCTAAACAAATAAGTGATAGGCGTGATAAATGTTTAAACATTTTTGGTGAAATTAACATTTTAATTATACTGCAATTTTAGGCTATATAACACATTCAAAAACACACATATGCACTAGCAAATAAAATGTGAGAAATGCTTAAAATAAAAATTGGACATAAAGTATATCTAATGGGCAGTACAGTGCCTCAGTGGTTAGCACTTCTGTCTCACAGCACTGGGGTCATGAGTTTGATTCCCAACCATGGCCTTATCTGTGTGGAGTTTGTATGTTCTCCAGGTGTTTGCTTGGGTTTCCTCTGGGTGCTCCGGTTATCTCCCACACTCCAAAAACATACTAGTAGGTTAATTGGCTCCTTGACCATATTCTCTCTGTCTGTGTGTATGTTAGGGAATTTAGATTGTAAGCTCCAATGGGGCAGGGACTGATGTGAGTGAGTTCTCTGTACAGTGCTGTGGAATTAGTGGTGCTATATAAATTGATGATGATGATACATTTTTCTAACCATAATGTGTGAAATATTGTGTCTGCACTTACTAGAATTTTAGACTAATATTTTAATGAAAATGCTTATACAAGTTCAGTGTTGAAACCGCACAAGTTGCATTGGTAGCTTTCTATTTAGGATATATACTAAATGTATTGGTTTGTTTGTAGACAGAATTTTATAAATACCGCCAATAACAGAATCATCATCACTTATTTATATAATTCCTTAGTGCTTAACAATTGGGAGCAAACACAGTAATAAAACAATACTGGGTAATACAGATAGAGAGGTAAGAGAGCCCTGTCCACAAGCTTATAATATATGGGATACCCTTGTCTTTCTGAAAAAAAAAAAAAATAGCAAAAATGTCTGCACATACTTTTGAGTAAAGTGTCTGCATTAAGTATTGTTGGCATGACAAGTATGTCAGAAGGTGTATAACTTAGAGTGATGAGAACAGCCATAAACTCTGCACCACAGGACATCTGCAACCTTTCCCAGCGCTACAAACATTCCAGGAATGCAGCCCTGTGCTTAGCAGTGATCAGATGGTGTTGTGGCACCTGCTACAGCAGGGTAGGTGAACAAAACACACAAAACAGAGAGGGAACACTCATATATTACTGACCTCCAGCTTACCCTAAAGACTCGCCTGCAATGTTAACAGCACTATTATCTGGGGCAGGTCGTTCACACATTAACCATACTTATCATTATCACAGCTTTGTTTTTAACTATCATGTTGTACAAGTTGAACTGTAGAGACGTCATATTATTTTATGTCCCGTCTCAATATGTCATCCAGAGGCTAAAGGTAAGGCTTTCAGACCTGTTTAATGCTTGAATCACACTGTGAAAACAACTCCAAAAACTTGACAGACTGTCTTATAAAATAACAAATAATGTATATCTCACTCAAAATATTGTTATAAGAATCTATTATAATGTTTAATGAGATTACCTGATTGTCAACAATATATACAGGTATATGCATATCACAGAGGTTACATAATCAAGACATGTGACTATAACAGTATATTACTATGATAAGAGAAACAATTGCGTATGTGTTAGATATGTAGATAACAATTAAAGAAAAAGAAGTACATTACCATACCCTGAAGGTGTGTGCCAGATCTGCATAATACAAACTCAAGTTACAGGTGTCAGCTGCAAAGAGGAAAACTTATCAGTCACATTGTTTTCTATCTGTGCATCTGATATGTGCAATCAGGGTTGTAGTGGGGGTGGAAAAGGTGGAGCATGTGCTTCAGGTGCTAGATGCGCTACATGCTACCACAGACTGTAACTCATGTAGTGTGAGTCACGTTGTCATCATACTATTATATGTGTAACAGTGGCACAAGGAATTGGTCCTAACGCAATGAAAACCACCCCTGGCCCTCACATTCTCAGATGGAACACTCCCTCTCACTGACTTCCACTCCCTACATCAAATTCATCCTACATAATAGAGAGGAGGGACTTCAGAGGCTGAGTAAATCGAGCCTTAATTTAAAATTTAAGTGCCCAGGGTGAGAAGAAAAATTGCTGCCCCCCTTGCCTTCAATTTTAACCAAATTAACCTAAAATATTCATAGACTGCACTCCCCTTCAGCATTGTGCCCTGGGCGGTCGCCCTTCTCGCACAGCCCTAGTTACGGTCCTTCTGAATATAATGGCTTTTCATCTGGAGACTCTCCAGTTAAACTCCATTGGATGTTGGGCATGACCTCTGCAGGCTGACCACACCCCTTAGAACTGGCAGCAGGTCACCGTAGCTTGTGGCCATGGCTCCTCCTTACACCCCTGTGTCACTGTAAATGAATTTGGGACTCCACAGTGAATGTTTTACAGATCTAAATATGTAACCACAAAGTTCAACCTAATATCACAACTGGTCCGAACCCATCATTAATTTCAGTTTTTCAAATTATCTCCCAAAATAATGTTTGTCTCCATTTATGGTCCATATAAACCTGAAAGTAAGGGAATATTATCGCAACTTTATTTCAAGTGTCAGTTGAAAGTACATTGTCAAAATGCACAGTGTTTATTTAAGTTGCAGGTAATTTTGAGAGGCCAATTCAGAAACCCTTTAAGTACAATCCCCACCCTGATAATTTAAATGACTTGACATGCAAAACACTATCTCTTTTTTCTAATATTGTGCATAAGTTTGTGTATTACTGTATTACTCTCATAGCACAGAGGAAAGCATCTGATCTACCCAGGGCTGTCCATCATCCTTTGCAAAATACAGTCATGGCCAGAAGTTTTGAGAATGACACAAGTATTGGTTTTCACAAAGTTTGCTGCTGTTTTTAAACCTTTTTGTCAGATGTTGCTATGGTATACTGAAGTAAAATTACAAGCATCTCATAAGTGCTAAAGGCTTTTATTGATCATTACATTAACTTTATGCAAAGAGTCAATATTTGCAGTGTTGACCCTTTTTTTGAAGGCCTCTGCAATTCGCCCTGGCTTGCTGTCAATCAATTTATGGGCCACATACTGACTGATGTCCGTCCATTCTTGCCTAATCAATGCTTGGAGTTTGTCAGAATTTGCGGGGTTTTCTTTTTTCCACCTGCATCTTGAAGATTGACCACAAGTTCTCAATGAGATTAAGGTCTGGGGAGTTTCCTGGCCATGGACCCAAAATTTTGATGTTTTGATCCCCGAGCCACTTAGTTTTCACTTTTGCCTTATGGCAAGGTGCTCCATCATGCTGGAAAAGGCATTGTTAACTGGATGTTTGGGAGAAGTTGTTCTTGGAGGATGTTTTGGTACCATTCTTTATTCATGGCAGTGTTCTTAGGCAACATTGTGAGTGAGCCCACTCCCTTGTCTGAGAAACAACCCCACACATGAATGGTCTCAGGATGCTTTACTGTTGGCATGACACAGGACTGATGATAGTGCTCACCTTTCCTTCTCTGGACAGGCATTTTCACAGATGCCAAAAACAATCTGAAAGGGGATTCATCAGAGAAAATGACTTTACCCCAGTCCTCAGCAGTCCAATCCCTGTACCTTTTGCAGAATATCAGTCTGTCCCTGATGTTTTTCCTGGATAGAAGTGGCTTCTTTGCTGGTCTTCTTGACAACAGACCATCCTCCAAAAGTCTTTGACTTACTGTGCGTGTAGATGCACTCACACCTGTCTACTGCCATTCCTAAGCAAGCTCTGCACTGGTGGTGCCCCGATTCTGCAACTGAATCAATTTTCAGAGACGGCCCTGGACGCTTGCTGGACGTACTTGTGCGCCCTGAAATCTTCTTCACAACTATTTAACCTCTCTCCTCGAAGTTCTTACTGATCAAGTAAATGGTTGATTTAGGTGCAATCTTACTAGCAGCAATATCCTTGCCTGTGAAGCCCTTTTTGTGCAAAGCAATGATGACTGCACATGTTTCCTTGCAGATAACCATGGTTAACAAAAGAAGAACAATGATTTCAAGCACCATCCTCCTTTTAAAGCTTCCAGTCTGTTATTCTAACTCAATCAGCATGACAGAGTGATCTCCAGCCCTGTCCTCATCAACACTCTCACCTATGTTATCGAGAGAATCACTGAACTGATGTCATCTGGTCCTTTTGTGGCAGGGCTGAAATGCAGTGGAAATGTTGTTTTTTGGGGTAAAGTTCATTGTCATGGCAAAGAGGGACTTTGAAATTAATTGCAATTAATCTGATCACTCTTCATGACATTCTAGAGTACATGCAAATTGGCATTATAAAAACTGAGGCAGCAAACTTTTTTGAATACTGCCACCATAGGGACTCCCACAATGAGTGAGGTCATCATAGACCCCCTTTGAGAAACTGTGCATCTCATCTCGCCTAGAAAAGGTATTTTCTTGTCTCTATATGGAATCATTCCTAACTCCTTGGTTCTGAGAAGGACTATTGGGATATAATAAGAGACAATGTAGCTGTCACACGCCGGTCCCATAGTTAGGTGACGGCGCTGTGACTTTCCCTTTAAGAACCATGATTCTGCTTGCTTCTGCCTCAGAGACATTACTTTCACAGGTGTTCCTGGCTACTGTGATCTGGACCTCCTCCCGAACCTCAATGGTCCTAGAGCACTATATTAACCTCCCATGGTTATGGACTCTTTGCCTGTTCTTCATGTTAATCTGGTTGCATTAGGATCTGGCTGTATACCTTTTCCTTCTGTGTGTCCGTTACTTGCTCGCTGGACTATACTTGCCGCCAAAGTTACCTGTCATTCTGGCTTCCTGGTCAGCTCAGCTGTAACCCCTCTGTTCACCTGCAGCTGTAACTCCTTACCGCTGTTCACCTGCAAGCTGGAACTCCTCTCCGCTATTCATCTGCATGCTGAACGAGTATCGTGAGTTGTTGCTTAACCTGTGCTTTATCTATTGGTTCAACTCTACGTCTGGCTGGCTAAGACCGCTACATCTCACTGTTAGAGCTACTATCAAGTTACCTGTCACCTGTAGTTCCACGTCTGGCACGGCTTATCCTCACTCTGCTGTTATCTGGTTACTGGACTGTTATTGTGAACTACTTGCTGTGCCGGTGGATAGTACTTGGGCTCAAGTTGCGTGTCTCTGTTCAGTTGCTCCATACTACAGCGAACTTACCATTGCAGTTACAATGAATCCTGCTACCTGTAGTTCCACGCATGGTTCAGATACTACTCACGTCTCTGCTACTTCTAGGCAACATTCTACTGCATGTGTCAGTGTTCATCCAAGTCCTTGGGTGATGTTTAACGCTTACTACTCTACTTAATAAGAATCACCGCGATTCCAGTACCACCTGCTATGTTGAGTCATCTCTACTCTTGGATCTGCCAAGTTCTAAATACTACTCTGTTTGGACTGTAAGCTGTACCAGTGATTCACATTCATCTGCTGTGTGGTTCTCTATTGGATCCTAGTGTTCTTGTTTATCATCACTGCGTTGAACTGTATATCATCTCATCTCATGCTGTTGCCAAGGGTTACCGACTATGAAGTAGCATATGTGATTTGTGTCTGCATTCTGAAGAATTGCCGTGTATTCATCTCTGCCAATATATAAATATATATTTCCTTCCATTCCTGTTGTACCAACATTCAATACACTACGTTGCAGCACTACTACTTTCTCCTGTGTTATTATTGATGCTTGTAAGCCGTGAACTTATCCTGAGAATATCATTGTGTTCTGCCTCCACCATCCTCTACTGAGTACTAGTCTGGGAGAGCGTGACCTGCGACTAGGAGCAGCGGAGACCATATTCCCTTTGCGGGGATTCCTGGTGAAAACCTCCTTACCGTTAGACTCTGCACTCCTAGGCAAGTTCTCTATAGTAGAGGCAAGGGATCTGCAAAAAACCCTCAGAGCCATGACAGTAGCCACCAGTTCTATCTCTACACTAATAAAGAAAATGCATACAAAGTTTACTACAGACGGTATCTTACTTATGACAATTTAGCCATTATGTGCTGCTGACGACAGTGCAGACAATTAGGTAAACTTTTACATATCTGGTGGACTTGCCCCAAAATTTCCTTCTTCTGGAAACTCCTCTCCTTGGTCTTCCCATGTCTTACAAGATGCAGATAGACAATCCATAAAATTAGTATCTCACCTGATGACTGCGACCAGATGATTAATCACTAAAGCATGAAAGCAGAGGGATACACAGCGCTTTTCTTCCCTCAAAATCTTCATCTGAATCATAGCCTGTTTGGAGAAAAATCACCTATCACTTACATGACAAAGATAACAAATTCCATTAGGCCTGGGTCCCTTGGTTTTCCTACAAATGGAACTTTCATAAAAAAACCTCTGCATTCATGAACAGCAATTCTCCAACCATGGGCTCTCTCCCATTTATTCTGCTCAACTGACTAATTTTTCATTACCCCACACCCCCTGATACTATAAGCTCCACAAGTGAGTTATGACCCTATCACCACTAGAATCAACTTCCTCACACCTGTGGACACCAAGGTGACTGCCAAACCACCCTGACCGCCTGCTCCTCCCATACTTCTAAAGAATGCAATACTTGGTTTATTCACTACCTGCCAATTAAAGAACAGTCTTATTAATTATGTATATTGGGCCTGATTCATTAAGGATCTTAACTTGAGAAACTTCTTATTTCAGTCTCCTGGACAAAACCATGTTACAATGCAAGGGATGCAAATTAGTATTCTGTTTTGCACATAAGTTAAATACTGACTGTTTTTTCATGTAGCACACAAATATCAACTTTAAATTTCAGTGTACGAATAAGCTATCAGGTATTTGTGTGCTACATGAAAAAACAGTCAGTATTTAACTTATGAATAAATTATCCTCAATGTGGAAAGACGTTCAGCGCATTGTATTTGATATCACAAACATTTTTATGCCTGCTTCCCGCTCATATTCTCTGTTGTTATGGTCCATAACTAGCACGCCAAAGCATACACGGAAACTTATCTGACACATCCTAACTACTTACTCCTGAACAAAACCTTATCCGCCCTTTCTCTCCTCAATAATAGTAATAATATGGTATGTTTGCTGAATGGGGCATATTACTTGCATAATCAATAGTTCATCTGACAAATTCATAGTCACTTGGCTTGAAAACCAAGGGGCCACACAACAAACATTTGCTTGGATGGCTGCTTAGATATCTGCTTGGAGGTCGGGTAACGTAGATCCCATCAAGTTACCCCCATCCCGTTGCCAGTTTTACTTGCTCTACCATAATCTTACCTTACATTAAGATATAAATCCCCCTATGAAAACACAATACCCCCTACCCCTAGCTAGCCTGAGAAGCTGACTCTGAACATAGAGTCAGAGTCAGCAAGCGTGAGTATCAACTTGTTCTTGTATTGTACAGTTCTCAATTGTGTCTACTATTCTGCTGTTTACATCCTCTCAACCTTACTCCATTCTCCTTTTCTATAGCCACCGCAGCCCTAAATATATCCTGAAAACTCAATACAAAATGTTCTAAAAAAATAGAACATTCACTTTTTTATTTTACAAATATTTCTATCTTGGCCGACAATACTGTAAGTGTTACACATATTTTACTGATCCTCCTAATAAGGGGGCACCTGTTATTGAGTACATTAATCTGTATAGATGGAAATTTGAGTAGTAAATTCAATTCACCAAATAAAGTATGTACATACTGTATAATTTACATATTAAATGACTGTGAATCCTACTTTTCAAATGTAATCTTTTCTTTGCCATTACTACTTCATTTACCACACGTGCCTGTTTAGTTTTGTTCAACTAACACTAATTCCAATTAATTTCTGTGATCAGTGTATTGGAGGTGAACAGCTCAGAATAAAACCATGCCTGAACGAGGAATACAATGTAAGCTATAATTCGGCCGTTCCCTTACAAGCAGTGTGTTGCCCCTTGATCAACGTGATATGTGTCTTGGCGATTCTTCACAGGAGAATTGTCACTGCTGCTTGTTGGATTCTCCCTGTGCACTTATAAATATAGAATGCAAGCTATATAAAGCACTCATCAACTTAAACAATTCCTCAAGGCAAAGCTCTCAGCTGTTTTCATACTTCACAGCTATTTCAACTATTTACAATGACAGTTTTGTTACAAGCAAGTGCATAGGTAATAGTACAAAACAATTAGTTGTGCAAGCATTCTTAATAATTTTACATTACTGAATGCTTTGAAGCACATTATCAACATGTCCGTATTGTATATAATAATACATTATTGTACAGACAGCACGGCAAATTTGCATGGCACAGTATATTTTTTGGAAATTTTGCACCTATATTTGCTCACTCATTGTGTGGGCTGGATAGTGCTAATATGGAGGGACAAACAGTGAGGGGAAAAACTAACCCACACCCCAACCCAAAAACTAACCCACAATCAGCCCCAAGCTGCCTGTGTTCCTGTAATAGTATGACTAGCCCAGCCTGGCTATGCAACTCGGAACAGGTCTCATTTCCTCATTTCCCACCCCTCTGTTCGTACCACTATCATCAGCATACATACCCCTAACTTGGCTCCTGCTCGTTCAGGATCTTCGCCCCCTATAAGTTCGCTAAGAGCGTAGTTCGTGCAGCGGGCCCCCACTGAAGGCTGCTCACTAACTGAAATAAAGGCCCGAGACCGGCATTGCCGAAAAATTGGTCACATCTGTATTCAACAACCAATACAAGTACAGTAGCACAAGGTACCATTTTGCCTATCATGTAAGCACTGTAACAATGCTTCCTGTGACCTGCGCCTGGTGCACACAAATCCCTTGCTAGCCTTTGGTATGCCACCCACAGAGTCTCAACCATTGAAGTTGGAGGCAGGCATGCAGTTGCTTCTCCCAGGGTGAGTGTGTGTGCTGCTGCATGCTCCATACCATTGCTATACCTTGTGCACATTTTTGTCTCCACCACATGATGTCCCTAAATGAAACCCAACCTGCTGTGACCATACAGCTGGAGGACATGTTCCCATACCAATAGGTCATCCCTAAGCTCCGTGTTGATGAATATCATGTACTGTCTCTTCAAATGCCTTTTGTGACCCTCTCCGTGTTCTTCTTAAATATCACCCCATTGAAGTTATTTAGCAGGCAAAATTCAGTAGCTCCAGCATCAATAATTGCATTTGCACTAGTGCTACCTTTTTTGCTTCCAAGCTTTTTCTAACTGCCTTCCTTAGCTTTGTCACCTTCGTCAACACTCAATCTTCTCTATAACTATCTCAGTTGCTGGGTAACATATAACTGACTTAGGATCCTTGGTCTTATCTCATGGTATAGGAATGCTAAATGTGCCCAACATGCCCTCGAATTCTTCCAAGAAGCAACAACAATGATCTAAATCTGCAAGTAAAAACTAGTCCAAGTAGTGAGCTACCAATTTCAAGCTGGTATGGATCTAAGCATCATTGCACAAAAGAGCTTAATATGTGAACAAGTGTATCACGGAACTCACAGAAGTGGTAGGATTCTGACAATCTGCCTGATCTCGCTCCACATACCACAGAAGCATGGGACCCCCGCAAGTAGGATGCAGTTCTGCAGATGGGTACCAGGTGAAATTGACAGACGATATGGGTGTTCTCCGGCAAGAGAATGTATTTGGGAAGCACAGGACATCTGAACACAGGAAGCTGGTAATCGAAGAGGAGTTCTAGATACAGGATACTGAAGACTGGTAAGCCGAAAAAGGCTCCGGATACTGGATATCAAGATTAGCTGAGAAGCATAGGACGCTGGACACCTGGATTTGCTGAAGAGCACCAGATACAGAATAACAGAATACTTAGAATAGCTGATAAGCATAGGACGCTGGACACCTGGATTTGCTGAAGAGCACCAGATACAGAATAACAGAATACCTAGAATAGATGGTAAGCATAGGACACTGGACACCTGGATTTGCTGAAGAGCACCAGATACAGAATAACAGAATACCTAGAATAGCTGGTAAGCATAGGACGCTGGACACCTGGATTTGCTGAAGAGCACCAGATACAGAATAACAGAATACCTAGAATAGCTGAGAAGCATAGGACGCTGGACACCTGGATTTGCTGAAGAGCACCAGATACAGAATAACAGAATACCTAGAATAGCTGGTAAGCATAGGACGCTGGACACCTGGATTTGCTGAAGAGCACCAGATACAGAATAACAGAATACCTAGAATAGCTGATAAGCATAGGACGCTGGACACCTGGATTTGCTGAAGAGCACCAGATACAGAATAACAGAATACCTAGAATAGCTGGTAAGCATAGGACGCTGGACACCTGGATTTGCTGAAGAGCACCAGATACAGAATAACAGAATACCTAGAATAGCTGATAAGCATAGGACGCTGGACACCTGGATTTGCTGAAGAGCACCAGATACAGAATAACAGAATACCTAGAATAGCTGATAAGCATAGAACGCTGGACACCTGGATCTGCTGAAGAGCACCAGATACAGAATAACAGAATACCTAGAATAGCTGGTAAGCATAGGACGCTGGACACCTGGATTTGCTGAAGAGCACCAGATACAGAATAACAGAATACCTAGAATAGCTGATAAGCATAGGACGCTGGACACCTGGATTTGCTGAAGAGCACCAGATACAGAATAACAGAATACCTAGAATAGCTGGTAAGCATAGGACGCTGGACACCTGGATTTGCTGAAGAGCACCAGATACAGAATAACAGAATACCTAGAATAGCTGGTAAGCATAGGACGCTGGACACCTGGATTTGCTGAAGAGCACCAGATACAGAATAACAGAATACCTAGAATAGCTGGTAAGCATAGGACGCTGGGCACCTGGATTTGCTGAAGAGCACCAGATACAGAATAACAGAATACCTAGAATAGCTGATAAGCATAGGACGCTGGACACCTGGATTTGCTGAAGAGCACCAGATACAGAATAACAGAATACCTAGAATAGCTGGTAAGCATAGGACTCTGGACACCTGGATTTGCTGAGGATCTCTGGATGCAGAATATCAGGATACCAGGATTACACAAGGAAGCACAAGGAAGCTGAATACCAGGATTTCACAAGGAAATACAGGGAAACAAGGACCCAAAACTATCCAGTAGGAGGCAGACTAACAGGACATGGAGATCTGGCACTATATTTATAGAACAGGTGCTTTAAAAAGGCAGCTGGATAAAGGGGAGTGGTAATCAATCACCCAATGCAGGGAAATAGGAGACGATAAAAGATCCGCGATCCAAGATGCTGGCTGCCATCAGAAGACAGTGGGCCCGTCACTGTTGTCGGGAGACCTGACGGAGGAGGCCCAACTGCGCTCCAGACCCTGGTAAGAGAGCCGGAGGGTTTGGCATGTGACAACGTGAACAAGCAGCCCATGGGCAAGCATTTATCAATAAAAAATGCCTGTTGAATCCGAAACCCATAAGCTTAAAGCTGTCTGTTTGCCGTGGTAAATGGCAGAAAGCCGACTCAATATTCAGCCTCACCAAAGGGCCACTTTACCCTGCGTTTAAATCATCATGATCAGCAAGGACTGAGACTGGAAAGAACACTGCTCCCTCTCGAGGGCATTGTTATGTGATGCCCAGTCTTTCAAGGGGGGCTCAACATAAGGGCCAGTGATTCTGTCCGGCATAATTTCCTTTCCTATACAGTATTTGGCTGCCCTTTAATTCTTCTCAACTGGAATCCTAAATCTGTCTTTAAAACCTAAAGAGAGCAGCTCAGCTTCCTTCTGGTTCAAATACCAAGTCAGCCATACTAGCATCCTAGTTGCTTTCGCTAGGGACACATGCACCGGGTAGTATAGCCACTTGGCTCAGGGTAGTATAGCCACTTGGCTACTCTTCCTCTTTGGCCATTCTTTAGCAAAATGGTTTCTGCTGCATAATGAACGTGCAACCTTGTCTGAACCTGCACTATACTCTTGTGCACTGCCTATCGCTGAAAGCCCAACATTAATGCTTATTTTGCCTCTGTGGGCCGGGTCTCCCAGCCCCCCAGCTTTGTCCCCTGCAATACTGCCCTGAGCTCTCAAGGAAAGTTCCAAATCCGTTACCCCGAAGTCGATTGGTCTTTAACCTTATGACTTCAGACTCAATGCCTTAAATAGAGGGAGTTGTGAACCCTGTCATAGATTTGTTGGGACTCATTTAAAGTTGGACATTGGGCTGTTGTTTTATGTAAGCTAGCAAAAAATTTCTATATTTACTTTTTTGCTTATATTTGACTTGCCCCTTCCTGCACAGAGTGTGGTTGAACGAAGGTGGACAGGGTTGGGCAAGAGTAGGCAAAGTACAGTAAGGGTGCGTTCATATAATTGGCACATTTAGACTTGGACACACCCACATATTTGAATTTTAGGTGGTGTAACTCTTGAAGGTGCTGGAGTGCAGGTCCAACTATACACAATAATGATAACTATATGCAGCCCTAACCAACTGCATCTTATTAGCTGATTGCACCTTGACCCATCCATGTGTTTTTTCCCTGCATACATCTCTAAATGAGGCCCATTGTCTTTACCATTAACTGATGAGTGAAAATGGGAAGAGCATGGACACACAAAATAGTGCATACTCTATCTAGTCAACTTATTCTGATGACGGGTTGCCAAAGGGGCTCCCAGATGAAGAGGGAAAAATTTTGGCTCCAGGGGCACATTCACCTGAGGAATTGCTTGAATCAAATGTTAACAAATGTAATTTTATGACCCACGACATGTATGTATGTATGTATGTATGTATGATTTATACGGTTTAGGAAATTTAGTCTTCTTACCATTGCTTACCAACAAATAACAGCATCAGTGGTCTATTTAGATTAATATTCTTATTCTAGGCTGTTACATATATTATTTAGTAACTGATGTGTTTTTCAAGGAGTGATATTATGAAAATGTTACTGAAAATAATGTTTATTTTAAATGTTGATACCATATTATACATTCCAAAAAAATGCAAACCTGATGAAACACCTTTTTCCTTGCAAATTCTTTAAAGGAATTGTATTTTATGTGTTTTCATGCTGTTGCCATCTGAAGAAATATTTTCACTTTACTTAAAATTATGCAGTTTTTATCAGTTTCATATGCTTAGGAGACAATGTAAGGCTCGGTAGATTCATTTATTCTTTATAGTATTATGAACCACATATAACATTTAAAATTAAATGGGCCAAATAATCATATTTATGTCTACAAAAAAACAGTGTATAAGAAGCTGGAGACCCACAGCCAATAACTCTGAGGAATTATGTTTTGTCATTTTAACTGTTTATAAATAAACAGCTTGTAGCACATGAGCATTACAGCCATTTTAATAGTGTGTATTACCATCTCACTTGACAGCCACATAACAATTTCCAGTTAAAATGTATAGATCTGAAGCTACATTACACAGGAAGGTATTATGTGCAATATATTAGAAAAGTATAAAAATACAAACATTATTTTAAAATACATTTTTTTATAAGTGTTATATATTACCTTACTATCTTGTTTTGATAATTGTTTTAGGATTTTGAAATATACAATTTAACCACTAGGAGAAGCTTCTAGCACAGGAATAGAAATTCAAGTAACAATTTGGTTGCATTCAGAGAAGATGTGAAAATATATACATGTCATTTTTTTTTAACAGGCTCCATCCAGCCTTTGAAGATATAGGACTCGATGCAGAGTTTTACCTATGTCCAACATGGAAGCACAAAATGCACTTTTTGGTACTGTGCACACACACATATGTGTGTGCCAGGGAAAGATCTAGACTTTTCTTTTAGGGGGGGAGCAGTTTATTGATTAATCCTGACTCCTCACCTTCTCCAGTCCAGCCTCCCTCCCCCTCTCCAGTCCTGACTCCTGTAGGTCCTGTGCCCTACAGCACTATTTCTATGTGTCACACAAATTAATGTATTTTAGTATACATAATACTTGCCTACTTTTGTCAATTTGTATCCGGGAGAGGGGCGTGTCTAGAGGGCAGGAAGGGGCGCGGCCAAACGCGTCATTTTGGCCCAGTGACAAATATGCCGTTTTGTTGAAGGTGCGGTGCCAAAATTACGCGAATCGCCGCAAATTACGTCATTTTAGCCCCGCAATTGCGGGATGCGGGAGACTTGCCAGCTCTCCCGGGAGTCCGTGAGACCGACCCGAATTTCGGGAGTCTCCCAGACATTCCAAGAGAGTTAGCAAGTATGGTATACATGTCAGTCAAGATTTATCTTTGCTTTATTTTAACACTATGGGCCTGATTCATTAAGGAAAGTTAAGCAAAAGTAAGCAAGTAAGGCAAACCATTTTGCATTGGAGGGGGAGGTAAAATTAAAATGTGATGGCAGATTTATAGTTGGGGTAAGGCATGTCCTAGATGAACTTTAAACTTCAGTGTAAAAATAAAGCTCTAAAGTATTTGTGTGCTATACGAAATAACAACCAGTATTTTCCTTATGTGCAAAATAATAAACTCACTTTTACCCCTTGCATTGCAACATGATTTTGTCCAGAAAACTTGAGTAAGAATTTTTTTTGCCTAACTTTCTTTAATGAATCAGGCCCTATATAGTAGGAATGTTTTGATTTTGGATTTGGTTTTGGTTTTAGATCTGTATTAACTTCATGTTTTGGTTTTGGATCTGTATTTAAAAAAAAATAATTGCTAAAAAATGCTAAAATCACATAATTTGGCTCTTTTTTTGTTCATATATTATTATTATTATTATTATTATTAATAATAATAACCTCAATAACATAATTTTCAGTAATTTCCAGTCAATTTATGTCAAGTGACAGGAACACCTCCTGTTTCTGTATGAGCAATGCCACTGGAGACTGGAGAGTGAGAAGAACACTGCTACCCCTGTTTCTATATGAGCAATGGCTCTGAGCAATGCCACTGGAGAATGGAGAGTGAGAAGAACACTGCTACCCCTGTTTCTATATGAGCAATGGCTCTGAGCAATGCCACTGGAGAATGAAGAGTGAGAAGAACACTGCTACCCCTGTTTTTGTGTGAGTAATGGCGCTGGATCTCCTGGGGAGGGAGGTATTTATGGAATCCAAAACCCGTGACATCCGACGACACATCAATGACATTTTGTCTCGATTCAGATCCGAGGAAGTGGAAAAGTACTAAGCCAGGTCGGCTCGGTATTCAAATTGGCCATGTTTGGGGGGTTCGGTTTTCGGAAAACCGAGCCTGAGCATCTCTATTATATAGATATGAAATCACATCAATAAGAGCAACAAATACATGGCTCAGCATCACCAAACAATATCTTGAGCAAAACAACCTACAATACACTCGATTAAACTTTATTATTTAAGTTTAGGATTTGATGTTTCAAAGCAACAATTTTATTTGATGCGAGGACAACCCCTTTAACACAAGTCAGTCTGCAGAATAATGAGTTTGGAAACGGCAGAACATCTGTATTTAGTTTGTTGAGTAAATAAATGTACTTCCAAGAGATATGTTTACTTAAAAAGTCATTTTTTACTATCCCAATCTTTCTCTCAAAAGTCCATCATGAGAAAAGTGATTGCGGGTATGGTAATAGTAGAAGTACTTGATCCAACAATGTCAAGCATTGACAGGCAAGGTAGTTTCCAAGTACACATGCCTTCACAGCTGTTAGCAGCGGCTTTTAATAAAACGTAGTTTGAGTGAAGGGTTGAGGGTTAGCAGTAGCAATTGCTCTACCGGGGTCAGGTCATGCACTGCCTTACTTTTCTAAGGAAACTCCAGAAATTCTACTGGGACATTAATGAATACTGGTTTAAAGGATAAAAAAGGTTAAATGCGTCCGCTTTCATAATTTAAATCACAGATTTGTCAGTATGAATCTCAATGGTGTGAAACTAACATGCTGCTTTTTTTGTTTGGTTTGTTTCCCCTTACACCAATGTTTGTTGTAATAAAACAGAGTAACCAATCAGACATTTGCTGTTATTGTATGACTTGTATTAGACAGAGAAAAGCTAATTGCTGATTGATTGTGGTTCAAATTTTGCACCTAAATGCCATGTTAATGAATCCTAGTGTGATTTATAATGTGTTCATAATGGTCCTTGAATATTCAACACAGTTTCCATGGAATCAGACAAAAATGTGTGACTAAGCCATTATGGTAACTGGAAAAAGAAACAGGAGGAAAAAAGAAGCGCAAAAATGGATTCTCTCTCAAGTAAAATAAACAATACCACCATGCAGCAATATAAACTTATATGAAAATTCTTTATTAATTAAAAACACAAAAATAATAACAAAAAACATATCAAACATAATTAATAGATATATCATAAATCAAATTAAAATTCACTCCATATACGGTTAATGAGGGCCAATAATAATAATTTTAAATTAAAAAAACACCTAGGGCTATATTTACTAAGCTGTGGGTTTGGGAAAAGTGGGGATGTTGCCTATAGCAACCAATCAGATTCCAGCTTTCATTTATTTAGTACCGTCTACAAAATGACAGCAAAAATCTGATTGGTTGCTTTAGGCAACATCCCCACCTTCTCAAACCTGCAGCTTAGTAAATCTAGCCCCTATAGTGCACATATAGGGAAAAGGGAGTTCAAGTACATATGGTCCTGGATTCTAAAAAGAATAGGCAAAATCAAAGGATCCTTCCACAGAAAATTTCTCAATACCACAATCGCTCAAATATCAGCTTGATTCAAATGTCACCTGGGTTCACAATCAGACCAAATGGCTCAGATGATTATATTGGTGGTTATCAGCTTCACCTGCTAGAACTGTGCCTCGGGTCTTACTTCTACAAACAGATGCTTATCCTCACCATATAGATCTTACCCTCTCATGGGCTTGAAAGAATGATTCTATTAAAATGTTGGTGAAGTCCCAGGATAAACAATAGTGACTGTCATGGTATATTTGCACCCCCGAATGTTTCACGAAAATTGTCTTAATCTGATTTGATCTTATTAACAAAAATGCATTCATATTTATTTTCTATACATTTTTTGGGGGAAACCATGTTCCAAATTTCAGTTTGGTGCAGCCATTTATTTTCTTGCATTTCATACAATATTACAGAACTAAACTGGAGTGTTTAATTTCACTATATATTAACATCCATTTTTATGTTTGACCATTTTAATTCACTGAAAAGGTGTAGTAGTTATAATAAACATTCATTCCAACTGAGGTAAACTGTTCCTATGATGCTGTGTAACATATTTCATCATCTACATTGCATAAGCATCTCTCTCTTTGTGGGGGTGACACCTTACATGCTTAGGCTCTGATACTTTGGGGCATATTCAATTCCGATCCCGATTCGCGGGATCGCGCCGGAACGGCCACGAACCTAATCCGCGGTACCGCAATAATGTGGATTTTCGTTCGCAGCCCATAGGGCATACCGTATTACCGGCAGTACTGCGCATTTTCCGCGGTAACGCGCGTTACTGCGGATCGGATCGGAATTGAATATGCCCCTTAGTGTTCTCTCTCTGCTCTAGTTTCTGTCAGACGCAGTTATACTGTAATATTCTGAGGTAATGCAGTACATTTCCCCTGACTGAGATTTTCACTCCATAATACAGCCATTTTCTGAGGTAGTGTCTCCCTCAAATCTGTCCTATGTCACTCATATTCTCTCTGTTAGGCCACACACGTACTACCCAGATTGCAAGGGGGATCCTGGAACCTCCTCCGCTCTGTCCCTGGCTTTCACTCTCTCACCACACATGTTCTATGCCAGGACCACACATTCAGTCACCTGGAGGTGTGAACAGCAACACCAGAGTGGGCATTACATACGGTATACATACATTATATATAGCTGGTGGCATCTGGGCCTTGAGAGACTCCATTCTATACGCCCAAACGTATCCAACCAGTGTTGGAGGCAATGTTTTCAAGTTTGTAGTTTTTATCATGTTTAGTGGATTGCAGCTTTCTGGAACAGCATAGCATTATGGCATTATTGGTTGTAATAATAAAACCCCTAGAATGCTTCCCAAACTCTTCACCTATAAAAGCATCTTTCCTATGAATGCAATATGTTCCAGAGAACTCAGTTGCTCCCAGTTCTTAAATCATGGACGTAGGAGCTTATTACATCGTTCATAGCCATAAAAAAGTTGGTGAGGGCTATCTTGGCCCTAAAAGAAACATCTGTTCTCCTATGCCTAAAATTAATAGGGAAAACGGTCTCCACTTTTAAAGAGGTGCAATTTGAATGCTTCCACTCCCAGACTTTTCAAAACAATATTCTGATAAAGTGGTCTACGTCCAACCTTTGGCTCCCAGTTCAACAGGTTGTAACCTTGAACACAATATTCTCAGTGGTGTCTGAAGACAATCTGAAGAGGGGTCACCACTTTTCTATCTGGGATTAGACCATTCTTACTACAGATGCCATCCTTCAGGGATGGGGAGTGGTCATAATGCATCTTCGGCTGCAGGGTTGTTGGTCTCACGATGTCACGGACTTACCTGATCCCCGTCGCTCCGTCCAGCCGCACTTCCGCATTCAGGACCATGTGACCGCACCCGGAGGCGGTCACATGACCACAACCCTAGAGGCGGGGATTTTGAATCCCCTTCAGTATAAAAACCTCACTCTGACACTCGCTGAGTTGCCTTCTGATTCTGCCTGACTCCATTCCTGTGTACCGAACCGGCTTGTTTGACTCCGCTACCACCGCTTCACTCCGCTGTACTACATCTTGAGGCGAACCTGGGGACCGCGACCTGCGACTCCTGGCAGCGAAGCCCACCCCGCCTTGCGGCGGTTCTTGGTGAACACCGGGGAGATAGTTAGACTCCGCACCTCAGGTAAGCCAGTGCTAATCAAGATTAGTAATATAGTTTCCAGAATCTGTTACAGTTTGCTCTGACCATGGATACCACAGCTAAAGATCTGTTGGAGCATTTAGTAGGAAGGATGGATAAGCAAGAAGCCAACCAAGAGCAACTTTTAAAATTCCTCAATAGTCTATCCACTCGGTTGGATGTTGTCCAGAACACCCTTGTGGCTGGTGGATCACCTGGGCCGGCAGTGGCTCCTGTACCTCAGGCCGCAGCAGCAGCTTCTTCCTCGCAGTTACGGTTCCCTAACCCACCCAAGTTCGATGGAGACCCTAAGAATTGCAGAGGATTCTTAAATCAATGCTCCATACAATTCGAGCTTCTACCTGGGAACTTCCCTTCGAAAAAACGAAAGTGGCCTATGTGATTTCGTTATTGTCCGGTCAAGCCTTAGCATGGGCTTCCCCCTTATGGGAGAGGGACGACCCCATTCTATATAACTTCAACCTCTTCTTGTCCACCTTCAAGAAAATATTTGATGAGCCAGGAAGGGTGTCCAATGCCGCTTCCGGCTTACTACGTCTCCGCCAGGGAAGCCAGTCTGTGGGGCAGTATGCGGTCCACTTCAGAACTATGGCCTCTGAACTTCGCTGGAACGATGAGGCCCTAGTAGCTACATTCTGGCAGGGCCTTTCAGACCGAATCAAAGACGAGTTGGTATCCCAGGAGCTCCTTACGTCTTTGGACGACATTATCTCCCTCTGTGTCAAAGTTGATTTGCGTTTCAAGGAACGTAATTCCGAGAAGGAACAGTCGCGGCGTAGTATGATTCGCTTGGCCCCCAACTTCCAAACCCCGGTTCTCCCTCCTGAAGAGCCCATGCAACTTGGGAGGACCCGCCTATCAGCCGAAGAAAGGGAGAGGAGATTTCGGAACAAGTTGTGTTTATATTGTGGAGAGAGCGGCCATCTTCTGAGTTCTTGTCCTAAACGCTCGGGAAACGACAGGGCCTAACGAGTTCTGGAGCTATATCGTTGGGCCTCTTTTCTCAGTGTCAGTCAGTTCCCAATAGTAATGATTGCCTGTCTATTCCCATTTCCCTCCAGTTAGGACAAAAGACCTTCCCGCAGTCGGCTCTTCTAGATTCCAAGGCCGCAGGAAATTTCATTTCTGCCACTGTAGTTAAACAATTCGCTATTCCCACACAAGCGTTGGAACAACCCATCTCTCTGATGGCCATTGATGGGGGAAGAATTCCTGAGGGGTCCATTCTGGTACACACTATTCCCCTTCTGCTTCAGATAGGAGCACTTCATTGAGAGAAGATTTCTTTTTTAGTAATACAGAGGTCTACCAATCCAGTCATCCTAGGACTTCCATGGCTTCGGGTCCACTCTCCCACCTTGGACTGGAAATCTGGTCACATATTGTCATGGGGACAGTCCTGCTTCTCTCGCTGCCTACAGAGAGTGGTTCCTCCGAATAGTCCAAGACGTTCCCAAGAATTTCCTGTGACTCTCCTACCTGAACCATACCAAACTTTCTCTGATGTTTTTTGTCAACAAGAGGCCACTAGACTTCCTCCTCACAGAATCTGGGACTGTGGCATTGATCTGATACCTGGTAAACCCATTCCCAGGGGCCGGGTTTACCCCTTTCCCTCCCGGAGTCTAAGGCTATGGAGGAGTATATCCAAGAAAATCTAAACAGGGGCTTCATCCGCAAGTCTGCCTCCCCAGCTGGGGCTGGCTTCTTCTTCGTAAAAAAGAAAGATGGGGGTCTCCGCACTTGCATTGATTACAGAGGCCTGAATGCCATTACCATTAAAAATCGGTATCCACTGCCACTTATTTCTGAATTATTTGACCGGATTAAGGGTGCCACCATCTTTTCTAAACTTGACCTCAGAGGAGCGTATAACCTTATACGCATTAAGGAGGGGGATGAATGGAAGACGGCGTTTAACACCGGAGACGGCCACTTTGAATATCTGGTCATGCCTTTCGGGCTATGCAATGCCCCAGCGATATTTCAGAGCTTTATGAATGAGCTGTTTCAAGACCTCTTGTACCAATCTGTAGTCCTCTACTTGGACGACATTCTCATCTTTTCTCAAGATCTAGCATCTCATCGTACTCATGTATTGGAGGTCCTCTCTCGTATCCGAAAAAATCAGTTATTTTGCAAATTGGAGAAATGCACCTTCGAGCAGAGACAAATTCCCTTCTGGGATATATTATTTCGGGCACCGGTCTACAGATGGATCCCACAAAATTGAAAGCCATACTAGACTGGCCCCAACCTTCGAGCCTTAAGGCCACTCAACGCTTCCTAGGATTCTCCAACTATTATCGTCAATTTATCAAGGGATACTCCTCTCTCGTGGCTCCCATCACAGCATTGACCCGCAAATCTGCTGATGCTGGTATTTGGTTCTCTGAGGCTATCCAAGCCTTTATATTATTAAAGCCTCTCTTTTCATCTGCACCCATTCTTCAACAGCCAGATTGTTCTCGTCCTTTTGTCCTGGAGGTAGATGCCTCTTCTGTTGGCACAGGAGCCGTACTATCACAGCGAGGTCCTTCTGGAAAACTTCATCCCTGTGGATTCTTTTCCCGACGCTTTTTACCTGCTGAGAGGAATTACGGGATTGGCGACAAAGAGCTCCTGGCCATCAAGTTGGCTCTCTCCGAATGGAGACATTTACTAGAAGGAGCGCAATTTCCTATCACCATATATACCGACCATAAGAATTTGCTTTACTTGCGCACTGCTCGATGTCTAAACCCTCGATAAGCAAGGTGGTCCTTATTCTTCTCACGCTTTGACTTCAACATCACTTTTCACTCGGGATCTAAGAATACGAAGGCAGACGCCTTATCTCGCTCTTTTGATCCAGCTGACATGGAATCCTCGGAAGATAATAAATTCATTGTAAATCCATGTCAAGTATTGGCAGCTACACACCTGAAAAAGGGTTGTCCTCCAGGCAAAACATTCATCTTGCCACATCTACGCACCCGGCTCCTTCACTGGGCTCATCACTCTCTCTTCTCTGGGCATGCCGGCATTCGCAAGACCTGGGACTTATTGTCCCGAAGCTACTGGTGGCCTTCCTTGCTGGAGGATGTGAAGAGATTTGTTGCTGCTTGTTCCAAATGTGCTCAACACAAGACCTCTAGGAAGAAGCCTTATGGATGCTTGCTCCCATTACCCATTCCTGATTACCCTTGGTCACAGATCTCCATGGATTTTATCACGGACCTTCCCCCTTCCAAATCCTGTACTGTAGTGCTTGTGGTCACGGATCGCTTCTCTAAAACAGCCCACTTTATTGCTCTCAAAGGCCTTCCTTCTTCCTCCTCCTTAGCCGATATTTTTATTAAAGAAATATTTCGCCTCCATGGCTGTCCTCAACATATTGTCTCCAATAGGGGATCACAATTCATATCAAAATTTTGGCGGTCTTTTTGCAATAAATCCGGGATTAAGCTTGACTTTTCTTCCGCATATCATTCCCAGTCCAATGGGGCTACTGAGAGAACCAACCAAGAATTAGAGAAGTTTCTAAGAATATTTATCTCTAGTAACCAAGACAACTGGGTGGACCTTCTCCCTTGGGCCGAGTTCGCCCATAACAACCATTTCCATGAGGCCATCTCTAACTCCCCCTTTTTTGTTCTGTATGGCTGCCATCCTAGACTACCCACCTTCTCTCAAGTCTCATCTTCTGAAGTTCCAGCAGTGGACTCTCTGTTTCGTAACTTCTCTGATATTTGGGAACAAACCAAGACAAATTTAAAGCAAGCAACTACTCGTTCCAAAAAATTCTACGATAAAAGGAGAAGAATGACTCCAAGTTTTGCAGTTGGTGACAGGGTATGGCTATCCACCCAGAACATTCGTTTAAAGGTTCCCAGTAAAAAATTTGCTCCCAAGTTTATTGGCCCATTCGCTATATCTGAGATTATTAATCCCGTAGCCTTTAGATTGAGACTGCCTCCCTCTTTACGCATACCCAATGTCTTCCATGTCTCCTTGTTAAAACCGATGGTAACCAACAGATTCTCCACCTCATCCAGAACTCCACCTCCTGCTGTGGATCTGGATCAAGTTGAATACGAGATTAAAACTATCCTAGATTCTCGTAAAGTTCAAGGTGCCATACAGTTCTTGGTAGATTGGAAGGGTTACGGCCCTGAGGAGCGCTCATGGGTAAGAGCCATTGATCTACATGCTCCCCGTCTACTTAAATCCTTCCATAAAAAATTTCCTTTGAAACCCTATTAGGTGTTCGGAGTCCACCTTTATGGCAGGGGGTACTGTCACGGACTTACCTGATCCCCGCCGCTCCGTCCAGCCGCACTTCCGCATTCAGGACCATGTGACCGCACCCGGAGGCGGTCACATGGCCACAACCCTAGAGGCGGGGATTTTGAATCCCCTTCAGTATAAAAACCTCACTCTGACACTCGCTGAGTGTCAGAGCAACACTTACCTGTTCCTGGCTCCTGCTCTTCGTGGATTGCAGTGTCTTCCAGCTTCCAGTGTCTTCCTGTGTGCTGATCTCTGCCTGTCTGACTTCCCTGGCTCTCCGTTCCCTGTGTACCGACCCGGCTTGCTGACCATTCTCCTATTCTTGTGACCCGTGTACCGAACCTGGCTTGTTGAATCCGAGTTGCCTTCTGATTCTGCCTGACTCCATTCCTGTGTACCGAACCGGCTTGTTTGACTCCGCTACCACCGCTTCACTCCGCTGTACTACATCTTGAGGCGAACCTGGGGATCGCGACCTGCGACTCCTGGCAGCGAAGCCCACCCCGCCTTGCGGCGGTTCTTGGTGAACACCGGGGAGATAGTTAGACTCCGCACCTCAGGTAAGCCAGTGCTAATCAAGATTAGTAATATAGTATCTAGAATCTGTTACACACGAGATCAATGTGCTAGAACTCAGAGCAGTGACATTTGCTCCTATAGAGGCACAGACCTTACTAAAAGGCAAGGCAGTCTAAACACCACAGCTGTGGCTTTCATAAACCATCAGGCACCAAGAGCTCCCTAGAGATAAAGGTATCATCCAAGATCATATAATGGGCATACCAGTATGTCCCAGCAATTTCTGTGTTATACTTACTTGGAGTGGAGAATTAGGAGGTGGATTTCCCAAGCAAACATGCCATTTAGCCCATGAATGGTCTGTCCACTCAGAAGTATTCTGTCTGATGATTTAAAGGTGGAGTCAGCCAAAGATCGACAATATAACCTCTTGGCTAAGCCACATAGTGGACTGCTTTTGCTTGAGGATCAGTGATCCATAGGCATTCTTGGTGGATGCCATGACATTGCCATGGAACTATCAGTTAAAATACCTATTTCAACCAATAGTCTACTACCACGGATATTGAAAAAGGCCAAAGGAGAATGTGCTCTAATGATCCTGATCGCCAGAGGCCAAAAAAAATCATGGTACACCAGTATTCTAAGTATGGTGGCACGCCCAACATGGGGACTTCTATAAAGTACCGAACTGCAAAGTCAGGGTCCATGTCTACACCAAGACTTAGTTCATCTGGCTTTAATGGTGTGGCCATTGAACCCATGATTTTGAGAGTGAAAGGTCTTTCAGAAGAGGTCATCCAGACATGCTTCAAACCAGGAAGCCAATCACAGTGAAGAACTATAATAGGGTGTGGAAATTGAATATTTTCTGGTAATAAAGGAAAGAGTTCCATACTTTTTCATTCAGTTTCTGCTGCATTAGTCTTTCTTTACGGATGGACATAGCAAACGACTGAGACTCTGTTCTGTTAAGATTTCAGCCATGTAAATCTTTTGTCAGTAGAAACTGGCCCTAGTCCCGGAGGTCTTCCACTAACTCCTCTCCACTCAGCAAATCAGCTTTTGTGACTGTATGGTGGAATGAGATTTGAGCGCGGCTGTGTTTGTGTATCTGGAAAATTATATAGACTCTGCTGTCCTGAAAAACATAAATATTACACTATATTAATGATATATTAATATATCATATTAACATATTATCATATTATGACTTATTCACATACTTCAACACCAAAATAACCCAATCAATAACACCCCACGATAGTTGTTTACATGCATGTTAGTAGATTAATGCTCTGAAAGGCATGAGACTGGAGTAGGAGGTGCTTCTGCCAGCACTACAGGACATGCACTCCATTCCAGGCCATTTAAATATCATCATCAACATCAAAATTTATTTATATATCGCCAGCAAATTCCCTAGCGCTTTACTTTTGGGACAAACATTAATAAAACAATACAGGGTAATAGATACAGACTGTGAGGTAAGAGGGCCCTGCTTGCAAGCTTACAATCTATGGGCCTATGCTAACTCTGATAGAAATCCCCTATGAACGTAACAATTGCCAATTGATCCCTTGATGGAATAATTCCGACATTCCACAGCCTGTAGGGGCTTTAACCTCTTGGAGACGGACCACAGTCTTTGTCTATTTGCTGATGCTGACCTCCTTTTTGTGTCCAGCCTGAAGACCTTATTAGTGCCGCTACACCAATTATTGGGCAACTATAGCCGGGCGTCTTTTTACAAACTAAACACTATCAAAACTGAAGCCAACCCCCTCAATATTCCATTAGACTCATTGGCCCTCCTAAAATCATGATATAAATATGCTTGAAAGCAGCATTCCATTTCTTACCTAGGGATCCATATCCCTTCCAAACTGTTTGATTTTAATTATCCACCATTAATTGCTCAGCTCACTAAGCTGTCTACCTCTTAGATGGGCTATGAGGTCTCCTGGCTGGGTAGATTGGTTGCTTTTAAAATGAGAAATGTTAACCCCTAAGCTTATGCATGTTTTCCGCATGATTCCCTCTCTCCTTCCAGAGAGGTTTATTGATGTGCTACACTCACTTATGTTTATATATATCTGGAAATACAATCCATCATGATTGTCTTTTACTCAAATGGCTCTACCTAGGAGACAGGGAGGTCTTGCCTTACTGAATTTAGTTAAGTACCAAGAGCCATGTATCATTTCTCAAATTAGGTACTGGGCGCTTGAAGTGTGTCATAAGCCCTGGGTTGACTTGGAACTAGCCCTTCACCATTCCTTCTTTATCGCGGATCTGATATGGCTTCCTAAATAAGTAAGACCACATTCCCCTCACTCCCCAACCTTCATCCTGGATGCTCTTAAGGTCTGGGATAGAACTCCAAAGATTTTGTCCTCCACAACTAGAAAGCTCTCTTTATCTGTTGTTTCTAAGCCTATCCCTGACTTTGATATTTCTAGTTGGTCCTCTGAGGGGATTTCCTCTCTTGCACACTTGTTTGACACTAAGGGCTAGATTTACTAAGCTGCGGGTTTGAAAAAGTGGGGATGTTGCCTATAGCAACCAATCAGATTCTAGCTGTCATTTTGTAGAAGGTACTAAATAAATGATAGCTAGAATCTGATTGGTTGCTATAGGCAACATCCCCACTTTTTCAAACACGCAGCTTAGTAAATCTAGCCCTAAGTGTCTCTGCTCCTTTGTGCAACTGCAGGAAAAAATATTGCATTCCCTATAAGGACTTTTATAAGTACCTGCGATTGCATCACTGGATCGCTGACCTTCTCCAGCATGACTGCCTTCTGAGCCTCTGATATATGCAAAATTGACTAGGGGCAATAACAAATGGGGGATCACTTTTTGGTATCAACACTTGACCTGCTTAACAGATGTACCAAAACATACTTCCCAATGCAAATGGGAATCATTCCTTAATGTTTCTTTTTCCCCAGCCCAATGGTAATACATTTATGGTAAACTTTCTAAAACGTCCAAATGCACCAATCACTTGGAAATGTTTCTGAAGTTTTTATATAGGACCTATCTTACCCGGCTCAACTACAGAAGATGTGGCCTGATCACTGGAAGCTCTGTTGGCACAATTGTGGTGCCATGGGGGATATTTTCCATGTTTCTTAGACATGTCCGTTTATCCAGCCGCTCTGGTTGGAGACCTTTATATTAGAGGAGAAGGTTAGCTCAATATCATTAGCCCCATCTCCACTTATTGCCCTCTTTCACTTATATCGAGACCAATTACCAAAACATCACATGTATAAATGAGGATGATGAAGAGTACGTAAATAATCTATTATTTATGTTTCATTTTATAACATAGAACAGATTCAACCACAATTGAATTAGCACACTGATTGGGAACACACCAGCCTTCCCTCACTGGGAAACATAATACCAGATAATCAGGTTTTCTGCAGTTGGCCAGTAATTAGCATATGAATGCTGTGAGCAATTCCTGTAGCCAGGTTATAGACTCCGCCCACAAAGGTTTCTACTGTACACAGAGAAATAATCTCTCTCTTCACGCTTGGTGCTCGGACGGAGAGGACATGTGGCTTTTACTCCTAGGTGAACAGGCCCTAGGCCTTGGGTAGTGTGAATGATGGAGCTTGAATGTAGTAAAAGGTGAGTGAGTATGGATACATAAATGTTACATGGGAATGAATGATTATGTGTAGAGTATATGAGAATGAAAGTTTGAATACAGATGGTAAATGTGATTGGATTGATATGGACAGAGTTACACAAATGCATACCTTGTTGGGATAGATTGTTGGTTTCAGGAAGTGAGTTTGCTTTATGCAGTTTAATGTACATGCATAGAAAGTGATGGATTAGGAAGTGATCAGATTGTTAAATATAACATTTTGTATTGGTGTTATACATAGTCCTGTGTGGTTTTGTGTTGGTTTCAGGAAGTGATCAGATTGTTTTGTTGGCTGTGTTGGTTTATAGGGAAAGTAGTGCGGATGGATGTAGTATGTGCTTGAAATACCATGTGTTAAAATTGGCCAGTGGACATTGTGTGTTAACTGCTGAATAGAGAGCTATTTGTGGTGGACTGACTAATACTGCTTGTGATGAGTAATGGGTCTGTACTGACTTCACATTGTTAGTAAGAGAGGCCTTGTGAGCCGACATGTGTTTGTAAGAAAGCATGGCAAGTCAGCCATTTTGGATGGTGACTACATTGTAAGAAAAAGTTTAATTATGGACTTTGAGTGAGATGAATGGAGTGAGTGTATCTGTATGGATTCTTCCCCTCCCCCTTCACTACACGATGCATTCACATACATATAGCTTAATACACACACACACACACACACACACACACACACACCTTTAGATAAGAGTTGGTCAACACACACACAATTATATATATATATATAATATATATATATATATATATATATATATATATATATGTATATTACAGGCAATAAGAATGATTTGTGTACAATATTGCTACACTGTTTATAGTTCTATAATGTAATACAACACACTTTAAATTAATTTATATCTTGTCGTGGTTATTCTTGAAGCTTGTCGATTTAAGGGAGTATAAGAATGATATTTCTTGGGTTAATTTAGAAATACCTTTTGCGAGGAGTTGGTTGACGGTAATAGTCATATATATATCGGTATTAAATTGTCATACATACATTTGCCAGAATATTAAGGAGATTGAAACCCAAAAGGAGGGAAAACCCCTTTTACAGAGGACATATCATTATAGCTGTCAGGGCGGCAATCGAACAACTGAGGAAGCATCCTTCTCCTCCCACTATGCACAATGTTATTGCCAAAGTAAAACTTAGTTTTAAAATGGAGACATTCGATGAACCTTATTCTATGGCAGCATCATCTCCCCTAGTTAAATGGATGGACTGGCATGAGTTTGCTACTGATGGCGAAGGCTCTGTACTCTGGCATCTATCAATTTCGGCTGACCCTTCTATGCCTGATCCTTGCGGCTAAGGACACTAAAGTGGAGAGTGGGGAAAATCATGGGCTGTAGTAGAAGCCAAGAGAAACAACCCATTGGAATCTGTGGCTCTGGTCCACTCTAATATTCTGGTGAACATCACTGTATGATAATTTTAGTAACGAGGGGGAGTTGAAGGCTCCTTGGGATTTTCTTCAACGGAGAATGTCTTGTTGGATTCTATGGGGATTTAGTGGCCCAAACAAATTCATGAACTAGATTTTGACGGTCAGTGAAATATCTGGAAGGGATGTTAATAAGGAAGGTTTGGAGGAATTACAAAACTTTGGGCAGAGTATTCATCTTAACTAATTCTCCCTAGCCTCAAAATGGTTGATTCCTCAACTCTGAATGTAGCTTGGAAATTATTTGAGTGAAATTTGCTGTTAACAGATTTGAAATATCTTTGTAAGTAGTATCCCTGGGTATTTAATGTGGTTGTGGTGCCAGGCAAAGGAATGTTGGATCCCACCTAATGTATCAAATCCAAAGGTTTAAAACCATTTAGCATAATTTATCTTGAAATTGAAGACAACTGTCCAACTTTCTTAAATCCTCACACCAAATTAGGGAGAGACTGATTTGGTGATAATTACCAGTAGGTCAACTGCAAATAATGCCAATTTGTGGTCTGCTCTTACGCCTTAACCACAGACACATCAAGTATGTTTCTAATAAATCTAGCCAAAGCCTCCATGCAGAGAACAGACATCAGGAGGGGGGAGGAAGGAGAAAGGGGAATTAGGGAAAAAGGCAATAAGCAATGCTTTGAATAAAGAAATAGAAGGTGTTTATGGTAGATTGAAAAAGTACCACATCTATGGTCCATGGAGGAGGGGGGGGAAGGATATCTAGGAGTTAGGATCCTTTTTCAGGACCTCACAAAAGATTTTGATAGGTAGATTCAATATGCCCTGGGGAGGGTTGTCTTCTGAGATGCCTCTAATGTGTAGATTGTTGCGACAATCCCTGCTGTCAAGTTTATTGTCATGATCATTCACTAACTTGAGCCTGCATGACTTGTGTGAGACAAATGGCTAATAAAAAACAGCCACTTATTCTGTTTTAAAAATGATTAAAACTCTCCCTGTCTATCCCACTTTTGCCTTACTAATTGTGCCACCACCACCAAGGTTTGATTTGAAGAGCTGACATTCTTAGTCTGACACGTGACTTCGTAAGAACAGAGACATGAACTTATTAGGGGTATATGTATGGAAATTATATGGAAAATGAATCCACAATGCCTTAGATGCACCACAATTAACAAAATGAGAAACAAAGATATTATACAATAGTTTCTTGTAAAATAAAAAGAACACAAAACTGGTACATTCACAAATTATTAGATTTCTGCCTAATGGAAGAGCATGAATCATTGGAACACTTCTCAATATAAAATTGACTCCAAAAGTGATAAAATCATTTAGCTCTAAAGGACAGATTTAAACATCTTTCATGGAGACCCACAGCACCCCACCCCCTGCCCCATTGTGATGTCAGAACCAGAAAGCCTGAGTGAATGCAAAATAGTTTTTCAAGTCAGGGATTCATAAAACTTACCTAACTTCTCACTAGAAAGTCCTACAAAGGTAATATTACCTCTACACTACTGGTCATATGTTTCCCTTCATTTACATATCAGACATGACTCCTTTAAGTATGATATTTCATTTTCACTCCATCCAGCCTCCTGTCACCCAGTTGAGATGTCCTGAGATCACAGAACATTAAAGCTAGTTAGCAGTATGTGTAGAGTCTTTGCCACTCAGTTTCCTCAGTGTCCTCTAAGAAGATTTAGAGCTACTAGAAACATTGCAGAAGGAAAGTTATAAGAGATAATGACCAATGTCATGTTAGCTCCTCAGACCTTGAGTAGTGTGGTTTATGAACCGTGTGGAACTGAATGGAGGATTTGCTTGCTGTTTTGAAATTGTGGGTGAAAGCATTGCAATTACTCTAGTGCCTCTTGATTGCAGTAAAGTCACATTAAGACCTCCAATGAAGAGGTGTCTTTCTCTCTTTTAAATTGCATAGTATTGCAGGAGAACAGATGGTAATTAGGTGGCAGTGAAATCACACAAATATACACAATTCAAGCTGTGTATGTAAGTGTTGGGTAAAATCAGTTAAACCTTTGTGGGAATAGTTTATGTTTACTATGTAGAAAGTCCCATGATAGCTGAGTCAATAGGGCTGCCAGTGTATGATACTTTATATTGTATGGGACTAGACAATGGGGCAGTGATATTGGTGAGTGCGTAGCCTGTATAATATGACAGAGTTTGCCATCAGTACTTATTTTGTAGCCTAGTGGTGATTTCCAGGAACAGGCCACTGGTGGATATGTATAAGAGGAGTCTCCAGAGTACCTGGAAGTGTTGCCGCTCCTGATCTCTTGTGTAGAACAGCACTGGAAAACTGGGGCTGCTTATTTTGTTTCTGGTGGAGACGGATGGTGGTTTGGTGTCATAAGTATCCTCCGTGGTTAGCAAAACTGCAGCGCACTGTCTCTTGCACCAGATGGTAATGGAAGGTCATACCCTCCTCACCCAGAGGCCAGAACATCTTAGGCCCAGAGAGCCACAGAGGTGGTAAGTGCCTGTTAGGTGTGGGGGCACTTCCCCAGGCTGGGGGAATGTCCAGGTGTCCGCGGATGGTGAGTGGGCTTGTTGTGTTCACTCCTCCACACTGTTTCATCGCTTGTCATCTGGTGAGAAAAATTCTGAAGGATTTCAGGTAGTCTGGGCCCCAAAAGGTAAAAGATAAAGGTCAGTATGAGGGATACTGCAGGCCTTAGAGTGTTTTGGCGGGCTCTAGGCCACAGACTGACATGGGCTCAGAAAACTCACTTCTTGTCGCCCCAAAGCTGTTACACAGGGTACTGACGGGAGAGGATGAAGGTATAAAAGTTTAGCTGCCTATAATACCTGAAATTGTTATAGATGAGAACAGATTTATCACCGTTCATACATGACCTCCTAGAATTCACATCTACTTTCAAGTTGCCATCATTAAAATTTGACTTTTATTAAACCGCAACATGACAGATCTGCTTGGATTCACCTTTTGTAGTATTAGCTAGGTTACGATACGGGCTTGGCCTAACATTGCATCTAAAAGATAAAGCATGGGGTAGATTCAGATTTAGAATTTGGGTTGAGGAAGATCTACAAATAAGGATTCAAATTGTATATTCATTGTATTTTACCCTGAAGACCTTAGGACTGTCTTGGTCAAGAAAAAACTCACTTGTCTATTATCTTCCTAGAGCTCCTCTAAACAAAGATAGTTATTCCTTTAATTCTTCTGTGATCTAAACTTCATCACTAATAAACCATATGGTGGGTCAAGTAAAAATGCTCCTTTTGTCCCTTTGTTAAAATAGCCCCACCTTAGCAGATTGCTTGTATGTTATCGATCGATATGTACAGCACTTGTGATAAGAGATGCCGCCCACTGAAATATCAGAGAGAGGAGCTCTTGTCAGTACTGTGAATAAGAAAACAATTTCAGGGAAGGAATTATAGTGCTTTCTACATGAGAAACATTTGTAAATACTTTTACGGAAAGTAATGGTGTATTTTATTCGCAGGGCCATAATACAGCTGCACTACATAAACAATTAAGAAAATATGAAATTCATTTTAGTTCCACAATAACTAATTGATTAGTAGGTAAATGGGGGCTGATGCAGAGTGAGTAATCTGCCAGTTTGCATAGTACTCATTCTGCGGCTGGAGAGACAGGATGGGGAGAACACAGTCTAATACAGTATAGTAAGAGCGTGTTCGCGCAATTGTGAACAGATGCAGACTTGGGGGGTAAATTTATCAAGCTGCAGGTAAAAAAAATTGGAGATGTTACCTATAGCAACCAATCAGATTCTAGCTGTCATTTTGTAGAGTGTACTAAATAAATGATAACTATAATCTAATTGGTTGCTATGCAACATCTCCACTTTTTCAAACCTGCCCCTATGACTCAATCTTATATATCCATGAGATAGCCATATTATTTAGAGGTGGCCAAGGGCAGGCGCACATTGCGTATGATGATGGTGATTGGCTGTCTGCGAATGATGCTCATGCATATATTATTCTTCGGAGGACATGTAAGCAATTTTTTTTTTCTACTCGAGACAGGGAATTGTTTCTGCTGAACTTTTTTAAGTTGTAATAATGCCTAATCATGAATGTATTTGATGCAAAAAAAAAAAAAAGTGAAGTGTACGCCTGTGATTTAAGCACAATTGCAGCCAACTCTGCATCATTCCCTTGATGTCTAATACAGCGGTACAAAGGCTTTGTACAGTATAAGCATATTGACACAAGATTAGAGCAAGCGCAAAATAAAATTGGCAGGAAATTTTTCTTATCCCTTTGTCTGATATTTCCTAAATTACTCGTTCTAATAAGAATGTTAAATTAGTGAGAAAATATAGCTATTTCACTTGAAAGAGAAATGTCAATATTAATTTGCAGCAAGGAATAGTAAACCAATTGCTGAATTGTGCATCATCAATGATGTAGGGAAGTTCTATCAAGCAGTTACTAAAAATAAATTGTCTGACAAATGGTAAAATGAGACAATGTTCAGACTACAACAGTGTCCAAATATCAGAGCACACAGAACAAGCTACTGTTCTTGTTTTCATCAAATTGCTTGATGTCAAACAGGAATTGTATACTGGGAAAGATGAAGATAAAGGCAAAAGTTAAAATGTTCAACTGATGCTTAGGTGTTATAACATGTTTTCATGCTGTTCTGTAGATGAACTGTACCAAATTACTTATTTTTTCAATTTTTTTCTTCTTTCATCAAGCCAAACATAAGTTGTGCACCTAAAAACATCACTGTATTATTATTATTATTATTATTATTAATATTATTATTATTATTATTATTATTATTATTATTATTATTAATAATAATAATAATAATAATAATAATTTTTATTTATAGGGCGCCTCAAAGTGTCCGTAGTGCCGTATGGGAACAAAAAAATAGGGCAGTACAAGGTAAAACAGCACAGTACAGTTAACAATAAACACTATAACTCAGGGAGCTCAAAGCACAGCTAAATAGAAAGGCTGAAAGGGTGAGTATGATGGATATTCAGCACAAGCTGGAAACCTGTGTTATTTATACCTTTTGATGGAATTAAAGGTGTTCAGCATTGTTAATGTGCATTTTAAGCCACAACGCTTTTGTAACTTAAACAGGTTTCTGTTTATTAAAGATGATACCAACAGAATGCAGGTACTCACAATAGTTGGTAGTAGTACAGCAGTGTCCAACAGTATCAACATGCAATACAGTTTATACAGTAGTATACTTGTATAGATATACTCTTATTCATGTATATGCAGGCAGGACTCTTATAGTATCTGTACATCCGTGCAGTACTTGTTATGGTGCAGGCTCTCCTACTGTGTAGGGTGTCTCCTGTCACTGTATGAGGGCCTTTTGGGGAACTTTTACTATATATATGTAGCGCAGCTACTGATGCTGCGTCCGTTCCATACGTTGGTCTGACTGGAAGTGCGCACTTTCGGACTGGCGGTCCGCGCATGCACAGTAGCGCATCACAGACGTTGGAGTGCTGCTGCCCCACTTCCTGTTTCCTCACTAGACCCCGTTTATGGTGCTGCGGTCATAGCAACACAGCAGGGGAGACGGAGTGAAAGCGCTCCTATATTCCAACAACCTGTGCCCAAGAGGGAGGGAGCGGCTGACAGGTTAACAGCCACTGAAGCGAGAGCGGAGTCAGAGGGCAGAGGGCCCACTGTATATTTTATTGTTACAGTGCTATTTATTAGTTTCATTATTTATTATTGTTTATTTATACAACAGCAACCATATTACGCAAACTGTACAGAGGATATGTAGTCTTTCACATCAGTCCCTGTCCCATTGGAGATTACCATATTTATTCCCTACAACACACAAACACACAGACTAAGGTCCATTTATTCAAAAGAAAATGAACCTACCAGTATGCTTTAGGACAATGGAATGAAACCAGGGCACCCGGAGGAAACCCGTGCAAATATGGGGAGAACATACAAACTCTAAACAACTTCAGAACATTTAGAAACTATATAGATGTGACATATGTCTGTTTATCTATGTAAAATAAATCTCAGAAATGCATATACTACAAGTGCTAACTTGTACAAATTGGACAAAAAGATTAGAGGAATACATCTAATTTACTAAATACATTATCTTGATTCTCAGACATCTGAAGGGCAGATTAATAAACTGAAATTATTATTCTTTTAAATTTACTTTCAAAGTTTTTTTTTATTGTAACAAGTAGAATAGTCAATATGTTTATCTTTCCAATAAATAGATTAATATAACACGGATATGTAAATATAGTATGCGTTATATAGGCTTTAAACAACAATTCCTTTTTATAAAGTATTTTTAAAAAGTGATTACCAATCCAGGTAAGTAAATGGCAGTGATCCCTCCCAGAACCAGCTTCCCCTTCATTGATGAGACTCCTAATGTACAGAGTTTTCTGTAGCATCCTGTACAACCCAGGCCTACACGTCATACTGGTACTTTATCCTTGGACATAATAATATTTCAAAGTCCCAGCCAGGTGTCACATACACCCAGAAGCTAATTGGATCAGACTACTTGCCAGAGTCGGTAGTGCTGAAACTTGAGGAGCGCAGTCTAACGTGACCCTGGTCTTCACCATGGACCCATGAAAGGAGATTTGGATTATGTCGCAAGGGACGCACAGGTTGCGGTTCTCCAGAACAGCTACCAGTGAAGTAGTTAGGTGAGACAGTGGTCAGACAGTCCGGGTCAGAGACGACCAGGATGAGTGGTACCAAATCCAGATCCAGAGGGGAGGTCAAGACTAGCAAGAGGTCAAATGCAAATTCAGAGCCAATGGAAAATCCAAAGTAGGTACCCAAGGTCAGGAGCCAATAAACAGGAATGTCAGCACACAGGCAGAAATATTGGAGCACAGGGATACCAAATACTCTAACAGTGCCAGAACGAGATAATTAGCTGGAGATAATTAGCTGTTACAGTTACGTCAGCAGCCGCCGCCGGGTTCAGGATCGCGTGTGTGACAGAGCAGGTCGCCTGGCCAGAAAACCACGTGTTTGGTTGCCAAGTCAGTGACACCGTGTCACTATTAGGCTAAGAAATGTTATCACAAATGTTATCACATCGATGGAGTGAAGTAATGGGAAGATATAATGGAGGGATGGGCTGACATTAAACTATTATGCTCTGCTGTGGCAAGCTCTGCAACTCATTTTTGTTGGTCTGATTTCATCCGGGGTCCCCAGGTGCAAGTTATGGGGAGGAATAAGAATATTTAAAACATACTCCATCACCAGGGGAGTTGTCTTTTGAATATATAGATGCAATAGAAGAAAAAAATATCAAAACATATCATATGCACATACAAGGGTACAATGTATTGTAGGTGCATGCTTTGATGCCTTATACCAGAGGTAGGCAAACTGTGGCACTTCAGCTATTATGGAACAAGGGGCTGGCAAGACACGCTGGAACTTCTGGTTCCACAAGAGCTGAAAAAACACAGATTCCCTAAACCTATCTTTTATTGTCCTGTGTTCATCTGTGCTGTATTGCTCTGTGCAACAAGACACTGATTTCTGAGGCTATACTGTAGGGTTTCTCAGTCTGTTGTATGTGTATCCCCAGGGGTATATCACATAGATAAAATGGTACTTCCAGAAGTTTAATTTAACTTAAAATAATAGCTTAAAATGTAAATTGATCATAAAAGCATATTCAAAACAAATAAGAAGTATTTGTTTTGTAATATTTAAAGTCAAAGTTTTACTTGCCAAGCACACATATTGGAGGATTTTGGAAAAAATGTACACACTTTAGGAGAACTTGGGATTAAATAATACAACAAGAGGTCCTGTTGTAAACATTTTCCTGCCATAAGGGGATACATGATAAAAAAAATAACAGAGAAACTGCTTTACAAGTCAGTTTCAAATTTTGCTATGCACAAGACATTCGGTATTCAGAGAGATGATAATACTAAAATTTTAATAACAGTTAAAGCAATCTGTGTAGTCATGCTAGTTGATTTCATGACGCCCTACAGCATGACTTAGTTATAAAAGCAGGCAGAGGGGAATGTCTGTGCAAAGGTGTCTTCCAGCAAGAAGCAAACCCATTGTATAATATTGTTTCAAGCCACCCAATATTCTCCCATCCGTATTGCAATGGAAATCACCTGCACCAAGAAATGATAGATAGATAGATAGATAGATAGATAGATAGATAGATAGATAGATAGATAGATAGATACATCATATCCACCCACCCCTTGCTCCCCTATTGTTCTGGTTGACAGGTATGTGCACTTTCTGTCTTTTACTGTACATATACACTGGTTGGTCAGCTTATTAGGCTATTCAACCTTTAACAGCACTTAGCTTCTTAATCATTGATAATATCTGTATAACTGATGTGCAGACAATGTTATTTATAGCAGACAGGCAGATACCAATGGATTATGTGTGTGCAAGTTAGAGGGAAAATGAAAAACACTTTAGGTGACTTAGAACATTACATGGTTCTGGCCAATATAAGTGTATGGGAACAGAAACACTACATAGGTTTTACAACAGTGTCCCGAGTATTTAAAAAAATACACCTTACAATCATGTGTTAAAACCCCAGAACCTGTATAACAGGTTCAATCACATTGGCTCAGTAGTCCTGTGATCATAAACAACTGTGATGAAAGAGTCTGACTTGTGTAGAGTAATAGATGGGCTGCAGTCAGTAAACTCACAGATGAGTACCACATTTGGTTGGGGAAAAAACAGTGCAAAATAAACAACTCATCATCTTTTGTCACAGATTATGGTAGCCAGCAACCCCATTAAGTTTCCCTCCTGTTGGTGAAAAAAGATGTGGTTGCAGTATACTAAGGAATATAACTGTGCACGCCATCATGTTGAGCAGTGCTTTCTGATAAATACTTGTTCCTGCTGTTTCAAACTGATGGCAGAGCCAAGATAAGGGAAAAAGTGCATAATCATCAACATCATCATCAACATTTATTTATATAGCGCCAGCAAATTCCGTAGCGCTTTACAATTGCATGATCAAAAGGATTCATTCTTTTAGCATTAACAATGCAGTGTAGAGATGGTGTTTGAAATGGTGAGAAAAGTGAGAATAGTTTAAATCCCATCAAATATCTGAAAATCATTGCCAAATAGGTACAACCCTTCATTCTGAGAATGCTCATTTTCAGCTAGATATATTGGGCCTATTTAGACTTAGACCAAAATATGCTACTTTTTGCCACCAGTTATTTGGGCACATTCATATACTAACAGATTAAATCTGAACTACCACTCCAGGGTCTGCTACATTCAACCGTTTTCCCCAGAGCTATGCTGGTTCTGTAATGCAGAATTGGCAAATTAATAGTGTTAGCCAATTTTACATGGTGGCAGAGGATGGATGTGACAGGAGGGCCAATCACAAGCTGCAATCTTTTGGCTGGAGAAACAAAATATGTTGCAATGACAATTTTTGTTTCCACACTCCTTTGTGTCCAATTAAAATAAGTTCTACCTGTATTATACGTCAAAACATGTATGTAATTATGGGAGTGAAATAGTCACGTACACCTTACACACCCATGGGAAAGAAGAATATGTGAGACTTATAAATAATAGTTTGCAAATAGTTTCTCTTTAATGATATATTACATGAGACTGAGTTATGTTTGCATGTTTCTGGACTCTTTAATATGACAATAGAATATCATCCCAACAACAACCCTTTGACCGCAGATAATCTATTCCATTGATTAGACAAGAGATATAAACTAGAATATATTAAGGTAACTATGTACTACATTTTATTTATTTTTCTCTTTTCCTTGTTATATTATTTATTAACCTTTTTATGAAGTGTGTCTTCACCTGCTATCGTGTTACATACCATTTTGAATTTTATTGCACATGAATGAAAAGTAAGAGTAATGTATTTAAGAATATTAAGGTGCTATCTATTATATGTGTTCATTTTCCTTATCAACAAACATTCCATTGTGTAAAGGGCAATCATGTTACATAAGCTACAGCTACGTGATTCTCAAACAGTTCTTTAGGGAATCTTTCACCGGCCAGGGGTACAAGATGTCTTTGCTTATCCATAGTAATTAAATTCTTAAGATACATTGTGTAAATTAACAAGCAAAAAAAGTCCACTGTATCAATATACAGGCCCATATTTATCCTTAGGCACAATAAACCTGTTTTTAGCAGTGGCGGCCTACAGATCTCCCACCATCACCATCTCTGATAACCTATTAAAGATGATTGTTCTACTGCAGGAGGCATTAAGTCATCAGCCCTGCCAACTTTTGTTTTTTTATAGTGAGATATTTTGGGAACAAGCTAACACATCATGGAAAATTAATATATTCAATTTGAGTAAAATGGTTAAATGAACTTAGTGCTCTACACAAGACAAAAGGAATTCTGCAAAAAGTAAAATGACATGCAAAGTGGACCACTACCATCTGTTATGAGCCGTGGCGGTGCCTCAGGCCGCCGCGACTCTTTGTGCCGATAGGAAGAGTCCCGGCCGTCTCCGTGACGACCGGGCCGCATTGGTTGTCGTAACACCACCTAAATAAATGACCAATTACCTGGTCAAACCATATTGCGATATAATGGGTGCAAATGCAGGGTTTTTTTGTGTGCAGGGAAAATATTGCCTGCTATTGTATGTAGCGTACAAATACTGGGCAACAAATTTGCCCCCACCAGCATATCAACATGGTTTTGCCAAGGTGTAAAATTCTACCTTCTAGCTGGATTTACTCATAATTCTATCTAAGGATACATGTACCCATAATATTATAAATGAGAAACATTGATACATCAAAGACACATATGCTCTCTTTGTAAGAACCTGGGAAA
The DNA here is from genome assembly GCF_038048845.1 of Mixophyes fleayi. Lineage (NCBI taxonomy): Eukaryota > Metazoa > Chordata > Amphibia > Anura > Limnodynastidae > Mixophyes > Mixophyes fleayi. Next base: position 103,248,344 of record NC_134402.1, on the reverse strand, counting down.
TGTAGCAAGAGGTATTGTGGAACATCACATTTAATTTTTCCTTTATTCTAGGGTTGAGGATTGCATACAAGTGGCTTCCTAACATCCAATTGTCTTTTTGGCCATTTGCTGCACACTGTGCTAATATGCACTCCATCACATAATCAGCCATGTGACTGGGGATGCATTTGTGTGTAGATTCTCATGCCCTTTCTTCTATCCAGTCTCCTATTGCACTGTAGTTTGCTAAGTGTTTATGTAGTTTACATATTGCTGTTACTGACCTTGCCTGATTACTGACCATTCCAATTGCTGCCTGCCCATAACATTATCTGTTTTACGACCCAATGAGCCCTGATCCGGCCTTCAAATTTCACACTATTTACAGGCAAATGTTACAGTGATGATCAGGGTCACAAACCCTTCAAAATAGTCAGTCGGATGTCATACTTATTGATCAGCTCTAAATGCAATTCCCCACATTTCATTCAGTAATTAATTCTGAGATTCCAGAAATATGTTTTGTTGTAGGGGGTCACTGTGGTTTATGGTCCTGTGATTCCTTAATGGCACACCACCCAGATTTAAAATTATTAAACATATTCCCCAGTTAAATTAAAAGTGTTACAACCACACCTCTGACATCCCTCCCCAAAATGGTCATTTGTTTTTTATCTACATTTACCCATCCAGTGATCCTGCACTAACTGAGCAGTATACAGACACTGTATGTTTATCAATTCACTGCTCCAGCTGGCATGGTCGTGGATTCCATGTGTCTGTATAACTGTGAAAGTCTCCTGCCTCTCTATTAACTCTACTGTGCTATATTTGATAGCATATTACAGGAAATGATAAATTATAGTCCCATGAAATCAATTTCCAGCAGTCTAGAGCATCACATTCAGTAGCATACATTTTCTGTTACACTGCACAATAGGTGCTGGTTTGCCAAGTGTAAGCAAAAATTAAGAACAAATGACCATTATAGTGGGTCATAAAGGAGTCGTAAATTAATAAAATTATTTTTTTGGGTATTGCCCACCAGCTCTATAAAGGCACTGCTTTAGATTATTGTTGGAGCTCTTATTGGATAGAAGAAGAGTGATAGGACTGTCGGCAAATTCTCTTAGAAGGAGTGGTCGAAGTGAGCCAGTATACGCCGGTATACTATACCGCCACTTCTCACACTACTGTTGGTGCCCGGGACAATTGCACATTTATGCTGAGTCATCCGTGTGACATCCAGGCTTCTGGCCTACAGCCATGCTCCTTGCCAGCGGCTCGCCTCTGCTGTCTACCTCCATACCCAAGCCGGCAGCTTGCTTTGCATGTGACTTGCACTCACTCCCTGAGCATTTACATCTGACTGATTTACATGGTGGGTTGCTTTGTTCCTACATAGTCGGTTTACACTGCTGCCAGCTGAAAAGCATTATTCTCAGCCCAACTCATTGTCTTCCTGCAGGCTGTCCATTTCCCTCACCATTCACCAAGAGCTTTCGTAGGGATCAAACCCCTCCACCCAAACCCCTCCCACCATGACCCCACTGGTCAGGACACATCTTACCCCATGGCTCCCTTAATTGCCCAGTGGCACGTTATTGGAAGCTGATGCCTGACCAGTTTTGCGGCCTTCACTGTCCATGACTTCCTTCATGATCAACCAAATAGTACTTTATGTTATAGGGACTTGTGTAGAGAGTGTTCGGTTAATGTTATGTGGGGACTGGGGGTTAGTGTTACTTGGAGCTGGGGGGTTCTAAAGTTTATTTCAAGACTATTTCAAATACCATTCATATTTTCCATTCTGCCACTTCAAAATTTCCACTTTGACCGCTGGTAGAAGGTTGGCCTTAAGGTAGATGAATAAAAAAGTGTGCAAAGATTTTGTAGAGAGTTGTTAGAGTTACACTTTAATAATGATAAGCCTTGTCCTGTAAAAGTAGATAGGTGCAGCCAATTCAGGGGATTGCTATGGAAATCTAGACTGACAGAACTGAATGATTCTGTTCCTCCATACTGTTACTTCTAGGATTCCTTACAGAGAGAAATTGACCTGCCTGGGTACCTAGGCTTACTTTTCATTGAAGGTCAAAAGAAGAAGTATACTGGAGACAGCTGTGCTAATCCTCATACCAGTCATAGAAAAAAACTGTTTAAATGCACAAATATAGAGGGTTCAATAGAATAGCACATTGAACTTTAAAAGTACCGACAAACATGGAAAAATTAATATACTGGCATAAGATCGTATTGGGGTTACCGTCTTGTGGGATAGATGACTGCACTTCGGACAAAGTAGCCAAGGATATCACATCAGTCAGTTATTTTTGCTTCAACTAGCCGCAGCTAGTTTTATTCACTATGTTCAAAACAAACAAAACATAAACAAATGGCCTAGCCTGTCAGGCTCCTAACTAACTGGATCACCCTCTCTGAAGTGATGGACCTAATGGACCTAGTGTTACACACACACATTCAACACAACAGCACTCACTGGTCATAAATTGCTGTATCTCTCAGTAGCATCCAACTACTCTCCAGATTGGGAGATAGTGAGTGAACTGCCTAGCAGCCTTTTAACAGCACCTCATCACGTGCAACTCCTGATTAGCCAGCAATTTTTTTAGCTCTCTGGAAAACCCAAAATGAATGGAGCCCGTCCTTCTCTCTATCCATTCATAACCGTTACCAGTTTTTCTTACAACTAACAACAATCTCTGGGAAGCTTTTCCCAACTACAAAAAATCTCCCTGAGGTTTTAAAACAAATGACAGAAATTCAGCACTTCTATACATGCCATTCACAACTTTGCCACAATACTTACTTAGGCTAGGTACACACTGTTATCTCAAACAATTGTACCTACTACTGCAGGTCCGATCAGTCTGACGATTCATGCGTGCACAATGACATGATTTACCTTCAGATCTGTGCTCTTCGTCTGGTCCTCTAGTCTTCAGAGAATGACAGCACAATATTCATTCATTCCTTTCACATTGTCACACTGATTAAAACTGCCTTGTTAAAGCTATCCACATGTCCTAATGAATTTTGTTAGGTTCTGTGAATCTGAAACTAAATATTCTGTCTCAGAACGAACAAATGGATTATTCCTTCTACAGCACTCTATGCATTTATTCACCGGGACATTCATTGCTGTCATCGGCTGAAAAGAGCCCGACTCTGTAAACTCTATGGAGATTGTTAGCATGAGTGCATACACACTACATGATCGTTAGGTGATTGGTTGGAAAATATTAAACAGTATTAAAAATCAGCCCAAAGTGTCGACAATAGCTACGTTGGGACGATTTTCGACCATCATGTCATTATACACTAACCCGTCTTCCGACCGAACGGTCATATGTCGACTGAATGGCCCTATGATTGGACAAAAAAGCTCCAGTGTCTACCTAGCCTTACACTGACGCAAGTCATATTTCTTTCTAAGAGTTTTTGAATTAAGAGACTAACCATACCAATGTAGTCTTATGTAGTTTCAATTTTACAATTACATGCACAACTCCCTGTTTAAACCTTGCATGAATTTTCATATAGTCCAGAGATCACCTTCAGTTAAGTGACAGCTGTGAAGACAGACATACACTTGCAAGGTTTATTGTGTTAATCTGGTTCAGTTTACAAGGCAGAGTTCAAGTATGCACTATGCTATCTATTTGACTATAAGCAAGTCAATGGCAGATGTGTAGAATATAAAATAAAAAGGATACGTTTTGAATCATTCTCTTCATACAACCCCCTGTTCTATATGCATTGCTCTCTAAATTTGAATATGTTCTCATAATCAATACTGTAAAATAATAGCATTGTTCTCGCCCTTATCTGATTGTTTGCTGCTAACATCCCATGTTTCTTGGATGTCAAGAAAAGTGTTTTTTGTTGCAGTTGCCTAATTATCTGTAATTTCTTGTATTTTATTATGATATGAATATCTTCTGCAGGCATTAGAGAGACAAGAGCTTTGTTTAGATGGTTTATTGACTATGGCAGGAAAAGAGCAAATTGTTCTTAAATGTATTATCAATAAGATTTTTTTGTATGTTCATCTCTGTCTGTTTTATCTGGACAGCTTAATTTGCGTAATGTCTTAAGTTCCTTTACAGCTTTCCTTGCAAGTAATTCATCTTAATGTCAGAGGTGTTGAGAAAGAAAAATACAATAAGGTTACCTCCAAAAATGTAGCAGGCAATGTAAGCCAGTTTGTGAATGTATTACACAATGTATATAGAAATGATGATGGGTGTTAGAGGATCAGTTTATCGAAATCTGGCTAGAGAATGGATAGAAAAATATAATATAATATGACTCATATACAGGGCCTGATTAAGGGTTCTGGCCGCCCTAGGCTAATACGGCCGCAGCGCCCCCCCCCCCCCCTCCTCCGAATATATAGGTGTATAGGAACACTCCTGAATATGAATGTTCAGGTGTATTCTCCAGCATTCAAATTTAGACAGATTGTGCCATTGTCTCTTACCTGTCCTTGCTCTTCTCTCTTGCAACTTTGTTATCCTCTCGCTGGCTTCTGGAAAGTTGGCGTCCTGTTTTGAAAATGCAAAAATGTATTATAATGCAAACCCTGAATGATTAGGCCCTTTAGTTAAAACAAAACACTCCATTATGGCCAGCTAAAAGTACCCCATTGGACAGGCATATATAAGCAATATCTGAATATTTGTTGTCAATCAAATACAAACCTCTACCAGCCCCATCTCACTAATATTTAGTATTCTAGTGATTGCTGAGACCACCCATGTGACCACCACACAATCATGAGATTCTGCCCCCCAAAGCTGCTCTATTTTTTAAATACCCCCTGCAGCCATTTTCCTTAACCACAACCCCCCCCGCACAGCCATTTTCCTTAACCCCTACTGCAGCCATTTTCTTTACCTCCCACCCTGCATCCATCCCCCTTGCAGCTATTTTCCTTACCTCCACTCTGCTAGCTAGCTATCCCCCCCGTCACATCAAAACTCCCCCAGTCACATATATCAGCCCCCCTCCTCTGCCCTCCTTCATACATATCAACCTCTCTACCTCCCTATAGATTTTCATGGCAGCCCCCCCTCCCACCCTATAGATTTGTATGACAGTCCCCCTCTCCCTCCCTATACATATGCATGACAGTCCCCCCTCTCCGTCCCTATAGATATGCAGGGTAGTCCCCCCCTCCCTATAGATATGCAGGGTAGTTCCCCCCTCCCTATAGATATGCAGGGTAGTTCCCCCCTTCCTATAGATATGCAGGGCAGTTCCCCCTCCCTATAGATATGCAGGGCAGTTCTCCCCCTCCCTATAGATATGCAGGGCAGTTCCCCCCCTCCTTATAGATATGCAGGGCAGTTCCCCACCTCCCTATAGATATGCAGGGCAGTCCCCCCACCTCCCTATAGATATGCAGGGCAGTCCCCCCCCTCCCTATAGATATGCAGGGCAGTTCCCCCCTCCCTATAGATATGCAGGGCAGTTCCCCCCTTCACTTACCTGTAGTTGTGCCAGCGTTGCTCCTCTCCTCAGATCAGCAGATAGGAAGTGAAGACGTCCTGCTTCCTGTCTGCTGCACAGCAACAGGCAGCCTGGCGATTGGCTGTGTGTTGCTAACCACTGACCACCAATGCTTTTGATCGTCGAGCCCTCCACCCCCCCCCCCGTGGCGATCCCCAGCGGCGACCCCCCCTCCCCCACCCCGAAAAAAAAAATGAATGAAGAAAAAAAAAAAAAAAAATTAAAAAAAAATTAAAAAAAAAATAATTTTTTTTTTAAAAAAAATACCCACAGTGCAGCGCCCCCCGGGACCCAGCGCCCCAGGCTGCAGCCTGGTCATCCTAGTGGTTGATCAGGCCCTGCTCATATAGGTAAATTATGTAATATAGTTGCAAAACACAGAGTGCAGGACTACAATTTAATTACAATCCTGCAGTTTGCATTTCATATACAGTGAATAAGTGAAGTGACACAAAGTGAATGCAGCTGTTATGGTATCAACACTAAAACACCCGCAGCCAAACCAAACCTTATACCACATTTTATGATATCATATACTGTCCTGTGATGTCATTAGTGTTTTTCATATTACCACATGTTGTAGTGTGTTCCATACTCATTTTAAAAGGTTTTGCACAGCAGCCCTAAAAGGTAATTGCCACTGTTTCAGGCCACTATGCTTTGCTAATAAATATATATACATTGATCAGCCACAACATTAAAACCATTGACTAGCGAAGTGAATAACATAGGTTATCTTGTTACAATGGCACCTGTCAATGGGTGGGGTATATTAGGCAGCAAGTGAACAGTCAGGTTTTGAAGATGATCTGTTGGAAGCAGGGAAAATAGGGAAGGGTAAAGAACTGAGCGACTTTGACAAGGGCCACATTGTAACGGCTACATGGCTGACTGGGTCAGAGCATCTCCAAAATGGTCTTGTGGGGTGTCCCTGGTATACATTGGTTAGTACCTACCAAAAGCGGTCCAAAGAAGGACAACCAGTGACAGGATCATGGGCGCCCAAGGCTCATTGATGCGCGTGGAGAGTGAAGGCTAGTAGCCCGTCTAGGTTCATTCCCACAGAAGAGCTACTCTAACACAAATTGCTGAAAAAATTTATGCTGGCTATGAAAGGTAGCTACAGACTGTTGAGAGTGCCCATGCTGACCCCTGTCCATCACTGAAAGCATCTACACTTAGCAAGTGAGAGCCAGAACTGGATCATGGAGCAATGGAAGAAGGTGGCCTGGTCTGATGAATCACTTTTTCTTTAATATCATGTGGACAGCTGGGTGCGTGTGTATCATTTACCTGGGGAAAAGATGGCACCAGCAAGCATTATGATAAGAAGGCAAGCAGATGGAGGCAGTGTGATGCTTTGGGCAATGTTCTTCTGGGGGATTAAAAATGTAATTAAAAAAAAAGAAAAAAATAGAAAAAAGTAATTAAATGCTGCTTCCAGTGGAGGCCCGAGTCCCAGTACTTTGTGCCCCCACTCCCCCTCTTTGCACTGCCTGCACCAGCCTCTCTCCTCTTCCCTTGTCTGCATATTGCTCCATCCTCTCTCCTCTTCCCTTGCCTGCATATTGCTCCATCCTCTCTTATCTTCCCTTGCCTGCGCCAAACTCTCTGCTCTTCCGTTGCTGGTGCCAACCTCTCTGGTCTTCACCCCTACATGCCAGTCTCTTTACTCTTACCTTGCCTGTGGCAAACCTCTCTGCTCTTGCCTTGCTTCAACCTTCCTCTCTGGTCTTCCCACTTGCTCCAGCCTCTCTGGTCTTCCTCTGCCAGCCTCAACTCCTTTCTTCTGTGTGCCAGACTATTAACTTCCTCTCTCTGTGCAACCCTAACTTACACTATAATCTTTACTGAAAAGTGCATTAACATATATTTTATACATTATGGGCCTGATTCATCTTTGGACACAAGTGCCGTTGCGTGCCGTAGTTTGTGTGAAATTGCTCTGTGCATGCTCACAAACGAACCTTACGCTAATGAATGCAATTCATGTTTGAATGAAATTACACTTATTACCACCTATGACTTGAAGAACGATACGGGAGAGGGAAGGGGTGGATCAACGTAGTACAGGTACAGTAAAGGCGTTCCCAAGCAGATGCAGACGATTCAAGTTCAGCCGTATGCAGAAGTACACTTGTTTTCAGACACACTTTTTGCACCTGCTCTAGGGCAGGTGTAACTGACGGATGATAGTGCTGACCAAACCCGGAATTCATTCAAGGTAATGGGATGATTGACAATTCACCTGCACACCTGACATCACCCATCTCATTAAACAATACTATATCGGATCATGGCAGGTGGACATCATTGTACCATTTCGTAGGTGAAATTTGTATGTGCCTTTCAGTAGCAACAAATGTATTTTATTATATTTAAAAAGCACACATTAACACTGCATTGCACACATTACTTGTGCAGATGATTGAATTGTCTTACTGGCCCTTTCAAACCAGTTACAGCATTGCAGTATAGATTTTGACATTTTTAGTTTCATACATTAGCAATGCGGTTGTTTGTTTACAAATTTTATGAGCAAGTATGTCATCCAGTTTATACCTAGTTGCAAATCTAATTATTTTTATTTTATTTTAATGTTTACTAAAGTACATGACATGTTTTATTAGCCATATTGTTTATCTTTTTATATATTTTATACACAAAAACTTACATGGAAGTCTAAATATGAACCGACCTATGTAATCTGTAAGTATGTTCAGTTTATAATGTATAATTTCAAAGGGGACCCAAAAATCTACAATGCATGAGGTATCTTATTATTTAAATAGTTTAAACGTAATGAAAATAGAGTTGGCAAAAACATATTCTTGGAAAGCAGACGTGTTAATGTGGAGAATAAAGTATTTGTTATACCAAAAAATGATTTAGAAGAATGTTCAGCTTCAACTTCAAATGAACTGCAATATGCTAAAGATATAGGTTGTTATGTTGTTTTAACACAGGCAATAGTTGATGAAGAACAGTACACTATACTGCATAATCCATTTTGTCCAACTGAAAACTACAAATTTTCCTCTGTTGTCCAATGAAACAAAAATAGATTATTCAAAATGCACTGGATGAAGGAATTTCCTTGGCTGCCCTACAGTCATGAATGTCTTGGTTATTTTTGCAGAATTTGTGTGTTATTTGGAGGAGATGAGAGATGTCAGTCATTTACAAGCGGGAAAGTTGGTGATAGAACCTTTATTATCATACAAAAATACCCAGAATGATTTTTGAGTTCATGAGAAAAAATGAATATCATAAGAACGAAAAAACTTAGTGAGGTATCAGCATTTTATTGACATCATGGATGGGAAAACATTAAGCATTAGTGGACAGTGCTAACAAACGAAGTATAGAAAGTAATAGACAAAAGTGAATACCAATCAGTAAGACAATAATATTGTGTGGAATGCATAATATCCCTTTGCAGGGTCATACAGATGCTGGGTACATTTTTGCAGATGCAAGCAATGATAAGTTCATAACAAGAGATAACTTCAAGGCGTTATTAATATTTCATGTTGATGCCGGAGAACCATTTTCAGACTGTTGGATAAAAAACTATTTTTTTAGTAAAACAAACTAAAATTTTCTTGGGTTTACTAAAGTTATAATTGACATTTTGGACAAAGCACATTTGAATATTGCCTCCCTTCTTGAACAAGGTTACGATGGTAACGCTAACATTAGTAGAGGAGTACAAGGAAGAATTCTACAAATTAAGCCTCTTGCTATTTACACACATTGTGCCAATCACAGGCTGAATTTAGCTTAAACAAACTAGTACTCTAGCTAGCATTCACAATACAGTCAGTATAATGACAACCGTAAACAATTTTTTTTGTAAATCTCTTTTTTATTAAAAATAAAACATCTTGTACAAACGTTCATGACTGGAGGCAGACAGTAAATTAAAAGTAATACTGAATGTCTAAGAACAACAACATGAAATATGCTATTTAGTAGTAGGAATTAGGGGGGTAGGGGATAGAAAGAAGACGGGTAAGTGGGGGAAAGGAAAGGCAAGTCTAGGGGGGAACAGATGGGGGGGGGGGTTTAGCTATTCCACTGAGTATATAATGATGTATCCTTGAATTCGAGCCACTCGAACCACAAAAGATAATATTCTCTATGTTTATCAATTGAAGAGTAAAGCACATCGTCCATTGTCCTGTAAAACTCCATTCTTTAATGGTAGGGGCATTTGGCATTTGGCGATCTCCAATGGACCGGGATCACAGCCTTTACCGCATTACAGAGATTTTTAACTGTTGATTTTTCATACTGCGGAATAGTCATTTTGTTGTCATTTAGTAACAAATATTCAGGACAATTGGGTAGTTCAATACCTACAATGGCTTTGGCGAGAAGAACTGCATCCCAGAAGGGCCTAAGCGCTGTGCATTGCCACCATATGTGTAATGGAGTACCCGGCGACATCTGGCATCTCCAACATATGTTTAACAGCCCCGGAAACATCTTGGCTAACAGGCTGGGACATCGGTACCATCTGGTCATAACTTTGTACTGTGTTTCAATTATTCGTACACTAACCGAGCTACACTGTGTGCGTAAAAAAATATCACTCCAATCCTGCTCGGTTATTGAACAGTCAAATTCACGCTCCAAGTCTCGTACGAAGGTGGGTCGTTTATTGAAGGAATATTCAATAAGGATACTATAAATAAGAGATAGCGTATGTCTGGGATACAGTGATATGGTACATAGGCAGCGTCGGACTGGCCCACCGGGATACCGGAAAAATCACCGGTAGGCCCCGCTGCATTACGGCCACACCCCCTTTTCCAAGTGGGCGGAGCCCATCCAGCTTACCTGGGTTGTCCTCACCAGGGGTCCGCTGCCTTCCCTGGCGTCTCCGCTGCTGCAGATCACTGGCTGTCACTGACAGCCAGTCATCTTTCCTGTCCGGGGAGGAGAAGGAGGAGGAGCCAGGGGCGGCGGGCGGGTTGTCTGGATCTTCAGAGGAAGCGACGTGAGTTACAGCATGAATCTGTTCGCAGAGAGAAGAGGAGGCAGCGCAGGAAAGGTGATTGCCCTACTGATATGTGTGGGCGCAGTATGACACAGTGAGCAGTATGACACAGTGGAAACCTCTGCTATTAATATATGAGTATGGGTATGATTAAATGTATAGTATATCTTTGAGCATTTCAGGTATCATACTCCTCAGGCATAATCAGCATATAGGTAGGAGCTGTGAAATCACAATTAAAAGAGAAACAGCCCGCTTAGTAATTGAGACAAGCTGGTTGATTTACCTTGGCATATTCTCATCAGTAACTGCAAGAGCCGATACTGATAGCGACATTTGATTAAGGTGTCGCAATTATACTGTTCGAGCTCCCGTATCATGAGGAAGGGAGAGAAGAAATAGTAGGACCTATATTTGACAATTGTATCACCAAGGCAATTTTTCTTAGCCTACACCTATTATCTAAGAAATAAATACCTGAAATGCTCAAAGATATACTATACATTTAATCATACCCATATATATTAATAGAGAGGACGGCGCATACTAGCAAATATTGCTAGTCTTAACAGTTTCAATAAACCTTTGTTTGGTTCACATTTCCTTTTACACTTTTTAATATTTCATTGCTCTATATGATGTTACTATTATAATTTTAATGTATATTATTAAACTTCAAATATGTTTTATATTTAATACATCCTATGATTGCCCCAATTAAGACACATTGGCTCTTTGTTAATTTGAATTTTTGGTATCATGTGTGGGAGCACCACCTCTAGGACCATTGGTTTTCCGAGAATACAAAACATATGGATATAAGGGATTAATAACCAATACCTAGAGTTGGCAGGATATTCCTGGTGCGATTTACTAGTGTCTTGTGTACAGTGGATTTTAACCACTTTATTCTTTTTGTGCTGTCACTAATACATATATATATATATATATATATATATATATATATATATATATGTGTGTGTCTGGTCTCGCCTCTATGGTGATTGACCACACCCCCTCTGGTGGGCCCCTACCATTGCAGTCCCCCGGTGGGCCCCTCATTCCCCAGTCCGACACTGTACATAGGGATTCAAATTTAGTAAGCGGCCGTCCCGCAGACTCATGAATCCCCGGAGTGGCGGAGCTGTAGATGCCTCCATATCTTCGCGTTCGGGAGATCCCATTTGGACTGAAGATCGGCGAAAGGTAAAGCCCCAGAGACGTCCACCAGCTGGCCGACACGATTAAGTCCCGCCTCAATCCAATATCAAAAGGTCCGTCTAATAAGGTGGGGGGCAAAGGCTGGGTTGTCAAAAGTAGGAGTCAAAGGTGAGTGTTGAGAGGAGATATGTGGGAACGAGCGTCGTTTGGACCATCTAGCCAGAGTTGGAGTAACAGTCGGGTGGGCAATTCTAGGGAGTCGTTAACAATTTTTAAGAGTATTTGCCTCAAGATCACAACTGTTTGCGTGCGAACATAACAGAACTTTTACCAAATTCAGAGTTCAGTAAAGGCCAGAAAGTTTTGCGAAAATCGCATGATGGAATTTTTTGAAAATACTGGCAGCAGTAGTTTCTGTAATGGATGAAATTAGTACTAGCAATACTGCCAATAACCATACAGCAAGCAATGCCCAGTTGTTGTCTGCAACAATTAGCAAATTTGAGTTTTTGTTGAGTTTAGAAATTTTGACAACATGTTTTAGCCATAACATTTAATACAATTCAACTACAAAGCATTAATGTCGACTTCTGTAAGGCAATTTTTGTGATTGAAATTTTTTAAATCTGCACTAAAAAGAATAACTGAAAATTCTGAAAATTAATCTAGAATTATATTTGAGCAGAGTATAGTAGAAAAAATAGATAGGGAAATAAAATATCCAAGAGTCAGAAATGGTCAACAAACCATGGTAATTTGAATGCTCGGATACACAATTTGTGAGTGAAAACATTTTTACCTTATTTTGAGTATCTGATTTTAGAGTTAGATTTACGATTTTCTTCCCTCCCCGTTGCGCCACTTAAGTGGTAGGTGTCACGGATCTCAAACAGAAGTACAGCTAGAAGTCACGAATTTGGTGAAAACACTCTGTGTTTATTTGCAGAGAGGTATTAACAACAGGTAATAAGGAGCAGTGATAAATACCAGGTTCCAGCTGATGCAGAAAGTAGCATGAATGTCCAGAAACAACCAGGTAAACGGTAATGCAGGGTAGCAGAGGGTAGGTATTAACAACAGGTAATAAGGAGCAGTGAAAAATACCAGGTTCCAGCTGATGCAGAAAGTAGCATGAATGTCCAGAAACAATCAGGTAAGGACAACAGGAAATTACATCAGGAAAGGACATCACAGGATGGGACAACAATAACCAGCCATGTGAGCTGGGGGAAACAGGTTTAAATGGACCACACCCAGGTGCATAGAATGATTGGTGAACAGGAAGGTTAACCCCTAATGCACACAATAGCAGCACCTCTGGTGAGTGGAGGTACTGCCAATACAATAATAGGACAAAAAGGCAGGAGCTGCCATGCAAAGCAGCATGTAGCGCATAGGCTTAGGGCAGATCATGACAGTACCCCATCCCTTAAGGGCAGATTCCAGGCGCCCAATTATCAAAAATGTCTGAATTCATCGGAATCATAGTCCAGAATTGGGGGCCCGGCAGAAAAGTCCTCGTCCAAGGGCGGAAAAGGCAAAGGAGACCATGCCAGTTGCCAGTTCAAGAACTGCAGAACCTCCTCTCCTCTTACGTCCTTCTCTCTTACGGGACTTTCTCGGAATTGGGGCCTGAGCCAACTGAGTGGAGCACAAAGGCATCTCTTGGCCAGGTGAGATGGGTGGTACTGGTGATATTGCAGAGGCCCCGCAAGATGGTATAGCAGGGACAGTTACGAACTTGTTGAAAACTGCCTCAATAAAGGATTGAAAGTTCGATAAAATGGGGTGATCCGTCTCAATAAATGGGTTTGCCCAATCTAATGCCTCTCCCCTAAAATGGGATATTAGAAATAACACCTGTCTCTTAGGGCTACTAACAAGGCTTGGTGTGGAGGGGATCTTTGAAGCAAATAACCTCAGAAGGGCATTAAGTTGGGAAGGATGCCCCTCAAAGAAAGGTGACGGTTCAGACTTGGCATCCTCGGTAACAGATGGCTCGGACTTGGCAGCAGGCCCGACAGGAGACCCGGACTGGGCGGCAGGCTTGGCAGCAGGCCCGGACTGGGCGGCAGGCTTGGCAGCAGGCCCGGACTGGGCGGCAGGCTTGGGAGCAGGCCCGGACTGGGCGGCAGGCTTGGGAGCAGGCCCGGACTGGGCGGCAGGCTTGGGAGCAGGCCCGGACTGGGCGGCAGGCTTGGGAGCAGGCCCGGACTGGGCGGCAGGCTTGCCAGCACTTTGAGAAGCCTGAGGGCAGACAGCACCAAGTGGTAACTGGGGCTAAACTGCATGAACTGGCAACTCGGGCTGGACCGCAGGGACTGGCAACTCGGGCTGGACCGCAGGGACTGGCAACTCGGGCTGGACCGCAGGGACTGGCAACTCGGGCTGGACCGCAGGGACTGGCAACTCGGGCTGGAGCAGACGGGAAGGGCAGCGCCCCCTCTGGAGCAGACGGGAAGGGCAGCGCCCCCTCTGGAGCAGACGGGAAGGGCAGCGCCCCCTCTGGAGCAGACGGGAAGGGCAGCGCCCCCTCTGGAGCAGACTGGAGCTCAGGAACAGAGACAGCGGCTGAAGACTCGGAACCGGACACAGTGGCAGGAGACTCGGGACAGGACACAGTGGCAGGAGACTCGGGACCGGACACAGTGGCAGGAGACTCGGGACCGGACACAGTGGCAGGAGACTCGGGACCGGACACAGTGGCAGGAGACTCGGGACCGGACACAGTGGCAGGAGACTCGGGACCGGACACAGTGGCAGGAGACTCGGGACCGGACACAGTGGCAGCAGGCTCCAATCTGGAGGCAGATGATGTGACCTCAGAGCTGGAGGCAGATGATGTGACCTCAGAGCTGGAGGCAGATGATGTGACCTCAGAGCTGGAGGCAGATGATGTGACCTCAGAGCTGGAGGCAGATGATGTGACCTCAGAGCTGGAGGCAGATGATGTGACCTCAGAGCTGGAGGCAGATGATGTGACCTCAGAGCTGGAGGCAGATGATGTGACCTCAGAGCTGGAGGCAGATGATGTGACCTCAGAGCTGGAGGCAGAGGCTGGCACCTCGGCACAGGAGGCAGAGGCTGGCACCTCGGCACAGGAGGCAGAGGCTGGCACCTCGGCACAGGAGGCAGAGGCTGGCACCTCGGCACAGGAGGCAGAGGCTGGCACCTCGGCACAGGAGACAGAGGCTGGCACCTCGGCACAGGAGACAGAGGCTGGCACCTCGGCACAGGAGACAGAGGCTGGCACCTCGGCACAGGAGACAGAGGCTGGCACCTCGGCACAGGAGACAGAGGCTGGCACCTCGGCACAGGAGACAGAGGCTGGCACCTCGGCACAGGAGACAGAGGCTGGCACCTCGGCACAGGAGACAGAGGGAGTGGGTGCCTCAGGACAGGTGGCTGGAGCTGGCAGATTGGGTCTCTTCGCAGAGAACAGGAATGCTGGAGCATAAACAGATTTGGAGTGCCGAGAGGAAACAACAGGAGATGGTTCAGTAAGCTGACGTGGTCTACGGACAGGACAGTCCTGCAAGAAATGTGCATTGCTGGCACAGTAGAGACAGTTTGTTGGTTATTCTGCGCTGTCGCTCCACTTCGGTCAGATGGGGGCGTGGCCCACTTGTGAACCGGGCATTAGTTAAACTGCAGTTGTTAGTTAAATGCAAATTTGACATGGTATTATTGCAAGGTGTTGGCGGCACGGATTCAGCAGCAGACAGAGTTGGCTGGGTCAAATCAACAGTATTAGATTTCAGTGAAACAGTCTCTGATAGTCTCCTAAGTGGGTCCAAAAGCAAAGTGGAAAATTTAGCCAGCTGGGTGCGTAGCAATATAATGTCCATTTGTAAGGTTTGTAGCAGTGGTAATTCCATGATTGGTAAAACAGACATGTTGCAAAAGACAAATGAAAACTTGATTGCAGCAAAAAAAAGTCCCAGAATAAAACAAAACTTTCACCTGACTCCAAAGCTGTTTTTTTTTTTTGGGCTGGTTATACTGTCACGGATCTCAAACAGAAGTACAGCTAGGAGTCACGAATTTGGTGAAAACACTCTGTGTTTATTTGCAGAGAGGTATTAACAACAGGTAATAAGGAGCAGTGATAAATACCAGGTTCCAGCTGATGCAGAAAGTAGCATGAATGTCCAGAAACAACCAGGTAAACGGTAATGCAGGGTAGCAGAGGGTAGGTATTAACAACAGGTAATAAGGAGCAGTGAAAAATACCAGGTTCCAGCTGATGCAGAAAGTAGCATGAATGTCCAGAAACAATCAGGTAAGGACAACAGGAAATTACATCAGGATTGGACAACAGGAAAGGACATCACAGGATGGGACAACAATAACCAGCCATGTGAGCTGGGGGGGGGGAAACAGGTTTAAATGGACCACACCCAGGTGCATAGAATGATTGGTGAACAGGAAGGTTAACCCCTAATGCACACAATAGCAGCACCTCTGGTGAGTGGAGGTACTGCCAATACAATACAATAATAGGACAAAAAGGCAGGAGCTGCCATGCAAAGCAGCATGTAGCGCATAGGCTTAGGGCAGATCGTGACAGTAGGCAGATTCTCTGCTAAACACATGTGCTTGCCACAATATATACAGTACATATATTATACATACATACATCTCTACTCTGTGACAACATATATTTCAGATGCCATCTACTGAAATACACAGGCACTTTTCCAAACACAGCAGCCATAAAAAGTCATTATTTATACAACTAATCTCAGTTCCAAAATAAAACAGCTCACAAACAGCAGTTGGCACGTTGAATTAATTTACAAACAAATAGCAGTTTCCTCTCTCTATAGGGAACCCTTGATTTGACTCTTACTTGTAGCCAAAGCATCACCTGCAGCCCCCAGCAGGCTGCTCTCCTTCTATTCCTATTCTCTGCTTTGTTATAAAGTAGAGAATAAGACTGACCTGGAGAAGCCGACTTCTGTGTCACATGACCTCTCTATATAAAGCAGGGATATCATGACTCATGCAACATATCAGAGGAAGAGGGATGCAGTGTATTCTTTCTCCTTCTTTTGTGGTGGAGGGAAGGAGTAAAAGTGGGGGAGGTCTGATGGACATGTGGGGGAGGTATGATGGGCATGTGGGGTAGGTATGATGGGCATGTGGAGGAGGTATTATGGGCATGTGGAAAGGTCTCTTGGGCATGTGGGGGAGCTCTGATGGGCATGTGGGGGAGGTATGATGGGCATGTGCGGGACGTATGATGGGTATGTGGGGAAAGTCTGATGATCATGTGGGGTAGTTCTGATTGGTATATGAGTGGCATGTGGGAGAGCAGGGCTGGCGGAACACAGTAAGCAGGTAAGCAAGGCAGGGGGCAACAAGCCTGAAGGGCGCTCCCCCCGCCTGCCGTCCCCCGCTTCTCCGCCGGCCTTAAAAAATAATAATAGTAAAAGAAAAATATAATCACCTGATGTCCGATGCAGCTCCCTTCTCCATGTGCAATAAATGTCGGGCATCACGTCATCACACACGTCGTGCCCGACATTCATTGCAGACGGAGCAGTGAGGAGCGGACAGAGAGTAGCCGCGACAGAAGACAGA
The DNA here is from genome assembly GCF_038048845.1 of Mixophyes fleayi. Taxonomy (NCBI): domain Eukaryota; kingdom Metazoa; phylum Chordata; class Amphibia; order Anura; family Limnodynastidae; genus Mixophyes; species Mixophyes fleayi. The sequence goes on along the minus strand of NC_134402.1, from coordinate 103,231,078 downwards.
AAAAGAAGAGAACTTGAATAAAAGAAGACAGAAGAGAACAAAGAAGGCAATAGAAAGGTAAGTCAGAGAAAAAGAATGAGAAAGGGAAAGGGGCACAGCTTTAAAGAAAGGGGAGGGAAGAAAAGGCAATGGGGAGAAAAAGAATGAAAAAAACAGCACAGCTATAAAGAAAGGTGTGACAAAAAAGACAAGGGGGAGAAAAGAATGAAAAAGGGGAACAGCTTGAAAGAAAGGGGAGAAAAAAAGGCAAAGGGAAAAAAAGAATGAGAAAGGCATAAAAACAGCATGTTGTGCGCAGTGTGATGATGAAGGGGGCACAGTGTGGTGATAAAGGGGCACAGTGTACTGAAGGAGGGGGCATATGTTTATGAAGAAGAGTGGGATGAAGGAGGAGACTGTCCCCTTTATTTAACCTTTTATGTTTTTATTTTGGCCTAGGGGTGCTTTGAAAAAATTAAGGTGCCTCAAATTGAAAAAGTTTGGAACCTTTGGAGAGGGGTGGAGACTTGCATCCAGGACACCTAAAAAGTAAGTGACAATAACTTTTTACCCACTCTTACAATTTCTATGATCTTATGAGTTTATGGAGAAATATTATTGTATCAGTGTCCTTAATAATATGATATATAATAGTCATATTTACATCACTGTAATTTCCCCAAAAATTTAAATTGTTTTACAAACAATACATATTCTTCATTTATATTATTCATATATCAATAAATGTTTGCTGTTTCTTGTATTACTCTCTTTAATACGGTTTATTATATGATTTGCATTAAAAGAAGCAAAGCATTATTGAATTAAAATATAATTTATACAAGAGGAGGGCGCAAATTTATTTTTGCAGGGGGGCACCAGACATGCTAGCACTGGCCCTTTGTGGGAGGTCTGATGGGCATGTGGGGGAGCCCTGAAGGACATGTGAGCAGCATGTGGGGGAGGCCTGAAGGACATGTGAGAGGCATGTGGGGAGATCTCATGGGCATGTGGGGAGATCTCATGGGCATATCAGGAGATCTCATGGGTATGTAAGGGGCATGGTATAATGGGCAAATGGAGATGTTTGATGGGCTTGTGGGGGCATTTGCCAAGTTTTTAGAGGCATGTGTATAGGTCTGCATGTTCAACCCTTTTGAAGGTTTGAGGGCCCAGCATCTGGTCCTTAGATTATATCAGGTAGCCCATCACTGATCTAAGAAGTATGGGTTACACTTGATTCATAAGGTAGTGGAAAACAATTATAACTGTTGGTGAGGATCAGGTGCATGCTCCAAGCTGTTATGATTACAGGTACAGTGTTAGTTCCTGGCAGCAAGCAGTTAGTGAATGCATGTTCTATGCTTCTTTCTGGTTCAGGAAGTTGGTGGATAGAGGTACTTTGCTAGACCCTGGCTCTGGGAAGTCAGTGCTTACAGGCACAGTCCTGCATAACTCTCAACTTTTCCATTCCTTGAATTAAAACAGATGTTGAAAGTGGAAGAAGTTGGCACCATGTTGTGAGGGTCATGGCCACGAAACAATGAGTATGTGGCCACATCAAGATAAAAGCCCCATCACTATGTCTAGCATTTCTGAAGTGGACAGAGCCCTCAAAAGGGGACTGTCCCACCTAAATAAGGACAGTTGGGAGGTAAGCTGTTGTGTCATTACTCCACAGATCCACTGTTGGTTCTAAGAGTACACAGCTTTTCTGCTTTTGTGCAGGGATACACAGCTCCCCTTCCATACTCAGTACTAATCATATTCTCTTTTTGGTAACTGGTAGTATACAGCTCTCCTGTTGTGCTCAGTTATTTATCTCACAGCACTCTACCTGTGGAATGTGCAATGACGTATGTTCATATATTTTATAGTCCAATTAATGGTAAATAAATATGATTTGTAAATATTTTTTTCTTCATGTCAACATTAAATCACTCAACTATCATTAAACTGACAAAGGATGGGCCACATTTCTGAGAAGTTCTACTTTATTGTAATACACAACGTTGAATGACAACTAATATTTAAAGACATGAAGTGTCATGTTACTCTATTTTTATTAAATTAGAATAACACAAAAGAAGATGTCATACATATGAATGTGCAACTTCTGGATCCAAACATCCAGTCTTTCTTGCGTTGTTGGATGTTGTATCATTAATTGTTATTGGAATGGGTCAGCCACATAAATTCATGTGGAAGTATGCATTGATTCTATAGTTACCTGCTAACTTGTTCCACTGTCACATACTGTATTTTAGGTTCCTTTTGAGAAAATCATAGAATCAGCTAATGAGCTTGTAGTCTGTCTGTCTATATGTACTCATTTAACAAGCTCCACCCGTTGATCTGGCACCACTTCAATGAAACCTGTGTAGTTTTTTATTATTATTAACATGCATTTATATAGCACTCCAGCCCCTTCTGGCCACATTCAACTAGCTTTTTACCGCCTGTATCACCTCCTCCTTCCTTCCTTTGACTTTGCCATCTACTTCAAAATCAACACCATTCAACAAGATGTCTCCTCATGCCAGAACCCACATACCTATTCCACATTTTCCAACACTCCCCAATCCACCCTCAATTCATTCTAATCTGTAACTAATGACAAAGTTTCTGCACCCATCCCATCATCTCACACTACAACCTTAAAATACTACCTGTCACGTCCTCAAAGGTCTTCTTATTTGCACCCCACCTTGTCTCTGCTACACCTTTACTGCTATGGACAAGACTTCTACCAGGTTTTGCCCTCTTGTGGAACTCCGTAACTGGCCTGTTAAGATTTGTCTGGCTTTCAAACGTTCAAACATTCTTTGAAAACCCACCTCTTTATTAGAGCCTATCCTACTATACTACTCAAAACAGTATATATTTGCCACTGTCCCAATCTCCACTCTGAGCCACATTTGCTTTGTTTGTCTTAACTGTGCCCTTTTTACACTGAATTGCAAGCTCTCTCATGAGCAACTAGCGCCCTACCCCATGTTTTCACAAATAATACCAGCTTGCAAGTTTAAAAATTTATAGGAAAATAGGAGTTTAATAAATGAGGCTAAGTGCTACAGGTTTCAAATTGATTCAGCCAGATTGCAATAGGGAGAAACATGTTTAGAGGAGCTATATGATTCAGTCACACAGGAATGGTGGTTTGGGGTCAGTAGGTAGTATGGTGAGGGGATAAATGTGCAAACTGTGTAGAGGTGTGGTAATCAGTTGAAAATTTTAAGGAATTTAAATAAGCTTTCCTGGAGTTCTGTTTTTTCGGGGAAGGCTTAAATGTTGTGGGTGCAATTATGTTTCATAATTAAACCAATTACTTTATTAATAAAAAAACACCTAAATAGGAGTACACTATAGGCCTGAGTCATTACGGTACGCAAAATGAGCACAGCGTACGCACGTGCACTAATGTACGTGCTTTGTGGCTGCGAACGGCCGAAGTCATGAAGCTGCGTATGGGAGAATACGCAGCTTCATGACTTGCGGCGCAAGTCTTCCTATTCTACCCGTTCACGTCCGTACAAGCCGGCACATACTTGCATTACGTGCAGAAGCAAACGCTACGCTGTTTAGTGCATAGTAACATCATTGGTGTATCTCTCAATTGTTGAATCATGGTGCTGGTTGCAAATAACCGTAAAAATATATATTCTCCTTGTTATGCTACTTTGTTTACCCTGTCAAGATGTTTTACTTTAGATGATTAAAATTTCGTAATATTAAAATATTTTCAGTGTTTTATCGTATATCATATATCAGTATATCATGTATATTTGATGTGTTTTTATAATGTCAGATGTATTATATTATTATTATATTATATAAGCCTTTGGTGTCAGCTGGAAGGAAAAGAATATTAACAGAAATGAAGTAGTTATTCAAAGAACCTATGTTTTCAATCCAGAGATTTTCAACAAAGACTTGCACAGACTTCTTCGACTTGTCCATTGCATCCAGGAGACTCAAAAGGATCAGGATACGCCTAAATTCTTTCTCATCCAATTGTCATATGATAGGTGTAAATTATAGTATAACCTTCTTCTGTTGAAACACAAAGTACATCTCTGGTCTGTTTAAGATCAGAGTTTTCAGCATAGAAAAAGAATGGAAGCTTATTATTTTGTAAAGAAACAATGATCCAATTTTATTCGTTAAGTGTCTTTTGCTGAAGGAATTTTTTTATGACTTTATTAACCTGTATAACACCAATGAGGTTATGCCGCTAGCCCTGTTTTCCCTGTGTATCAGGTTGTGTCTTGGTTCTGTTTTCAGTATATGTTTTAGAAAGAGGTTATGTCGTACCAAACTGTTATTTCTTTGGGCCTTATCACATTATATCCCGGATGTGAGGTGTGACCCTATTGGTTGGCCTCTCCTCTATTGGCTTTTAAACAACAGCTTTACTTAAGTGTATAATGCTAATACGTAAATTAGTTCAATGAAATCACACACATACCAGTTTTTCTTGTAACAAAAATATTTTAATTTATATACTAAAACTATTAACAAATGTTAAGTAAGAAACAGGAAAAAAAAAAACAATAAAAGGTATTTAACATTTTTTTGAGATATTTTTTTTTTTTTTTACATTTTTTTGCTTTTTCTTTATGCTTTTTTTCTTGTTTTTTTAATTCATCCAGAAGCCTCTGGCTGTGCCTTGGAGGACCCATCGACTCCTCATCAGCTGCAAAAAATGAAAGACAACAATTTAGTAAATGCACTCTTAATACATTTCAATGTGGTGAAATGTTAGCTGTCGGTTCTTGTACCTTTGCATTTTGTAAGCTCGGTATAGTGCATAAATGAATGTTACCCAAACACTGGCCCCATTCATTAAATTATGATAAATGTAGAAGTACATAACATATACTGAAAACAGAACCAAGACACAACATGATACAAAGACAGGTGACAGGGTAAACCAACCAAATCAGATTATCTCTGACAGATAGTGATGGTAGAAATCAGCAAGAGGAAGGCCTAAGCTTAAGAAAACAGGGAAAACAGGCCTATCGAAAAAGGCCAAGAGGGTGAAGGTACTGTAGAAGGAGCACACAACAAAAGAGGGCCATGCGCATGAGCGCTTACAACCTAAAGGGAAGGGGGAGACACAAGTAATACAAAGTATTATATTACTATTATATTGTTTTGTTGTATACATTAACTTTCTGCAAAATTTAGCCAAGGAGAATCTCACCTTCTAGGGTGTATTTTTAAAGCCTGCCAGCTGAGTTGGCCTGCGCACAAGACAAGAATTGGTGAGAGGACATTTTTCCCATTGTGGGAACTTAGGATGCCTTGTACTGTGAATGGCCAGTGAAAACTGTTTGTCATGTTCTACCCAAAAAATCCAAACATCATATATTGAAAAAAAAAAAACACACAACTAAAGTATACGGAAATTACCATGTAATGTACTTACTTTCCTCAACCAGCACTTGTGGTTGCTGAGAGGTGGATTCTGGTTGGCTCTGGAATAACAGAGGTGATGCTGCCAGGTCAGCGGACTGCGGCGAATCCTCCACCACCGCTGACTGCACCTGTTGCTGTTGGCTACCACCTGGCGCCTCCGGTGTGACCACCTGTTGATGTTGGCGGTGGTGTTCGGAGCTGCGTTGGCGTCCTATTGGAGACCATTATGTGTTATCTTATGTGTATTTTTGTAATGTATTCACCATACACAGCGAATACATACATACATGCAGCGAATGGTAGCTTTGAATGCTAAAATGGTACTCATGTCAATAACATTAAATTTGTATAAAAATGTACACTTAAATTTTTAACATATATATAATAGGACATAATCAGAATAATCGCAAATAAGACTAACATTATTCATACGTTTAGTATGAGAATGGTCAGAAAATAGGCCTTTTCTGTAGATATTTCCTGTGAGAAGAAAAAATTTCATTGCCATATTATTTAGTGTTTGAGCACGACTTACTAGCAATAATTTCAGCCCTCAAATCTGCAAGAAGGTCGGGCTGCCGTCTCCGCAGATCACTCCATCGACGTTGCAACTGCACGATGGAGCGGCGGGTACCAACCTGCATACGCAGACGCCTGCGCACGGCTCTGTATGCCTGCAGTTTGTCATCATTTCCCACATACCTCCCTGCGGGCTCAAAACAACGGTCCATCGTTGCTGTCAGCACCCGCAGTTCGGTACGTGAGAATACTGCAGACCTCATTTTGGCTCAGAAATGACAGTTTAATATCCTGCTTACCGATTGGTTCTCAGTGCACGTCGGTGCGTCTGCACGTCCATCGCGGAACCTGTACTAAGATGGCTGACTGACCTGTTAATCACTGCTCAAGCGTGCCTAGCGTTCTGGCGCGTTCGCAACTGAACGCACCACTATAAAATCGCATACAGCATGCGATAGTTCGCCCTGACAATTTCTGCATGGCTTTTCTAAGTTGTTGCTGTCAGGAAACGGTTAATATTGCCACATATTGAGGTGAGTAACATGGGCCTAGGTCTGCTACCTGACATAGATAGCGTGGTAGGAAAGGAAATAATTGCACTTTCTTTTTTCCTCTTTTAGATTGTACTCACTTTGCCATTAAAAAATCTTCAAAAACAGGAGAACCTTGCTCCATTGTGGGGTAAGTAACATGGGCCTAGGTCTGCTACCTGACATAGATAGCGTGGTAGGAAAGGAAATAATTGCACTTTCTTTTTTCCAGGAGAACCTGAACATGTCTAAACAAGACTCCAATGAGCCATCCGGCTCATCATCTGCTGCTGCTGCTAAAAAAAACACGACAGCCTAATTTCACAAAAAATGAAATCTACATTTTGGTCGAATTGGCTGTTGATAGGCTCCACTCCACTCCGCGTCCACTCTCTGCACCATCAAAAGCAAGAATATGGGAAGAAATTACAAATGAGGTCAATGCCGTGGCTCCAATCAGACGCAAGGTTAATGAGGTCTAGAAAAGGTAAATATTTAAGCGTACAAAAATTGGTTAAATGTGTCCAGATTTTGTGGATAATATTATCCTGCTAATGTGTCTATTTTGCACACAGGTGGCAAGACTTTAAACGCCGCCTAAAAGATAAAATTTCTGAACACTGAAGACATGCAAGAATGACAGGTGGTGGACCTCCAGCAACGCTGGAATTGACTCCATTGGAGACCAGGGCATTGGCCTCTTTGGATGCGGAGATGGTTCAAGGTGTGGGCCGCATTGACACCGGACGTAGCCCAGCCGCCATCGAGCCTATCACAGCTACAGGTATATACACACACATATATATAAATATATCAATTCACACTAATTACCTAAGGACGGCATTATTTATTTCATTTTTTCCCCTTGTAGGGCCCAATACAGCGGAAGACATTTCAGAGGATGAGCTGGTGGAGGAGCCACGTGATGTGAAGGGGATCAGATGAGTGAGGAGGCAGAAGTCAGTGAACGGGAATCACTGCACGCATGCTATCACAGTATTAGAGACACAAATGCCACTATTGAGTCCAATACCACAGATATTGCCACAACCCTCACCCGTATGGAGCACACTTTACACAGTAGCCTCACACGTATAGAGAGCACTATGGACTTAAACCTTTCATCTATCAACACTACCCTTACCCGTCTCACTGACCTTATTGCAGTGTATATCACCAATCCACAATCACGCATATCACAGGAATCTTCTCCTACTTCTTTCTCTCCATCTCTTAGTCCCATGTATCAATCATACTACACTTCACCTGATTATCATTCCACAAGTAGGCCTTATCGCGCGCACCCGTCTTCACATATTGAACAACTCCACTCTCAAGGTTCTATTGGTTCTAGTCTAAGACCCCAAATGCATCGCCATCATTTTCAAACCAACCCATATGTTGACATTGAACCATATTCCCATTCTAATCAGCAATACAACTATTATTTACCACCATCTGCCATCTCTGCCCCATCTGCCATATCTGCCCCATCTGCCATATCTGCCCCATCTGCCATATCTGCCATCTCTGCCCCATCTGCCATCTCTGCCCCATCTGCCACCCGTGCAACCCGTGCCCCCCGTGCACTCCGTGCCACACAATCGTCGGCTGCTGCACAGTCACTCACTGCTGTTCCACTGGCCTCTGCTTCCTCACCACTGTTGCCTTCTATGTCACGGGTTACCAGAAGCCAGACTCATCCTCGATGTGATGCAACCATTATACCAGCAAAGAGGGCCCGTAAAAAAAATAAATTGTTTGTTTGATGTGTTTTTGCTATTGTGCAAATAAATTGTATAATTATAAACTTATTAGCTATGTATGTTGTATTTTTAAAAAACATTACAAAAACACTTACAAGAGAAGTAGGTGTCCAGGACATATTGCTTGAAAGACACAGCATCAACTGATTCTGGAGGGCTGGGGTCAGCATCTAACACCTCATGGACAGCAACCTCTGCCTCCTCCACCCAAGGAACCCCACTCCTAATGGTGATGTTATGGAACACCACGCACAGAGCTATGATATCACACACAGTGGATGGAGCATACATTAGAGCACCACCAGACCGATCTAGGCACCGGAATCTGGCCTTTAAAAGACCAAATGCCCGCTCCACAACCGATCTAGTGGCTGTATGTGCGGAGTTGTATGCCATCTCCTGCTCCGTACGTGGGTTTAATAGAGGAGTGAGGAGCCAAGGGCGAAAAGGGTATGCGTTATCTCCTACAAGGGGTGACAAGAAGGAAAAAGTTTAAAAATATGAGCGAGTGTCATAATTGTAGACACAAATAACTATATGTATGCCAACAAGACAGGCAACATGGATGACAAATAATGGCAAAAGAAGCAATCAGACACATAACATATTCAATGTATTTGTAACCAAGGTTTAAGTTTTTGAACAACTTTTCATATGGGCAGCTATCCAGGTAGGATTTTAAGGTAAACATCACAATTAAGTACCTTTCAATGATAATGCAGTGTGCCTTTGTAATATATCTACTTAGCTACCAAACTTAAGACATTACTATTTCCACTTTAAACTACTACATACATGACATGTTTGTTAAATAATAAAAATACCTAATAGCCACGCATCACCATTCGGCCTTGCACCACCTTGCCTCAGTTGCAATCTTTCCCACATCCCTGATTGCCGGAAGGCAAAGGAGTCATGTGTACTCCCTGGCCCCATAGCTACCAGGTAACGAATCTGGAGAGAGGCGTCACATATAGCTTGGACAGTTATAGAATGGAAATGCTTGCGATTTAAAAAATTAGCAGCATTCCCACCGGAGGGGACCAAGGCTACATGAGTCCCATCGACTGCCCCTATGACATGCGGGAAACTGGCTATGTTGGAAAACTGCTGTTTTATCGGCACCAGGGACTCCTCATCGAGTGGCAGATGTATGAATTGCCTTAGACGCGACACAAACGCCCCCAGAACAACTTTTAGCACACGACTGAAGGACTTCTGGGACATCCCTGAAGCGACTCCCACAGTCGTCTGAAATGACCCTGTCGCGCAAAAGTGCAATACCGCCAACAGTTTAGTCAATGGCGGTATTGCTGTTGGGCTGTTGCGCTTGGGCTCCAGGTCAATCTGCACTATGCGCAGGGTGTCCAGGATGACACGAGGCGGGAGCCGATAACGCCGCAACACCTCAGCATCAGACATGCCAAAGAGGCTGACACATGGCCTGAACACACGCTCCCTTGGTCGGCGACGATGGGTTACTTGCTGATTTTGGGGGCGGCGATGCTGGTTGCCCTCCTGTGCTGCCACATGTGCCTCGGCCATTTCTAAGAAACGCTATATTTGAAAAGAGAAGGATGTGAAAAAAATACAATTAACTCATAGTTTGGAAAAAGTCACTCCTATTTGCACAGGAAACATTGACAATATACTTACACCAACAAGTGGGTTGGCCAAACTCATAATGTGGCTAAAAAAACAAAACAAAAATTGTCAGAGGGTGAATAAGAAGTTATGGCATCTGCTTCTATTCTATGTCAGGTTGCAGATCTAGACCCATGTTACTTACCTCAAAATGGAGCAGGATTATCCTGGTCACTTGCAAACAATTGTCAATGGGAAACTAAAAAAAAATAAAAAATACAATTATTCCATCTGCTTCTATGCTATGTCAGGTTGCAGACCTAGACCCATCTTACTTACCTCAAAATGGAGCAGGATTATCCTGGTCACTTGCAAACAATTGTCAATGGGAAACTAAAAAAGATAAAAAAAAGTAAACAAAAGATAAAAATAATCTACAAAGTACTACACAGCCCAATACAAGCAAACTATTATCTGTAACTATTATCTGAAACAAAGTATAACACCCAAAATAACAAAAAAGTCCAAGACAATTCAAACAATAAAATGTTAAAACAAATCAACCAAAGAAACCATAGTAATATCTTAAAATATATCATGCAAACATACTAGTAAATGAATCAGCAGTGAACAGGGCACATCATCTACGCCGAGCTTTATAGCAGTGGTTAATTAGCAGAGAGTATGCAGGTGAGGGTCTGCATGCGTCCTGATCAAATGGGCGTTCCTTCGGATGAGTTGTGTGTGCTCGCGGTTTAGAACTGAGAGATAAACTAGACCCTCGGCAGGCGCACTGCGTACGCCACCACAAACGCGATCAACTGCGTTCGCACCACTATGACTTGGACGTAGTTAGACGGGAACGCCCCTATGAGAAATTGACTACGTCACCACGCCCCTCAACCTCCCTGTTCCCGCCCAGAACTCGTAGCTGGTCGCAAATGGGTTTTGCGATCGCGGCCGTACAGTTTTTGCGTTCGCGAAAGTAAACTGACCCGGCAACCGAGCATGCGCACTAAACTTTGGCGTTCGCTACGCGCTGAAAAGGGACATACGTCCCTTGATGACTCAGGCCCTATGACTTTAAATAGAACTATAGATAGGTGACTTGCATGAAAGTCCCTATCCTCACTAGCAATACAGTAGGATCAAAATTCAAGATAGCCTTACTACTGAAAATAGACACTCACAAATATTTCTTAAAGCATGACTGTATTAAGGATTTTTACATTTTTATAAAGTGGTGCCAATGCTGATGTCAATTGCCCTATAGAAAAAAAATATTGTAAACCCTCTGCTCAGTTCAGAATTTTTGCAAACCCCTTCAGAATTAGTGGACTATGGGCCTGATTCATTAAGGAAAGTTAAGTAAAAAAAAATTGAGTAAGTAGTGTCCTGGACAAAACCATGTTACAATGCAAGGGGTGCAAATTAGTTTTCTATTTTGCACACAAGTTAAATACTGACTGTTTTTCATGTAGCACACAAATAACTTTCCTTAACTTTCCTTAAGGAATCAGGCCCTATAAGTGTAAAACAGTGATGTTACAACGGGTATCTTAGCAGTTAGTTAAAGTATTGAGATATTAGCTTTGCCAAACTTTGAAAGAAATATGAGCCCTGTAAATATAGTAATTGTCCCCTTTCATTAACTTTACACTGAATGGTATGTGACTTTGTTCTATAGAAAAAAGGGCACAGCATTTACAGTTGTGTGGGAGACTCAAAGTTGCAATATAATTGCTTAACACATACAAAGAATATATTCTACCCGTTGAACCAAATATTCCACAAGACCTCTGAAGGTGTCCTGTGGTATCTGGCACCAAGACATTGGCAGCAGATCCTTTACATCCTGTAAGTTGCAAGGTTGGGTCTCCATGGCTCGCACTTGTTTTAACAGCACATCTCACATATGTTCAATTGGATTGAGTCCAAATCAACACTTTATACAGTGTGGCAGAGCGCATTATCATACTGAAAGAGGCCACTGCCATCAGGGATTACCGTTGTTACATTACCCAGGGCATTAAATTGCCTCCGCCGGCTTGCCTTCTTCTCATAGTGCATCCTGGTGCCATCTTTTCCCCAGGTAAACAATGCACACACACCTGGCTGTCCACATTATGTAAAGGAAAATGTGATTCATCAGACCATACCACCTTCTTCAATTGGTCCATGGTCCATTTCTGGTGCACACATGTCCATTGTAGGCGCTTTTGGAGGGGGTTAGTGGCCAGCATTAGTGATGCACTGTGTGTTCTGACTCCTTTTGATTATAGCCAGCATTAACTTTTTCAGCAATTTGTGCTACAGTAGCTATTCTGTGGGACTACACCAGACAGGCCAGCCTTCGCTCTCCACATGCATCAATGAGCCATGGAGCCCCATGACCGTGTCGCAGGTTCACCAGCTGACCATCCTTGGTCCACTTTTAGGTGGTAATAGCCACTGCATACCTGGAACACCCCACCAGACCTGCCATTTTGGAGATCCTCTGTCCCATGCGTCTAGCCATCACAATTTGGCCCTTGTCAAAGACGCTCAGATCCTTACACTTGCCCATTTTTCCTGCTTTCAACACATCAACTTCAAGAGCTTATTGTTGACTTGTTGCCTAATATATCCTACTCCTTGACAGGTGCCATTGTAACGAGATAATCAATGTTATTCATTTCCCTTGTCAGTGGTTTTAATGTTGTGGCTGATTGGTGTATATATATTTATTAGCAAAGTATAATGACCTGAAACAAAAGCATTTAACTTTCAGGTCTGCGGTGCAAACTTTATTGCACTACAATATGTGGCAACATGTAAAAAAACACTATCTAATGACATCACTTGACAGTATATGGTGTCATAAAGTGTGGTTTCCTCCCACACTCCAAAAAAAACATACTATTAGGTTAATTGGCTGCTATCAAAATTGACCCTAGTCTCTGTCTGTCTGGGTGTATGTTAGGGAATTTAGACTGTAAGCTCCATTGGAGCAGGGACTGATGTAAATGAGTTCTCTGTACAGCGCTGCGGAATCAGTGGCGCTATATAAATAAATGGTGATGATGATGATGGTGTAAAGTTTGGTTTGGCTATGGGTGTTTTGGTGTTAACACCATGTTATTCGCTTCACTAGTTAGTGGTTTTAATGTTGTGGCTGATCGGTGTATACTGCATATACATAAGAGAAAGAGAGAAAAAGGGGATTCTATATAGTGCAACAAATAATTTTTATTCAAATTTTAATTGTATGGAGATGAGCATACCAGTTATCAATCAGTAGGATTACATATCTAAAATTCAGGATACCTTGACGATGCACACGGTTTGCTTTGCTTCATCACGGTGGAAGATATGCTGTGAGTACCAGGCTATATTTCTTCTCTTTCTGTTTCATCATGTGGGACTTCTTCAGGAGAATTTCATTATTTCTGTATGCTATTTAGTAAAAGAAAAAACCTAAAAGATATAATGTAAAATGACTGGGACACATTACAGAATCCTATTTGGTGGTGCTGTGTGTTCCACCAAAGTGTATGGATTTCTGAAGCCAGATGGTGGCATTTGTGAGGGAATACAAGTTTATAATTGCTGATATGAGCAGATGGGCAAAGTGAGAGTGTGGCAAAAAGGTCGCAACAGACACATTTTTAGGTTACATTCCTTGTTATGCGGAAGTAGTTTCCACTCTGCAGAAGATCGTGCTTCATCCTATGCTTTTAATTGAATGCATTTGGCACGTACCAGTTTCACTTCAGGAAAGAAACATTGATAGACATATTTTAGCCAATGTAAAGAAAGCTTCAAGCACACATTGAGTATCCTTTAAGAGAAAATCAGAACAATTTTATTTAATGAAAAGGGTTGTTATAAAGTGGTACGAGGTTGGACTTTGATGTAACATTAACACTTTTTCCCAGTGAGTCTCTTCAGAGCGTTCTGCCTCCACACAAACATTGGCGCATCCCAGTTTGTGGAGCCTCCCGAGAGCAGATTGCAGGCGTGCACCTTGAAGTGCGTTGTGCAGCCCACGAAGGTCTTTCTGCAGTTTGCTTTGTGAATGAGGTCCAGTGTTTGAACGATCTTGATAGGACTTCATGCTTTAAATATAATGACCCCATCTATAATGGATTTATTTTAAAAGAGAAAAATGTGCATTTACAGCATTTTCAGACATAAACAAATGATATTCCTTTTAAAATATTTAGTATTTAATTATCCCAGACCTCACATGAAAAATGTAGCAAATGGTAAGAATAACACATATTTTTCAGGAAATTGTTGGCATTTATACAAAAGTATAAGGATGAGGGTGCTGCAGTATTTTATGTTCTTTGCAGTAAAGAAATGTATAATTTGACAGCTAAGGACCAATTTGCTTTCTTCCGCAAAGTCTTAGCTTTTCACTAGACATTCATTAGACTATAAGCATACAACATGCAAGTTATAATTGGTCTTCTCTTATATGTAAATCCTGAAAATGCCTTGTGTGACAACATCCCTTGTATGGAAATACTGCTGCAAACATAAAGGAGGCCGTTGCAGCACACTTTATTTTTGCACAAATTTATTTTTCCATTATTCCATTATTTATAGGTCACATGGACATTCTGCACAATATTTTACTCATGTTTGTCGGAGAGTGAAACATACAATGTATAAATGAAAAAAAAAAAATCACCTCAATGTACCACATGCTATTACATTTAGTACCTTTGTAGCCAGATTACAACAATGTTTGCAGCAGCACAAATAATTTTTAGGATGAGTGTTCCCATCTTGCAGGAGGCAGTGACCTATTCACTCCAATTCCTTAATTGATAAATGAAGACAGCTCAATATATGACAGGGTCAGTGTCATAATGTGAGATTGAGAATTTGGTAGTGGAAATAACTGGGTAACCCAAAATCAAAGAGTAATGGTGTGAGGTACCTGTCAAACCGATGGTAGTCAGTTTCACGGTACTGACTACCCCGACAGATGACAGCACGACATGAGGAGTCCTAATGAAGAGTAGGCCGACCTGCAAAAAGAAGTACTTACCGGAATGCAGATGTCTTCAGATGACGACTTGCTGTGTTGCCGGCTCCTGTCAAACTGATGCAGAATAATTGTGGGGTCAAATGCACCAACATATATCCAACATAGAATTAGCTTTAGGTATCCTACAGACAGTAAAGGCTGATTACTGTCACTTCTGCGGGGGTGTAAAATCTAGTTTGTTTTCAGCATCTAAAAGACTTTGTTGACTCCTACTGCATCATTTCCAAATATGACGGGACTTCAGCCTTTGGCGTTCATTTTAATATGTTGTCCAGCATAACAAAATGTTTTTACATTCTTGCAAAAATTATACAGTTTATTTATTCCACTTTTTGATGTTCATCTGTGTAGACTAAAATGTACATGTATACATTTTAAAAAATCAAATAAAGTGCCACCTGCTATCAGATTTAGTACATTTGTAGCAGTATACCCTGCATTGTCTTTGGTACTTCCTAATCTGTTAATGTCTGGTCTGCACCACCCATCATAATGAGCAAATGTTTGCTTGTCCCACTACTGAAACCATATCATTTTCCAACCAACTATTTTGTGTGATTTTACCTAATTAAAATTATTACGCTGAGTACTACAGATAGAGCAGTTTGTATGACTCAAATATAATTTTGATATTGCAGTTGGCCTTTGGGGTGGGCACTTTCAGGGAGCTCAGTAAAATAGAACCAAAGGACATTAGGTTGTTGTTGTCCTGCTATTACAATAAACAAATACAGCTCAAAGCCACATCCCTCCTATGGGACTTGAGCAGGGTCAGTTACTATGGGGGGAACTTCTGAGGGGGTGCAGCAGGTCAAGGGACTGCATACTACTTCTACTTTCTCTAGAAGTGGAAGCACATTCAAGTACTTCTAGTAGATGTTTGCACAGTTATACATCATGTTTAGTCTATTTCTCTTGTAAGCTTTCCCTCTGCCACACTTTCTTTCCTCACACAATCTATTTGACCCTTTTCAGTCCAGCTTTTGTTTCTAACACTCCACAGAGACTAAAGTGGCTAAGGTGGTAAATGACTTGATTATTACAGGCCATTACTCGCTTCTAATTCTCAGGGCCGCCATCAGGAATCATGGGGCCCAGTACAAATGAAGCAGGCAGGGCCCCCCCAATAACTCCCCCCATGAACCCCCCCCTTGATGAACCAGGGCCGTTTTTCCTACTGAGTATGATGGGCTTACCTTTTGTGGTCACGATCCGGCTCCCTCCCTGGTCCCCTCTTCCGTGAAGGGGATCGGACTTAGGCGATTGAAAGGTAAGTTAAGGGGGTCCCTAATATATATATATATATATATATATATATATATATATATATATATACACACAGTATATAAAGAAAGAAAAAGTGATTTTATATATATATATATATATATATATATATATAATCACTTCTTTTACATATAAATATATATATATATATATATATATATATATATACATATAAATATATACACACACACACATATATATATATATATATATATATATATATATATATAAAAATATATGTATAATCACTTTTTACACACATTATGGCTATGAGTGCCACAAAAAAAATTACAAAAAAATAAATTACAAAAAATAAATAATAATGCAGAAGCTGATTAATATGATATGCAAATTTATTTATTTTTAAAAAAAAGAAGAAAGTTCCAGAGCAATGGTCAGATTTGAAGTAAGAAAGTGGAAGCAAATAGTTGAGCATTAAAAAAAGTGAGTATGAAAATAAAACTTGTTGGTAAACTGTGTTGGTAATTAACTATAATGATTAGTAATGATTAGTAAAACAGTGCCATCTATTTACAGAAAGAAAGTAAAGAAAAATACGTGATCAACTATCTACATCAACGCAAAAAAAAGTAAAGAGAAATAGCCATAGCCAATGTGGACATAAAAGAGAATATCATAGACATGAGAAATGGGTAAATAAATGTGGAACCTAAAGAAGGTAATTAAAAGTAATTTAAAAAAAATCAGTTAAAAAACTTAATTTGTACCCTGTGCCTATATGTTACTATTTTTCATCTACATTTCAGTTGGTATGGACCATTATAGCAGCATACCTGGTCAAACCCAGAAGTGACATCAGCACAGGGGCGGATTGGCCATAAAACCTACCCGGACTTCTTCCGGTAGGCCGCTGAATGTCTTTTTTGGGTTTAATAAAAAAATTTAAATTTGTGAGCCCCCCCTTGGACTGGCTGCCAGCGTATAGGGGGTCAGTGTGGTAGTGGGTGACTGGCCCCTCCTTTGGGACCAGCCACCTTCCTTAATGTGGGCGTGGATCCCTGTGTGTGGCTGCCTCCTAGACAGGAGTCACATGGGATGCACATCACGTGATAGGTGCCGTCCCATGTGACTCCTGTCTATAGCTCCGATAGGAGGAGGCAGCCACACATGCAGAGTGACAAGAGAGGCTGTCTGCATCTCTCACACAGCAGATATTACAAGGTTAGTGGGAGGGGGGAGGGTGGGGTATGTTACAGTGTGTGATTGGGGGGCTTTTAATATATATGTAGTGTGTGAGGGATGGAAGGGAGGGGGGTTCTTAATATAGTGTGTGAGAGAAGGAGGGCTATGTTAATATAGTGTGTCAGTGTGATGTGGGGCTTTAAATAAATAAATATATATATATATTGTGTGAGGGGGGGTTCGTAATATAATGTGTAAGAGATAGAAGAGAGGAGGTGGTTCTTAATGTAGTGTGTGAGGGTGGTTCTTAATATATTGTGTAAGGGGTGGAAGGGAGGGGGGTTCTTAATATAATGTGTGCGGGAGGAAGGCTATTAAATTAATGGTGGTGTTTAGGTGGGGGGTAATTATTTAATGGGTGATATTTTATTTGTGGGAGGATGGTGGGGCAATTTAATTTATTGGTTGGGCCTATTAATTCAAGATGGGGTGGTTTGGAGGCTATTAATTGAATGTGGCGCAGAGTTTGGGGAAGAGGGCTATTTATTAAATGTATATGATATTAATTTAATGTCTGGGCTGGTTGGAGGGAAATAAATGTATTTATCAAATGTGAGTACTATTTATTTAATGTTGGGGCTGGTGGGAGGCCTAATTAATAAATGTGGGTGATATTAATTTAAAGACAGGGATGATTGGAGTTTTCTAAATTTCATGTACCTATTTTTGTTTCCAAATAGGTCCTCCAGAACTCCAGGATCCAGACAAGCAGCAACTGAGCTAAAGACACCAGCAGCCACAGGTAGAGAAAGTGACAAGAACAGGACAAATATACAGGTACACACACTGGGCACACACACAGGGGCAGACACACGGGGCACACACACATACTGGGCCCCACCTACCACTCATTTTGCCCCGCCTACATGAGGCGACTTTCAGACTTCTTTCCAGGGATATTTTAAGTTCCCAATTCGCCCCTGCATAAGCACAAAGTGATTTCCAGGTGAGCGAATGGTAGTAGTCCAGGAGAGTGTTAAAAATGATGTTGTTTCCTGTTTCATCATTAAAATTAACTAAATTTCAGTTCTGCTCTTCATTTAAATAACATCGTCATTTCAGTCGAAAGATCTGAAGGCGAAAAGGAGGGGACAAACATCAATAGTTCTCAGGCTTCAGGTGATTCAAGAGGTGCGGCCAAAAAGATGGCAAAGCTACAAGAATATCTAAACACATTGAGGGGAAACATTAATGATGTTAAAAAGCAATTTGTTCAACTCAAAAAAAAATATTGATTTGTATCATATGTATGAAAAAAAATTGCTATAAAACTATAGCCAGCTCCACGGTCAAATTATCTATAAAATTATATAATTGTAAAATAGTATATAGCATTAAATGATGGGTAAATGATCATTAGCATTTAATAAATAGTTAGATCATTAGATAAGTTAGATCATATATACCATTATAACATATATATTTATATAATGTAAAAACAAACGTGTAAAATTAATATATATTAAAAGCATACATATGAAATTGCCTGCTGGTTACGAAACGCGTCAGGTGGGATTCTAAATACTTATTTTTTGCTACAATTACCACTTGCTTTTATAATCAAACAGCCATCAGGCTTTGTGCAATTTTATTTGGACGATTGAGGAAATACTCTCAGTGTTATATAAGGCTGTAAGAGACTTTAATCAACAGTGTACCACATGGACAACCATCCCCCTGTATACACATATACATCTGCTTATTCCGGTCAAGAATTTGGGTTTATAAACCCAGGACTCTCTACAGTATCAGCATATATCCCCGTAGGATTGCACGCAATTGGTTATTCTGAATCATCATAAGTATATACCACTATTGTGTCTTTCTGACATTTTGCTTGATGTTTGGATTATCCATATACGACTAGTCATATTGAATATGTAGGTGCATCTACTGATGTATTTTTTGTGGTATTTTTTACACTCGAAAATTTAAGTGGAATTTTTTGATTGTGATCTTTAATTGATAGTTTCACAGTTTCAATGTGGATATGTATTGCTTTTTAAAATAAATAATAATATTTTTTAAACCTACGCAGTGCACAAGTATTAGTGGTTTGGGTGACCATTGCATTTTTTTGTCTATATACATATAGGAACACAGTAGAGTATCTATGCTGTATCCTTGTTACAACTCCGTCTGTCATTTGTACCTAGCAGCAGTACCTCATACCACCAGAGTTGCTGCTGTTCTGTTCCTGAACTTTTCTACATGCCTGAAGGAGTTAATCACCTTGCATTATGCCTGATTGGAACTGCACCTGTTGCACTGCTTTAAGTACCTGCCTCAAGCTGTGCTCCGTGCAGTTCATCCTTGTATACCTGGCTGCTGCTTGTGGTCCCCCCTGTTCCTGTTTTATTCTGCTGATATTTGATCTTCTGTTGTGACCATGGCCTGTTTACCGTTTATGCTTGTCTGCTCGTGACCCCGAACCTTGCCTGGACACTGGATTCTGCTGGACTTCTCGTTACCTTAGACCTTGGCCTGATTACCGGACTATGCAAGTTTGCTTGTGACATTTACTTTGCCTGGACTCTGTTTGCTTCCTGGACTAAACTTTTGCATCCTGGAATTGGGTAACTTGCCCTTATCCCTGCATTCAAACTATATTAGTTTTCTGTGGAACCATTCATTTCTGTGTACCTTCCTGCCATACCTGTTCATTATACCTGTTTATGAAAACATGCATGTTCCTGGAACTGAATCTTGCTTATATATTTTGCTGGAATAAAGACATTTGTATTATACTTCCGTGGCTGCTTGCTGAGTTTACTAGGAATCATAACAATCCTTAGTACAGCATGTGTACTTGAAATGGTCCTATATGTATGCCTTTAATATATATTAATTTTACACATTTGTTTTTACATCTAAACATATTATGTATACATATAACCATAAATGAATGGTCCTATATAAATGCCTTTTCTTAAAGGTTTAAATTGTTTATCCGGATGCTATATTGTCTTGATATGTAGATCTTTATTGTTAGAAGTTCATATTCGTATACCTATGTATCAATCACTGAATGCTGTATTCTTGTTGATTTGTAATGTAAAGTAATGGTGGATAATACAAGTTTTTAGAAACAGAATTCCACTATAAAATGCCGAAAGTAACGACATTGCATAGCGAGAGCGGGGCTTAATGACACGTTTAAGCCATGCCCCCCGCCAATCAATTCCGTGAATTTTGGCGAATGCGGGAGGTTTTCCTACTCGTCCGGGAGGGCTCTCCGAAATTCGGGAGCCTTCTGGGAATTTCGGGAGAGTAAGCAAGTATGCCATAGATTCAGTACACCTGTGAACATCCTACACATGTACCACAGCACATGTCATGTCTATGAAATTGTATTGATCATGAAATGTAAACACATGTTCATGTATGTAAAAAATATCTTTAAAATCTCATTCATTTACTGGTGTACCATGTGTATATTTATTTTATGTTGCTTGATATACCTCTGTGTGTATTTCAAATTCCTGTGCTACTGCCTGATTATATATAAATTCGATAACCTATAATGTCCAGTATAAGACATATGGGCAAGTCCATAGATTCAGTACACAAGAGTACACCCTGGGCCTGATTCATTATGGAAAATAAAGCTTTGAAAGTTATTATGTATGACCTAAGTACTTGTCCATATATTTATACTGCCATAATAGTAGGGATTTGCACCGGCCACTTTTGGTGTCTCGTATTTTGTGTTTTGGATTCGGATTTGCTTGAGGTTTTGGGTTCGGATTTGTTTCGCAAAACACCTGATGAAAGGTTTTGGTTCGGATTTAAGGTTTTGGATTCTAATTTATTTTGAAAAAAAACATAAAGTGTTAAAATCAAGTTTTTGGGTTTATTTTCACTCCTACGCTATTATTAACCTCAATAACAATAATTTCCACTAATTCCCAGTCTATTCTGAACACCTCACACCTCACAATATTGTTTTTAGTCCAAAATGTTTCACCGAGGTAGCTTTCTGGACTGCATAGTGCAGTGGTCCCGGTACCCAATTTGGTAACGGGGCCACAATACCTCCGCCTTCAAATGGTCTGAATTCCACTGCACAGCTGCCTGCTCCTACATCCTCTGCAGCACATACAGGGTGTAGTTTGAGCGTGTCAATACCTCTTGTTTTTGACGATGACAGGTCATTTTCATTAATTTATGATTTGGCAGCAACAGTCAATGTTGTTTAATATCTGATACGCCTCTATCTGGACTGCATAGTGGAGTGGCCCCGGTACCCAATTTGGTACCGGGGCCACAATACCTCCTCCAACTTTCAAGTGTAGTGTTTATAATTTATAAAAACTACAGTAGTTATAGCACATCAATAACTCTTGTTTTAGACGACCATGGTACAGAGCATTCATCATTGAGATCCCATCAAGTATGTGAAAGACAGACAGCGTCGAAGTGTTATTTGTTGACTTTGTTAACAAAAAAACTGTCCCTGTTGCAAATATTCGTGCAATGAAGAGTGACTTTTTCATTTAAAGGCTCAAGCTTTCAAGTGTAGTGTTTATAACTTATAAACACTACAGTAGTTCTAGCACATCATACCTCTTGTTTTTGATTATGACAGGGCATTTTATTTTTGGTTTAATTAGTAGAATTTGTTTTAATTTTGTTTTACTTTGTGCTCATGGCAAACGACTGTTGAATGATCACATAATGCAAAAAAAAGAGTTGCAAGATGGAATTGTCCTTGGGCCCTCCCACCCACCCTTATGTTGTTGAAATAGGACATGCACACTTTAACAAACCAATCATTTCAGGGACAGGGCCTACCAAACAACTGTGGCTGAAATGATTGGTTTGTTTGGGCCCCCACACCAAAAAAGCTATTCATCTCTGCCTGTACAAAATAAACAGGCTCTACTGAGGCAAGATGTCGTCCTCCTCCTCAACCTCTGAGTCCTCTCCCCCTACAGTGTGTACTTCCTCCTCCTCACACATTATCAATTCGTCCCTGCTGGACTCCACAACCACAGGTCCCTCTGTACTATCTGGAGGGCAGTGCTGTACTTGATTAAGGAATTGATAATTCATTTTTATGAACATCATTTTTTCAATGTTCTGAGGAAGCAACCTCCTTCGCCGCTCACTGACCAGGTTCCCCGCTGCACTAAAAACTCTTTCCGAGTACACACTGGAGGGGGGACAACTCAGGTAAAATAGAGCCAGTTTGTACAGGGGCTTCCAAACTGCCTTTTTTTCCTGCCAGTAACAATATGGACTGTCTGACATGTCTATTTGGATGGTGTCAGCAAAGTAATCCTCCACCATTTTTTCTATTGTGACAGCATCCAATGCAGCAACAGTAGACATGTCTGCAATGGTTGGCAGGTCCTTCAGTCTGGACCAGATGTTATTAGCATCCCCGCCAGCGGGTCTTTTAGGAAAACTGAGCTTTTTCCTCGCAGCTTTATCCTCCAAATTTTTGTTTTCCATTATATGTAGCACAAGAGAGCGTACCCCTAAGCCACACACACTCGGCAAAGCCTTTAAAAATTATATGCGGCACAGGAGAGTACCACTGGACTTATACTGCTGAATCAGTGAACTTTGTAATATTACAGTACCACTGGACTTATACTGCAGAATCAGTGAACTTTGTAATATTGCAGTACCACTGGACTTATACTGCTGAATCAGTAAACTTTGTAATATAGCAGTACCAATGGACTTATACTGCTGAATCAGTGAACTTTGTAATATTGCAGTACCACTGGACTTATACTGCTGAATCAGTGAACTTTGTAATATAGCAGTACCAATGGACTTATACTGCAGAATCAGTGAACTTTGTAATATAGCAGTACCACTGGACTTATACTGCTGAATCAGTGAACTTTGTAATATTGCAGTACCAATGGACTTATACTGCAGGATTGTTTTTGGATATTTTTTTTTTATTTCTTTGTTTTATAATTATTTTTTTTATAACATTTTTTAATTTTTTTTATAACTTGGGAATAATGGGGAAATAACTTAGAAGGACAGAGCACAGGACACAGCACCACTGGACTGAACAGGACACAGCACTGGACCCAGCAGCACCACTGAACTCAGAAGGACAGAGCACAGGACACTGCACCACTGGACTGAGCACTGCACAGCACGAGATATAGCAGGACAGAGAACCGCCTAACACAACCTCCCTCTACCCTGATCAATGCCCGAGTGAAGATGGCGGCGGCTAGCGGGGAATTTATAGAATACGAGTATCGCGAGATCCGACAGCGGGATTATGACTCAGAGCCTCGGTTTCAGTTTTGCAATTGGCGGGAATACCCGGATCTGTCTCGGATCCAGCTCGGATCGGCAACGTTCGGGTGGGCTCGGATTTCAGATATCCGAGCCCGCTCATCTCTACATAATAGGTTATAGAATTTAGCTTCAGAGTGGAAATCTATAGTGTGTGTATATCTATCTATCTATCTATAGCAAGCAAAATAACTTCAGTGGTATAACAGCATAATAACTATACATACATAAATTTAAGAAATGGACACGTGTTAAATCAGTAAATAAAGTAAATAAATGAGACTTTATTAAGAATATGTATTTGCACATGTGTTAAGAATTCATGTTGTGTACACTTGCATACAGGAACACATAGGTGACATATAGAGCATGTAAGAAAGATTTATTTTTGATTCGCTATGAAAAGATCACTATTTCCATGTGCTTTACTTTTTATGTTTAGACCACAGAGCACTGTTGAAGTTTAATAATTGGACAAAGGTGGTAATTATTTCTGTACACTGCAATCAGTTGTGATACGATCAATACGCAACCTAATCATTATTGTAGCAACATGTAAATAAGATTAATGTATTTCTACCATTTAATATAAAATATAATGTGGTGAAAAAGCTAATTAATATTTCCAACACATTAATTACACAGAGTTTGGAATTACTCTGTTTGCATGAGAACATTTCCGGTATTATTTATGTAGCGTTCGCACATTGCAAATGCTAGTTATAACTAATACTTTTATACAGTAAAAAGCAACACCAGAGATATTATAAAATAACCAGTTTGTACAGGTCTAGAGGCGGGAACCTGAGAAAAGGACACCTGGCCAAACTAGGAACAATGACCAGACAAATCAACCAATAGGGTGTGGAGTTCTTGGAAAGTCATGACCCATCGACCAATGAATGTGGACCATAATACCGTAACTGTGTATCTTTGTGATGTCACTGCTTTTTATGACTGCAAGATGTATAAAATGTTCAACTCTGGCTTTGGAAACCAGAGGGTTCCGATAGAAGCTTGTTGTTGGTGCCAACCGCTCAGGCATATGCATGCGATACTTTGCCCTGTAATATATTTTGCGAATAAAGCTCTTGTACTTTGGAACCACAGAGGTAGCATTGGAAAATCTTTATTTCATACGATACATACGGACATAACAGCACATTAGAGACAAAATCATAGATTTAAATAATGGCCAGACGGTCGTGAGTGCGTACACACTTCCAAATTTGAACGGCGTCCCACCGTTGATCGTAAATATTAGGTTTGTAAATACCAAATCAAACTATACGATGTGCTTTGTTACGATAAAACATGATCATGGGAGCGAAAACACTAATGCGATATCTTACCAAACGGTCGTTTATTGTGTGATCGGCACTATGATTGGATGAACAACCTGTAGTGTGTACCCAGCTTTACTGTTGCATAATTGGCTACAAGACTGCATGCACTGCTGGTATGTAAAGCTATCTATCTATACCTATTTCAATGGAGCTATATTGAATAGATATGGACAGATCTAGCTTTAAATAAAGTAGGGGGTCTAAACATTGGCAAACCCTAGGCAACAGTAAATTGAGTACAAGGTGTTGAAGCTGACATACATAATCTGGTGCTATACTATGCATCAGATATTCAATAGATGTACTGTAGAAACTAACAACCAATATTAATATATACATCTACATATATAATATATATATATTATAAATATGTCAGTATTTATCTTTTATCAGTTTGCTATATTTAGCTGCACATTAACTGTCATCAAACAACTAATGTCTCCTTCATTTACTGACGTCTTTAAATAGGCTACAAGTCACTTTGAATATAGGTTATGTAAATTAGAGGCTGTGATCACTGGCCTCATATTGCAAAGGAGGAGTATTACACTTCACACACCTCAGCGTCGGATCTGCAGGTTTAACAACTCCTCCCTGTGCTATCCAGTCCTCAGCACACCCTCCCCCCTGGCCCTCCCTGTTTCCAAGTCAGAAACAAATTCTCAGCCAGTATACTAAGCCTGTGTCTCCTCCCCACCCATACATGCAATCTGCTATTGTATATTTCATGTTTGCATGGGGTGAGGATAAACCTGCGAGAAGCTTACCAGTAAAGTCTCTGACAATCCCTCAGCATCATCTCCCAGGATTACGCTGTAAGGCAGCCTTCCTTGTCTCAGGAGAGTTCACCTGGCAATCTTACCTTTCTGTGTATGAGATCAGTATACCGGCCTCTTACGCTGCAGGAGTCCTGTGCAAAGGAAAACTTTACAGCCTCAGCAGCTTACGTCTGTTAGGATCGTCCTCTTAGGCATCTGCTTATCCCAGTCTGGTGTTTTCAGGTATGGTGATCTATTTTTTTCTACTTTCTAAAATGCATTTTAGCTGCTTTTACATTGCTTTTAAGTTTTTATTGTTGAATGCAGGCAGAGTCTGATTCATGTATTTTGTTTTGAGCGTTAGTGCAAGATAAGATTACCATACAAAATGCACTTTAGGATTCTTAACTGAAGAACAAAACAAACAAATAATAATATGCCATGGACTTGTGATCACTTCCGACACTATCATATCTTTTTATGGTGGTGCAGAGATGTCAGGTGCAATGGTGAACATAACAATTGATCCTTTGACATTTATTATACAGAGACTTTTTTTTCTTTACAAAACCATGGTCAATAATTATTTGCTGACAGACCTGAATATCACGTCTTCATTTACAGGTGTTTCATTCTTAAACTTGTTCTGTACCACAGTAAATGTTATGACCTAAGCTGGAGCTAATGAAAACTGTATTCAGTGCATCTATTGTCAATTTTGTTTTGCAAAACTGCCCTCTATCAGGACTCATACTCACAAGTGCTTTCTAACTGCCCACATTACCACCAACCTGAACTGTTGTCACAGCTGCCAGAACAGCTGTAAAAAACAAATACAAAAAGAGTAGTTCTGTAGTGTCAACTTGATGGCTGTCAAGTGTTGGGTAAGTAAGTACTGATACTGCCTTTACTGTAGGGATGAATGATATCAATTTTGACAGCTGTAGAAACTGCACTGGCAGGAGCCAAGTCAGAACATACTGGTGTAAAACTAGTGCCAGTGTGAACAAGCCCAAGTTGTAGTCTATGTTTAAAAAAAAAAAAAAGTACAAAGGCAGATTCAATAGTGTTTTGTCACTGTGTTTTACAACCATTGTATGCTCACTGCTCCTGTCCACAGGGGGGCTTGGGGTAGTGCTTAATAATTACAGTGGCAACCACCTGTATTTGGGATTTTGTGGTCATGCTGAAATAGAAAATGAATACAAGTTTACACATGTTGTTTAAACTGTTCTTTATTGTGTATTCTGTTTACAACTTTACCTGCTGGTCATGTTGTTATTTGATTATCATTGCTTAAAAAGTAGAAAATAAAAACATTATATTTTAGTTGGAGAGTCGGCCGTTAGAATGGAGGGAGACAAACCAGCATTCTTCCCTCCATCACAATGCTAAACAAATATAAATGTGAAAATCCATATGTGGATCACAAGACACAGTATGCACACAGGTTTTGTTGTTTTTTTGTATTGATGACTTACTATGGATGCAAAATGGATGTTATATTTTGCAGCAACATTTTCTGTGAATTGAGTTTAGTGGAGGAACAGTTGTTGAGTTTTGCTTTTTCTTTGCTGTTCTGCACAGTGCTATTCCACAATGTATTTGTTAATTCACATTTTGTTGAATTTCTAGTCTGTGCATAGAGCCAGGACAGTGACCATTCATTCTGCTAAGTGGTATGGTTGAGGTAGGACTGTAAACACTAAATGCCAAAATTTTGCTGGTAAAATGTGAAATTTTGCACCATATCTGGAATAACGCAGATATGTCCATCTTCTCCAATGTCTAGGATCTTTCATCCATTCAAATTGGGGAAATTTTTTTTGTGCCATTCTTGGGATCTCTCTAATATTGCTTTGATCACTCTCTGATAGACTGGTGTTATCTTTAAGTACCACACAGTGAACACAACAAAGTCGTTATGGATGAAGTCAGCCATGCTCATGGTTTGGTCATGTTATGTATGTAATGTTGGAGAAAAATTCCTATTGGAAAAAAATGCAGGATAAATTATGAATTTTGTTACAGCTTGAACATTGCTGAAGGAGGGACTCAGGTCAAAGACTGTGGGGGGAAAAAGAGGAGATCTTGCTGTTGAGTCTGGGGAACGAGACCAAGTGAATGGTGTCACTAAGCCCCACTTCCGCTGCTCAGTGTGATGATTTGCTGCATAATACAGTTGGGGTGGGGTTAGGGTGACAAGATCTGCTTGTTTAAGGTGTTTTCCCGGGAGTCCGAGAGAACTCCTAGAAATTCAGATCCCTCCCGAACACTCCGTGAGAGTAGGCAACTATGCCCAAAAGTTATGAGCCACACAATTTACTAAAACATATCCTGTTATGAGCTTTCCTAAAAATATCAATAACCTCTCTCTTGCTATTTTAACAAAACAAGTCACAGAAACGTGACCTGACCTTTGACATGTGATCTAGGTTAGAGAAACAACATCGTAATTACAACTTAGTTTTCTGTTCCATTCCAATTCTCTAAGGCTCTGTTATGCTTGGCTTGCAGTGATCAAGTGATTCTTTGTACACTCTAGTTTTTGAAAATCTAAATTGCTGTGATGTACAACCTCAGAAGTGTTGTTTTTTTTTTGTGACTTCTAATTTTATAGAAAAGTATTTAAGATGTTGTCGTACCTAATTACCTTTGGCTTGCATGTAACACCTATTTTTCTGGAATATTATGTTGTTATCTCAGCTAGGAACAACAGAGTTTTCTTCATATTTAATATATTTCTGTGTAGTGACCAGTTTCTTGCTTTCATACAAATGCCATTGGATGTGAGCAGTTTTGACCTCAAGGTTGCAATACACTTGGGTCAGTATCTGATAACTGTTCCAAAGGCCGTCATGGTTTTACCAAACATACACCTGATGTTCTGAGTAACGCCACATTTGAAACATTTGGTCAAGTGGCATTTGTATATCATGTATAAATGTCTTCGGCTGTTATCAGCTGTGTTTAGCAGCTCTATTACAATTGCATGAAGCTGAAATATTTCCTTGTATGGGGATATGTTCATGTATGTCAAAATGAAAGAAAGTATGAAAAAACTTTGCTCAATCAGTTTTGCACTGTAGTCTTCATCTGACAGGTAGCCACATTACTGAACTCTCTCAAAATGGGTGCTTCCTTTTACACTATAATATACAGTGGGGCAGTGGCGCACGCAGGGGGGGTTTCTGAGTCTCTAGAACCCCCCCCCCCTGCGCTAACTAAGTGGCCACTGTCCTATACAGCAGCCGCGGCGCTGTCAAAGAAGCGTCCGCGGCAGTGCTGTATAGTATACAGCACCGCCGCAGACGCTTCTTAGACAGCGCCGCGGCTGCTGTATAGGACAGCGCTGGCGAAACGAAGCTGCTGCGCATGCGCAGCAGCTCTCTCTCTGTTTTTTTTTTTTTTTTTTTGTTTTTTGGGTCGGCGGCAATCCTCTGTGCGCCGCTGTGGGGGGTATTCAATTGTTGGTGGAAACGCCGAAAATTCCACGGTCCACGCACTATTACCGTTATTACGGTAATAGTGCGTGGAAAAACCGTTACTACAGTGATTTTCTCGCTGGATTTCAGCTCGCGGCTCCCTGAGCCGCGAGCTGAAATCCAGCTAAATACTACTACCGTAATAACGGTAGTAGTTTTTACGCAGCGGGATTTCTCAACAATTGAATACGCTCCTATATGTGAAGTAGCCTCTGGCTACTCCCTGATTTAATATCTTATCATATATTCACCCAGTCAGACAAATTATCATCTCTATTTTGTCAAGAAAACCTATCCTAACTACGTTTACCTGTCACAAACCACACTTTGCGCACTCGTGACTTGGAAGTTTTTATGGTATGGGGTTACACACGATCCCAGCACTTAATCTTCTCATCTATCGCACAGGTTGCAGATTTGCTGAATCGCCCCCAAGCAGCGCTCACACAACCACAGTCACTTACAATTGAATAGGGCAATAGAACCTCACTGTCCTGCCCCACACTGGCATGCAATGAGCACTCCTTGTTACACACAGGTATCAAGGCACACACCAGCAATCAATGGGTTAACCCTTAACCCCTCAAGGCTCTATGACACAAATCTACAGGCGGCACACACTAGGCTTGGTATACAAATGTATTCACAATTCACACCTCAGCAATGAAAGGTTTTAGCATGGCCAGGCAATTTTATCTCTTTTACACAGGCAATTAATTTGTTTAAAGCAATAAGGACAGAACTATTAAATTGTTAGGTTTAATATACAAAATGTACAATGCTTACAGATAGTAAAAAACAATTAGATGAAGTTTTGACATACAAATAAAAAATTGCAAACCGTTATAAAAACAAATGGGATGAGAGTGCAGAGCATAATTTATGTATAATTTATGTATAATAATCTATATGCCTGGGGGTAGACAGAAAAGATGGACAGTCCTTCAATTAGATTGAACCCCAAGAAACTGACAATTTGTTGTCATTGCTCTCACATTTACACCTTTCCCCACCTCCAGGAGGGTTGTGGTCTAATCACCATTTGCATGTTGCCTGATTTACTACCCAATTCTACTATGTGACCTAACTTTTCTGTGGAGTGTCGCACAGACCCAATTTTATTATTAATAGATCCTCTATGAATTTACCCATCTATTGATACCAAACAGGCATGGCTACAGGGTTTGTTGAGCTTATACTCATTTCCTCATCTTGTCGGAGTGGCAGAATTCTTAATTTGACATATGAGCTGCCTTTTATCATGCTATTGAGGAATATGTGGTTGATCACTACTTTTATTGATTTTAAGTGGCATATTTGAAACTGAATTATTTTTGTCAATATAAAGTCAACACATGGTCTGCTTGAGCCAGACACCATGCTGAGTGGTTCCTAAAAGTCTATTCAGGTGTCAAAACTCCATCCTATGCCAGGATATAGCTCACCCTATGAGGTCTTTGAAGCTAACACAGGTAACATTGCTATCTTCTAACACTTGGATGTGCAGAGCCACCAAATACACACACAACAGACTCCCTGACTTCACATTTTACACTTTAGTAGCTGTTTATGAATGGATTTATTTGATATACCATATTTACACTGCAGTTATGATTTAGGCCTTATTCCCCACAATTATGTGATGGGTTAACCCTAATTCCTCTGATCACTGTACTATACTTTGCAAAGAAAAAGTAAGATTGACATATAAATCTAGTACAATAGGAATACATTGTAATTTTCATAGTGAACAAAAGGTTAACTATGTCCTTGTTCAATAAAGAAGGGAATTGTCAGCGACAAAAATCAATTGACAAATATGTCATAAGGGGATTCCCAGCACTACACAATACATGCCCTTATGAACAGATTGCCACCTGCTTTTCACTTAAAATAATAAAAACCTTCCCAATTGCGAACATTTGGATAGTTTTTGAACTGCTTCCTGCAAAAACAAGATGACAACCCAGACTTGCAAAAGGCAATAATTCCATGTTTTAAAAATGGAATAGCTTACTTACATATTTTAACGTGTGATGATGAAGGTGGGGTTCTAAAGACAAGTAGTACCTAATGCTGACTACACACACTGTGATATTGCATCCGATGTTGGGCAGCTATTATTATGAAGTATTTTTTACAGCACCTACTATTATGCAGTGCTGTACAGAGAATATTTAATTCAAATCAGTCCCTGCCCTTGTGGAGTTTACAATCTATAATCACCACCATACGGAGAGACACACACAATAGGGTTAATTTCATCAGAAGCCCATTGACCTAGCATTTTGTCGTTGGGTTGTGGGTAGAAAACTGAGCACCTGGTGGAACCATAGCAAGCATGGGGAGAATATTCAAATTCTACAAAGATAGGGCCCTAGTCAGAATCTAAGCTATGATCCCAGTGCTGTGAGGCAGCAATGCTAACCACTGTGCTGCTAACAGGAATTAGCATTAACTTTGTTATTGATTACAGACCCAATGATGTACTTTGTGGCCCTTAATCAATTGGATTTCACTCTAGCTTATAATTAATATTGAGTGGTTGGAGTTCACCATAGAAACTGCAGTATTTGAACTAGTCATATAGGTAAGGCTCCTTGCTGTTAGCAGCCGACTCTTGTCTGTCAAACACACTTTGGACCATGTGAGTTGGTTGGAATAACTGTGCAATTTGTGTGAAACCAATAAAATGCATATAGTGTTGATTCCCCTCTTATGTGAATCCCCTTTCGGGTTAACCTTGTACAACACTTACAAACCAAAAATAAAGACACGGACACCGACTTAAGTTTGGAAATAAAAAGGTCCTTTTATTTTTATTATTATTATTTTTAAATTATTTTATTTATTTTATTTTCTTTATTTTAATTTTATTTTATTTCTATCAAAAGTTTCTATCAACAATTTGGACCTTTTTTTAAATAGGTGGCGAAGAGCAGGGCAGCCAGCTAAAACCAACATAAACCAATAAGGTGGAAGATCATCTCCTTTCCACCAACCCAGGTTAAAACCTTATCTATTGGCCGGTACTATTGACTATAAATTAACTCAATACCCTCTGGACTCAAACTGGTTAAGCCCTTTCAAGGCAAAACCTGATACTCCTTACTAGACTATCAACGAGTCTGATAACGACGAGGGAACCAAGGCTACATTGCCAACACTTAAGTACCGTATGTTTAACAACCATCTGACTGCCATGCTCTCCCACCACTCACACACCTCGTTCCTCGTGACAAGGAAGTATTGCAACTGAATATACTTAAAACAGGGCGGGTGGGTGGGTATCCGGATCCAGGAAACAGGAAGCTCTCTCCTCCTCCACTGCTGGATATATTCTTTCCACGACCACTCCCACCTCATCCCAATTGGCTGACTCCATCACAGACTTAACCCCTAATGGTAAGTAACATTGTCAGCTCACAACCAGGGCCGGATTAAGGGAATGGAGGCCCCTGGGCTAAGGGCGCCTCCATTCCCCCGTGAGGCCCCCAATGTGAGCCACCCGCCGCCCCCCCCCCCCCCCCCGTACCCCGTGAGGACCCCCCCCAAGCGCTTACCTATCACTGTAGTCCTCCGTCCCCGGCGCGCTGTAAGCTCCTTACTGAGGAGATCTCGCGAGAGTTCACTAGATCTCCTCAGTAAGCAGATTACTGAGCGCCGGGGACGGAGGACTACAGTGACAGTGCTCAGCAGCATTGATCGGGCTGGGGGCGCCCCCGCCCCCGGACCGATCAATAATGCTGCTGAGGACTTTGAAGGGCCCCCTGGATGCCCGAGGCCCCTGGGCTATAGCCCAGTTAGACCTCGGGTTAATCCGGCCCTGCTCACAACACATGCTTTTAAACTCCTTCGGCTTAATGGCCTCTCTCACACTTATGTTACTGTAGACAGCCGCAAAACATGCACTGTTGGTAAAGCTTGAAGAGGTTTGAGAACTGCCCTAGGCTGAACAAAGCTAATACCTACAATGATCTTGATTTTTGCATTAAAATCATATTATTTTGGGTTCGTTCTGTTGTCTTTAGTGATTCCAAAGTGGACCTGGAATGTGCTTACAATGCATTATCCTATGAGACAATGCCCAGCTCAGTATGCAAACGGTATTATTAACACACAGATAAGGAAAGCTTCCCTTCCCTTCTAGGGCACACAATCCATGCTATCTGTGCACCACTAGTACAGTCTACAGACAGTGCAGCCAATCAACCTTTAGTGTGGAAACATCTGTTCTCCAGGGGTCAATTATGGAAATAGGTAGAGCCCTGCTTTTAATAACTATATATTTTTACACTCTGTTTACTTCTCTTACTAGCTATTTGGGTTGTGTGTTTTGTTGTATTTTTACAACAAAAGTCAGTAGTCTACACTGCTGGGGTTTCTTTGATTAACTATGGTTAATATGTCTGCAATATGTTTACTATGTTTTACAGCAGTTTTTGCAAGATGTTGATTAAGGGATTACTTGTCTGGTAAATTGCTTAGTGCTTCTGATGGCTTAATGAATAAGAAAACATTCCCACTGACTCCTTTTCTCCAAAACAACACCAGGTTCTTATTCATGTGCTTTACACTTCCTAAACTATACCACTTTCATTGCTGCAGCCTGAGCAGACAATTATTGATGAAGCCACATTTATATTTTTTGATAACTTTATTACATTATTTTCCTACAGCAGTATTGATAGAACTATTTTGGTTCCAGTTAAACTGATTAGTGTGACCTAATATCTCATAGTGATATCTGAGATTACACATGGAAATACCACATTCCACGTAATGAAACATAATTTTCTTAACTAGAATAGTGAGGATGTTTGGGATATTTTCCATGGCAATATACTGCTTGTGATGGCTACACAGTGTGGGCAGGTCCATTCAGTTACATAATATATTGGACTGTCTCAGTTAAAGCAGTGTTTACCAGGCTTTAAGAACTCATGTTGAACGCCTGATTTTAACATCTGTCAGGCGGAACGGAACGCTGCATCTCCGTGGACCATAGCAAAGATTTTGGGTAGACCTCCTGTGATGCCTTCAACCCAAAAATTGAGCATACGCAGTGAAGCCCCCGGCTGTTGTATTAATTTTACCACTGAAATTCGAGACCCTAATCACAAAGATAAGGCTGGAGGTCTGAGTGACGTGGTGGAATTTTGTGGACATTGGGAAGTCTGAGTGGCATATGGGATGATTTTGGGATAAGTGATGTAGAGCTGTGGATGTCATTTTGGAGCTATTTTTATTACAGAGATTCAGGGTAATATGGTTTAAAGACCACTTGTAAGCTTGCCCATCAATGCTCTAGCTCAAAAAGCTGACATCCATAAAGCTCCTCTCTAGTATCTCTCTGCATGCAAAGATCCTCCTCTATGGGGGGATTCAGCTAGCTGCGCTGTACCTCAGAATATTGTGGCTGCGTATTTCTACAGTTACTACGGTAAAATCTCCAATCATTCCACTCGCACCTCTATTACTTCCCTTGACCGTTTGTAAATAAATGCAATGTAGGAAAGCTGTAAAAGTCCACTGCTTAAATAAAAACCATGGCGCAAAACCTTTCTCTTTTTTGTACACAATATTTATTTTGAAAAAAAAAGCATTATAGAGAGTCCCAAGGGACAAGTATGTGCAGCCCATCTGTGAAAATGTAACAGTTAAAAAACAAAGGAGAAACAGACATGGCAACAGCAATAACGGTTAAACTCACACTTGCCCACTCTCCCGGAATTTCCCAGAAGAGTAGGCATCCTCCCGGATGTGATTTTGTATCATTGAGCCCCCCCCCCCTCCCCTTGCTATGAAATGCTGTGAATTTTGGCATTCCCTAGTAGAGATCTCCTGGAGGAGAGTTTTGAAATGTCTGCAAGTAAGGTTAAACTCGCAGGGACCAGCAGCTCAACTGTGATGGTATTCCAGTAGATTTTTTACAACCCTGTCTTTGATGATGTGACTTTCCTTTGCAAATTATTAGTGGTTTTATATGTTTGAGATGATGATTATGTGGGAGGAAGGGCACAGAATTGATCTAAAGTGCAGCCACCTGGAACTGTTGTCCGCATGCCCCTTATACTACATACACTATGGGCTAGATTTACTAAGCTGCGGGTTTGAAAAAGTGGGGATGTTGCCTATAGCAACCAATCAGATTCTAGCTTTCATTTATTTAGTACCTACTACAAAATGACAGCTAGAATCTGATTGGTTGCTATAGGCAACATCCCCACTTTTTCAAACCCGCAGCTTAGTAAATCTAGCCCTATATGTTCTCCCGGCATCCGCCAAACTCAGACTCCCCCATCTGACTGCAAACAGAGAAGCTGTGCCCTTCGTCACTCCACAAAACACGTTTTTACTGCTCCACAGTCCAGTGTCGGTGTGTTTTACACCACTCCATCCTAAGCTTGGCATTGGTCTTTGTGTTGTGAGGTTTGCATGTAGCTGCTCGCCCATGGAAACCCATTCCATTAAGCTCCCGCTGCACAGTTCTTATATTTTGCCAGTGCAAGTTCGGAACTCTTCAACTATGGAATCAGCAGAGCGTTGGCGACTTTTGCCCTGTGCCTTAGCAGTCGTTGACCCCGCTGTGTGATTTAACGTGGTCTTCCACTTAGTGGCTGAGTTGCTGTTGTTCCTAATCGCTCCCGCTTTCTAAATAATATCACTTATAGTTGACTGTGGAATATCCAGCAGGGATGAAATTTCATGAACCATCTTGTTACAAAGGTTGCATCCTATCACAGCACCACGCTTGAAGTCACTAAGCGCTTCAGAACAACGTTTTGTATCACAAATGTTTGCAAATGGAGACTGCATGACTAGGTAATTGATTTTATACACCTCTGGCAACGGGTCTGATTGAGAAACCTCAATTCAAAAATGAAAAGGTGTGGCCAAATACATTTGTCCATATAGTGTATATACTTATAATGTGTTGTACATTTATTTCATAGAAATAGAAATAGGATAATGCAGCATTTTATTTTTGGGATAATTAAATAATACCAAAGTACTTTGTGCATTTTCTAACACATGGGTATTTGACTTTATGTAGAATAGTTTCTTCTTTTTGGGTTTCCCATTGTTAATTTGTAGTGTGTGTTTTAGTTAGGTGTTTGTTTATTTTTTTCTTAGTGGTCACAGAGGACATTTCCCGTCAGAATAATTATCTGTTATAGTCTACTTGAATTGCTGGGTGAAGCAGTGCTGTTAAAACTCTAGTTCTTTTCAAGTTCAGCCTTTGGACTATTATATCTAGTTCTCTTTTAAATTCACAATATAAAGCACTTTTATAAAGTTTGGGGTTTTTGACAGAATACATGTAGAAAAAGATGTGTTGGGCAAGTGCAATAATTGGCTCTTACAAAAGTCACCTACAATGGGATTCCTTGACCCTTCCTTTATATACATTTACACCCTTCTTGTTTGTATTTCTCTTGCATTGTGTCACCCAGTTGTGGATAAAAGAACACTACTAGTGTAATATCATAAACCACTGAAAAATACACTATAACGTCATTTTTAAGCTGCTTTATCGTAATCCTTTTCTCATTAGCCAAAACACAGAAAAGGGTAAAGATAAAAGAACTTGATTAAATTCTAATCGGGCTGTCCTTCATTCTGTGTTCAATTAAACATGGGTTAGACGCTCCATCAATGTGACCTTTTGGCTTATTTATGGCTTGTTGTTTTATTTGATTTCTTCTATCCCAGAGCTATATATTTGTTTATTGGCTTTCTTTTATGCTTTGATGTCTCCCGTATGTCATACATGTTTAAAATACTGATTGGTTATGTCAGTTAAGCAGTAAAGTCCATCTGTCTTACTTCCATTAGTGAGTGTGAATGAAGGCCATAATAAAATCTCTGTGCAGATCTGTCTTGCTTTGTAATTGTTATGCATAATTATTGTTTTTATTGTGTTGGCTACAAGAAAAATCCTAAAACCTTTATTTTATTATATGGGAGGATTTCTGGATAGAGGCTCGGAACGTGTAGACCAGCAGTGGCCAACTAATTACCGGGGCCTGGGCATGCCAGGGGGCCCGCACTGCAGATCACCAGTTGGCTTCTTTAAATTTTTTTAAAAAATGTTTTTGGTATTCCGTGTTTCCCCAGTGGGAGGGGGAGGGCATCATTCATTCATTCTTAGAATATTGTACTATAGCTTGTAGTATGAACTTGATGCACCGGGGCCCATAATTCCTCTTGGCGCCCCTGCATATATAGTCCTTACATGCCCATCCGCCACCCCACATTCCATCAGACCTCCCCATATGCCCCTTACATGCCATCAGCCCTTTCCACGGACATTCAAATTTTACCAAATACCCCTCACAAACATCACACTTTTTCCACTTACCTTTCAGTGGTGAAAGGCATGTAGATGCTCTTTTCAAAACTATGTCACAGTTATGTTATTTGGTGGCAAACTTTCTGACATGGTGAAGTCAACTCATTACTTTGTTCAGTTTATTTGTTGACTTGCTTCAATATTGCAGTTAACCTCAACTTTCTATCTTCGTGGCTCAAGGAAAACTATGGTCCAGTGAAGTTGAAGTAAAATACAGTGTCCGCTAAGAGTCCAACAACAAAAATGATCCCACAATTTGATTAAATCGCTGAGAGTTTGTTATTCCACCACATTATTCAGTATTTCTCAGCATGTGGTATGTGTATTGCCATGGTAACATCAGCTGGACTGAACGAGATCTTCCACCATTTCAATTAAACTCAAAATTACATTTTAGTATACACGCAATGGACAACAAACCTCTAGGTCAGTGTTTCCCAACTCCAGTTCTCATGCACCCCCAACAGCTCATGTTTTCAGGATTTCGTTAATCATGCACAGATGACTTAGTCTACTTGGCAGGGTCAGTAATTATACCACCTGTTTCCACCAACAGAAATCCTCACAACATGAGCTGTTGGGGGTGGATGAGGACTGGAGTTGGGGAAACACTGCTCTAGGTAAATAATCATAATGAAATCAAAGGCTTTAAATAGGATGACTCAGATGTTATTTAAGTAAATAGCTCCCCATGATGGTCAGGGTCATGTACTAAACCACTCGTCTCCACTGGTTGCCTATAATTATGGTTATCATGGCTGCAAGAGAAGTCCAGAGTGACTTTGAAAGATGATTATTGTGCCATGTCTTGCAGAGCTTCAGTGACCAAGACCACTGAACTTGCTAATGTTTCATGAGCAGTGATGTCTAAAGTGATGTTGACTTGGATTACAAAGGAAAACATCATCCGCAAAGAGGAAGAGTGCGCAGATGTGCATACTCCAGGATCATGATAGCCGTGCATTCATTCGAAGTGGAATGCAAAACGGGTGAGCAAGTGCAGGGCAATTGACTGCAAATTTCAACCTGTAGTGTAAGCAGCCAGTTTTATAAAGAAAAGAAGAAAACAATGGCCTGAGAAGTACTCCACAAAGTAGGATATCATAGTCTAAACCGTTTATCACACCTGACACGTTTGCGAGTTCAGGGTACAGAGAGCACATGCTAAGGAGTACCGAGCAGTGAAGGAATGGGATATGGTCCGATGAATCATACTTCAATATGTTCTCAAACACCACTCTGTACATGTGTGGTGACATCCTTAAGATCTGTACAGACCTGAGTGCTGGTTTCCAAGTGTGTACTGTTGAGGGGAGCATTTTTCAGGGGTTATGTGATAAACAATTACCATCCTAGAGGGGTAAACAATGCCAGAAGGTTGAGAAACTCTGATTTAGATAATGATTTAGCATCTTGCTGCAAATATAAATCTATTTATTTGTTTATGAACTGGTTGAAATTTTTAGACTTGTACCTCATACTCCTGGTAGGTGAGTGGTTAACCCTAGTGTGAAGCGTACTAGGGAAGATTGTAAGCGTGGGAGGGTTAAACCAGAACAGTCATGAAGAAGACAATCTGAGCAGGAATCCTGGTACACACAGTGGCTTTTAATGTGCGTTTGGTATGTCTGCTTGGTGAACAGCGCTTCGCTGGCACTTCAAAAAGGGTCATGGCGCCCTAAGTGGAAAGTGCAGTGCACACCAGTGTCCAGCTGGATGGATTATAAAACATACTTTCCGGGAGGGAGCGGGGCATGGTGAATCACGTCATTAAGTGGTGGCTGTAGCGGGATGCGGGAGATTTGCCAGCTCTCCCGGGAGTTCGTGAGACTGTCCCGAATTTCGGGAGTCTCCCGGACATTCCGGGAGAGTTGGCAAGTATGTTATAAAACCAGCATGCCCTATTTGCTTCCAGTTATGTTTCCTCCATTGTTCATTCTGAGCACTTGGCTGTTCTGTCGGCATATTCCTCATATGGCTCAGTGTGCCCTATTTGAAGAGCCTCTAAAGCTGCATTCACCAAGCTATAAACACAACTGAAAAAGTATGTATCACTTTTCATGAGCCTGTGTGTGTTTACCCTTACATATAGGATGCACAGAGTGTCGGGGACAACAGCATTCTATTTAGAAGATAAACAAGGCACTGGTGAAAAGATATTACAATTATATATTTTAATGTTTTTCACATGATTTGGAAACAAATATCTAAAATCCAGTTAGATCTACTGTTATTATGATAAATATGAAATTATCTGTAATATTCCTTTTATACCAGAATTTTCTATGACAAAATTCGCTAGCCGTAGTTAAGTTACTCAGTGAGCAATAGCTTTGTTTTCTATTCTTTGTTCTATGTATACAGTGGTACGTGTTCCCTGCTCTGATCACTTTTTTTTGTAATAAAATTATACAAGAATTGCCAACGAAACAGAAAGGGGCTTATCTGGTAACCTTTAGCAAAGAGCATTGGTGTGCTGTAACCCATAGCAACCAGTCAGATGTCGACTTTTAGCAATACAGTGCAATTATACCAATGGCCACTGACATCTGAGTGGTTGCTATGGTTCTAGCACGCATATTACATTTTGTACAATTTTTTAAAATAAACCCTGCAATTTAACTTTTCATTCATGTAGAGGAGGTTTTGTTCTGGCTGAAAAAAAATCATTCTGCGGAGCTGCATTTTTAGCAATAAAGCAAGCACTACTGGTGAGAAATGACTTACAGCTGCTTCTGCCTGCTTTGGCAAACCATACATGATACAGCTGTCTGAGGTCTCATTAGATGTGCAATAATTTGCCAGTTCAGCAGTCAACAGCACCTTATTATACAGCATTGGTTGCCCAGATAGCTGGAGCCTTCTGTTTCTGTAATCAGTTCATAACATTCTTATCATACACAGATTTCAACAACTACCCCTGCTCTTGTCTCCTGTTCTAGATATGTGCCCAATTAAAAGAAAATTTCTGCCTTAATACCATGGCCAGTGACGCTGTAATGGATACCAGCATGTTCTTGGTGGCTTTTACTCTCTTCAGTTCATCAAATCAATGAAGAAGTTGCATTTTAAATATATTTTTGGCATTAAAAAAGATGATCAACTTACTGTTGGTAATCTCTCATGAGATTACCAACACTACCAAGGCCAGACACACTGTTTAGTTCTGTCAAGAACACGTTGCGACCAGGTGTTTAAGTGCACAGTTGCCAACATTTAGAAAAAAATTCTAGTGACACTTTGCTGCTAAACATGTGCATCTATTATAGAACCTTTATCTGTATGGGGTTTATATCCTTACAATACTTCATTTAGAAGTGCTGATTCTCTATTTCTGGTTCAGGTACTGCCAGTCTGCTGCAACTGCAAACAAATGCAAATAGTTCCAGTTTAGGCAATACCCCTTTAGACCGTTTGTTTCAAATCAGCACGTACAAGCTGGTTTACTACACATGACAGATTGCACTATGATTCTCCCCTTCAGGTGCAGCTAAGCACTTCACACAGGGTGCAGACCTGACAGACCATGGTGTACTACAAATGGCATGTTACGGAGCATGATTATAATGTAATTTTTTTGTGTATTTTAAACTCTACGCTCTGTTTTTGCAATAATTATTAATTTATACAGCTCAGAAAAAAACAAATGGTGGGAAGTACATCTTCTGTACAGAGAAGGGAAGTTACATTATAGTACATTCCATGTACCTGTTTTCACAGATGGAGGGCACTGATAGTGCAGTAAATCTTGGTAACAAGAAAATTGCTGGATTAAAGCTGCATACTAAAAGATAATAGTAATAATGCATCTCTGGATGAATTTCCGGTCTGCAGTGATCACCATAGTAGTAGCCATATGTCCTCGGTATGTTCAGCAATTCGTAGTGGTAATATATACTCAAGGTGCTCTGCTGTAGACACTTTAGAGCGCCAAAACAGTGACTGAAAAATTCACTGAATGTAGTTTAAATACTTGCAATATAAAATAGCAATGTAGCGACTTCTCTGGATGTATATATTATATTGACAAAAGTATTCGGATGTTTGACCATTACACCAACAAGAACTGTAATGACATTGTATTCAAATACATAAACTTTAATATGGAGTTGGTCCCCCTTTTGCAGCGATAACAGCTTCAACTCTTCCTGGAAGTCTTTCCATAAGATGTTGGAGTGTTTCTGTAGGAATTTGTGCCCATTCATTATGTAGAGCATTTATGAGGTCAGGCACCGATATTGGACAAGAAGGCCTGGCTCACAATCTCTGTTCCAGTTTATCCCAAAGGTGTCCGATGGAGGTCAGGGCTCATCGAACTCATCAAACCATGTCTTTGTAGTCCTTGCTTTGTGCACAAATCATGTTGGAATAAAAAAGGGCCTTTCCCAAACTGTTGCCACAAAGTTGGAAGCATAGCATTGTTCAAAATGACTAGGTAGGCTGAAGCAGTCCAGTGTTTGCATGCTCTCTACCACTCCATCCGATGTTTGGCATTAGTCTTGGTGATGTGAGGCTTGCATGCAGCTGCTCGGCATGGAAACCTAGTTTCAAAGGCTCACTTCAGCCTTTCAAACCTAATATATAAATTACATACATACATACATACATACATACATACATACATACATACATACATACATACATACATACATACATATAGGATATTGACTGATATAATTAATCCAAGGTTCTTGTTGAAACAGAATCAGGAAGAATATCAGCAAGAAGTACTTGGTCACTCCATCAGAACAGAGTTCAGTTTTGTTAAACCCCATGCTGGGGGGGCTAACTTTTTTTTTTTTGTTTTTTTGTAATTGTTTAATGCAATAAAAAGTTGAAAAGGTTAAAACCCATTAACTTTATGTTTGTGTATAAAACTAAAAAATAATAAAAACTTATTTTCATGATAGCATGCTTACATCGGTGTAGATTTGTGTCTGTAATATATCGGCTTTAACATGCTAGATTACAAATAATGTCCAATGAGATCATCTCATATATATTTAATTTTGGATATGGCATAACAAGAATTGATTCGGAAAATGCGTTAACTTTAATATTTAATGTTTATCTTGTCTGTGGAGTTGTGATTAGCTGGTAAGCTTGTATGCGTTGTCTTATTTATATTATTGTAATAAATAATACAGCGCATACAAGCTCCCAGCTACCCAAACTCCACAGACAAGTAGGATAAGATAGATTGTTACACAAATGTGGACAGTTCCTTTCGTCAGTCTGTTGTTTACATTACAGAGGCATCAGAATTAAATTAAAATTCAGTGTAGTATCATGAAGTATTTACTTGCAAACACACATGCAAATGTCAACTGGAGCCAGGATAATATTTGCGCTTACCAGATGTATGTACTTTTGTACTTTTAGAGATCTGTTATGTAGGAGTCCCAAGTGCTATGTTTGATACATACTGATGCCAGGCACTTTGCATTTCATTCACTGGAGTGAAAAATGGGGATTAGAAACAGTAGATTTAATCTACCTTCAAGAATTTCTTGGTAAGCTTCCTCATACAATGGTTTCCATTATATTTATTAGTTTCGTGGACCCATTTTTTTAAGATTAGACCATTTAATCATGAACAGTCAACATTTTAAAATTTCCTTGGATACATCACTGATGATCGGGGACATCTAAGCACTTAATACGGGGAACAATCTAGGTCAGTGATGGTCAACAGGGGACCCTCCGGGGCCCCCATCTGTGGCCCCTGGCTCCTTCTTGCTTATTTGTCAGATTTTTGTTTATCATTTGTAACACTTGTTTGAAATACATTCTGATATGTTATTACAGATATGTCTATTTCTTTGATTAAATGTTTTGTTCTAATTAGATTAATGGCAATGTGTGGCCCTTTTCAAGGTTAGAGGGCCGCACCAGGTGGCCCTTGAAGTGTATCAGATTGCCTTTCACTGGTCTAGGTGGGCCTGATAACATGTTTATATGCTTTGGTTGCAATGTATTTCCTTTGCTTTATAAGTACTTTAATTCATTACTTTTTATTATTTTTTTTAATATTCAATTTTTATTGAGGTATAAAATATCACATATACAATTGAATGCATTATGAAATAAATACATATTTTCACAATTCTCATACAATTCAATAAGTAACTAACATCCCCTGTCTCCCCTTCACAAATAACCCATCTTATCCAGGACCTAACTATTAGAAGGTGGA
The DNA here is from genome assembly GCF_038048845.1 of Mixophyes fleayi. Taxonomy (NCBI): domain Eukaryota; kingdom Metazoa; phylum Chordata; class Amphibia; order Anura; family Limnodynastidae; genus Mixophyes; species Mixophyes fleayi. The sequence goes on along the minus strand of NC_134402.1, from coordinate 103,187,334 downwards.
GACAAATTAATTGGAGGGTCTTCTGATACCATTCTTAACCCGTACTATTTAGTATTGTGGAAACTAATTCATTACATTTTATCTTCTAAAGAGTTAGAAAAAAAATCTAGAGAGAGAACGACATCAAACATAGTGAGGAATTCTATTGAGCAACTGATCAATTTCACAAGATAAGGACAGGTTTTTACAGTTGCTAACTGTGAATTACATACATTTAGATTTAATTTACTAAGATCTCGCAATGTGATGCATATTGCTGGGGATTCAGTGCATGTATTTTTCATCCCCCACCTCTTTATTGTGCTGCTTTAAGGGTGATGTAAAATATGATGCTTGGAAAAGCCCAGGGCTGCTATGTCCGGTCATTTGCAGCCACCCTCAAGTTCAGCCAAACAGATAACACTTGCTCTGACCTCACCCTCAGCTGGGAGTCTGTAGCACCAAGTGATTTTAAAATATTTCTATTTAATTATGTAAAATGTAGCATTTACTGTGCAACATTCTGCCCTGCCTAAATATAATTTAAGTTTGGAGCACCATCCGTTTATCCGTTAAGGAGGAGCCAATAGTACTAGCAATGCAACTGATATATGTTGATCTCTTCTGAGAAAGCCTTATTGTATGCGGGTGGTCAGGGGCAGTCGATGTATGATGATGATGGTCTCCATCACTAGCGATCCACTTGTTATTGGCTGCTTGTGTTTGCATCACTTGTGCTGATTGGTGCTTTATTCTTCACTGGAGCATATATAATGCTTTTGTTTAGTATTTTTTTTTTACACGAGAATTGTACTGTATTAGAGAGGCTTTTCCATTTTATTGATAGTGAACGTGTTTGTTGCACATAAAACAAATGGATAAAAACATGGGTGCAGGTGGGATGTAAGTGTCTACATGTGCCTGGCATAAACCTTGTGCTTATGCTGCTAGTGCCAACCTGTACGGAACTTAAGATGCGTAATGCTTAGCATATGTGGATCAAGCCCATGCAATATATGTTCTTTTTCTTTTAATAATTCAATTACCCCCATCATCTGTTCTAACATTCTTAGGGGGAGAGAGCAACTTAAATACCTAATGCAAAGCAATGGCCATGCATGAAGCATATATACCATTGCAAAGGGCTCATACACACTGGTGACTTTTACATGCATTTTATTACTGTCTTTCATGCTACTAAAATACTTGTACATTGGTATGATAGTTTTGTCACGATACCATAGCTATTGTTATATTTAGTAGCCTTGTTTTGGGAAAGCATTTTTTTTTTTATTCTTTGCATTTACAGCTAGTAAACACATCAGTAATGCCTACAATGATTTTTTTACCACTACTATATATGCCTATGATTTGTCTTTACCATTATTTTATTACTGTGTCTATTGCTATGACATGCTCTATTATGTTATTATATGGATACCTTTCGCCTTTATAGTCTGTAATTTTTAAAATGACATACTTTTTAAGTGGTTGTAATGACTGAAAAAGAAAACATATCTTGTAAGGGATGACAGAGTGCAAATCATTATGTTGTGTCACTTTTTTTTTACTGCTGTGTTATTCGGAGGAATCAAAGTTGCTCATGCAAGACAGCAAGCACCACCTCAGATGGGGAAATACTCTTCGTTTATTTCTGTGTATATTGGTCAACACATGTTTAAGGAAAATATGATATTTTAAAATTGCTTAATTCCAATCTCCATTCAAAATGTAATGCCTGTTAGTCCCTGCTGGCTATGGCACTTGATTCTGGGTGGCTGTTAGTAGGGCCACCCCTGTGAATCATTTATCAGAACAGGAAGCACATTCTTTAGGAGTTCGTCCATCTATGGGAGTTTCTCAAGATGTGGTGAGTTTAGACTGCTACTCTGTGCTTCTCTGGGCAAGAAGTGACTAGTGGATTTATGTTTTCTAGGGGGGTGGTGTGTTCTTTTAAACTGTATAAAACCATTGCTTTTAAAACAGTTTATTATCCTTAAAAATGTTGATTTAGATGTGAAAGACTGCAAATTTTATCTTACAGGCAATGCCAGTCTATATCATGTACAATACTAGCTGATGCGTACCATGCATGTCATCACTTAATTGGTATGTTAAGGCTCAATGAGTCCTATTTTCTGTTGTGATACCAAGTGAGTGGATATAAGGTTTACTTGTAGTCAGTTGTTATCCCTTTAAATTAGAGATGCTCAGGCTTGGTTCCTCAAGAAGCGAACATACCCGAACTTAGGGGATCCGAGTACCGAGTCGAGCGCCCTCGGAATTGAAAACGAGGCAAGACGCCATTGTGACGTTGTCGGATCTTGCGAGTTTTGAATTCCTTTTTAAGATCCAACATAGCGAGGGGTGGGAGGGAGGGCGGACCCCCATTTTTCTTTTCTGCGACTGCTGTGTGCCAATGTTTCCTAGATGTGGTAGGAACTGCCGTGTGATTGTGTCATTGCTCTGTCACTTACCATCCAGCTAGGTCGCTGCAGTATTTGTCCGAAAGTGTATGAAAATAATATTGTGACCTGTGAGGTGGTCTAAATCGACTGCAAATGACTTGAAATTCGTGTTATTGAGGTTAATAATAATGAACAAAAAAAGAGCAAAATTATGTGATTTTAGCATATTTTAGGATTTTTTCTAAAAAATCTAAAACCAAACACACGAGGGCGGTTTTGCCAAAACTAAAACCTTCTCCAGATCCAAAACCAGTTCACGGGGGTCAGTGAGCATCTCTACTTTAAGTAACAGTACACTGTGGTGAACATTCAGTGCCAGACTGGATTCCTCCTCCCCACCAGAGGGAATAATATTGCTCACAGCGTTATCTGCCTTTTATATAGCATCCTAAACCTCCTGCTTCTATCATTGTGCACAGAGAGCACATGCTCTTACAGTGGGCCCAGCAGTAGCCACACACACACGTTATGCAAGTGATACCCTGTATCATTGGCTGCTTGTGTCACACTCACAGATTAATAAAAGTGCAAATGTGACCATATGTTTTCTGGCGTTCCTTCTGCAAGGCAAGGTTGTGGGGAAGACATGGGTCCCGGGAGCTTGGGGCCCTTCAGAAATTCCTTTAATACTGCTGTGGGTCAGCCCCACGCTGTGGTTATTTCCAAAATCTCATGCACAGGTAAATGTGGCACAGAAAGTGCAAGGGATTTAAAGCTGCAGATGTGTGGTTTGCTTTCACATGCTTCATACATGTAGCACAAAGATCAATGTGCAAGATCATTTGCATATATTTCAATAGGTACTCCATATGTAGCTAGTCTGATTGATCAGGCTAATGAGGAGAGGAAGCCTGTTAGCAAAGGCCACTAACCATAAACATATTTATTTTCCCAACACTTTTACTTCTAATTTAGCCATAAAGCAATGAATTTATATTCACTTTTGATTTGAAAACTTCTCATACAGTTGGGGTTTCTACCTGTGTTTTACTGTAAGTTGTGACAATGTTATTATTAGGGCAGTAATTTACCAGAGATTATGTAGTTTGTACTTTTGTTACTGAAACTGGCAATCATACCTGGTTTCCAAGCCTAAAATAAGATAATTTCATTTAATTAGTAATCGGCAGATGTAAAATAAATATCTTTCCACGATAACCAGTTGATATTCTGCAGATGTGTTGCTAAGAACAATTAAATAAAGTATATTGAAGATAATGATATATTAATGGTTAGTGTTTTGTCTTGAATAAAGCTTTGCTTGCGTAATGTCATTATGATTCTATAAATTTATATAGTGCAAAACACACTTTGTGAAGACTATTAAGTGATTTTTAATCAGAATGATATGTAGGGTGCACATTGCACCTCTTCTCTTCATGATTTGTCATGTACTGTCTACCCAAAAATGTAGCATTCCCAGAATATTGTTTTTATCAGGATTACATTCTTATTTATCTGGTGCCTGGTCATTGGTAGGATATTATTTATCTCCAATAGGTAAGGATTCTAAGATAGGATTGTTTACCACTTCAAATATACTTGTGACTAGTGGGTGCAGGTAATATGCAGCTCTGTGCCTTTGCACCTGTCTGACTTGTTCATACTGGATAACTCCTATGTTCCAGACTGATCTCTTTCTCTAAGGCTTGCTTAGTGTACGATCAACACATACTAAAACAGTGTGATCTCCTAAATCTGCAATCGCTGAAAATATTGCAGTGTCAAAGATAGTTCATTTAAAATAAGCTAATATCAATAAGTAAGTTCTATACATACAAGTAATATACATATAGTTCTGCCACTTACGTAAAAAGAAAAATCATACTGAAGTTTTGGGGTCATGTCATTTATGCTTTGAAGTTTCTTCTTATTCTAAGTTGGAAGATAGAAATGATAATTATGCCAGTAAAGATACGTATATATCGCTTTGCAACAGAGAGGTCCGTTTACTTGTAATTGAGCTTGAAAAGCTCAACTCCAGGACCCAGACTACGATCCTGCCACAGTTTTGATATCTACATATTCCTAAAAGTGTTGACATGGTACTCGGTGTAGTACACCCCTTCTCTCACTAGGGTATCAGCCATGACAATAACTTCTAATTTTACATTAATTCAAGCCCACTTATTCCTTTTCTTATTTGGCTTACTGGTCACTGTTGCTAGAGGTTTAAAGATGAAGAAGAAATTGACAAGTCTGGATAAACCACCTAGTAATCTGTCTGCTGTGGACTGCAGACTATGCAGCAATTTGGCTTACCCTTTTAAAATATTTGCATTCAGCATGTCAGCAGACACTAAGTTGTGACAGTGTTTCCATATGTAGGACTGTACATACGTTTGTTCAGATAAGAGTTTATTTGCACTCAAGTACAAAGTTCTTAAGCTATAGTAGCTGATGAGACATACTTTCATTGGAGCTTGTGATATATTATCTAAACATCTAGATTAGTGAGATGGCAACAATATGTTTTTACAGTACCAACAACTGCAATCTCCAGAAAAGTAAAGACTGTAAAATAATCAATAACTCCAATGTTAATAATAATATGGAAATGCATATACATTGTATGCATGTGTATAAAATATACATTCAGTGGCCACATAACTGACCACACCGGGTTCCACTCCTGTCAGCTAAGAACCAGAAACTGTGCAGTGGACACAGACTCACCAAAATTGGACAGATGAAGAATGGAAAAACATCACCTGGTCTGAGGAGTCCCAATTTCTGCTGCAACTTGCAGATGATGAGCTAAACAACCAACGTGAATTTATGGAGCCATCCTGTCTTATGTCAACGGTGTAGACTGGCGGTGGTGTATTGGTATGGGGAGTCATTTTCTTTTGGTAGACATTATGCCCCTTAATGCCAATTGATCATTTAAATGCCACAGCCTACCTGATTAGGTAGGTCTACCTTTAAAGGCACACTTTGAGTCCTTTATGACCACAGTCTGACCATCTTCTAATGGCTACATCCAGTATTATAATGTGCCATGTCACAAAGCACATGCCATCTCAAGTTGGTTACATGAACATAAGTTCAGTGTACTCCAATGGCCTCTAGTCACCACATCTCCATCCAAGAGATATAGTGGAATGGGAGATTCCCAGCATGAATGTGCAGCTGCCAAACCTGAAGCAACTGAGTGTTACGGTCATGTCCTCATGGATCAGAATCTTTCAGGAATGTTTCCAGCACCTTGTATCCATGTGATGAAGAATTCCTAACGAGTACTAGAAAGGTGTACTTAACAAAGTGACCACTGGGGGAGTGTATATTCTAACTTGCATGCACATGCAGGTTTATTATAATAGGTCAACCCCAAATGTGTCCAAAATGTCATCAGTTAGTTCTAGTATAGGTATAGTAAATAGAGTACTAATTACTTTTTAATTTGAGGACAAAAGCAGCTAGAGGAGACCAGATGGTTGCGTGCCATTTCTATACTGGCTTACATTATGAAGAGCCAGGCTGAAGTGCACTTAAACACCTTCCTAGAAATAAGGGTAAATTTGCATAATTGTTTCTGGGATTAAGAATCACAATAAAAGTTTCCTCTTTTTCCTAGAATTACCTTGCATTATAATTTTACATGACATAAATTAGTCCTGCTGACACAGCACCATATGCTTCATGCTCTCACTTCACAAATTCAGCCATGCCGTAGAAACCTGTAAGAAAAGTGATCCCAGTTGTGATCCCTTTACTATAGATTATTCGCTGGGACAGCCTGCTATCCGAGTCGCTGTTCTGCTGATCAATTTTAATAAATTGCCATGTTAATTCATTTCTTATCATTGTGATAAGAAAGGAAAATTAACCTGAGCAATTTAAGTTTGGTCATAAATAGACCACTAAACCTCTTCCTTTAGTTATGTTCACCATTTCCACAGTGCTACTTATAACTGCTTATTACAATTATAAACCTGTCACACATTACATTATTTGCCATATTATTATATTTTATTTATAAAGCGCTGACATATTATGGTAATGGTTCAGGGTGCTATATATGATAAGATTAAATAGTGGTGAATACCCTAAATAGCAAGATAATGGATAAACATAAAGAAAAGCTGTGACAGGATGGACCGCCTATGCCACCCTGTCTGTTGTTGCTGGGAACCTGCTGGGCTTACTTTGCCACCGTTCCCTTTCGTTTTCCCAAATGCGCCCTCTTGCTGCAGTAAGAGGGGCTTACACGAGCTGCCACCACTGAGCTCCTTCTATGGCACTCAGAACTACGTTCCTTCTTGGTAACTGTTGCTGCTAGTGTACCTCGTTGCTGGTGTACCCGGGCTGGTAACTCCGGACCTCTTATTATGGATCTGGGTTGCTGTGAATGGATCCCCCCCTGGCCTATCACATTGAGCTGCTGGGTAGCATGCAAAGCGGTGGTACTGGAAACGCTTGGGTCCAAACCTCAGAGACAGCCGGAGAACAGATTAGATTTTTGGTCTAATCTGCAGATCGCAGGAATACAGCAATATTGAAGAGGTTTTCAAGCAGGTCTTGAAGCAAGATGTTTATTTGTTCTCACTCTTGTTGAAGGTACCAGGGTGATCAGGTCAGATGAAAATCAGAAGAACAAGTTTCAAATACAAGCTGATGTATTTTTATGCAGTTCAGAAACAGTCTATTTTTAGAATCAGAATGTACCCTGCTTCCCAAAACATAGATTTACATGCATTTCAAGGCTAACAACATTTACACTTATCTATGAAATTCACTCTGGACAAAAGGACACACAGTAAGGACCCCCTGCTGGGCCTTTGGCCACAGCAGGCATTAAACTTCATCATATGCCTAATTGGAGGTTTCCACTAGCAACCTTACAAATCCCAAACAATGACACTTCCATACAAAACACATCCCAATACAAAAAAGACTTTGCAAACAAAGGCTCATTGTATCAGATATATACATCAGAAATAATGCATATCCTTTAGTAAGGTTAAAACAGGAAAAACGAGTTTCTACTCTTGTCTCAGAAATAACGATTTCCTATCTCAAATATATACAATTTTAAAAATAAGTGCATTGGCAATTTATATAAATCAGCGCCCTGCGCTATTTCCGTTAAATACATTCATACCAAAAGTTATTTATCAGTGATCCAGTCACAAAACCATATATTAATCTCAAAATGACACTGTTAACAATACTTTCTTAATAATCTAAATTTGTGATGTTGGCTATCACAGATGAATTTAGTCAGAATACCTTAATTACAGTTACTGACTTTCTGAAATCTTTAATTTACAATGTTTATTTTCCTAGTATTCAGTTTCCTGATGATCCCATGCAAGTGTTGATAAGTATATATATAACTATTTTAGTATATTTGGGATTTGATAAGTAAGTGGCGGATACTATAGCCTTAGTAAATTTCAGATCATGCTGGGTTTCTTTTCAAAATATGGGAGCCCTAATCTATACTGACTAGAACGCAGAGATTAGCCAACATTCTTTCTAAGTAGCAGAAATGAAACTTGAAAGACAAAGTAGTACAGGCAGATACACACCCACACTGGGTGGGGGAAATTGCTATACAAATAAAGTCATATATCCTATGACCACATTCCCCACCTGAAAATCATTTTGCATCACAGGTACTTGAAGTATTGTTAAAATTTATAAATAACTTCTTTACATATAATAATGTTGAAATAAATTGAATCATTTTGAAGTATTTTTATTTACTTATATTTACTGATAACTTTATGTTTTGCTATGTTTTTCTATTGTGATAGTAATAATGACTAATGTGTAACTTTAACACAACACCACCGTGCTCTCTCTCTCTATTAACCCCCCATCTCTCCTACACCCCCTCTCTATTTCCCCCCGTGTCTTTCTCTACTACCCCACCCTCCTCTTTCTCTTCTACTTTAACCCTCTCTTTATCATCTATCTATCTATCTATCTATCTATCTATCTATCTATCTATCTACCTATCTATCTCTAATGCATAGTTGACTGAAATCCAAAACCTAAACATGGATTACTTCTCATGAACACCTTTCCTGTTTAGTTACCAGTTCTGGTATTTTGTAATTGAATTAGGCCCTGATCATTTTATTGACATAATTTCTCATATTTCTGTTGTTTAAATGCAAAACTTTTGTGCTAACCTTGTCTACAAATGTTGATTGATTTTTAGGATTATGTCAAAATGTTCGGCACACCAAATACAACAACTGTTATCTACCTGTCTGTATTTCTTCGTTATGTAAAATTAATGTTGTGCCACTGATCTTACCCCCCCCACACTTTTTTTTAGGTTTCTTTTCTCAAAACTATAAAGTTAAGACAGGACAGAATGACATACTATTTGTTGATAAGGTTTTGCTAAAACTCCTCTCACAGTAATGAAGTACAATTGTATTTCAGACATTTCTACTCTCTGCAAGCTTGTCAGTACAGGCTGAAGCCAAGCTGAGCACTGCTGGTAAACAGATGGCAGAAAATAAGCACATGAGAGCACATGACCCCATGCTGCCTATTTCTGAGGCACTGTGACTTCAATCAGTCAACAAGTGGATAAGCTGGTGGCTTAATAGGTCATCACGGGAGAACTTGTTTGTATCTGATTCACAGTGTTTGTGTTAAAATCATGTATGCTTTAATAAACCTCTGTGAAATGTGTTCAAGTGTTTACAGAAGAGAAGCGTACATAAGTAGTGTGTTTTTCAGCGAGTTCATAGTATCATCGCACATGAGAATGGCCCAAAGAACTTAGTCTAAATTGATATAGCAAAACACATACAATTTTCTATGCTGATAAAAACATATATTTAACATCTACTTTTGTATGAATGATGGTCATGATGACTGGTCATGAGGACTGGTCATGACTCTTAACATATCTACATAGTTGTTAAGGTAAATAATCATGACAGGTTTTTTTTGTACATTACTGAAAGTGATTACAGTGATTGAAGGGTAATTTTAGTAGTGATGGTATGGAAATTTAGATGGGACGGTATGGACAATATAAGTGAATGGAATTTAATAGTTTTATAATTAAAGCAGTAGGAGTAGTGTTGGCGTGGCATGCCCAAATGTGCTAGCCCACTTTAACCACTGATTACATATTACATATCTCCCAACTGTCCAGATTTGGGCTAGACAGTCCCGATTTGAGGGCTCTGTCCCTCCATCACAATCACAACAGCTTTGTCCCGATCAGTGGGAAAGTAGGGAGGTATTCAGGTTACTGCTGCTCTACATTACAGAGCAGAGGTGAGTGGGTGCTGTGCGCACTGGTGCACATGACAATGAAGATTTGGAGGGAAGGGGAGGAGAGTACAGGCAGCCTAGCCCTTCAAAAGCACTAGGCACATCTCTGGGATGTGACCACGCCCCCATCTTGATGTGCCACGCCCCTGTACCGATGCAGTCTACCCAGAGCTTAGGAGGTATGTGATTACAGTACAATAAAGTCAGGAATTGGTACATTTAGATTATAAAATAATTTTTGCATCCTAGGACAACTGCAGCAATAGTGGTGGTTGAATTCCTGGAATTGGATTTGTGATGAAGACTAATTTAGTTGTTTCTGCTAAACCACAAAAAAAACAATGTTTCTGATATACCTTTCTTTACAAAGGCCACCTAAAATCACACTATCTCACTATTGGTATTGAAATGATGGGTGCAATCAGCTATTCTTAGCCTTATATTTAATTTATTGTAACGTGTATTTTTAACACAATAAATATTAACATCTGCCACGCAGACTACAAAGCATTATTTTCCTTCTATATATACCGGAAATAAACAGTCATGGCCAAAAGTTTTGAGAATTACACAAGTATTGGGTTTCACAAAGTTTGCTGCTTCATTGTTTGTAGACCTTTTTGTCAGATGTTACTATGGTATACTGAAGTAAAATTACAAGCATTTCATAAGTTTCAAAAGCTTTAATGACAATTACAATAAGTTTATGCAAAGAGTCAATATTTGCAGTGTTGACCCTAATTTTTGAAGGCCTCTGCAATTCGCTCTGGCATGCTGTCAATCAACATCCCCACACATGAATGGTCTCGTGATGCATTACTGTTGGCATGACACAGGACTGATTGTAGCGCTCACCTTTCCTTCTCCGGACAAGCGTTTTCCCAGATGCCCCAAACAATCTGAAAGGGGATTCATCAGACAAAAATGACTTTACCACAGTCTTCAGCAGTCCAATCTCTGTAACTTTTGCAGGATATTAGACTGTCCCTGATGTTTTTCCTGGAGAGAAGTGGCTTTTTTGCTGGCCTTCTTGACACCAGGGCATCCTCCAAAAGTCCAAAAGCCTCACTGTGCCTGCAGATGCACCCACGCCTGTCTGATGCCATTCCTGAGCAAGCTCTGCACTGGTGGTGCCCCGATCCCGCAGCTGAATTAACTTTTAGGAGATGGTCCTGGCGCTTGCTTGGACGCACCTGAAGCCTTATTCACAACTATTGAACATCTCTCCTTGACGTTCTTGATGATCCAATAAATGGTTGATTTAGGTGCAATCTTACTAACAGAAATTTCTTTGCCTGTGAAGCCCTTTTTGTGCAAAGCAATGATAACTGCACGTGTTTCCTTGCAGGTAACCATGGTTAACAGTGGAAGAACAATGATTTCAATCACCACTCTCCTTTTAAAGCTTCAGGTCTGTTATTCTAACTCAATCAGCATGACAGAGTGATCTCCAGGCTTGTCCTCATCAACACTCTCACCTGTGTTAACGAGAGAATCACTGATCTGATGTCAGCTGGTGCATTTGTGGCTGGGCTGAAAGGCAGTGGAAATGTTGTTTTTGGGATAAAGTTCATTGTCATGGCAAAGAGGGACTTTGAAATTAATTGCAATTCATCTGATCACTCTTCATGGCATTCTGGAGTATATGCAAATTGCGATCATCAAAACTGAGGCAGCAGACTTAGACTTTGTGGAAAATATTTGTTTCATTCTCAAAAATTTTGGCTGTGACTAGGTTCTACATAAAAGTATGCATCTTATTTGTAATGAAATGTCTCCCTGCTGAACTCTACCTAACAAACGGGGTGCCAATGTAATATTCACTATGGACTTTATTTAGAGTTGCATGTGAGTACTCAATATAAAGTCCCTTATGAGTTTATGCACTTTCATCCATATTTAGAGTTCCTTGAATTTTGCTCTTGTGCCCCCTTGCATCTAGGTATGTGAATCAGGGGTGTTGACATGCAAGTGTGGCACAGTAAGGGCGTGCAGATGAACATTAATCACGCCCCTTTGCATCTTATTTGGTCATTTGGAGTTGTATAGATATTGAAATAGATTAACTAGAAGATGTAATTTGCGCTTCTACGTAATCCGGGTACAAATTTGAAGTTGATATATGCTAGATTTAAGGTTGCACGTAATCAGGTCTTAAGTACAGTATAAATACATATGACACATTAAATATATCTGTTCAGCTTGCAAATCATTTGAATTCTGTATTATACATATTTTTGTCTGGTGTAAAGGCAATTTTATGATTAAAAAAGTCAATGCAATACACATCAATAGCTTTCACATAGTTTCTGAAAGAAATATTTCAGCCATGCTCATTATTTACAAATATAGTGTGCTTTGTTCACAATTATTTTGCACACAGAATGTCCCACTGAATTTATTCTCGGCAATAATCCTTACAAACCTTAAATGTATAATGAAAGCCAGCCGGGCGGAAGAGAAGACTTTCTGTGCGGACTCTGTTCCATGGCTAATTTCCATAAGGGCAATTTAAACACAGCTACTTTGGCCAGTTGCAGATCCTCAGAATAAGTTAGTGTTAGTAGTATTGTTAGTAGATGGAAAGAATAATGTAAGCACTTTAGGCAGCTAATAGGTTAATAGAACTGCATATCTTGTCATAGTGTTTCGCCCTGCATAACTCCCATGCTGAAGGCGCCCACACCCCACAAAAAATTATTATTGACATATCAAAGCAAAGTAGTCATTTGACGTCAACCCTTATGCACTTTTCAGTCTGTTCACATTACATTCTGTGTGAAAAAAATTTTTTTGTGCAGCTGCAAATCATCTTAACTCATTCTCAACAATATTTAAGTTATATCAAAAGTAATAACAAAGCAAAACAATTTCAAACCAAAACACAGATTGCTAAAGGGGCCGATGAAGCTATAATGCCAAGCCCCAGTCACAGCACAGTCTTGCCAGAACTTTACAAAACAAACACAACTACAATAAAAAAGAATGTATGAAAAGAAAATATAAGTTTTTTCCCCCTTCTGGGCCTGTAATCTATACACAGGGATGGCTGCGGTTTTGAGGGATGAACCAATATACAATACATGACAAAGCACCTTATCAATTCACTAGGAACCAGTAGCATCATAGGGGGATACTGTTTGGCTTAATATTTAGTAGCCTCCACTGTGTGTTAGTGTCGGGTTATTATTATTATTATCATTTATTTATATAGCGCTACTAATTCTGCAGCGCTGTACAGAGAACTAGCTCACATCAGTCCCTGCCCCATTGGGGCTAACAGTCTAAATTCCCTCAGACACACAGACAGACAGACACACAGACTAGTGTTGGAGGAAACCCATGCAAACACGGGGAGAACATACAAACTCCTCACAGATAAGGTCATGGTCGGGAATTGAACTCATGACCCCAGTGCTGTAAGGCAGAAGTGCTAACCACTTAGCCACCGTGCTGCCCACACTTTGATATGTGAACTGTAATAATTTCCGATACCAATTGGAGTTACAGATTTGCACTTGTAAATGGTTAAGTAGGAATGCTTATGGTCACAGAAAATGACACTGTTGTAAGTAGAAATACAGTAGGTTCTTATAACCATGTAGCTATAATAAACATAAGAGGATGTTTATGAATAAAGCAAATTATATTCCACGTTTGTGTCCCAGCTAGCCATTTAGCAATATGGGTACCCTGAGAAGGCTGCATTTGTATTTTACTGCATAGTTTGTATATTTGCCAGAAGTCCTAGATAGGCAGGAACCTCACCTGAAGATTGTGGTTAATAAAGGAGTCTGCGCTAGTTCACTAAAGAGTAGCTGAGCCTTGATTCAGTAGTTAGACTCAAAGTTTATTCTGGTATATGAACCGCAGTGGTGTCTTACATCTGTCAGGAGGTTATATGCTGTAAAAAGCCAGAAAATGTTGCATTATGTGTTTGAATTATTTAATAGATAAGACAGTGTTTGCTACAATAGGATAAGGTTGTGCAGTAGTGTGTTTTTGTTTGTTTTTATAAATTACTTACACTATCTATGTTTTTTTGGTGTTAGTGGTTTTATATGTACATATGCGCTTAAATCTTATTCAAGAAAGACCAAGCCTGAATGGGTTTATCTTACGATGGAACATGTAACTATGAAGGATTTAATATGGGAATGGACAAATGAATTAGGGTTTTTTATTTTTTGATATATGGAAACATAATATACTGTACAGTAGCAGTATCCAGTTGAATTATTTTTAATTTATTTAATTTATACAATCCTGAGATTCCAAATTTTATCTTGACTTTATCTGATGCGTATGTTTGTTTTTTATGTGTAGTGATTGAACACTTACATTGTATTCTTTTAGGAACTCATAATGGTTTGTACAACACAACTTTCTTCAAAGTTATTTCTCTCATACAAGAGTGCTTGATGTAAGTTTTCTTACATCTCCTAGTTCAGTAGCACTAGCAATGTACTTTTCATCAAGTTGCTTTTAACCAAATCTTTTTGCTTACTTGTATATTTTTTTATGCAGTTTTCAGAAGTCTCTATCAGATGAAAACCTTTTTTTATTTTTATTTTGTTATTGGCTAGACAAACTAAATAGGTTTCGTAACTTAATATCTTTCTGTCCACTGTCATCCTAGTTGTTTCAAGTCTATTATTATTATTTTTTTAATATGTGCTAGTGCCTGTCTTTTGTGGTTTATGCTAATAGCTTTTCTAACTTCATAAACTTCATTCTGTGACCTACATGGTCTTTCTTTCATAAAGTTTTGATAGATATATTTTATCACAAGATAAACTATACTAGTTTTGAGAATACCTCTGTTCAGCCATTATTTTATTTTATTTCTTTTTCATTTTTCTGGCTGATCCACTGACTTCCAGACAGTTCTTCCATGTTACTGGTGATGAATATGCTAAATTACCCTGTTAACATGTTCAGGTAATATGTGTCTGTGCATCCTTATTGTCGCAGAAACACCAGTCCTCTTGGTACACAGAGTAAAGTACAGCCGACGGTTGATCACGATTGCAACTTCCTGTCGTTAAAGGTGGATGTTTTTGGTGCAGGTCAATACATGATTGACCACCTCTTACCTTACCACCTTCTTCTATACATATAGTTTTAATATAGCTAGTGTAATGTTTTTGTTTTCTGCTTTTCTTCACATCTGAATTCTGCAAAATAGTTGCTTTTACTGTAGAGGGAAGGGGTTCTATTGATAGTCATGCTATTTAAGGTGGGTGCTTATGATCCTTTATTTCGGAAACTTGCTGTGTGCTATGACGTAACATACAATAATATACTTAAAGGGAATGTCCACTTTCTGACATCCCCCTTCTGTTTCTGTGGTGCCTACCCATTAGAAGTTTGGCAGTAGTTTCCCACCTGACACCTGCCCACGGGTAATATATAGCATGTCCACGGGTAATATATAGCCAGACTTGCCAAGGAGACTCCCGCATTTTGTGAGAGTCTCACGGACTCCCGGGAGAGTGTGGCAATCTTCCGCATCCGGCAGAATTCTGCCCACTTTCTAGTGAAGTGGGCATAATTAGGTCCAAAACGCAGCGATTGATGCAACGGGAATCGCGGTGTTTAGCCCTGCCCCCTACTGTCAAATGTTTGTGTCATTACATTACAGGGGCGGGGCCAAAATGTCGCACATTTTGGAGCCCCGCCCCCATTACGCCCAGCTCTCCCCGGCAGGCTCCCGGGAAGCCAACTTCAGCAAGTTGGCAAGTATGTATATAGCACATGAATAATCAAGGACAGCAAGCTTCCTAATCAGGTCCCATCGGCAATAGTAAACGGTCAAAAGAAGGTTCTTTATGAAAAGAACTTAACAATAGGTTACAATGCTGATTCTTAAATATTCAATCTAGTAAGGAAAACATTAAAAACCACTGTTTTGTATTCTGGACTATGTTAGATTGGTATATTTTGTAGATTAAACTGCATTGTACAGGACTAATAGGCTTGGTGGTTATAGTCATTTATTTTTAATATACCGTATATACTCGAGTATAAGTCGACCCGAATATAAGCCGAGGTACCTAATTTTACCACAAAAAACTGGGAAAACTTATTGACTCGAGTATAAGCCTAGGGTGGGAAATGCAGCAGCTACTAGTAAATTTCAAAAATTAAAAATAGATACCAGTAAAATTACATTAATTGAGAGACCTCAATAAACAGTACTGAAGGGAATGTTGGTATATCCGGAGGCTCCAAACTGTATAGGACATAACAATAAGGAACAATGCAGAGCAGTGTTGGGAGTGTATAACTCACGATTTCTTGATAGCCGCGCTCAGTCCGTCCGCGGTATTCTTTAAAGATTGCAAGCAAAGATTCAGATTGGGTGCGCAGCCTATAATAGCCGTCCAGACACAAAGTCATATGAAGGAAAGTTCCTAGCTCCGTTTGGTCCTACCACTCCAATAGCATTAGCAATAGTTACACACATCAGTGATTGTGACACCTGTGTTATTCAATGTCTGATATCTGTCTCATATATTTCTGAACGTCATATTGGGCAGCTTGTAATGTAAGTTTAGCGATTAGCCAGATGCTGAACCCTTTTCATGTTACAGGAGAGCTTTAACGTGTAAAATTCTGCATAAAAGATCCCATACCTGCATCCAGACACTCTCCACCATGGTGCAATGGGGCTGTCCGTTCGTACATATTGTTGTGTGTTGCTCATTCCATCCTTTATTTTATCATGCATGTGCTGCTCGTCAGACACAGTTTCTCATTCATCTGTGAATATGGAGGGTACTCGGACCGAGCCCATTCTCCCGTTTGCGCTCTCATTGCTATTCCGCTCCACCTCCCCCCGCATGTCTCTTTGACAGCCTGCAGAATTTTACACAGAGTTACTGTCTCCTGCAGAGCTCTCAGTGTCCTCGGACAGCGTCTGATTGTGCAGGGACCCGGAGTCCTAGTCAGACTGGCTGTTTCTACGACTGATCACCCGATAGATGCCACAGTCCAACACGTTGAAGCTCTCCTGTAACGCGAGTGACGTTCAGTACTGTTTATTGAGGTCTGGATCTTCATCACCCGAGTATAAGCCGAGGAGGGCTTTTTCAGCACAAAAAATGTGCTGAAAAACTCGGCTTATACTCGAGTATATACGGTAATAAATACAATTAATTTGAAACCATTTTTAGACCATTACATATTATATAACAGGCATTGATCTTGCCAACAGTAATAAAAGTATCAAATATTTCTATAAACTGGATAAAATGACATATTATCTTAATCTAATCGTTATATTTAAAATTAATAACATATTTTACATTCTTAAATGAATACACAATTCATGAGGTTAACAGTATTTTAATACATTAATGCTAGAGGCATATCTGTGCTTCTCACGTACAGAATCTATCTGTGTTTTTTGGTTTTCAAAATGGAATTATCATTCCCACCTATGTCTAGGTGTGATACATTTCTTCAAGGCTAAGGAGCCAGGGCCAGACCTTAGGAGCTTTTTCAGAAGTAATTGCCTGCAGTGCCTGTGGCTGGCAAAGGACAGATACAAGCGGACCTGGGAAGACAAGATGCACCCTATAGACAGGTCACCAGGGTGTATTTTCTATTCACCATGGCCACCTAGTTCTTGGATTTTGTGGAACACTGACAATCTACAGTAATTATTTTCCTAAGGCCTAAGACACTGTGTTTTGACTATTTAATGTTTAGCACAACTGGAAAATGTGCTTTGATCAGTGTAAGCCCTCATAAGGGCTGGAGGAGAGGACCTACTGATGAAAGTGTTGCAAGCTACACATGCAGCCACAGCAGAGGAATTGCAGGAAGTCCACCACAGCATGTCATCCCTTTGCTGAGCAGTCACCACATGTCCATCTAGCAAGGCCAAAAGGGAAATAATAATCGGTGTTACCAGAGGGAAGCAGTCACAGGGAGAGGACGGCACTGCCCAGCCAGAAAGGATACTTAAAAAAGCCAGGAGCAGTGATTGTGGTTGTTGGACATTATTGCAGACCTTGTCAGGAAGTTTATTCTCCACAGGAGAAAATTCTCCACAGGAGAAGGCACATTCCCCTACATTAAGGAACCGGATCTGCATCTGCGACTGCCAACTCTGGGGAGACGCTGATCTGGGCATTTGCTGTAGTATGGCATTGTAGGGGTGGCATCCTTGCAGATAATCCACCTGCTGAAAATGAGAGCTGTGGGGAAGAAAAAGCCAGCTGAAGAACCTTTGTAAGTTCCGGTATCGTAACTCATTATAGAATCAGGGCGCACAAGTTACAATTTGATCAATTTAAATGCAATCTTTTTTAATCACATAGTAAGTAAAAAAATGATTGATTCATGCACATTGCAATTTTGATCTGACTGAGCAGAAAGATATTCACAGTGTATGTGTGCTGTAGGACCTTTGTAAGATTCCAATATGTAAAAATGACATTATGTAAAATTACATTATTAAATGTAAGGGGATTCCAGAAAAATGTAGAAAAATACTAAGTTGCCTAACCAAAAGAAAAATCCCACATAGTCTTGTTCAAGAGACTCCTTTTAAATATAACAACCCTTTTTAATTCAAAACAGATCTTACCCCTCCTGGTTTCATTGCTGCAACCCACATCAGACATCGAAGGTGGTTTCAATTGGGCTTCAGTGAATGAATTTTGCAGATCTATATTTGTTGCCCCCCCCCCCCCCCCCCCATACTCTAAAGGCAACCCCCGTCGGTAATTTCTACCTTAAATAAACTGATGGTTTAATTCTTAATACTAGGAGGGGATTTGAACATGACACTAGATCCCGCAATTGACAAATCCAAAGGTTATTGCACTGTTCCATACAAAGCTATAGCTAAAGTCAGTCTTACACCATACATTTATTACCTTGTATCTTAATCCCAGATGTTCCAGCAGAGGCAGAACTAGCGAGCTGTGGGTCCTGATGCAGGTAGGAGGGAACCGGGGCCCACAGCTTGATGGTTCCCCATTATCTCCATGGGCCCGGTGCACCGCACCTGCTACGACAATGGTAGTTTTGCCACTGTGTGCCAGACTACACTTTACCCAAAAGTGTCGACCTGGAGCTATAATAAAAATATTCTGTCTGAGTATTCATCTAACATTGAAAAAAAAAACAAATAAACATGTTCATATATGACCCTGTTGACATGTTACCCTTAATTAACTGGGAACAGTGAAGTATGTTCTTAGAGGAATACTCAGAGAACATGTTAATTGGCTACTGAATAAATAGTGTGTGTGTCTGTGTGGTATGGGTCATAAATTGTAAGCTCCACTGGGGCAGAGAGTGGGACTATAAAATATCTTGGCGCTATATTGGAACAGCAGTCTTCCAAGATATAAAAATATATTACCTAGCTGCTCATTTTTCTCAAATTGTGGCTCCTTTGGGTACAGCCTTATTATGTCTAATTTATTAAACTGGTCTAACCTGTCGCATTTGTGGGGTCAACACAAAAATCATAGACCAACTACATCCAAATTACTCCCAAACCTGAAATTCTCCATAAAAATCTGGGACCTATTTTCATTTAGATTTGATCTCTCCACATCAGTCTCCACCATGACTTCCATGTGGGGAAGTACCGATTTTCCAGCCAGGATTGTTAAACAAGGCCAATGACTATCCACTACAAGCCTCCAACAAACACCCCCCTCCCAAATGGTAAGATTATTCGAACTTATCCAAATAAGACATTTTCTGTTCCTTTTTGCCCTCAACTTAGGTTTCAGCTGACCTGTAGATGGTAACCTACTCGCAGGGGGGTGATCTCTCTAATATATGGTCTACTTGACTCTGCCTTTCTCTTATGTAGACACCATGGAAAAAAAGGGTAGGAGTCCTCCGTCCCCCAATAGACAAAGAGGTCTGGAAGGATCTAAGATTGGGAATAGCAAAAAGTTCTATTTCAACTAAGATAAAGGAAACATCTTACAAAATATATTATAGGTGATACTATGCCCTGGTCAGACTCGGTAAGATGTTTTTGTAGAAATTGCAGTCACAGGGTTACACTAGTTCATATCTGGTGATAGAACCCTACTGGGACAGTAGACATACACTTCTAAATAACATGCTTGATGCCCCAATCACAAAACAATTTTTTTTATCTTATGTTATCTGTCCCAAAACCTTAACAAATACCCTAGGAAACTGGCTTCATGTATCTCAGCAGCTGCAAAATGTCTATTAGCCAAGAATTAGTAACAAATATCAGATGAGAGCCACTTTCCTAGATAAGCCCTAGAATCTCAAATAACTATTTTTCCAAAATCAGGCAAAGACCCATTGCAATGTGGAAGCTACAGACCAATCTCCCTGTTGAATGTAGATCTAAAGCTATTTTGTCATGGTGAAGTCTTTAAAGAACTTACCCCCTGCTTTTTATACATTTAGATCAAGTGGGCTTCATCCTGCTCAGATAAGCAAGACAACACAATTGCAGTGGAGGCCGTGTTCTGTATTTTGCAAGGGCACATACGATACCAATGATGCTGAGGAGGCATTTGACAGGATAGATTAGTCTTTCATGGAAAGCATTTGTGGAGCGTAGGATTGAAGAACATTTTTCATATATCAAATTATGACATTTTACCAATATCTGTGGACTAAAATAATAGAATTTCTACCAGGACCAGAAAAGTTTTCCCTTTCTTCTCTGTATTTCTATTTTGACAATGGAGAGTAGCGAATTCCAGAGAACATTCCATTTGGAAAATAACAGATGTAATGGGAATTTCTATGCATAGTCCTTAAAATTATATTCACAGATGATCTACTAGTGTTTATTATTCATCTGCATTTTTGCTCCCAATTTGTTAAAATTGTTCCAGGCTTTTTGCTGCCTGTCCTGTAATTTTACAATCTTGTGGATACACCTGATTTTGAAAGGTTTTACATCAAATCTGTACTGCACTGGCATACACACAACAGTCCAGTTTAATATACGAATACAGTAAGTTGTATGTGTCCTTAACCGTTTAATGTTACCAATTTTTTCGCATTACTCATTCCACATGGAGTATCCCTATCTGCTCATGTCAAGTGGGACAAGATTATTTTGAGAGATGACAAATTATTTACTCAGGATGATGGGTTGGCCAGACTAATCTGGCTTTAGAACAGTTTTTTTTTTTCAGTTGTAAATGACCCCTTTTTTCCTCTGACCCAGATCTGTGCAGCATGTACATATTTAAGCTTGGGGTCAAAGGCCACTTTAAGGATGTTATAGGATTTCAGTCGGCTTGAATCTATAAAGTATACGTATATACACATTTTTAGTCCTGCAGACCTGTTAACATTTATTTATATTTTAATGTATGCCTATGCTTAAGTTTGTGTGTGGATAGATTTGAATATGAATGATCAAGTTTTAATCACAAGGTTCTTTTTGCAATCAGCTGTCATGGCATCGCAAGTATTGTTATGTGAGGCCGGATGTAATGAATACACTTATTTTCTTCAGGTCTATGTAGTAACAAACACTATTTAATAATTCAATAGGCAGTGTCAGGTAATACTATATTTTCCCATTGTTTTCCCGTTGCTAGGGTTCTAATGCTTCCCACGTCCTATATGCAGTTGTTATATTTTTGCAGTGCTGAATCTGTCCTTCTTGAATGTAGAAATACATCATTAAGAATATGTAGATGATTTTTATAGTATATGCTCTTTTTTTGTGTTCTGCAGCTGGCTTGACATCAGTTACCTGATGTATTGAAACACTACTGAATGTGTTTAACTTGTCTGCAGCTGCTGTCCCTGCTATACCTGAAGGGCTGTCACTTAGTGAGAGGATGTCTCCGAATTTGTGAGACAATGTGAATGAGAAGGTGCTGATGATTAGCTGTATAAATAGAGGTGTATGTAATGGGGATCATACAGGAACAGAATTAACACAAGGGTGGCAGACTTTTAGGTAAGGGGGTTAATTTATCCAATTGTTTTTGCTATATCTGTTTTCTAAATAGATTCCCCTTAAAAATATATTCATATAATTAATAGTCGAAGTGGTAATTTAGAAATGGCGGCATGGAAAATGTAAGTAAATGGAATTTAATAGTTTTACTTTGAAAGCAGTAGGAGAAGTGGGGTTATGACATACCACCATGTACACCCGCACTTCACTTATTATAATAATAATTTTATATTGTGCTTTACTCCCAGTAAGACTGAAATGAAAGCACTTTTTTTGCAGAATAAAAACACATGATCCAAAATAAACTTATGAAAGATAAACAGCATTGAGAAATGAGAGCTAAGTATTTGGATATTATGAAAGTAGTGGTGCCTTAATGAAATGCTTTAGTAAACAGGCAAGTCTTGAGTCTTTTTTTTTTTAAGATTTCTAGAGAGGAGGCCTCTTGCACTGTGAGAGCCAGCATGTAGTGTTTGTAATGTGAGCCAAAGTGTACTTTACTGTACTTGCCTACGGTAGAACGCCCTCCCCTGGCACATCTTTTCAGAAACAGCAAGTTTCTGAAAAGAAGAAGGTGCAAGTATCAATGTGTGCAAATCTGCATAAGACATAGATTCTTTTGAGGGCTTGCACAGAGAAAATTCACGCAATTTACTGTACGCAAACAGATGTATTTTAAACTCATCATCAGGCTCTGTATGTCTCGTGCATTGGTTTTAAGTACATCCACCATAAGCCACACTTATCAATTATTACTGCAAACAAATTACAGTGTTTGGTATTTTTCATGAGTAGCTTAATAATAATACTCCTCTCTGATAATTTCAACTTAATTAATACTGGCATTGACTGCAATCAGCCTATTATCAATATTCTGTTGGATTTGTGGTGTACACCATTTTTGTTAACAACATTATTGATTGTCTTCAGTTTGTATTATCCTACTGTGGTTTATTCATTTCATTAATTTGTTTAAACCTCTATGTAGGTCCGCCGCCAGTACATGTGAATATTGTTTGTTAAAGTAACTTTTTACTTGGTTTGTCATCCCCCATCATATATAATAAACATTAGGCATTTATCAGGAACAATCTTATAGGAGACCAATACACATTTGGTTCTATAATGTGCCATAGGTACACGTTTGAATGAAGACATTGTAAACTTGTTGCACTAAACATTTGACGTCCCACTTTTGTAGACATTTACATGTGCTGGCTGTCCCAAGGCAGAGGAAAGTGATGAGTGGATGTCAAACAGTGAGAGCATTAGCTGTAAGAAATGGCAACTGCGTGTTGCAATCAAGTCGTTATAAGGTTTGCCTAGTGGGAAAAGTGTGAGTATTCTATCACAGCTATGTGCTAATTATTTAGCTAAATGAAAAAGGTCTGGTAATAGAAACATATTATGTGAGAACTGATGAGGCAGTTTAGATTACAATGATGTATATTTAGCGGTTTATAAAATCTGTGTCATAAAAACCTTACTAATGTTGAGTGCTTTTGTGCAATTAAGTTCAAGTATGTTTAGTAAACTGATAAAAGTTGTAATTAGGATATTACTGGTGACACTTTTATTCTGCTCTGAAACTGAATCAAGAATCTAGTTATATTGGTTGAGATATATCTTGTAATGGAAGCATGGTTGTATTCTGAGTTGACATCGCCCTAGGCTTTGTGAGTTTCTGTAGTATACCTTTACTTACCAATTGAAAATACCAAATGACCATGACCATGGCCATCCGTCTAATGCCCCTATTTTTCCTGGATAATAAAGAAACTGAAAAGGGGGGAAAAAACTCACCTATATTTTAATTACTACCGCAGGGCATGAAATAACTGCCAGCCACGTCCTGGTGGCAGGTCAGTCACTTTAATTTGCAGGGCAAACCCTTTTAATTGCCTCGCAAGAATGTTCTGGGAAAAAATCTTGCTTCATTCCACTCTCCCTTCTTCCCTTTCCCCTGCCTGGACGCTGGGGGTGCATTATGTCTGGCCATGTTCTGTCCCCCAGTGGCATGCCCGGTCTGCTAGGTTGCCCCAAACACATGTCATAGCATTTAGGACAATAGTGGAACAGACTGTCCTGAAACTTGCACTGTCATTCCTAGGTCAGGACAATTAGGAGGTTTGCCATGGTAATTGTATGTAATGTCAGTGACACCCCCTCATATGCCCGCTTCTTTAATATGAGGTAAGAAGCAGCAGTGGGAGAGGGAGAATTAGTTATATGGCCAGAAGTATGCAGACATCTAAACATATCACATCCTTATGTGTTTGTTGAACATCTCATTCCCAAACTATGGGCATTAATATGAAGTTGGTTACCCCCTAGCAATTTGCTGCTATAACAGCCTCCACTCTCCTGGGAAGGCTTTCCACTAGATTTTGGAACATAGCTGTGGGGAGTTGCATTCACTCATCCGCAAGAACCTTAGTGAGGTTGGGCACTGATGTTGGGCAAGAAGGCCTGACTTCCAATCGTTGTGGTAATGTTTTTCTGCACCACACTTTGCACATGTCTACATTGTCATTGTGAAATAGGAAAGGTCTTTCCTCAAACTGTTGTCACAAAGTTGGAAGCATGCAATTCTTTAGACTGTCATTGTATGCTGTAGTATTAAGATTCCCCTTCACTGGAGCCAAGGGGTCCAGGCCAAGACCATTATTCCTCCTCCACCATACTTCACAGTTGGCAGAATACATCCGCCAAACCCAAATTAATTTTTTTTATCAGCCTACTAGAAGGTAAAGTGTGATTCGGCACTCCAGAGGCACTGTGCATGGTGATCTGAGGCTTGTGTGTGGCTGCTCGGCTACCAATCCATGACTCTCCCCATGAAGAGTTTATATGCTGACGTTGCTTCCAGAGGCAGTTTGGAACTCTGTAATGTAGAATGATGCAGCTGAGGCCATACTATTTTTACATGCTTCAATATTCCATGGTCCCTTTCTGTGAGCTTGTGTGGCCTAATAACCTAGCTCTGACTTGTTGGAAAGGTGGAATGTTGGAAATCACTGAGCTCTTCAGTACGACCCATTCTACTGCTAATGTTTGACTATGCTGTATGCTTCAGTGTATGCACCTGTTGACAGTAGTGTTGAAATGACCAAATACACTAATTAGGCGGGTTATCCACATACTTTTAGCCATGTAGTGTATGGGAAAAAATGTAAGAGAGCAAAATTATATAAAATTATTTTAATGCCTGGGAGTCTCTAAACCTTTGGTTTTCCAAATTGGATGACATCAAATACCATCCTCAGTGATACTACAGTCATTTTTCTTTAAGTATGATTGAGTATTTTGTACTCCCAAATAGAATACTTTGTGTACCTCGACCACACCTGACTGTAGGTGGAAAGACCTTTCTATTTCCCAGAATGCTGAGTTTTGCTAGTATGCATAGTAAATGGGTTGCTAAAATCATGTAAACAGGAAATATGAGAGAACTTCAGCTTTGATTATAAACTTCCAGACTTCCAGAGCGCCATTTTAATTAAAAAAAAACATTGCTTTCTTGCTGGTTATAAACTGAATGGAGACATCGAAAGTAAAAAGAGAAATTAGGCATCATTTGAGACTATTCAGCAAACCAAGGAAACTGTCAACTTTGGTTATTAAACGCTTGTAAATTCGTTACATTCAGACCAAGGTTATTAGGGAAACAAAATAATAGCAGCCTTAATTGGACACTACAAAATAATGTCCCATTTAAATGCCTATAAATAGCTATATTGTGCAGTAACTAATAAAAAATAATATGGTGCATTTGAAGTACCAATTGTTTTAACGTCTTGTTTTATATGAATGCAAGCAAAGCATATAGTAAATGTATCAAACAGTCTGTTTACCCAAGTATGTCAATTTTTCTGTATGATTAAATACAGCTCTGCTACAACATTTTGTACTGTCACTTGTTTGGTCTGTTAAGTTTAAATTCTATCAAAAGATGTTGTTGGTGACAAGTATGAACATGTTATTGGGGCCATGGGAGATCATAATAAACTCGCACATGCTTTACATTGATGGTAATGGCCCTCTGGCCTTTTCTCCCTGTGTGCACACCATGTTCAGTCAGCTGACTGTGCACTTCCTTGGTTTCTATCAAGCAAATTGGTACTGATGTATTTATTACAGTAATTTTGCTGTACTAATATAAAATATACTATGACATTAGTAGTAAAATCAACACTATGCTGAAACTTGAAGTGCATTACCCAAACTGTTATTTTTTTTTTTATATCACTCTCCATCAGCAAGAGGCCTTCGTGGAAGCATTGCAGCTGGACCTAATGGCCCCTGATTACACCAGTACTTTACCCTGAGAATTATTACATGTTTGTTCTAAATGCCCTTTGTGTAAAAACATTTCCTGAGGTTTTTTGTAATTTGGGCCCTAAACATAACTATGTAATATATTTGAAGATGAGCATTTATCCTAAATTGTAAACAAATCCACTCAGACAACCTCTCCTCATAACTAATTTCTCCAGTTACCCTTAGTAATTGCTCATCTATGGTCTATCTACCCCTGATTGCTGATACCAGGTTAAGTTATGAGAATTTTTTAGCAATGTGTTACACCATCCCAGTAATCCTAAACTGATGACACTTGTGTTTCTGGTGGTCCTGTGCTGACACCTTTCCATAATTGCAGGTACAGGATTGAGGAAAGACAATTCTCCCCTCTTGATAAAAGGGTTAATATTGTATTGTATGAGCAAGGCACTGCCTGTAGGAGATTTGCTTACTCTCACATATATTCTCACCACACCCATAATTGTCTTAAATAACAAACCAAACTGGAATAATGCAACTGCTTTCATTAGCATAGTAAACATAAATTCAGGTTTTAAGCTGTATTTTACACCTTGCAATCTTTAGTGGGATACAAAGTATAGATTTGTATTGTGTGTTATTTTCCTCTGCCTTTTTAAATTAATATTACACAATTCTGTATAATTAGTTTTACACTGGTATTTGTGTTAATAAGCAACAATTGGTGGGCATACCTTTATTGCTACATTAGTTTTGTGTTTTTGAGATAAATGAAAACCAGTAATGTTTTGGGAGAAGTTGTGATTGCTATTTCATCACCGTTCGTTAAGAGACAGCATTCACAACATGTTACCCAATGTCAATTTTGCCACCTAGGCCCTTGGTAGAAAAAACCTTATTACTTTTGATAGACACCATGCAGAATGCTTTATTTGTGTGTTTGTGAGAACTGTTAAGCTAAGTGTATGTTGATGGCATAGAGGAATATGTATGTCTCTGCATTTTTCTTCCCTCCAAAAACCTGCTACCTTGCTTGTAGTTGTTATAGGCAAGTGGCAACATGCCACCCAAAAAGTCTCGTAACACCTACACATGTAGTTAGGTTTTGTTTTATTCACTACACTATGTAAGTTTTTGAAAAGTTTGCACCCAGATAACATCTGTACAATTACAGTAATATATCTCTGGCCCAGTCATCAGCACAATAATAAACAAAAATAATTACAAATCATGTGACTAACAAATGCAGAGTGACCATACAGAAATGATTATGTTACAACCCAGGGCCCATGTTGGTCTTTATCCTCCACTGACTACCTATGTTAATGCTTTTGGAAGCAGTAGTTTGTTAATTATTAAAAGTGTAATTATATTTCTCTGATTTCTCTCCCTTAGTTTATTGGCTGATGGCTACACATCTATATGATCTTCAGTTATCCAAGCTTCAAAAAAGGATTACATTTTAAAATGGTGAGTACAATACTTCAAGCTATGTTGGGATAGATTTTTCTGGAAAACCTGTCATTTGTTTTTTACTATTTTGGACTGTAGTTTAAATTAATAGGAAACCATTTTATTTATAGCTGATTAGCTTTCCATAATTATATTTACTTAGTACAAAGCATATGGGCCCTCTCTTTCAAAGTAAAACTTGTTCATGTGATATGTGACCTTCGTATTGGAGGTAATACAGTGCATCCCAGAAAGTATTCACAGCGCTTCACTTGTTCCAAAATTAAATAAATTCCTTTTTCCCCTCAAAATTCTACACACAATACCCCATAATGACAACATGAAAAAGTTTTTGGGAGATTTTTGCAAATTTATTAAAAATAAAAAAACATGTACATAAGTATTCACAGCCTTTGCCATGAAGCTCAAAATTGAGCTTAGGTGCATCCTGTTTCCACTGATCATCCTTGAGATGTTCCTACAGCTTAATTGGAGTCCACCTGCGGTAAATTCAGTTGATCGGACATGATTTGCAAAGGCACACATCTGTCTATATAAGGTCCAACACTTGACAGTGCATGTCAGAGCACAAACCAAGCATGTAGTCATAGGAATTGTCTGTAGACCACCGACAGGCTGTAACATAACAAAATGGGGAAAAAGTGAAGCGCTGTGTATACTTTCCAGATGCACTGTATATTACATGTATAGTCTAAATAGTCATCTGCTGATATTCCTTCATACTAATTACATAATATTGTTTTGCTTTAAGATGGGTTGTATGCACTCATTATTTTACATTTATATTTTGCTTATATAACATAGCATATAGTAATTAATTATTTTGGCATCATAGGTTAAGGTAACCTACTACTTTGGGTAGAACCAGTGTATACATACAGTGAATAAATTTACTTTGATAAAATCCTGGTCTGTTTCATTGGGAAACATTTCCATGCATCTTCTCTCTTTTTCCTAAGTTAAATAAAATATTATAACTAAATGTATTCCTGCAAAGGATGTTGTTTAAAGGGTATCTTTACCCATAATGCTCCTCTCAGCTGTGGTGAGCATGTCATGTCTGACAGACAGACACATTTCTATTCAGGGCTTTTACCTGTTGCAAATATAATACTGAATGTGGGACATTCCTCCAGGGAGTCAGGTTACTATGCTGATGCACCTGCATAGTAACCAAAGTGCCTGTTAGCTCTGAAAGTGGATGCAGGATACAGAGGGAAGCAAAGCGTAGAAGGTAAGTAGATATTTTCTGTATTACATAGCTGAGCCACCCATACACAGAAATCCTAAAATATGCATTTTGGGTGGAAATATGCTGGGCTAATCAAAACACTGATTTTAGAACACTAGTTTGATGTCATGTAACGAGGAAGCCAGCTGCTCCCATCATATTTATAACATAAGCAGATAATAGGTTAGAGCAGGGCATAGAACTGTGGGAAGCAGATAAAGGCTCCCTGCTTCTTTATTTGCACATAAATGCCTATCTGTGCATTAGACAAACCTCAGTGTGAACACCCACTTTCTCGTCTTGGTACTGCCCCCAGAAAATCAATCCGCACCTACTTTATGGAATTGCTGGTCTAAATACACATAGGGGTAAATGTATCAGGCTGAGAGATTTCGGCGGGTTTGTAAAACCAATCAGATTCTAGCTATCATTTATGTAGTACATTCTACACAATGATAGCTAGAATCTGATTGGTTGCTATAGGCAACATCTCTATTTTTCAAACCCGCCGGAAAACTCTCAGCTTGATACATTTACCTCATAGTGGATAAAATGATAAAACACTGTAAGGTTCAATGTATACTCCCTTTATTAACTTTTACATTTGTGAAAGGAAGGTTTAGTTTCACTTATATTTTAAATTTGTTTTCATTACATATGTGTTTAATTGCATCTATTACAGTGCTTGGTGTGCACCTAGAAATGTGTTTTACCGCAAAATGTTTCCCATTGACAGTATAGGACGGCGGTTCCCAAAGTGTGCGCCGCGGCTCCCAGGGGTGCCGCGGCGCTGTCACTGGGGTGTCGCGGGCCAGCCATAAAAAAAAAAAGAAAGAACACAAACTTACCAATCCGCGCGGCGCCGGGACCCAGCAGACTCCTCTTTCCCGCAGCTGTCACTGACGTCGATATTCAGTGACAGATGTGGGGGAGAGAGGTGGATGCTGGGTCCCGGCTCTGCGCGGATTGGTAAGTTTGTGTTCTTTTTTTCTTTTTTATGGCTGGCGCGGGGCAGAGTGAGAGGATTGTAACAGCAGAGGGGGACAGCGGGCAGCAGAAGGGGCAGCGTGACAGAGGGCTGCAGAGGGGCGCAGTGGGCACCAGAGGGGGACAGCGTGACAGAGGGCAGCAGAGGGGTGCAGTGGGCACCAGAGGGGGACAGCGTGACAGAGGGCAGCAGAGGGGGGCAGCGTGACAGGGCAGCAGAGGGGGACAGCGTGACAGCGGGCAGCAGAGGGGGACAGAGGGCAGCAGAGGGGGCAGCGTGACAGAGGGCAGCAGAGGGGGCAGCGTGACAGAGGGCTGCAGAGGGGGCAGCGTGACAGAGGACAGCAGAGGGGGGCCTCATGACAGGGCTGCAGAGGGGGCAGAGTGTCTGGATGCAGAGGGGGCATTTTTTGCATACAACTAAATAAGTATTTCTGTCCTGACCTAAATACTTATTACAATTTTTTGACCCAACTACTTCTAAAACAGGACTGCTCAGTAATTATTTTGGAGGGGTGCCTTGAAAAAATTTGGAGACTCTAATGGTGCCACGAACTGCAAAAGTTTGGGAATCACTGGTCTAACTACATTGGGCTGTCAGAATTGTGTGGCCAAATTGGATCTATATCATACCACTCAGTCCCAGTGGCCAGATGGGTCCGTACATGGGCAACTTCTAGACTTTCATTTTGCATCCCTTGCCAATTAACCAATGTTCTGTCAATTTTCAAAAATGAAAATGTTATTTTTGTACAGATTCAGATTCAAACCAGGTTAATCTCAAGAAAACCGATGTCAAAGGCTAGTTACAAGTTTGAGGAAATAGCCAACATTTGAAAACAACAAGTTATCAGAAAACACCACAAAGCAAAAACTGTAATAACACTTATTCTAGATAAAAAAGGGGAACATAAAAAGAACATTTATATATGGCAAATCCAAATCAAGATTGTATTTCATGTCTAAAGACTTTTGAAAGGATCCATGTAATACTGAAATCTCCACATGCATCCTTGCTACCGCTGGAATTAAAACATGAAAGCAGTCATTAGCGCTTCAGCAGTGAATACAAACTTCAATTATCTAATCCCTTCTTAAAAATATAGAACATTTAATTGACTTCAACAAAGATTAAGAAAAATGTTTAAATATTTAAATGTCACAGATAAAACATTATAGTCTTGCAGAAAATATTTCTCAATTTTCCTAGGAGCCACAAAGAAAGACCAACAGTTCATTCTCTAATTTGCTAATTATGGCAGTAGTCATTATAAAAAAAAAGTTGATTATTTTAAAGGACATGTGCAAATTGGAGATGAGCAAAACACATGATTGATACATAAAAGGAATAATGAAACAGGATGTGTTCCAAGTCCATGAAAGGTTTTAAAACACTCTGTAAGAAGTGCTTTAGAGATCTTGGGGACAGGTAAAGGACATAGTGGTATAATAAAAGGTCCCATACAGTGCTCCTGAAGTAGAAAGCACTTTCAAACACATTGCACAGTAGCCTCCATAAGAGTAAGGAGTGGGAAAGGACCAAGCATCCCTGAGCATATTGGAGTTAGGGACCACCTGGACCTCTGGTGTGGTTGCTACCACTAATACGAAGTCACTGAGAGGCATTTGGGAAATATAACGGGCATTATATATGATGGTAATGGTCAGATCATAAATGAATGGTCTGTGGGATGACATAAAAAAATCTTTGGAGAGTGGATTTCACATTCAGATATTGTAGATGCATGTCCGCTGTAAAAGTATTTGTTACTTTATATTCCACTCATCTGCAAGGGTGGGAGACTGCAACCAAGCACACAATGAACTATGGGCTGATGGAGGGGAGAGCAGACCTGGCTGTATTACATCACTAATATTATACTTTGCTACTTTTCATATTTGTCCTCTAGTGCTATGATGAGTTGTGGGCATGACAGGAATCTGAGAAGGGCTATGCGATGTATTAGGTATCAGTTTCATGTGCGACAAGGTCTGTGCGCTATAGAAAAGTGAAGGTGTTTTTTTTTTTTTTTAAATCAAACTTTGTTTATAGGAAATAACCTGAATAGGAAAAAGTTACTAACAACACATTATAAGAAAATGTGTCTGTCATTTGTCAAAAAGGAAGCTACTTAAAGCTGCTATTCTTAACCACCTAATCTTAAATGTTACAAACCTGCCCCCCCGGGCTACAATTTGTCAGCCAGCCCTTGACAGTAGGAGCAGTCAGATGCTACAGTTAAGGAGTTTGCAGTTTCCAAATGGTCCTCCTGCTCACACACATCCTCTTCAGGCATTCTAAAGGGCAAATTGAAATGTGTTGCTGCTTTTGTGGTAATGCAGCTTTAAAATAACTTCTGTTTCAAGCAACGTTTCTACATGCCAGCAGGGGCACATCCCAATGAAGAGGTCATCAGAGATGGCACTTCTAATGCCACCAATGACTACCCCCACCTTCTTCAAGTGCAGCAATTAATCCACATATTCCCAATTAAGACTCCATTTCTGCAGCTACTAGTAGTAACTGAAGCACGATCTTCCTAAAGTCACATAAACAGCCAGTTTGCAATCTAAGCCAATATTCATGAGACTCCTACATAGTTGCCAACAATGCTCATGTGACTCCCAGCAAACTGGTAGACTCTCTTGCCGTAAACATTGGCTAAGCCAATATAATAACCGCCTCCACTCTGTGTAATAAACAAGTCCACTTTAAAATACTTCCTATATGAGGGTAATTTTTTCTAAATGTCTTTTAAAAACAACTAGTTTAGATATATAGAGTAAACAAATCATGGCCAATCAATTCAATTATTGCTACAAAGGCTCCTATATGAATGTGCAAAAGTGCAGTACAAATGCCGTTTTCTGACGTTTTAAGTCATAATGGACATGTCTACGTGGCTGCAAAAGTTGTTGGCACAGTACAATGGATGGTGATTGCACCTACTTTAACACTCAAATGCAAAAATGAGAAATATTTTGCAGTAGAAGATTATTCCAGTAAGATAGGCTGAACCACATTCAGCCTAAGCCAGTGGTTCCCAAACTTTTTCAGCTCGAGGCACCCTTAGGGTCACCATAATTTTTCCAAGGCACCCCTAAGCAAAAATAATTACCGGGTAGTCCCGTATTTTAAGTAGTTGGGTCAAAATAACGTAAGATGTATTTAGACCCCTTCGCCATCTCACACCCTGTGTCCCCCTCTTCGTCATCTCACACCCTGTGTCCCTCTTCATCAGCTCTCTGTCCCCCTCCTTCAGCGTCTCTCTCTGTCCCTCTCCTTCGGCGTCTCTCCCTGTCCCACTCCTTCGGCGTCTCTCTCTGCCCCCCTCCTTCGGCGTCTCTCTCTGCCCCCCTCCTTCGGCGTCTCTCTCTGCCCCCCTCCTTCGGCGTCTCTCTCTGTCCCCCTCCTTCGGCGTCTCTCTCTGTCCCCCTCCTTCGGCGTCTCTCTCTGTCCCCCTCCTTCGGCGTCTCTCTCTGTCCCCCTCCTTCGGCGTCTCTCTCTGTCCCCCTCCTTCGGCGTCTCTCTCTGTCCCCCTCCTTCAGGGTCTCTCTCTGTCCCCCTCCTTCAGCGTCTCTCTCTGTCCCCCTCCTTCAGCACCCCTTCTGTACCCCTCCTTCAGCATCTCACTCTGTACCCCTCCTTCAGCATCTCTCTCTGTCCCCCTCCTCCAGTATCTCTCTGTCTCCCTCCTCCAGTGTCTCTCTGTCTCCCACCCCCTTCAGCACCTCTCTCTGTCCCCCTTCACTCTACGTTCCTGTACTTACCTTCTTTCTTCATGTTCCGCCGTCTTCTGTCCTGATGTCCTCTCTGCCGCTCCTCACTGATACTGTCGGACGTGATGACGTTACGCCCGGCAATCAGTGAGAACAGCGAGGAGGATCCGGCGCTGGATGGGTAAGTTTTCTTTTTTCTTTTTTTTGCAGGGCGATCGCGGCACCCCAGTGACAGCGCCGCGGCACCCCCCACTTTGAGAACCGCTGGGTTAGACAATGACAGCACATGCAGTCAGATTGCAGCCGCTGTATCAGCAACAGCAGACTTTTGGTCCCTTCCACACAGCAGTTTTAATGTATGGCTAGTGTTACAAATGCTAATTTTATATTCAAAGGATATTTACCACCTTTTTATATTGACTTTTTTTTTTAAATCATGCCCTCAGTCCCCTGTCCTTCCTTACCTGAATTACAGTGCCCCACTCCTCTAGTTGTTTGAGTACATGACGATATCTGGCCTTTACAACAAAGGGCTTGATATGTCAGTAGTTTTATGCGGGCTTTGCGTATGCTCTCATCATTGTGCCTCATCAGGCCGCCATTCCTGTGGTTTCAGCGCAATGTCTATAGCAGATGACAATCACAGAAGGCAGGACTAACGTAAGATATGACCTACTCGCATTCCAGACCCCCATAAATCGGATAAGGAAAAGTAATTACCCTTATACTTCTTTCTCTGTTATGCCCATCTTTTCGTTACGATATGATGCTTTTGTGACTGCAGCTTCAGTGTCCATCTGGGTGTAAATATTCCATTGTTAGGAGATATTTAATTCATCTGTACCCTCAATAATACCTGTTTGTTTAATGTGACACGAGTGCTATACTTTCTCCATATTTAAATGTAGATATTTTTTTTACTACCTTCTATCAGATGATAGCTAGAAATTGATTGGTTGTTATGGGCAACACCTCCACTTTTTCTTTTTAGAAGGTTTGATAAATCTACCTATAGGGGGGCCATTGACAGCACCACTAATGGATATATCATATTTAGACTAAGATAATACTGAAAATTCAACCCAGCACACAACAGGAAAAGTGTTAACATGCTTAGACATGAATCACTACACCGTTGACCATAGTAGAAAGTTCACATGGCAGTTAACATGCTGCCACCTGCCTAATATGCATACACACTGTACCTCCTATCCCCATCCCAGTATAGCTCTCCTTGACTGGCTGCCTCCTTCCTACATCAAGGATAAAGACATTGCATACTGTAATGCAAATGGCCCTAGGTATGAGATTACGCACTAAAATATATTAGACACGTATACAGTGTATTTCCACTTATAGCATGTATCTTCAATTGTAGAGCATTAGTATAGGAAATGTGGGATAAATAGACATGCTTATAATATTATTTGTCAATATTTTAAAACCTCAATTGAATTTTATGCATTACGTAAAATTAAAATAGATCTAAGAATAGCGCCCAACATACAAAACAGGACAAGGGCTATTCTTGTCTGTGACATTGCATTTAGGTACCAATTTTCACTGAAACATAACAGCTTTTCTCTGTCTAGAGCAAGTTACAAAACTAAGGGAAATGTTTAATTGTAATGTGATGTCGATACAGGTCGTGACCGTATCTCACCGAGATAAATGTCACCCTTGGGCAAATCCAGTGCCGTAACTAGACATTTTAGTGCCCTGGGCGAGACAGGGCACCGGCGCCCCCCATCTTAGTGGGAGTGACCTTTGTTGAGTGGGTGTGGCCAACCAACTCTGGGGGTGTGGCTAGCACTTTTCCTTCTATGTGTCTCGCTGATATTCTTGAAAGCTGTAAAGAACCCCAACAATGGTGAAAAAACTTGTATCTAGAAGAAAACCTATACACACTACGCAATATATATATATATATATATATATATATACACACACACACACACACACACAAAACTAATAATTTGACTTACTGTCCTTCTCTCAGTGATGGGATGCAAATGAAAAAACTGGTCCATCCACTGTACCCTGAGACAGGTCAGGTGGCATGTTTCTCCTTCTCTAGGTGTTGTACCTGGGCCTGGTCTGGGACACAGGTGTAAGCCGCTCTAGTTAGGAGTTCCAAAAAAATTGGCTTAAAATAAAAGTAATATAGCAATTTCAGCCAGTGTAGCCTTTTCCTGTACATACTACCCTCACAATCCCAAACAAAATGTACAAACAACACTCTTGGCAGAGTGAAAGGTGATGGTGTATTGGGAGAGGTACAACTCATTTGATGGTGATATCAGCCATGTATTTTCCTGCATATTAAAAATATAGAAAAAACATGCTTGAGATATATATAGGGATATCCTTACAAAGAACTAAGAATCAAATAAGGTTTAAGGTTACCATAGGGCAGACTAGATGGGCCAAGTGGTTCTTATCTGCCGTCAATTTCTGTGTTTCTATGGAGAGATGCTAGCACGGTGTAGAATATTAAATGATTTAGTGTGCTGGGAATATAACAGAGGCATGTGGGGAAAAAGCACAGATTGTATTATTAAAGTGACTTTGTCTTCCAGATTTTGCATATCATCATCATCACCACCATTTATTTATATAGCGCCACTAATTCCGCAGCGCTGTACAGAGAGCTCACTCACATCAGTCCCTGCCCCATTGGAGCTAACAGTCTAAATTTGCATATGTGACTGTGGACAATTTATTGCTTCATATTTACCTTCTCGTCTATACGTCTGTATTCTTCTTTGCTATTCTTCTTCTATATCCTGCTGTCTGAAGACAGTCCTCATCTACCTTCCCAGTCCAGCCGCCGCTGTAGCTCCTGGCTCTTCTCGGCTCCTCTGAATCCACTAGCAGCGTCGTGACGGGGATAGAGAGCAGAGTTCAGAAGCCAGGAGGAGTCGGGTCACCCCCTCTACACAAATGCCAGCCATACTGTGACATGCGGGGGGGGGGGGGGGGGGGAGAGGAGGGGTGACAAAGGCTTCACTTGCATGGGTGGTGGCAGAGACTGTTACACACAAAGGGGAGGGGGCAGAGGCTAACACATACAAAGACACACATATACAGATGAAGGGGGCAGAGGCTGGCACACACACTGGGAGGGGGCCAGAGGCTGACACATACACACACACAGAGGGAGGGGGCAGAGGCTGGCACACACACATACACCATACATGCCAACTCTCCCGGAAAGTCCGGGAGACTCCCGAAATTGCTGGCATTTCTCCCACATCCCAATCTCACACCGAGAATCGCGTCATTCAGTCACGCCCCCTCTCCCAGAAACAAGTTTCCAGGAGTTGGTAAGTATGACATACACAGATGGAGGGGGCAGAGGCTGACACACACACATACACAGATGGAGGGGGCAGAGGCTGACACACACACATACACAGATGGAGGGGCCAGAGGCTGACACACACACATACACAGATGGAGGGGGCAGAGGCTGACACACACACACACACACAGGGAGGGGGCCAGAGGCTGGCAGACACACACAAACTGGGAGGGGGGCAGAGGATTACAAATACACACACACACTCACAAGGGAAGGGGGGACAGAGGCTCTCCCAAGCAGAGAAGGAAAGGGGAGGAGACAGAAGTTGTGACACACAGGGGGATGTGTTACAGAGACAGAAGATGTACAGAGGTGAAGCTCTGCCCACTTTTGGATAAGCTCCACCCCCTCCTAAGTCCGTGAAACGAGGTATGCCACTGTCTGTCACAAACAGAGATAGGGCCAATTTGAGGGAGAGAGACTGTCCCAGGGGAGGTTAGAAGAGGAGGCTCACTTCATTAGTTTCCACGGGTGGAACCTGAACAGCATGGGCTCGCCGGCACTCTGCAGCCTGCATTCACAGAGCCAGGACACAGAGGCAGGTAGTGGGCGGCTGCTGCGCCCCCTTGGGCTTGCGCCCTGGGCGACGGCACCGCCCGCACCACCCTAGTTACGGCTCTGGGCAAATCAGTTGGATCTTTCAGATTTGCCCTTGCACATGTATTGAAACAAGAAGAAAGCCAAAGTCAGGGTCACAGACATTCAAATAGTCAGATCAACTGGGTTGGTACACAAGATAATTAACCAAAATAACGCGCTAACAACAGAAGATAGAAAACTGTTGCTCAGGCACAAGTCATGGTGCTCAGCAGGTTTAAATAGAGGCTAACTATTATCACAAACATCTTCCCGTTTTACTCAAATCACTTGTTTATATTTGTGAACATCCATAAAGTTATCCTCAGCAGTCACACGACAGGCACAGTGATTAAGAAAGAGCGGCGGATTTGGCACAACAAGGAATGTAGGAGCATGTAATAGTCTTTAATGTTACCAACATATCACAATGAAGAGGAGGAACAGATTTGAAAGCCAACTTATACACTGCACATGCCATTAAAGGTGTTCACTTTAGGTGCAATTTAAGTTTCAATGAGGAAAGGGTACAATCATAGTTTTTTTTATACAGTATCTTCAAAAAAAATTATTTTACTTTTGACTATGATGTTATTTTTATTATATTTAGTTCTCGTTATAGCGGCTCATACCATCAAAGCAGGGAGACTCGAGGTTCAGCAGAAATAGAACTTCTTAGTAGTTTACTCAGTTAATGGTAACCTTAGTTAAAGCTGGGTACACACTACAGTATTTTCAGCCAATTATCGGGCCAATGAAATGATAAAGGACTGTTTCGGGCCGATATCGCATGAGTGTGTATGCTGCAATGATTAGTGATTATCGTTCCAAAGCACCTCGTATTGTTTCATTTGATTTTTAAACCGGACAGAAAATCTTGCTTAAAGTTGGAACAATGTCGTTCCAATTCTGCAGTGTGTATGCACTCAGGACCGGCACTGTCCATACATGTCTATGGATTGTGCTTAGTTGCGGTCTTTTCAGCCGATGGTTATGACAGATGAAGGTAAATTGTGTAGAATGTGTTTAGTGTGTACACATGATCCGGTATGCTGATTGGAATTTATTTTTTTTAAATCGTTAAGGATATCGCATCAGGAGCAATTTTGTATAGTGTTTACCCAGCCTAAGCTGTACCTAAAATAATCTATGTGTTAAATGATTAAGATTACTCAAGGGACGGTACATTTTTTTTGGGCTAAATGTTTCATCACCAAAGTGTAATAAGTAGATGAGACAACTCTTTTACTTAAGTTGTTGCTAGATCTAAGATATCCTAAGATCTCCCGGGTCAAATAATAAAAATGAATACTGCCCTTAGTAACAAAAGCCACTATTTCACATTAACTACCCCGTTTGTTAAAGCCTGTGTGTACAAGCCTTAATATGTATATACATATTAACGACTGTGTACTACTGAGCTTAATATTATACATGCACTGCAGTGTTTATACTATTTATATATTATTGTTTATTTGTATAGCGCCATCAATTTACACAACGCTTTTCTGAGAATACTGACTCTTCATGATTTTAATGCAGATTGGCATATTTGAGCAATGTTGGTGTATAACTCACAGAAGTGTAAGGAAGAGACAGCGGTACAGCAACACTGGTAGTCAAAGGTTTAATGATCGAGAAACCAGATTGTTAATAATGACACAGGGAGCGGATTATGGAAGAGCAGAGAGTGAAAACAGAGTTAGAGAAAAAGACAGGTGGTGCTAATGGAAGGTGCATAGAGCCAATTTATTGTAATAAAATAGAACAGAATCCTTGATTGTGAATGTGTAGAATGCTATGGGCTAGACCAAGGCTAAAGGAACCAGATACCAGGGTGTGTCTGAAGATGAGCAGGGCGCAGAATAAATTCCAGAAAGACAGTTTGTACAGTAACCATACCCTGACTGAACATCTAGGAAGACAAGAGACTCCTTCTTTAAAACAAGTCATTGTTGGTGGACTGCTCTAATTTTCACGTACAGTTAGCCATCATATTTTGCAAATGGGCCTACTAATGTGTTGTTTTCCTACATACTGCCTCATTGTGGTTCTGTTTCTGTGAGAATGCACTATACCAGGGGTAGGCAACCTGCGGCTCTCCAGGTGTTGTGAAACTACAAATACCAGCGTGCCTTGCCACCTATCTGCTGGTTATCTACTGGCAAAGCATGCTGGGACTTGTAGTTTCACAACACCTGGAGAGCCACAGGTTGCCTACCCCTGCACTATACAGTTGTCAGTCGTCACTAAATTTCAGGACCTAGCAAAGTGTTTCAAATCTGTCCTTTGAAATGTCCCTATTTTTCAATACTGACCAACTGCATAGTAGAATTCCTCTTTTCTTTATATATCCGTATGGATGTAATTATAACTGTATAACATTATCTTGGCTTTTTAAGTTAATTTTTATTGAGGTGGAGTATTTGAAACACAAACAAACTACAATATAACTAAATTCAAACATATGATGTAATTGACGTATGCCAAGATCCATGTAGAGTGTCGACAGTGCAGAGCTTGATGTGCTTAAGTGCACCTGCTCAGCAGCAGAGTGTCCCTGAATATTATTTTAAAGTGTTTGCATGCATGTATACTCAGGTGTGGTTGTTTGTTTTTAACGTTTTATTTTAAAAAGTAAATAAAATAAAATTAATTTGTTAATAATAAATCATAAATACCTTTGTTAGGATGTAATACAATAATATAATATAATTTTTACATTAAACCCATCATCATCAGCTAGTTATATAGAGCTACTAATTCGACAGCGCTGTATAGAAAACCCACTCACATCAGTCCCTGCCCCATTGGAGCTTGCAGTCTAAATTCCCTAACATACACAGACCGAGAGAGACTATTTTAATTTTAAAGCAGCCAATTAACTTGCATGTTTTTTTTGGAGAGTGTTATGAAACCGGAGCACCCTGAGGCAATCCACGCAAACACAGATAGAACATACAAACTCTGCATAGATAAGGGCCATGGTCAGAAACCGAACTCATGACCACAGTGCTGTGAGGCAGAATTGCTAACCACTAAGCCACTGTGCTGCCTATACTGTTCAGTGTCACTTAATGAAGATGCCCATCTCTTTATCACACACTATGC
Organism: Mixophyes fleayi; assembly: GCF_038048845.1. Lineage (NCBI taxonomy): Eukaryota > Metazoa > Chordata > Amphibia > Anura > Limnodynastidae > Mixophyes > Mixophyes fleayi. The sequence goes on along the minus strand of NC_134402.1, from coordinate 103,146,946 downwards.
AACCTGAGCATTATCCGTTATCCAGACAGTTGGATAATTTTCGTGAAGCTTTTCCTGTTCAATCTAAGTTCTAGTGGTGATGAACCAATGGAAGAAAACCCTAGTTAGGCAGTTGCAGATTTGTAACCAGAAGAGAATAAATCATTCCTGACCTCATAATCATAGCTAGAGACATAATTTTATAAATGAAAGGCCATCACTACTTCCATTAGCAGACATAGGCATGCACAGCATTAGGGTGTGCACCCAGGGAAAGCTTGAGAAACAATCTCTGTGCCACAGTTCACCACTGGAGGGGGGTGTCTAACACCTCTTAGGGGGAAGGGTGTCTAGAAGTGCCCCCAGATCATATTATGTCACAGAGTAGTGTCCCCAGTTCAAATTAAGCCACGTAGTAGTGCCCCCAACTCAAATTATGCTACACAGTGGTGCCCCCAGTTCCTCTAACATGACCCAGTAGTGCCCCATGTTTATATCATGCATCACAGTAGTGTCACAAAGTAATGCCACCATTTTTTATAATGCCACATAGTAGTGTCCCCCAGTTCATGTTATGCCACACAGTAGTGTCCCCAATTCATATTATGCATACACATACACTACCATTAGACAGATATATTAATACAAACATATGTAGGTAGCTCTGTGTTTCTATGTACAACTTACCTCTGGTGTCAGCACACACCCGAGGTCTTCATTTCTGCATGGGAGGAGCTGCTCCGTTTTGTGAAGCAGCTGCAGAGCGGAAAGTCGGCTGTGCTTTAGGGTGTGACTGGGCAAACCCGACATACCTTGTGTAGACTCTTGTGTTAGCTGATAATTCCATAGTCTTACTAACTTTACAAGAACCCTTTTCTATTTGAATGGCTAAACAATCTTTCATCTAGATGCAGTAGATGTCCCATTGTCATCTGCACAGTCCTGGGTATTAAACATTTTTTTGTACTGACCAAGGCTATATTTAGACATAATAATTAGGTCACCTCTAAGGTGCCTAATTGTCAAAGTAAACAAACCCAAGATGTCTAATCGTTTTTCATCATCTAATCTCTGATAGTTGAATAAAGTTGCCTGACTCTGAGCATTCCCAAATTCTGTGTAAACAGGGACCCTAGAACTGTATCCCATATTGAAGATGTGGTGTGATAACCGACTGATCTTATCAGCCTCTGTAGTAGCTGCTTGGCTCTGGGTGCTGCTAATCAGTCTGATGAAAATTTCTGGAAATAGTAGGGAAGATTCAATTAGTTGTGAGGTCCTGTAGGATACAATGTGTCTCTATGGGATGTTATAGCTAACAATGAGCGGTTTCCTGTACCGTAACGCAGTATTTCTACACAGGAATACATCACTCGAGTTTACTATAGGATCATGGCTAATTGAAGCCACCCCTGTGAGTCTTGAAGAGAATCTATGTATCTCCTAACTTCATTCCAGATGGTTAGTGCACCACACCAACAAAGCTTGCAGGTGGTAATATTTATTAGAGTACTGAACTATTTTTGGTAGCTTAATTGTGTCAATATTCTGATGTTCTGGATAATGGAGAATCTGGTGGTAGAGTCCAGCTCAAAATCTCGGTAAACTGTATAAACATTATATTAGCTTTAATAGACCTTTGGTGTAGGCTGTTCTTCTATTGTTGGTAACATTGTGAACTTAAAAGTCATTGTTAAGCTATTGAGTGTGTGGGTCGCTAGGTTTGACCTAGCTACTGAACAAACTTTATTCGAGTGATTAGATTCTTCAGTAGTTCATTTCTGTTGACCCTGATAAAAAAAGCAACTAGCATCAAACATGTTCTGTATATGATATTCTTGTGAAATGGTATTCAAGACTGTACAGATCGTATCAGATAATTGTTTCATCCTTTTAGATGTTTTGTAAAGATTGTATCAAGATATGAGTATTTGAAAAGTAAACATAGATCGAGATGAACAAAATTGCATTCTTTTTGGTATACTGTTTTGTTATAATAAGGATTTTATTGTCATTTTCTAAACCACCCAATGCATTGTAGTGTACATGAAAAAAATGCCCATACATATTGGCCCCACCGAGATATTAGTAATGACAGACAAGATTACAAGTGTACAATGTCAGACATCTTCTAAGATCTACAAACACTTTTATATTTGTGATCCAGTAAAAAAAAAATATTTTTATACTGAATCATATGTAAACTAATCCTTAACAAATCTCTCAATGTTGCTATTCAGTGTGTGCATTTTTTTTTACTGATCTACTCTTCTTGTCTTCACACAAAATACTGCATTTGTCCCAATGTTTGTCCCAACATTTTGAATATTCAAATCTTGGACAATTATGGACAGTATATAGTTGTCCATGAAAATTAAGGACAGTTGTCCATTACGGATGTTGTTCTCAGCATCTGCTTTCCGCTCTTATGTAGAGAAATGTAACAAGGTGTATTGTTTCCATGTTGGTGGAAAACAAAATAGTGCTAAAATCTTCTAAAAATATATTTTAGAGATCAGCACTTCGCAAAAGTTGCACAAAAAACACAAATGTTGCAAATAATAATTAACTTTATGGGAAATTTAAAAACATGAACTGAGAAATTCACAGCCAAGTTAAGGTAGGCGCTATCTGCAGATAGATTACACATCCTTAAGATATTTGGGGGTAGATTCAGTTCCCCACGTTGTTCCTTAGAACAACATGGGGCGCAGATCATTACATTTAGTACGGTAATTTTAATACTGATTTCTGCTTAGGGAGCTGCAAGCCAAAAAAATCAGAGTTGAAATTACTATACTAATGGTAATGATGTGCTTCACTTACCGTAGTAATTGAATCTCCCCATTAGTAAACTAACATAGGCGTTTTTTTGTTGTGTTTTTATTTTGTTTGTTTTTTTAAAGAATTTGCTTGTTGCTAAGAGCACAGGTGAACAGTTTGAACTTTTCTTCCTCATTACCTGATTAAATAAACCTAAAGGTGTTTAAATAGCAATTTATTATTATATGGCATTCTAATTGACCTACACACTTATTGCCCTCCTGTATCCAGAACTCATCTCATTGTTGGAGGAGCTCCATGAAATATAATCTGCCCACAGTCCCACTCCCTAACAAATGGCTGGAGTCACCCTATCCACGCATGCATAACAACCCACATGGAATTGTAGGAAGAATTGCTCCTGTTGCCCACAATTTATATTATATTTTAAAATAGTAAAATAATTAATAACTTTTACACTTTCTTCCATATTCAGCTTTACCACAATAATTTACATCTTTACAGTTAATAGGCTTCAACAATCATAAATAGCTGCTGCTGCTGATGTGTTATATTAATTTAATACTACCTTTATTTTTGTCATTTTACTTTAAGTTGTGGCTAGTTATTTTTTTGTTTTGTTTCATCTTTTTATATGCTTCAGCTGTTCAAACACAGCACAGTATTGTATTCTTTAGAGTGCATGCACGCTGCAGAGTTGGAATGACATTGTTCCATCGTTGAACGAGATATTCAGTTCCATTTGAAAATCTTGACCAACGATATGATGTGCTTTGGGAACGATAGTCTATCATCGTTCCAGGGTACACACTACTGTGATATAGAGCCAATCAGTCGTTCATCGTCTGATTTGTCCGATAATTGGCTGAACACACAGTAGTGTGTACCCAGCCTTGGGCTATGACATACAGTTATACGCACTGCATTTTTATTGTAAGTTGAAATACAAATAAAAATGCATATGATCCTCATTGCATTTATGTATTTGCTCCTAGATGTGTTCTAAAAATGTGTTCAAGCCAAATGCATATGGGAAGGCATATGTAAAATATTATTGACTGTATTTCATTGGATTTGTACGTTTTCAACTGACACACTGATATTGAACAAGAAGCATTCAAACAAAACACAATGCAGCGCAGCGCATGTTAAAAATACATGTTAAAATGCAAATATATATTGTCTCATATGGTAAAATGATTTTTATTTCCATATCTGTTTACATGCACTTAACTTACATTAGAAACACATCTTCAATGCAGAATTGTAATGCCAGTGTGTATGTAGCCTTAAGTGGAATGTGGGAATGGCCCTGTCTGTTGCGCACAAGTCTGCCTGATCTGTTAGTTTATTTTGCATGGTAATACCTGGTTGCTAGGTGACATGCTGTCTTCATAGTTTAGCTACACGGTCTACATGAGTAAGCACAAATTGATACTGTGAACTTCATGGAGCTGAAACCAAACACTATACATGAAATGTATGATATGTCTTTGTTTCTGTCTTTAAAAATACAGGAGTGCTGTAGGCGTAATGCTATACAAAAGTAACTTCTAGAAGACAATGACCTAAGGAAGAGACCACAAACAGGCTGAGCATGGCTTAGTCAATCTAGCCGTCTGTGTAGAAGACGCACCATGTCGCACATCTTCAGTAAGGCCCGGCAGAGCATCGGCCTGCAGGGGGTCGATCCAGAGACGTGTGCAATAGTGTTCAAGAACCACTGGGCTCAGGTAATGCTATATGAGATTAAAACCTCTTTTTTCTTTTTTTCCTGCATGATCTTAGTTTGCAAACAAAGAAAAACAAATTACTTTTCATTTGACCAGAGAAAAATTATAGATGGTGTTAAATGCATTAAAAAGGCAGAACATGTACAAATAAGTAAACAATTGAATAAAAATATATTATATGGCCATTTTTTCAGGGAAGATTTACCTGTCACTGGGAAGTCCTTCATTTCAAGGGCTATTATGCAACTAGTTTTAGAAACGTAAGCGTACTGGGTGCCCCTAATAAAGTATGTTTTTTTACAATCAGATGTGCATTTCCATGACAATTACGCTTTACAATTTTTAGACTTGGATATATACACATCTGTACTTCAAACATTAAAGACCACACAGGGTACAATGCCCACATTTTGTTTGCAGTATAGAGATTTTTTTAATTGGGCACCTGCTGTACCATTGGTCCCATTATTTTACTACACATAAAAATCCCTGCAAAGTATTATAGTTTAGTGTTTTTTTTTGTTTTTTTTTTATTATTCTTATCAGTGTGCGTTTCATCCATAAACAGTGTAATCATATTTGAATCTCCAAAAATGTTTTATCTGGTAGATTCAGATTGTATGTTAAAATGCCACTTATGTAGTTATCATTCATTTTTCACCTCAAAGCTAGAGTAGCAGAGACCATGGGGGTAAATGTATGAAAGTCCGGTTTTTTCATCTCGCAGGAAATCGGCGACTTTGCAGCTAAAATTTAAAGCGGCGATGGCTTGTAAAGGCAAGTTTGCCTTAACAAGCCATCGCCGCTTTAAATTTTAGCTGCCTTTACAAGCCATCGCCGCTTTAAATTTTAGCTGCCTTTACAAGCCATCGCCGCTTTAAATTTTAGCTGCAAAGTCGCAGATTTCCCGCGAGATGAAAAAAACCAAGACTTTCATACATTTACCCCCATATGTCTTTTTACACTATTAAAGTCTGTCTCCTTCCACGCCTTTGAAATGCAGTGATATTGGCATTAGGGGTGTAATGTCTGCAAAGGAGAAAAAGGAGCGATGGCGGAACTGCCCCTCGTCCAAAGGACATATGTGTCTCCCCTAAATTGAGCTTCCTATGCTATCAAAGTCCAGAGAATCCTTTTTGCCGAGACAACTTCACTCTGTGTGTGGTCGTTTGTGACGGATAACATAGAACCTCTAGAAAAAATCTTTTGTTTAGCACGCCATCCAAATAATCATAGCTGACCAGTCGCCCAGGTTTGGTTGTTTGATAATCAAGCTGAACTGCACATTTACTGATGATAACGGCAACATTGCAGGTTCAACCTCTGGAAGTAAAATAGTTAGGCACATCTGTTTCACCAGATTAGGAAAGATGTGGCCTTTATAAATAGAGCAGAGTTTACTTTTGTCAACAGTTTACAGTGGCACTATTTATTTTTGTTCAGCTGTTTTCAGTTAAGTGGGATATACCAATCTATGTGCAGCTCGTCAGAGATCAGTCACATGATAGCAAGGATTTCTAGTTGAGCATTTGCCATGGTGCCTCATTTGCTGTAATAAATTCAGCTCCACCTATATGCTCTGTTTATGCAGGTTCTTTCCTCCTTATTATAATTTTCTAACAGGCCATCAATGTCAGTTAACTTTGTTAGTCCCTGCAGCATTGATCCAAACATTATTCCCGAATCTGATCACACTTGCATGCTCTCCTCCACCATTGTTAAGAAGACAACGGTGGAGGAGAGCAATACAACAAATAAATAGCAAAAAAAGTAAATATTTCCAACATCATGGATTTTCCTGCAAACTCTATGGGGTGCGAGGTAAAATCTGCGATATTGGGTTGCTGCGGAGTGCTTTCACGACTAATTGGCCCCTAAATGTCCACTGTTTTCATATTTTAATGAGCAGTTTGTTGCTGATATAATTTACTTCCTCCTCTAAATATAATTATATATTTGTTCCTTTAATTTTTTTCTCTCCTAGCAGACTCATAATTTTAATTTTCATGTGTTTTGCAATCACTGTAAGGAAGCATAATCTGCCAAGAACACAGGAGTATATTAGGTAAACAAATAATAATAGATCTTCTGGAAGGGGATAGATGTGAGCTTATGTAGGGTAGAGGAAGTAATTCAGCAGTAACATAGCAGATGTTGTTGTGCTTGTTAATCTGAGTGCCTTGCACAAATTCAGGCTCATTTTTATGTGTTTGTATAACAAGAGAGCTTTATTTTGGATCAAGGGTGATTTAACATGAAATTAACCAAAGCTAAGCATGAGATGTTTAGTTAAAAATTAAAAATATGTTTATACATATATTTGCCCTTCAATATACATCCATATTAGAGATAACTGAACAGGTTTGAACAGTTTCAATTATTGCTTGTTTCTGGGTTTTAATACATCCGTGGAACAAGCTGTCTATACATTTTATATAGATCCCATAATAATGCGTGCCATTTACATAGTAGCTTTTATAATGTTAACGGGTAAGTCTACTAATAAGTACATTATAAGTTCCTAATAATGCACACCTCCCAACATTTAGGATCATTAATTCGGGACAAATTAAATTCTGTCAAACTCCACCCACAAATAGGCAAATTTGGGTAAAACACACCCACTTTAAAAGCACCATCCCTTTTGTGGTCCCCATCTCATCTGGTGGAATGTTGGAACCAGGTAGATAAGATTCTGCATTAATGTTTAACTAATATAATTCCACCCAAAACTGCATTTTCACTTTTTGGGTGAACTTATTCATTAATATTAAAAATGTACTTATGGACTTATGCTTTAGACAGAAAATTATTAATTAGAAGAGACCTATGTGTTTAGCACAAATCAGTGTGATTCTGTAGGGTTACCTTCTCATTTATTTAGTTAACTGAAGAAGACAGACAATGGAGGGTAATGTGATTAAACTGTTTGCTTATATTAAATCCCTATGACAATTGGTAGATACAGAATTTTTAACCTCTCTGTTTATACTTTGGTGAAAGATGTATCTCTATTGTGTATGGTGTATTTGATTGCTATTAAACTCAAATTGCACTAACCCATTTCAAATACTCAGATATTTAATTTATCAGTGTAGCACAAGTTAGACTTATAGCTAAAGCTTTATTGGCTGTTGAAGGCTTTTACACCTTTATTTTATTTGCTTCATGTTGTCAAATACAATATGTCTTTAGAAAGTGGTTAAGAAGCACTTCAAAAATTCCATATTGCTACAGGACAATCAGGGAGGGTTGGCAAAATTTAGCCTGGGGGGGGGGGAGGCAAGACTCGACTTGGCAGCCTATTTTAAAGGGAAAAAATGCACGTGGGCCACTTTGGGACTGGTCAGGGGGCAAATACCCCCCAACCCAGCCAGCCCCTGAGGATAATGCGTAAATGGCTGGTGAAACACTTGCCTTGTTTATATTGAAGTTGTGAACTGCTCAAGACAATTTATGGAGGAGCATTTCTAGACTTGTATCAGGTCTAACATCTTGTTAATTACCAGCTGCCTTATTGGTCTTGTTGTGCTATGTATTACACCAAATTGCAGTGCGCTGGATTAGGGGAGGGAGTTATTGAGTGCTGCCAGAGACCCAAAGGGTCGCCTAATTTCCCCTTCAACATTCAAACAAAATAGGGAATGGGGTGCATATGGAAAAGTGTGGGAATGGTGACCATAGGGAAAGGGTGGGAGTGGGGACAGGGAAGGAGAATGTAATCGAATAATTGTAATCATTTTAAGTTATGTAATGGGATAATTTAAATTGCTTTGTCCAATGTGAATCTAAGGGTATATTGGTTTAAAGAAAAGTTTACAGTTTTGTCAAATGACTAATTGACGTTTGTATGATTGCATATAAATAATGAACAAATGTCCCAGTGATTTAATAAAAAACTAAATAACCAGATTAAAGCCTGTCGGCACCAATTTTACTGTTCCGATGGATGAGATAATCTTTCGTGTTAGACACATGTATATGTCACTAATTGGTAAATCTCAATTTCCTCACAGTTCCCTTATTCAACACTCCTAAATGTTCAGTTAGTTTCTATAATGATCCATTCTCTGTTTGCACTGGAACTGTAACTCTTCTTTCCTCCACCCTGTCAACTCATTAGTGGTAGTTACATGTAAAAGAGAAGGAGAGGGGTCCAATAGTGAAGTACGTTAAAAACAATTGATTACATAAAGTACCTAAAATTTAAAAGGATGCATGAAAACCAATTGTCATGAAATCGTATTGGGGTTACCGTCTTCTGGGGTAGATGGTTGCATTTCAGACAGTTCAACTAAGGATGTCATACCAGTCAATTGTTTTTGGTTCAACTAGCCGCAGCTAGTTTTATTCACCGTGTTCAAAGCACACAAATCATAAACAAAAGGCCTAGCCTGTCAGGCTTCTAAATATTACACTGGGTCACCCTGAAGTGAAGGACCTAGTGTCCCACACATACATACAAAGCAACAGCACTTACAGGTCATAAATTGCAGTCTCTCTCAGTAGCATCCGACTGCTCCCCATATTGTGAGAGAGTGATGGAGCTGCCTAGCAGCTTTTTATCAGCACCTTGCAGGTCCAACTCTTGTTTACCAGCAATTTACTAGCTGGTTGGAAAACCCGAAATGGGCCATATAAATGAAGCCCATCCTTTTCTCCCCATTTATAACCCAGGGACTCTTGTCAGCTGTTTCTGAAAACAGTTAGAATTTTATTTCCCAAGCGCAACAATCTCTTTGGGGTTTTTACAATGTACTAGACAGAAGCCTGTGAGAGAGGTATCTGCCTTGAATCACTTTCCCAGTGCTTATGTCACACAGTGTATAAAGTGGTTTACTCTGATTAGTCTATTTAAGGAAAATAAAAACATGTAAACAGGCTAGGGAGATAAAAACATATTGCTGTTAGCAGTGCAACATATATATGGATCTTAGCATGTCAGTGTGGGCAGTTTCCCACCAGGGGCAGGCTGGGCTGTGGGACAGGGGGTAATTTGCCCCCCGGGCCTGTCCCATTGTGGACTACCTTGGGCTGGGTCACTGGGCCACCTGCATTTTTTTTTTTCCTTTTTCCTAATAGGCTGCTGAGTCGAGTCTTTCTTCCCCCGGGCTAAAATTTAGCAGCCCTAACCTGTTTCCAACTAAGAATGAATCAGAGCTGTTCTGACAGAACATCCAATTCACCTTCTGTGATAGCACATAGAGATTTGTTTCAGGTTTAAGTCTGCCTCCACTGGGTCTCCTATCTTTGAGTAAAGTTGCTTCCTTCTTCCAGTGCCCAAATAGTATAGCTATTGTAGCAGAAGAAATTGTAAACTGTAGAGGTTTTTGAAGAATGCATCACTTGTTGTTGGCTTGTCGCGACTCGGTACAGTGAGCTGTGACTAAAGCCAGTAATTCAATCCTCTATATGGATCGTATCTCCAGTTTGAGATTTTTCCTGATTGCTGTGACTGTCGATCAGCAGCTGTGCGAAGGACAAGGCCCCTCCCCCAGCAATAAACACACTTTAAAATATCACATGATCCTATATGAGAAGACATCTTGAAACATTAATTCACTAAACATATCTATAAAGGTTCCTTGAGATGATTGGTATTGTAGCTGCAATTGGTATGCAGCTGACTGTAACTGTTACCCGCCAACAAAGGAGAGGAAAAATGTATAATAATAATATTCCTGTAGAAAAATGTGTATCGCATCCAGGAAATATTATTTTCTTAGTTAGAACAAACTTTCTGACTTTAGTAAACTGAGACAAACTACTTAATGTAACACAACACTTTTACATCAGTTATCTGAGCCTGGATTTATTCAGTCATGAAGTCAGTGCTACACATGGGAGCAGACAGATATTCACTGTGTGAAATGGGTCAGGTTGACATGTTTGCTATGTTAGTGCTCTACATGGGTACTGAATATGCAGTGTAAGCAGCAGGCGGCATCCATCTAAGATAGCACTTCTCTACCAGAGTCGGCCTTTAGAATCCCTAGTGTTACATGTGTATAGACTTGAACCATAATTTATGTAAACTTGTAATTTTCCTACCACAAGGAAGCTGTTACATCCTCATTTACAAAATGTGTGAGTAGTAATCTTATACCAGGTCACTGGCACAAGATATTTTTTATAGCTACAGGAATTACTTTGTCAGTATAAGAAGCTGTGCGGTTTAAAGGACTTGGCATATGGCATCTAAAACACAAAGTAGAGAACAATTAGACATAGCAACAGTGGGCTGCTTTCTGTGATGCACAATTAATCACACACCATCGCATCTCTCACACCTGCTCCTATGCCCAGCTTCATGTAGGATCAGCACAAAGCTGTGATAAAATAAAAGAATGTCACCTGAAGTTTGGTGCTCACAGCCATGATATAGTGTAACACATAATTTCCCTGGGTAAGCCTAAAATTCATCATTATTAACATATTTAATGGGTGATTTATTGACATATAAATTATGTTTTACTTTGTGTTTTAGGTTGCATATGCCCAGTCCTTTAAACTGCACAGCTTCCTATACTGAATAAGCATACTTGCCAACTCTCCCAGAATGTCTGGGAGACTCCTTAATTCTGGGTAGATTGCCCGGACTCTCGGGAGAGTACGGTTTCCTCCCGCATCTGCCCACTTACTATTGGGCAGGATTAGAGCCACCATGACGCGAATTTCAGGAAATCACAACATTTTGGCCACAGGAGCAAAAATGACACGATTCACCAAGCTCTGCCCCATCCGTCCATACCCCCCACCTCCCCTCCGGGACCGAAGTCATTCCTGTAGCTATAGAAATATCTTGTGTCAGTTACCTGGTATAACATTGCTACTCACACACTTTGTAAATCGGGATGTAACAATTTTTATCAGCTTTCCTGTGGTAGGAAAATTGTAAAGGAATTTTAGCACACCCTGTCTTAAAAAGTAAAAAGTACCAGTGCCTATCAGACATATAATAGCGTATGGCCACCTACCAACTGCGGGCAACTGGAAGTCCCTCATAGCCCCCTCACAGCAAGCAGTATTAAACAGGTTGTGGCATACTTAACGTATGGCGTATGACTTGTTTTGTTGAAAACGCTGCCAATTCATTTTGCAATGCTTGGGAACCATAGGCGTCTAATATATGTATATAGGTATCTCATATATGTATACTTCTGGCTCCCATTTTTATCATGACAACTCTGGTGAACTCACAGGGATTTCAATCTCTGGAAGGCTGGTCTCCCCTGGTCCTCTCACTCATTTCCCTCCCTTCTCAGTACCGTTCCCTTTACAGCTTTGTTTAACCTATCTTGTTTGACCCCTCATTATTCCCTTCTCTTCTCTCCCTTTAAAAATTCAAATTGGACAGTTGGCTTATGCCTCATATTATCCTGTTTGTACACAATATAATTTATTAGAAATGAGCGTTGGAGATTCTGAGAAATTTTAGGGTGCGTGTCATGTTTCTCATGCCAAATTCAGATTTGATAGTTGATAGCATGTGGGTAGGACGTCTGCTGCAACTGTGTGCTCATAAAGTGGGTTGTAGATGGTTATAAAGGGTGTAAGAGGTAATGTATATTGAAATAGCTGTTATTTTACTGTACAAATCTTAACTGTTTATTTACAGACCAGTCTGCAGGAAATGTGTGCTGATAAATTGGGTGTGAGAGAGTAAAGGGTAGACAAGCAGTGACTACTGGTAGTAATAGTATATTAGTAAACTATTTAGGGTTGGACAAAAATGCTTCCTTGCTTTTAAAATCAAAGTGTTTCGCTCTGAGACAATTGTACAAGGGTCCGTATTACTGAACTATTTAGTGAACAAGCAAACGGTGCTGTTTGACTGAAAAACATTTTTTGGGGAATTGTGTCATTTTGGCCCACCCCCCGCGGTAAAATGTCTCATTTGCTTTGTGTGTTGGCGAGGCCAAATGATGCGATTCGCCGAGCCTCACTCCCCTTTTCCCCCTTGGGATCTCCCGGAGGCCAACTTTGGAAAGTATGCAGCAGTATACAGACTTTAATCCCAAAAGAATTTTGCACTTTAATGATATGACCCATTATAATTTTTCTCTTTTTCCTTTGTCAATTTTGCTGGAAATTAGTTTAATAAGTGCATTATATATTTTTTTTGTGTGGCATATTAAAATGGATACATTTATACCTTTCTATAGGCCTTACATTAAAAACAGGTAGACATTGCAACAATTAATACATTTTCTTAAAGTATTCGGTTTTCTGCTACCCTGAAAATTGACAAAAACTACATCTAAACGTAACCTCTAGATCTCGCCACCTGTGTTAGCTGTTAAACATTTATTTAAATATTGTTGTAACAATGTAGAAATAAAAACCCACTAAAAGTAGTCTTGTAGTAAACAGAGTAGGGAACCTGAACTGACATTTAAATGTTTTCATACTCAAATAAGTCTTACAAATACTCAGTCACTAAAAACCTTGGTGTAATAATAACTAGTATTGTAGTTAAAGAAGTATTATTTCTGTTTTGGATTAACTGTATATCTACACATGTCTGCCTCTCTGATTGTCTGTCCTCTTCCCCTGTCCACAATAAAAATGCACCATCTTTATTTACAGTACCCCCATGGTGTTTACATGCCTCCCAACAATCTCAATTCCCAAAAAAGGTAGTGGATTTTAGAAAGTGGGAATGACATAGAGCAATTGTGCTTTGGTGGAATGGGTGTGGATTATTTTGTCATAATTTTGCACTTTTTATTCTCAAGTAACAAAAGAAAGCGGTATATTAATTTGTATACCACCATCGCACACTGCTGTTTTAAATAATTTTAGGTTTTTCAGCATTCTGTGGGATTTGCATGATTTTTGGATGTATTGTTTACATTTTATCGCACATTTACATCATCATCAGCAGCAGCTATTTATATAGCGCTACTAATTCCGCTGCGCTGTGCAGAGAACTCACATCAGTCCCTGTCCCATAGGAGCTTACAATCTAAATCCTCTAACACACACAGACACAGACACAGACTAGGATCAATTTGTTAGCAGTCAATTAACCTACCAGTATGTTTTGTTTGAGTGTGGGAGGAAACCGGAGCACCTGGAAGAAACCCACGCAAACATGGGGAGAACATACAAACTCCACACAGATAAGGCCATGATCAGAAATCGAACTCATGACCCCAGTGTTGTGAGACAGAAGTGCTAACCACTAAGCCACCATGCTGCCCATAACATTATAAGTGGGGTACATCCAGCTCCCTTCACAGTTTCATCTGAATAGTTATCTATTGATGGTTTACAACTGCTTGATTTATCTATAAATGGCTCATAGGGGGGAATTCATTTAACCGCAATGTTCGTCAGAACATCGCGGCTGCGCATTTTTATCGCTACTATTGTAAAATCTCTGCTCATTTTTCCTCGCACCTCTATGTGACATGAGGAAAAATCAGCGGAGATTTCTGTTAAAATCTCACAGCCGCGATGTTCTGAGGAACAAGGCGGCTAATTTAATTTAAATGTTACTAGCTGTAAGAAGTGAGCTAGTTGATAGTGAAATAAAATGGCTGCCTCCCCACAGTTCTATCGCTAGGTACACACTGCAGTGTTTTTGTCCAGTAATCGGGCATATCATATCCGTTTGCACGATTATGGACAAAATCGAAAACCTGTTTTGTGCGTAGTGACACTATGGTCGAAAGTCATTCCAAAGTGTCGATTGTTGGCTCATGGCTCATTTGGTTGTTTGTACTATTTAATATTTTCCAACCAGTCACCGATCATGTAGTTTAGAAAGTCGTGCTCTTTTCAGCCGATGCCGGTAATGAACATGTAACGGTGAATAAATGTAGAGAGTGCTGTAGAAGGAATAATTAATTTTCTTCGCTCTGAGACAGAATGTTTCATTTCAGAGTCACAGAAGCTAACGAAATTTGTTAGAACATGTAGATAGCTATAACAAGGCAGTTTTAATCAGTGTGACAAGAATGAATAAATGAATATTGTGCTGTCATTCTCTGAAGACTAGAGGACCAGATGAAGAGCACAGATCTGAAAGTAAATCGTGTCAATGTGTATGCATGAATCGCCAGACTGATCGGACCTTCAGTCGTAGGTACAATTGTTTGAGATAACATGTTGGTCGGAAAATTCTTCAGTGTGTACCTAGCCTATTTGAGCAATTTTGCTACTAATATGAAAATTGCAATTATGCATAACAAAAGAAAGGTTGCACATAATAAATTAAGGATAGCATGTGAGTGGGAGTTTGTGTAATATAGTTTTTAATTTGTATACTCGTTCTTAAAGATATGAAGACATCTGTGTCTCACGTAAGACGTAGGGTAGATTTAGCATTCTAAACAAATGTTTTGCAGCTCTGGGGCTGTTTGGCTCCTGTTCATCAATTGGCAAAATACTGCAAATGAACATTTACAGCGTCTTGATTGCACAGTGGTGTTATTATGTGATCACTGAGATTGGTTCAAATTACGCTTCATTAAGATTATTGCTCATTCAGAAACATGCTTTTTTGTTTCACTGCTGAAAGCTGATGTTTAAATTGCTTTCTACTGAATAAACTATTTTCTAATCAGATTTTCCCTGTTGTTATATATTATCATAAACACTTGTGAAGTTTTAAATAACTGTGCTGATTGTATTTTGATATTTACATTACTGTTGTTTTCCATTAGGTTCAGCGCATTTTGGAAAAGCATGACCCGATCAAGAACTCTAATGCCAGATATGGATCTATTTCTCCAGATGAAGTTAGCGCTGTCCAGAATTATGTGGAGCACATGATCTTGCTTTTAATTGAAGAGCAGGCGAAAGATGCCGGTATGGGGCCCATCCTGGAGTTTGTGGTGTCTGAGAATATTATGGAGAAACTATTTCTGTGGAGTCTCAGGAGAGAATTTACAGATGAGACAAAATTTGAGCAGCTAAAGATGTACGAGTTACTGGTGACTCAGTCTCACCAGCCTTTGCTGCATCACAAGCCTATTTTAAAGCCATTGATGATGCTGTTAAGTACTTGCTCAGCAACGTCAACTCCAAGTGTGGAGACAGAACTAGTTGTCCTACTTAACCAGCTGTGTTCAATCCTTGCCAAAGATCCATCTGTCTTAGAACTGTTTTTCCACACCAGTGAAGACCAGGGAGCTGCCAATTTCCTTATATTCTCCCTGCTGATACCCTTTATCCATCGAGAAGGCACGGTGGGACAACAGGCCCGGGATGCTTTGCTCTTCATCATGTCTTTGTCGGCTGAGAATAATATGGTTGCTAAACACATAGTAGAGAGCACCTACTTCTGTCCAGTGAGTTTTGAATTCTTTAAAACCTTAATAATACTGTTAGCATCTGTTCCCTTTTCTTTGCATCACTTTGCTTTGTTTTAAGTTTGATTGTGTTTGAAGCATTCAAAAGTGTTCTTGTTTGTAAAAAACATAATGGAGTTCTATGGGAACAAGTACAAAGTTCACTATGCTGCAGGAAGCTTTGAAAACATCCTTCTAAAACTACATTAAAAGTGAGGGCAAAGTACAAGGTTTATGTAGTATTATTAGTCCTCAACGCCCATGTTTACAAGATAGATATATATAGATATATATATATATATATATATATATATATAACACAAAAATATATTCAGGCTGTATAGTGCCAAAGATGTGACAATGGTTCATATCACTGCATTCTCAGTGTTTTGCCTGTATCAGATCCCATTAGGACATTATCTAAAACTAATGGGGACAGCTTCAGCTGTCTGTGATAGATTGGGAAGGTAATTATCTTCTTTAACAGAGCTGCATTGGAATGGCAGGGTAACACTGCACAGTGTATTGTTACCTTCATCCTTCATACGCTGAAAATGTCAATATTGGGCTTTCATGTAAATTTTAAGAAAAAGTAGATCTTCAAATTGGAGTGATTGCTTTATCTTGCTTCTATACATTAAGGACTGAGTTTAATGTTAGGAAGAAAAGGATATGCGTTGGAGCCATTTCTACTGAAGCTTTTGAATTGGCTAGTTTTATAGCTTGCTGGGAACTCTTGGGACCTAAGTCATTATGGAAAGTAAGGCAGAAAAAAAGGAGTAAATGTTTTCCATGACAAACCGTGTTACAATGCAAGGGATGCAAATTAGTTTATTATTTTGCACATAAGTTAAATACTGGCTGCTTTTCATGTAGCACACAAATACTTGATAGCTTTATTTTTACACTGAAATTTAAAGTTGATCTAGGACATGCCCTTATCCCACTATAAATCCCTCCCCACATTTTAAATTTACCTCTCACTTCAATGCAATATGGTTTTGCCCAGGTGCAAAGTTAGTCCTTTTTCATGCTTTGCTCTCCTTAATGACTCAGGCCCTTGATGTCTACCACTCCTACATATACAGTCTTATTTACCATAACCCCCATGGGTAAAAACAAATTATGGAAAGCGCATGCTAAGATTAAAGTGTAATGTGTATATGAAGTAGTGAACAAAATCAGGTTTTTTTCTGTGTCCTAAAGTTTCCATTAAGACAGACGTGACACATGTAATTAAATTCTTCTTTGCAAATCTGCTACACAAATGAGCTAGAAATTGACAGATTCCCTCTTGTGTACTGAAAGTGTCTATTTGCATATGTTTATACTAAACCATGTGTTGCTATGGAATCTTTACAGAACTATGTAATTATGCTGTAAGTAAGGTCTGCGTGCACCTGCCTCACAAATAAATACGTTCATAGGATTTGTCGCTTGCAGACATGGCTACATACCAGGTAATGGCAATGCTGAATATGAGTACATGCAGTATAAGATAAACATTTGTTTTATACATCAAGAACCTGATAACACAGAAATAGGGTGCAATTGTATGAACCTGCTTGTAAATCTGGCCCATTGTCATTTTTTAGGGGATATAACTTAGCTAGAGGTCTTGTATTAAAAGCCCAGTGGGCTAAATATACAAATCCCTCAATATGAAAAAACATTACATTATAAGCAAATAATTGTGTACAAATCCACAGACCTTTTTAGCTACGGAGCATAAACCGTTGTATTCAGTATTCCTCCATAAGAGTCTGAGAGTGACGTTCTGATATAACCTCTGATTTGCTTACAATAGGTCTTCTTGTTCTCTAGAAAAATATCCTCCCTCCCGTTTAGTGCACACGAAAATGAAATATATATTCCCCTTTGATGACTGCTTTTTCGCAAGAAATATCGCAAGTTCTGTCCAGCTCATGGAACACACACTTATTTTGGATTATTGTTGGAAGGTGTTGGAGCTATACTTACACCGAACCTAAGCTGACTCTTCAAAGAGAATGGGTTCCAAACGCCTCACTACCATCATTGTGCACTTAACCAACCTTGCTTATTGCCTGTACAGTGTTCTCCTGCCACGCTAAAGGCTTCACCAGCCTCTGGACCCAGTCCTGGCATTGATTAGCCCAGAGGGGTTCGAGTTCCGGATTGCATGGGACAAAAATCCCCAGGCATTCCAGAACTCAAACCCTTCTGGGCTAATCGTAACGCACCACAAGCCATCCCCCAGGAGCTGTACTGGCACCGAACCTAAGCTGACTCTTCAAAGAGAATGGGTTTGAAACACCTCACTACCATCAATGTGCACCTAACCAACCTTGCTTATTGCCTGTGCAGTGTTCTCCTGCCACGCTAAAGGCTTTACCAGCCTCAGGACCAAGTACTGGCATCGAGTTTGTGCACCAGCGGCTCCACTTACCTCCGGGGCTGTACCAGCACACCCGTACCATACCACGAGTCAGTGCACCAAGTGGCCCATCATATCTCCGGGGCTGTACAAGCATCTGTACCATGCCACGAGCCTGCGCACCATGTGGCCCATTATTCCTCTTGGGCTCCACCAGCACACCTGTACCATTCCACAAGCCTGTGCACCAAGTGGCCCATCACACCTCCGGGCCTGCACCAGTACCCATACCATACCACGAGCCCATGCACCAAATGACCCATCATACCTCCAGGGCTGTAGCAGTACCCGTACCATACCATGAGCTCACACACTAAGTGGCCCATCATACCTCTGGGGGTGTGCCAGCCCCCGTACCAGATACCAGAACTCGTACAACACGCTGGTCACACAGCCTTTGGCCAGTCCCAGAAGCCAGGCAAAGACACGGGGGGGAAACCTACCCTACCTCAGGCACATCCGCAGGAAACTGAACACCACAACCAGCCAAAGAACACTGGATCCGGCAGCTGGGAATTGACGGGAGGGATGCTTTTCCTGGATCAAGAGATTTGGATGACTCCTCCTTGTGCTTTTATAGCCTGTTCCTGCCCCCACTATGACACTTACATAGTCACCACCAAACCGTCCCTGCTTTATTAACCCTTAGTGAGCCAAATAGTTATGTACACAAACCTCAGCTTTTATTCTACCTCAGGCTTTATTTATACCTCAGTTCTAATTTTCTTTAAAAGCTGCATGTTTGCAAATTCCAATGCTCCATTCTAGAAATCTTTTTTTGTTTAACAGATATATATGTTAACTGATTCATCTGTAGAACAAGTAAATCCTTTAACCTTTGTTGTTGAGTGACTGTAAAACTCTGTATTCCCACCTCATGGTAATGACTTTTCCAAGCTGCTGGTTGTTGATTTAGGCTACATATTCATGTGGTTTATTTTAAACTGTTTAACGTGTGTTTTCAAAGCCTATTGCATGCGGTTTAATGCTGATAGTCCAAAAAATAATACAAACAAATGGACCTGGATGAAGACACACTTTCTGATAAGCTCTCATTTTAAATTGCGTCATGTTCATTGTTGCCTGCAGCATTTAGATGCATTAACACTCAGTAATATATAGTAAAGTACATGGTAAATTATGCTCATGGCAGGTGGTGCATTATCCAGTCCCCCATCACCCCCGCCCATGGTTGGCGCAAATCCTGTGAATCTCTGTTCAGTACTTCACTTTGCATGTACCGCTCCCTTATTACCCCGTGCTTGCTCTGAGAGCAGGGGGCTTGGAAGGTGGAATGGCACCCGCAACTTACCCGCATAGGTAAAAAACACACTGCAGGCAATTTTAATATGCTTTGGGAAATACACAATGTGATGATGATGTTTCCTCAAAGTGGTAGAAAAATGTAAACACCAAGGGGTAAATGTATCAAACTGAGAGTTTTCTACCTGGTTTGAAAAGTGGAGTTGTTGCCTATAGCAACCAATCAGATTCTAGCTGTCATTTTCTAGATTGTACTAAATAAATGTTAGCTAGAATCTGATTGGTTTTTTTAAACCCGCCGGAAAACTCTCAGCTTGATACATTTACCCCAGGAGGCAAATTTATCAAGCTGCGTGTTTCCGGCTGGTTTGAAAAAGTGAGATGTTGCCTATAGCAACTGATCAGATTCTAGCTGTCCTTTATTTAGTACATTCTACAAAATGACAGCTAGAATCTGATTGGTTGCTATAGGCAACATCTCCACTTTTTCAAACCCGCAGCTTGATAAATTTACCCCCAGGTGTTAGAATTCAATTTCAAACGTGCCACATAAGTATACTGATATCTATGAATACAAATATTTTAAGTAAATGTGATTCCAGGTTATATTAAACTACCACCTACATGTTAAATTTTACTAACCATCACTCTCCCTTTTTTTGCGAGCAATCGTCTTTCACTGGGCTCCCCCGGTTCTTCTCACAGCCCAAGCTGAAAATTGGGGGGCTGTGAGTGAGAAGACTAGTCACAAGCTGCCATTAAGAGATTGTAGCTTGTGATTGATCCTCCTGCTTAAACCCCCCTGCTCTCCAAGGCCACTGTAAGGTGACGATTGGAACTGATGATCAGTTCTGTATTAGACATGTGGACCCTGGGAAAAACAGCTGCATAGAACAGGGAGTGATGAGGTTATAAAGATGTATCACGTAGGTGTAAGGTGGGAAAAACCTAGCAGTAGGTGGGCGAGAAGATTTAAACTGACACGTGTTACAATTTAATTTTCTCTGTGAGCTGATGTTAGAATTTAGCTCTCCAACAACAAAAAGGCTCTTAGTGAAGAGAGGGTTACACTGTTTTTTTACTAAAATGCATGTAAATTGCATAGATACATGATGTGTTATCAAAGACCAGGGGCAGTAAACATAGAATGTAATATGTAAAATGTAAATAACATGAATATTTTTACATAATTAAAATGCAATGCAATGTGTGCCATCGCAGCTCTTCTTTTAACTTATAAATAAGTGAATGCAGGAGAAATCAAGTATTTCTACTGCCTTAGCCATACTTGCCAACTTTGACAAGTTGTTCTCCGGGGGAGATGGAATTGGGGCTTGGTGGAACGCATCATTAGGCCCTCCCCCTAACCAGTCATAACCATTGCTAGCCTATTACAGATGGGTTAAGCCCCGCCCCACCACTTAACTATCATTAGTAGCCGGGAACCAGGAGGTTGACTTGCTCTCCCGGGAGTCTCCCGGATATTCCGGGAAAGTAGGCAACTATGGCCTTATCCTGCTAACGCCAGTCAATGCAGTTCCCATAGACTTCTATGTGACCCAATGTAACAAGCGAAAATTTGCTTAAGAAAACTAACATCACAAGATGGCGGCATACCTTTTTCAATGGAATCCTATGAGGAAAGATGCCGTGGATCCATCTCCAGGTCCCGTTGCTATGCTCATGCGTGCACTTAGCCGCCCATCCAACAGCCACACAGGGGTCAGCTTTAGGCTGCCGTTGAAGGAGTTTGAAGTTAGTATGAGAGGGGGTTTCATCAGGGATCACCAATGAGCACTGACATAGTGAATACAAGCGGCAGTACAATTTGTAGTGCTCTGGTATACAGCGATACAAAATGTTACTTACTGCTGCCCACTAGCTACCAATGATAAATAGACCCAGGTACAGTGATCGCCAAAAGTTTTGAGAATGCCACAGATATTATTTTTCACAAAGTCTGCTGCCTCAGTTTTTATGATGGCAATTTGCATATACTCCAGAATGTCATGAAGAGTGATCAGATGAATTGCAATTAATTTCAAACTCCCTCATTGCCATGATAATGAACATTATACCAAAAACAACGTTTCCACTGCATTTCAGCCCTGCCACAAAAGGACCAGCTGACATCAGGTCAGTGATTCTCTCGTTAACACAGTTGAGAGTGTTCACGAGGACAAGGCTGGAAATCACTCTGTCATGGTGATTGAATTAGAATAAGAGACTGGAAGCTTTAAAAGGAGGGACGTGCTTAAAATCATTGTTCTTCCTCCTCTGTTAACCATGGCTACCTGCAAGGAAACGTGCAGTCACCATTGTTTTGCACAAAAAGGGCTTCACAGGTAAGGATATTGCTGCTAGTAAGATTGCACCTAAATCAACCATTTATTTGGATCATCAAGAACTTCAAGGAGAGAGGTTAAATAGTTGTGAAGAAGGCTTCAGTGTGCCCAAGAACGTCCGGCAAGTGTCAAGTCCGTCTTCTAAAGTTGATTCAGCTGCGGGATCGCGGCACCACCGGTGCAGAGCTTGCTTGGGAATTGCAGCAGGCCGATGTGAGAGCATCTGCACGTACAGTGAGGTGAAGACTTTTGGAGGATGGCCTGGTGTCAAGAAGGCCAGCAAAAAAGCCACTTCTCTCCAGGAAAAACATCAGGGACAAACTGATATTCTGCAAATGGTACCGGGATTGGACTGCTGAGGGCTGGGGTAAAGTCATCTTCTCTAATGAATCCCCTTTCAGATTGTTTGGGGCACCTGGAAAAATGCTTGCCTGGAGAAGGAAGGGTAAGCGCTACCATCAGTCCTGTGTCATGCCAACAGTAAAGCATCCTGAGACCATTCATGTGTGGGGTGCTTCTCAGCCAAGGGACTGGGCTCTCTCACAATTTTGCCTAAGAACACATCCATGATTAAAGAATGGTACCAAAACAACCTCCAAGAGCAACTTCTCCCAACCATCCATGAACAGTTTGGTTACGAATAAATCCTTTCCCAGCATGATGGAGCACCTTGCCATAAGGCAAAAGTGATAACTAAGTGGCTCGGGGATCAAAACATTGAAATTTTGGGTCATTGGCCAGGGAATCTTAACATTATTCCCATTGAGAACTTGTGGTCAATCCTCAAGAGGCGGGTGAACAAACAAAAACCCACAAATTCTGGCAAGCTCCAACCATTGATTAGACAAAAATGGGCAGCCATCAGTCAGTATATGGCTCCAGAAGTTGATTGCCAGAATGCCAGGGGGAATTGCCGAGGTCTTCAAAAATATTGACTCTTTGTATAAACCTAACGTAATTGTCAATAAAAGCCTTTTGACACTTATGAAATGTTTGTCATTTTACTCCAGTATACCATAGCAGCATCTGACAAAAAGGTCTAAAAACACTGAAGCTGCAAACTTTGTGAAAGCCAATACTTGTGTCATACTCCTTTTAAAAGACGGTAGCATCATTTACTGTTTTCTGCACATTCCTGTCCTCTGCCAGTGAAAGTTTTAAAATAACCAGCGCAATTAGAGAACCGGATATGAGGGATGCATATGAATTTGATGTAGCAGCTCTGTATGTTTTGATTTTTTGCTACAATAAAATTTCTATGGAAAAGAAAACATAACTGCAGAGCTGACCCCTTTGGAGGATGTAATATGAACAGGGCCTGGCACAAAGCATTTGCAGTACTACCTAACATGTAAATTATACTTGTCAAGTGATCTGGAACTTTTAAGTTTTATCCCTGGAAATTACATCATTTTTGTTGTTAAACTGTTGCACAGTATCTTTTATCTTATTGTGGAGTTGGATGAAACTTTCAGCTTCTGCTCACATTCTGTATGCTGCATGGGACAAGGCTGTATGTGGTTCCTCAGCAGGGCTTCTGATTGAATCCTTGCACAGCAAGGAGAGTAAATGAAAAATTAAGAAAACTCAGTGCAAAAACCTATGTGCAGTAGATGCGTGGAAAAAAACAAAATATAATGGAAAACTGCTATATCAAAACAGTAATCAGCAGACACTATATTGATTAACATAGAATAGCTAAATGGTCCATTTTTTAAGAGAAACAGGGGAACAAGGGTTGAGCTGTTAAGATATAACCTTTAGGCTGCAGCAAAAAATAAGATATAATCATCTATTCATCCTTACCTGAACAATATATTACTATGGATACTTTTATTTAGAATAAACATTGTAATGTGTTAGTGGTGGACACCATAATGTAGTAGTAATTGGTAGTTTGTGTTTGGTGAGTGATAGTAGTGGTGGATCAGGGAAGGGAAACGACAGACGTGCTTTGCTGGTGCCAGGGCCGTCTTTCCCATTGGGCGCGCTGGGCAGGTGCCCGGGGGCCCTGCAGCCCATGGGGGCCCTCCGGAGGCAGGAAAAAAAAGAAAACCCTGAAAAAAAAGAAGAAAATACTTACCGTGCTGTCAGCTGGCGATCCGGCTCCCTCCCTGGTCTCCTCCTCCAACATGTGTCCTGCCCCTGTGCCATTTGGTCCATCTCTAAGGTAGATTATTTCTTCTTCTCAAGATAGTTACATTGGTTGGTACAAGACTTAGGCTGACGTCACATGAACGCTTTTCACTCCACGATTAAAGAGCAGCATCGAATCGCTCCAAATCATGCAGTTCTGCAAAAACAAGAGAGAATATCTTGCAGTTTTCTTTCTGGACAAGTGTCCAAAGTGTTTAATAAAAATACTTTCCAGATTAAAAGAATACATTAAATTTGAGCAGACCCTGCATAACAGAGTGTTTTAAGTGCTCATATACTGTAAGATTGAAAATTACTGCACTTTTCCGTCAGCAATAAAAAACACTATAATAATTAGGCGTAAAAATGCTTCTGAAGCTAGAAAAGCTTTTGGTCCTGGGTTCATATACTGGCAGATCCTTACAAGTGCATCATTCTGGGGGAGAGGCAATGTTACGAGAGGCATTTACATTAAAATATTTCACATTGTGGTGTACAGGCACTGAAGTTGTACCTGCAGGGGTGCACGCAGGTGGGGGTTCTGGGTCTCCAGAAACCCCTCCCCTCCGCTAAAGAAGTGCCCCTAGATAGCGGCACTTTACTATACAGCAGCTGCGGCGCTGTCAAAGAAGCGTCCGCTGCGGTGCTGTATTGTATACAGCACCGCCGCGGACGCTTCTTTGACAGCGCCGCGGCTGCTGTATAGTACAGTGCTGCCGGAACTGAGCTTCTGCGCATGCATGGGGCATGCGCAGCAGCTCTCTCACTGTTTTTTTTTTTGTTTGGGTGGGGGGAAACCCCCCTTTAAAAATCCTGCATGCGCCCCTGACCTGGTTAATAATAACCTATCCCCTGATACTATTATGTTAGTTTTATTCTATTATTTCCTGGACTTTAGCTCGAAATTCTAATCCCAATTCTTAAATGTATAGTATGAAAATGTTGCTTTGCTTAATATTAAATGCATCTATAACATCTTTTACATCAAACTCGCAAATTGGCAAATAATCTTTATAGTTTGTTTAATATTAAATCTGATAATAATACACATGGATATCTCAATTTTCCACTGTCAGTCTGTGCAATTACCCACATAAAACTCCACAATCCCAGCATTTTATCATACTGCTCCTTGCTTTTGCAAAGAGTGGGAAAAATGTTGTCCTTGATAGTGGATCATTGCCTGCTGAAGAGGGAAATGTATCGTTTGAAACCCTAAAAATGTATCTTGTGTCAAGTAGCATTGGAAATTTCTACACTTCTTTAATTCTTAAAGAGCCATCAGTCTCACAAGATGAAGACTGGTCTTTCCTGGAATGCAAAGTGCACTTGCTAAAAGTTTGATATTGCCTAGTGATGTCACTGTTCACCTTTTGAGATGATATTTGTGTAAAAGTTGCCTATAACTTGTGGCAATTTTTTTTTAGATATAAACTATGACCTCCCACTCACAGCAATACCATGAAAACAAAATTACATATGAAGCAGTCGTTATTGTAACATTTATATGGCTAATTTAGCAACACTTATGTAAATATATGACCTGTCAGGAAGAGAGATCATTGGCTGTGCATGCTGGAAGTTTCTGTTTTCTATTCTACATTCTAATTATGTATGTCATGCTGAGTAAACACGATACGGTTACTAAATCTGGCTGGTGCAGAGGCAGTAGATAAAGCGGACACATTTGTCTTTGAAGAAGGGGAACATAATGCATACTTGCCAACTCTCCTGGAAAATTCGGGTTGGTCTCATGGACTCCCGGGAGAGCTGGCAGATCTCCCGCATCTCGCAATTGCGGGGCTAAAATGACACGATTCACGGTGAATCGCGTTATTTTGGCTCCGCGACAAAACGGCATATTTGTCCCGGGGCGGGGCCAATATTATGTGATTCACCGTGCCCCGCCCCCCTCCCGCCCTCTAGACACGCCCCTCTCCCGGATACAACTTTCCAAAAGTAAGCAAGTATGAAATAATGAGGACTCCGAAGTGCTTCTAAAAAGTTTGAGGAGTTTTGTTTACCCGTAAAGAATGTAATAATAGACAGACATATATTTAATACTACAAACTAAAAGCGTGATGAAAATGTGCAATCATATGTGTCAACATTAAAGATACAAGCAAAAAACTTTGTTATTAGTGCCATCACCAACAAACTAATCAGACACAGAATTGTTTGTGGTATTCATAATGATACTGTACGCACACAGTTGTTAAGAGAAAATAATTTGACTTTAGAAACTGCCATTCACATATCCATGCTTAATGAACAGTCTGATAGAAGTACAATGTAATTATGAAAGAAGGCAAAAGAATGTATTGTATAACGCACACCACCACAATACATGTAATGCCAAAACTGTGGCGGGCACCACCCAGCTAAGCGACAAAAATGCCCGACCTTTAATAAACACTGTAACTCCTGTAATAAATGAAACCACTTTGCATAATGCTGCAAATTCAAATACACAACGGCAACTAACATGTCACGTGAAACACTAAAGAAAAGCCAGTCACGTAGAGTCAATAACACAGAGATAGTCTGTTTCAGAGCCTACCAATGTGATGTAGTGTGAGAGTGTTGATCTGGTAACTGAAAAATAGAGAAATCTCTAATAGCCTGTATGTCAAACAAAATGGAAACATGGTGAAAATAAAAATTGACACTGGTGCCAAGTGCAACGTCATGTCAAAGGCTCTCCTGCACAGAACAAACCCTCAGGCACTAATTGCACAGACAACTCTAGTAAACCTTGTGGAGTATGTAGGTCAAATCATTAAAAGTATGGGCATGACCACACTACAGTTCTACATCGTTGATCGTGACTTCAAGCCACTAATAGGACTGCCTGATGCATTAAACTGAGCCTGATGCATTAAACTGAGCCTGATGCATTAAACTGAGTTTGATAGACCTGGGAGCAGAAGTTCATATGGTACAGCCAGAAACTCCAGAACTCAAGGAATTCAAAGATCTGTTCAAATGTGATTCCATTGGTAAACTGCATATCATCAGGGTCGGATTAACCCAAGGTCTAACTGGGCTACAGCCCAGGGGCCTCGGGCATCCAGGTGCGCCCCCGGCCCGATCAATGCTGCTGAGCTCTGTCACTGCAGTCCTCCTTCTCTGGCGCTCAGGAATCTCCTTACTGAGGAGATTTCGTGAGAGCTTCACGAGATCTCCTCAGTAAGGAGCTTACAATGCGCTGCGGAAGGAGGACTGCAGTGACAGGAGAAGGTAAGCGCTTGGGAGGGGGGCGACGGACGGCTAACAGGGCGGGGGTGGCGGCGGTCAGCTAACGGGGAGCAGGCTGCTAACGGGGGGGGCCTCACGGGAGATGGGGACCTCATTAGCCCAGGGGCCTCAATTCCATTAATCCAGCCCTGCATATCATACATGCCACTGGATAAGTCAATTGTCCTCACAGTCTGTGCACCCAGACACATCCCCGTTGCCCTGAAGGACAAAGTGCTTGCTGAGCTAGACCGCATGACAAGGCTCGGAATAAATACCCCAGTAGAGGAAGCAACACAGTGGGTCTCAGCCCTGATAGCTGTAGTGAAAAAAGTTGTGGCAGTCAGACTATGTATAGACCTGTGCACTTAAACAAAGCACTGCTGAGGGCTCGACACCCAATGAGAATGGTTGAACAAGTGATTGCTGACATGCCTGAGGCAAAAATCTACAGCACCCAGGATGCTAAATGTGGATTTTGTCAGAAACCTCTGGTTAATTTGGATTTGACTCTCATGTCAATACAGTTGGAACCTGCTCCATTTTACACTACATACAGATGCAGCTCATGCAGGAAGCATTCTGAAATTCAGTAACAATAATAATTATATAAATTAGACCATTTTAATTATTTCTCTCGTTTGTTTGTTTACAGTCTGTGTCAAAGCTGCAGCAGATTGCTCCAAATTCACTTTCCACCAATAATGGCTTTGTAACCCCTTAATATTACCTAGATAAATGTTGCCCAATATATAGCAAGAGAGACACAATATATTCTCTGCTATTTTATCATTCACAGAACACCTCTCACTGCTTTCTCTTGTGAGGAAAAAACAAGTAAACCCTTATTGAGTACCATGCAAATATAGTATGGTCATGTGTATGTACCCTGGGCTGGATGATGATGGGTTGTTCTAGTTTTGAGGAACAATTAAAAGAATTTCAACATTTTTCCACAAATTGTATTTAATTTGACCATGCGTGATGTAGCTGTATGTGGAACATGGTTGCCTACTCTTCCATGTCTATATTAGAATGAGACCTCCCGGGCTTCTGGGAGAGCAGGCAAATCTCCAAGACTGGGAAGAGCAATGACACAAATCTTGTTATCATGCCCCATCTACCTCCATGAACACTGAGTAGCCAGGAGCATGATGATGCAGTTGGCGTTATACAACTTGCCATGTTCCATTGATAACCCTCATTTTTCCACTAATTTGCGCCCACCTCTTGATTTCATGCCACGCATCAGCATCTCCCTGAGGGAAGCTATATAAAGTAGGGAAGTATGATGATAACATATGTGTATATAATTTGCATGGCATATATTAAAGCAACACGAACATGAAAATGATGTGCTTAAGTATATCTAACTTAGGGGAACGTATGTTCTATCCCTCTGTGCAGGCTATGAACAACCTTAAGGAGATGTGTCTACTATTCTTTCCCTGATTTTTGATATTTTTAGAGTTTTCTGGGCCTGGCTGTACTCCATACTTATTGTATTGTGAGAGGACTACATATCTATTGAACTGAGAGCAGAGCTCTTGTTGGAGAAAAGGGGATTATGGAAAACTGAAAGCAAACAATGGAAATGTACAACATGATAAGCTTTGCAAGCAGACTCTCTATCATCATAGCAAGTAGATTAAGGGGTAAGTTTATCAAACTGCAGGTTTGAAAAAGTGGAGTTGTTGCCTATAGTAACCAATCAGATTCTAGCTGTCATTTTGTAGAATGTACTAAATAAATACCTAGAATCTGATTGGTTGCTATAGGCAACATCTCCACTATTTCAAACCTGCAGCTTGATAAATTTACCCCAAAGTCTGATAACAATTATATTTTTTTGTATCCCCTAATACTTTCTTTAGAAAACTACAAATGGGAAAAAAGTTAGTCTTTTTAAAATGTGTGTAATTTTAAAAAGCTTTGTTTACTATGTTTACAGGTATTGGCGACAGGACTCAGTGGTCTTTATTCATCATTACCCACAAAGCTTGATGATAAAGGAGAAGAGTGGCATTGTCTCAATAAAGAAGACTGGCTCCAGATCCCTGCACTCATACAGTTCATGAATTCTCTTGAGTTCTGCAATGCGGTTATACAGGTTAGAAATCATGTTTGGACACTGTTCAATCAAGTATAGGCCAAAAGCAAATTGTACTGAGCATTACAATTGTTCTCATTGTTTCCCATGTATTGTATGTAAAAAAATAAAAAATAACAAATCATGTTACTAGATTTAATAACATACTAGGACCCATCAGTCACAATCATCTTGAGCCCTGCAAGTTTCCAACAAGGTTTTGTGATCTTTTTTTTTTTTTTTTATTTAGACTGTTTAAAATATAATTACCTTCAAATTCAGTTCGTCTACAAGATAATTAATGATGTTTTCTACCTTAAAAATGTTATGCTTATTATTTGTATTGCCAGACAAGTCTCCTTCATATTCCATAAAGAACATTTGAAGGTTGCTAGGATATTAATAGTTGAGGTCTGAAATTACATTACCAACAGCGGTGAATGCAATTTATTATTACTAACATAGGACTGTATACTACTTAACTTCCTTTTTTATTCTTTTTTTTTATCATCAATCGTTTTTATTGAAATTTTTTAAGTAAATGGGGGGTACAGAAAGAAAAAAAAGGGGGGGGGGAGGGGTGGAGTTCGAACACACCAATATAGCATTTGCAAGTTACAGACAGTATACAATATATAGTATTCAGTTTACTGTGGAACTTTAAACTAACTCACCAGACCTGGCCTAGGTCTAGGAAAACCCAACATAAACACTCAATCAGGGCGCCACCATTGACAAAGAACCACCAATAGCAGGGGAGGAGAAGAAGGGTTATTTACTGGAGCCCCACCCCCGTCGGTCACGTAGACATGCCATTCAAACCATTTCATCAATGGGGAAGATGGTTTCATTGAATAAGGGACATCTAGTGTTTCCATTTCAAACGCATACTGGACTTTGGTAATTACCTTTGGCAGAGAGGGGGGGGGAGCGGTGCTCTCCATGCCTGGGCTATGGCGGCTCTGGCGGCAATAAGTATATGATTAAACACATAACAGTCCTGTCTCGGGACATGAGGCGGATATACCTGGAGAGGGGCAATCTCAGGGGTCTGAGGAAGATCTAATTTGGTCACTCTCTTAGCTAGGTCAAATACCTGATATTCTTTTTTTATTATTGAACTTTAGCTACAAACATCTAACAGAAAAACGATACTATTTTACACACGCACAGCATACACCACACACCTGTATTATTGCATGCACAGACATGGTTGGGAGAATGGATTGCAGCTTAGGTGAAAAGGTGCGACAGCAATTACATGGGAGCGTCATCATCATTGTGATTGGCGTGGTCACTACAAGCTGATTTCATTGTGTAACAATAGCTTTGTGCTCTTATACGCATGCACAGCTATGCACATGAACCTCTTCTCAAACTCAATGGAGGCAATGGGGTAGCCCAAGGGGACTGTGCGTAATACTGGAATAATGGCATTTTTCATTTGTCATTTCATCATTCTCAGCTTGAACTTTAATAAGCATTGTAAGATCTATTGGAACTTGACATCAATAATATTGACACAGTATAGAAAACGCCATAAATCTACTTCAGATATATTTATTTAGACCAGATAACAGAGAGACATCTTGTACTAGATAATTATTCTTTATTAATTGCAGCTAATTGCAGCACAAAATAAATAGGCTTATGTGATAACTCAAAGGCAATGTGCTGTATTCTTATAAATGGACATTGACTGGTATACAGGGAAATATGTCTTGTCTTAGAGTAGACTTTACTAACAGGCAATAAGCCCACAGTAAGTGCAATGTTCCAGCACCAAATATGCTGCTAAGCAAACAGCTTCGCACTTTCTGAATAACAAATTGAATATCGGAGGAAGTAATCATTAAACACTTACACGCATAAGAGAGTACTATGTAAACATTTACATACAAATAGGGTAATTGGTAGATTTTAAGAGACATAGCAGAGAAGTTGTTAAACATTCATAGTAAGCAGCCACCTCTGTCAGATGCTAATCTGGTTGGAACGTATATTAGCTGCTATGTGTTGTATTATATGAATGAGTAAAGTATTACTATTATTATTATTTATTATTATTATCATCTCTTTTTAGGTGGCTCATCCTCTTATACGTATCCAGCTTGTGGACTACATTTACAATGGGTTCCTGTTACCAGTAATGGCTCCTGCATTGCACAAGGTCAGTTTGCAAATACTGTTAATTGAATACTTACCTAACACTAATATAGCAGACAGGTAGGTGTCTTTTCTCCAGAGCCATAAGTAGAAATTTTAGAGATGGGACAGGAAAGAAATCTGACACCCCCTTGACATCAACTTTAACCAAGTAAAATCCTAAAAACCCCTCTTTTTTTAAAATTCCTCCTGGTTTTACTCCTTGAT
This sequence comes from Mixophyes fleayi, assembly GCF_038048845.1. Taxonomy (NCBI): domain Eukaryota; kingdom Metazoa; phylum Chordata; class Amphibia; order Anura; family Limnodynastidae; genus Mixophyes; species Mixophyes fleayi. The sequence continues at coordinate 103,115,291 of NC_134402.1, read as the reverse complement.
CAGGATTAGGACACTCAAAAAAGAGAGATCCTATAAGAGAACTTATGCTGACTGCTGCCTCATTGGTGCGCTGACTGCTTTATGGAGGCACAGCTTAGGGTGAGGGGATGTCCTTCTGTGAACCTGGCCTTTAAGTTTTTGTGCACTTGGAGAATATGTGAATATGTATTATATGGTAATGTGCTCAAGACTAAAAAATGAGTGCGCCAGTTTTAACATGTTTGAAACTGCATTTCTCCAAGCTTACTGTTTTGCCTAGTTTGTGAAAAAATAGGGGTAAAGAAATAAGCTACACAAATCAAATTTTTAGTAGTTTTACAAATCTTCATGTTGTCAACCAGGTGAATTTCACCAAATACATTTATTTTGTCCACGTCTGATATTAACATTAACTAATGCATATTACTTAAGTGTTGTAAAAACAAATGGCAACTTTAAAAATAAGTCATTAAAAAAATGGAGATTTACCGTAAAATCCATTCTCTAAATCCATTTGGGGGACATTGATAATCATGGGATATAGAAGGCACCACGCTGGAATAGGCTCTCTTCAAACTGCAAACTTGTTTGTATACCAGCTCCTCCCCCTCTATACCCTACCATCTATATATCCTCAGTTATGTTTGCTACCAGGATAGGATATTATAGGAATGAAATTGTCAAAGAAGTATAACACTCAACATAAAAAGCTGAATGAAGAAAGGGTGGGACTGTAGTATCCTCCAAATGAAGTTAGAGAAATGGATTTTACGGTAAGTTATCATATCCTCTTTCATCCTATATGAGGGCACTGCTAATTAAAGGGACATTCCAAAGCTGCCCCAAGGGGAGGGTGTGCTCAGACATAGCTGCATGCAAGATTTTTCGTCAAAGCTGCTGTCTTTGGGAACAAGCAATGCAGAAGTTGAAGTTGCTCAATCAGTTTATAGGTTCATAGCATGTACATGGAAGGTTGAATTATCCTGAAAGGAACAAACACAAAGAAAAAATCCCTAGCTCACTGCTATAGCCAGCAAAGGAGATTCTATTTCTACTTGTACATAAAAATGCAGAAATCTCAGTTGCACACACTTTCAAATGTATGGAAAGTCACCCTCCACTCCTCGGTGCTAATAGGGTGGTTCTAGCTCTAAACAGTGAGAGTCCCTATATTGCACCGTACACATGTGTTTTTAAATTGAGAGCTAACTTACCAAGAGGTTCCTCAAAAACCTCTAAATGGCAATGCAGCACCAGCACTCCCCATCAGCTACTGATACCAACATGCCTCTCAAACAAACAATACAGAAATGGAAGTTGCTCAATCAATTTATAGATTTATAGCAGGTGCTTGAAAGGGTGGGGTTATCCTGAAAGGAACAAACACAGAGAAAAAAATCCCCCAGCACAAAAAAAGTTTTTTTTCTCTATCCTTGGTAAGGTCTGGACGGAGGACCAGATTGCTTGTGGTTACCCAATAATGCTCCCTACCAAGTTGGCCAGGAAGTGTTCACCGATCTGGTAGAGGGGGCTGTATTGTTCTACGAAACCTAAGTTCCCTCTAAGATACAAACCTGTTGGATGCAACACAACATCTGTTTGTTGTGTTGCCTGCCATCCTCTCAAAAGGCTGGCTGTCCTGTGTAAGAATGGTGATCTGTCTACCTTCAACTTCAAGCTCTGACCACATTCAGAGAGTGGAGATTCATGATTTCTGGATGTTAGATCAACATCATCAGCAGCTCACTCACATCAGTCCCTGCCCCATTGGAGCTTACAATCTAAATTCCCTAATATACACACATACGGAGAGAAAGAGAGACTAGGGTCAAATTGATAGCAGCCAATTAACCTACTAAAATGTTTTTGGCATGTGGGGTGTGAGGAAACCCAAGCACCCGGAAGAAACCCACACAAACACGGGGATAACATACAAACTCCACATTTATTTGTGTGGCCAGGGTCAGAAATCGAACTCGTGAACCCAGTTCCGTAAGGATGAAGTGCTAACCACTAAGCCACCTTGCTACCCCAGAGCCAGGATGACTATATGTTAGTGTCAGATTTTATCTACACCAACTAGGCTGGAATTATGGACACGTATTTAAGAGCGGCTAATCTGAGTTCACTGTCTAGGCCATCCCAAAAAAAGGACAAGGAACATGCCAAGTGAAAGGACAAAAAGGAAATCGTTTCTATTAGGTATAGTGCACACTGTCGTATTCCGTAATCTTTAGAGGTTTCCTGCCCCTGATTGTGGACAGGATGACATCCTATAATAACCTTGCTATCTCAAATACCCCTGGCCTCAACTCCCCAGCCATCAACCATACGAAGTGTTGGTGAAAGAAAAGTGGCCCAGACCTAGCCGTTCTCCACGGCGGTGCTGTTGACATTACCAGAATGTTAGCGTACCTTGATCTCCTAGGTCAGCCTGGTGCTTCCAGAATTATTGTGAACACCCTCTTTGTAGACCTTCTTTAAGTACCCTAAGAAGCCCGTCAAAGAGAATGTGCTGCGAGCCGAGAACTAAAGATGGCCAATGTTCCTGAGGATGAATCTTCCCAGCCACTGGTGCCGTGCAGGGGCAGCCTGGTGACATCCCCTGTCTCCTGTACTGGACACTGCACAGTCCATGGGATAAACTACCCTTCTGCCTCTCCTATGGTGCACTGTCCAGCGATGGTATATGCAGCACTATTACCGGCAGGAGTGTTCGCAGGAATTTGCTGTCCATAGGGAATATCTACTTATTAACTATCAGATGTAAGACTCAGCAGTATTGCTCTTTTCTTTTAGAATTGGCATAAAGGAAAAAAAATGGTTTAAACATTTTATCGTTTTTCTGTATGTAAATAATGTTCAAAAGCCAATTAATATGCAGAAAACAACAGTATATTAATTAAATAGGTATAGGATGACTGTAACTCTAACCATTTTTTAGTTTAAATGGTGATATTAAGAATGGCTGGATTGTTCTTTACTCACACCACTTTGATAGCGTTGAGGGTAATCTCTGTGCCTCTTGGCAGCATCTCTTCATCTGCTATAACACTGACACAACTTAAATGTTTTTCGAACACAAGATAATGTGCAGATTATAAAGTTTAAACACTGAAATGTGCTGTAATCCACTAAGGCTTCTTCTTAAGACATAAAGTGAAGTAGCTTTGTTCTTCTAAAGTCTCCAGAAGTGTGATCAAGCAATTCATTTAGTGGCTATTAAGATTGCTATAGTATCATGCAGAAAGAATTGACCTTGTCAGCAGCAATAATGCTAATAATATGGCTCAGAGGGCTGAGTTGCCTGACGCAGTTAATCCATGGCCCCTTTGTGAAATACACATTTGGAGAGTTTTTTTCCTTTCTCTCTTCATTGTGTGAATACTATATAAACATTTGCAAGAAGGTTTCTTATTTGATCTTCTATGGGCCTGGCACCCTTCAGGGCCCCATAGCTGCCGTGCCCTTTGTAGCGGCTTAGAGGCCCTGCTCCCTCCTGTGCCGTCTGCAGATACAAGGTGCTGAACGACCTCCGTACTGTATAAGACGATGAATTTGAAGTCCAAGAATACCATGTGAGTGAGCACACATCATTGTATATTAAATTTACCAATCATTATCAGACCATTTTATTAATAAGAGATAAGATCTATCACAGGAGCAAATGGTCTTCTCCTTATCTACCAAACAGTCCATGCTAGTGATAGCTTTCTCTGGTGTTTGCTTTCCCCAGGTCTCTGTTGTGAAAGCTTCCCGGAAGTTAATTTAACAAGGAAAATGGAGATACCATACTTCCCTTCTTTTAGATCAAGGTGCAAGTTTGGGAGGGGCACGGTGAAACAAATTGCCTCACTAAGCCCCACCTCCTCCCAGGATGCGGGAGGGTGCCTGCTCCTCTGGGAGTACTCCCAAAATGCGGGAACCTCCTGGACATTCAGAAGAGTAGGCAAGTATGGGAAGTAAATGTACCTGCTGTGCTTCTTTCACTGTCATTATCACAGGATGGCAAGAGCAGGAGTAAGTCATAGGGAAAATAATGCTTTATTTTTTAAAATAAAGAATTTTTTTCCGATAAGGAACATTTTAAAATACCGTATATACTCGAGTATAAGCCGACCCGAATATAAGCCGAGGCATCTAATTTTACCACAAAAAACTGGGAAAACTTATTGACTGGAGTATAAGCCTAGGGTGGAGAGAGAGTTTAATGAACAGTGAAGTAAAACATGAAGCTGTGGTCAGAGGGATGAAATCTCCCAGACATGGCTTGAAGTCCCATTAATCCAAGAGGATGTTTTCCTTTCAGTTAACCATGGGAAAGAGGGCATTGTCAGACCTACTCAGAGAAGTGTTGGGTTTTGCAAATAACCGCACCTGTGGTTGGAGAAATATATGGAGTTTTGTTCTTTTTGCTTTCTCAAGTTTGCTGTCTCCAATTGAAACTCCCCACAAGACAATTATCTGGGTGAGTGCTCTCACTGTATTACATTTTCAGTAGATCATGTGAAGTGGAACAAGTGCGTTAATCCCCTCAGTGTGAGGAGAGGCAAACACATGGAAAGTTCAGCTCAACAAAAAGAGCGCACACAGCCCACCCCACATGCCACTTTTACTGCTTACCCGGGAGCCATAGGATGTTCTTAGTACACTTGTTTTTTTATCATGTCCAACTACAACCCGAGGGGGAGGGGGATAGGGAGAGATAGTTCAGCCTTTTACTTACCTCCTCAGTGGAGCGCACGTGCGTTCCACTGCGGAAGTTCACTCGTGTACAAGCCGAGGGGCGGCTTTTTCAGCATATAAAATGTGCTGAAAAAGTCGGCTTATACACAAGTATATACGGTAATCATTTCTTTAATATATATTTTTTATAATTTTTTACTTTCTATAAGTGGAACTGGCAAATCCGGGTCACGCATACACAGATGCAAGAGCTGGCTGGTGAAGAGTATCGCTGGGCAGCTGAGTATCACTCACGGAGTACTGAGTATCACTCAACTACTCCGGGGATATTTTCTAAGTGAATCATGGCAATAGAACAGGTTTTCTAAGGAAGTTTATCAGCAATAGAAAGCCTCCTATCTCCACTTAATGGTAAATATACCCCTATATGTTTCATTTTTTAATACATATTTTTCTTTAATGAAGCAAGTCAACTATGCATAAGAGTCATACAGTTTTCAAAACCAGACACAGACAGAGGTATATACAAATGTTCCAATCATAAGACTATAAACAATGTTATAAACACAGATGTGATTACTGAGTGCCATCTTCTACAGTCACTGCGAGCACTACAACAAAAGGAGATACAGTGATAATTTCTAAACGTGTCATTTAAACTAGATTGAAAAAAATCAGAAAGCAAAAAAAAAAAAAGAAAACCTTTAGAGCCAAGGGACCACGAGAGAAAACTATTTAAACACCTTTCTCTTTTCATGTAACCTGGGAACACTAAAAACTAAATACAAGAACAACAACTACAGCAGCAATTTTAATTGGCAACACAAACCATCTTGACAAATAAATATTTAATTTCTCATTAAGGAACTCCTTAGTTGTGTAGTCTGGTGCTGTGGAATGTTATATTGCTTCTGTCTGCATCTACTTTTACCATCATTAGTTTTCTGTGGTCAGTGGGCATGTACTGCTGCGGGAATCATTGTACCAGTCCTAGAGGTAAACAGCCAGGTGCATCACTGCACTGCTGCTGCAACAAATGTTACGCTACTACTTCTGCGCCTCAGCGGTGTCGTTTATACTTTACTAGCCTAATTCCCTGGACATTTTATGTTGCTTGTACATAATAAATATTATGCTTGTTGGGCAGAAATTACAATGGGGCATTCTATTAAAGCTCTTTATGAAACTGAGATTGTTTGGCAATAAAAAAAGACTTACACTCCTGTTATTCTTGTTCAGTGCTTTTTCCATAAACCTGTACTAGATGATGTTGTATAAGCTGTATGTTAAGACTATTAACTAAACACTAATGTGCCTGCATATTTCTTAGGGGGTCACAGTATTAAAAAAACAATTTCAGACAGATATAACCATTATTACCCCACCAGTTCTAATGTGAGAGGTCAGTGTGATTCAACAGTAGGTCATACCCTCCTGTGCCTTTACGGTAACTTTTCCTTTGTTGTCCGTGAAGCTGATTGGACGGCCATAGTGGGCGATCAAATGAAAGACCGGGGGGTAAATGTATCAAGCTGAGAGTTTGCCGGCGGGTTTGAAAAGTGGAGATGTTGCCTATGGCAACCAATCAGATTCTAGCTGTCATTTTGCAAAATGCACTAAATAAATGACAGCTAGAATCTGATTGGTTTTTCAAACCCGCCGGAAAACTCTCAGCTTGATACATTTACCCCCGGGTCTGTCTAGTCTCTGTAGAGTGGCCAAATTGGTCACTGATCTAGTTATGAATAAAGATTTAGGATTTTGAAGATGACTGCATGGCTTACTATCACAGCGCACTGTCTAAGGATTAGGTGACAATAGATGACCAGGACTTTACCTGTTGGGTGAGGAAATCGTATTGGCCTTTAGCGCAGATATGTCTATTTACTGTTATCAACAGGAATATGTTGTGGCCACTCTAAATTGGGGGCCTGTTTTGCTGTTGAGGGAGCTTCTTAAATTAAAATATGTATTAAAATAAATAAAAAATCAATTGGTCAAAGTGCACCTAGATATGTGCTTCCTCGCCAAGTTTCTAACTTTGACACTGTCTGACAGAACAGTGAACACCATTGAAACCATTGCTGCGTTAGTGGGGGTGAGTTCTCCCAACGTGTGGTGTTCTTGGCATGGAACCTCCACAGCTCTGCTAGTTGAGGATTTAAACTGAAAACACATTATAGGTGGGTCTTATGCAAAATTCATTTCACCTTTTAACCAGACCGAGATTTTCAGGCTCGATAAAAGTTTGACTTTCTAAGCCATAAATAGAAGGAAAAAATATATGATTTCACAGAGGGTTTGGATATACACTGGAAGCTGCAAAGTGACTAAAGCTGAGCACATATGCAGAAAATTACTGCTCATGATATTTTCTGTAATGATTTTACCAACGACTGAAAGCCCAGATGAGAATGCAGATTCAAGTGTACACACATACATGATTTACTTTAAGATCTGTGCTCTTCATCTCTCATAACCATCTTCTGAAAAGACCGTGACTCTGTATACTCTATAGTGATCTGCATACATTGCTGGTCATGAGCGCGTACACACTTCCACATTTACCCAACATCGTTTCATCACTGATTGTGATTTTTGTTTTAGGACGTTTGTTAAACCAAATCAATAGATGCTATGTTGTTTAGAATGATAAAACATAATCATGGGAACGTACACACTAATGCAATATGTGACCAAATGTCATTTTTCGTGTGATCTGCATATTAATTGCATGAATTTTCTGTAGTGAGTACTCCGCTTAACTTGCAGAAGTGGCCTATCTGAGCCTGTATTGTGGGCCAGTGTCTTGTCCAATAGTGCGCTACATTCAGTCAGTGCTTCTCAGTGTTTCTCCGGCTCATACTTCTTATTAAATTGTCATAACTTTAGTAATGATATTTAACAGTGCATTTACATATGAAGCATCGTGCACGATATGTGGTTTAATTCACGTCAGGTGTTTGAAATTGCTGTTTACATTGGCAGCTTTAGTCATAACACAGTGACATATAATAATCCAGGAATGCCAGAGCTACAGTGTAGTATCAAAATCACACCCTGAAAGTGGTCAGCACAGTTAATCTGATCATTTTGCTGATCGAACGCCCTCTGACTTACTGTATTGGCATAGATCTGCTACAAGTATGTAGTGCAATATCTGTAGATCCGAAAATGAGTTTTATTCTACTGCAGTACGGTAAATTAAGCTCACGTTCATTGTGTGTATGGAGTAGAATATAGGAATATAAGAGTATCTGCATCAGAAGGAGGAGTGTGAGTAAGTTGTGTACAGAGTGTTGTTGTTTTCGCCCCTTGCTGTGGTGCTGTAAATCACTGGGCAGTGTAGAGAGGGATAGGTAAATGTATAGTTTACCCCACGAGCCCTACTGATCACAGCCATCCTGTTCCTCAGAGCTATTCTTAAATTAAGTGTATAGGTATTCTAGAATAGCACAGAAAGTCGATAATAAACTGCAGAGTAAGATAAATTATCCTATTCACTTGACTCCTGGTACAGGTCCAGGTCCGTCCAGGTGTATTGCCGTTCTGCTAAACTGATGGCAGAAACTGACCCCACCAGCATCCCCAAAAAGCAGTAAATTATCTGTAAGAATCTCTTCTGTTAAACTAAAGTGTAATTCAGTAGAGCAGATTACACATGTCAGTGTGACCAATCACGGTCCCATCTTTTATTCTATAAGCAGGAATTACAAAGATAACAATAACAGAACCAGAACTACATAACTTTTGTGATATAAATAAACATGTACTGATATATCCACACTGTATGAAAATGTAGGCTGTTAGAACTGAGGATTTTGCAGAAGGTAAAACAAAATATACACGTCACGTCACTGATATACAGAATATTATATATAACACTGAAGTGGGGCGGTTTAGAATGTAGATATATTTCTAGAAATACTACCTATATTTGTTTTCCAATTGTCTTTTCAGAGAAGAATTAGTGTTTTTTGTTTAGTGTTGAGCACAGATAATGCAAGAAATGACATGTGCACTGGGCAACTAAAACTGTGAGTCTCAAGAAAAAGGTTTTTACCCCATAGGGCTCCTTGTCATACTGTTGAGTGTACACAGGAATTCAAGTGAACTATTTGGTTTGCATATTTACTGTGTACTTTACATTTAAGAGTTGAAACAATAAGCAGATGCCTTATGTTATAGTGCGTTATTAAATTGGATAATTTATGAATAGTATAGGTTATTAAGTTTCTAAATGTGGAATGTTATGTTTATATATGGTTTGGGAGCAACAGAAAGTGCATGTGCCCGATCAGTGCTGGAGTCGCTGGCTTGGTAAATACAGGTTTTAAAAAAAAAAATCCTTAAGGAGGGTCATAAATGGGTTGGTAATGTTAGTAATTATGTTTTAACTGTAGGACCCATTACTTGCTGTTCATATGACCATGGATGTTTGTGTTTGTGTTCCTGATACGTATACTTCCACTCTTTGACTGTAGTTTAATCATGCAAGTTATTTAATGGTCCGTACTGGTGGGCTATTCTGTGAGAACAGTTTACCAGATCAACATGTTAAATTAATTGGACACCTCTTAAAAGCACAGGCCAAAAACCGCTTAAGATTGATTGCAGTTTAATGGAATCCTTCCACTCCTGGTAGATAAATGTAATCTGGTCACTTCTACGGTGCCTTTTTATAATTATGTCATTCTCGCCCAGCAAGACGGCATCTGTCACTGGCAGATCTTGGATTAACAAGGACCTCTCAGGTTTTTATCTGTAAATAAATCAATACTGCTAATAAAACTATTGTTTCCTTTTTCTATTATGGTGCTTATTATTTGCTGTATGTAAGTTAGACTTGCTGCTGTCTCTGCACATTGGCTTAATCTCCAAGCATGCATGCTAAAAGCTGGCTCCTAAACCAGCATTCTCATAATTGACTGCTGCCTTTGCTAAACACTGCCTTTTCGAGTGTGAAAACAGTAGTGATTTTCTCCCCAAGAGAGGACAGGAAGGATATTATACTTGCCCACTGCAATGTACTACATTGAGCTTGCACAAGCATCTCAGACTTAGAACTAAGCTTTTAGTACACGTCTATCTTATAGATATTCAGAATTGCACTGATCAGTATAGTCCACTTTAAAAGGATTCAAACATAATTATTTTTCTGTGCTCCCTTTGGATGGTGTTTGGGGTAAGCTGTCAATAAGGATTGAGGACAGGGGACCCCTGTACCTTTAGAGGGTATGTACAATCAATAGTGTCAAAAACATCAGCAATATCAAAATTGACAATAACAATATACATTAATAACAATGAAGATGATAATAAAAATAACAAAAATAGTCCAGAAAAAGGGGGGATGAAAGGAGAAAAATGGAGGGGAGGGTGATGGTATCAAATAGGTAAATATAGGATACTGCCCCCTTAAGGTGAATAGGTGGTATAAACACAGGGCAGACAGCTGGAGAGTGTGCTGTACGGTGGTATTAATAATAATTGTAAATTGTCTCTTCTTGTAGCAAAGATGGCATGTGTCCACACAGTCAGTAGCAGCATATTATTTCGGGGGAGGATGTTGTTTCCAGATCGGAGAGTAAGGTGCTCAATTGTATTAAGCTCACGCTTTGATGTGCTCAGTGTTCTTAGAGGGTACTTTATTGTCCCCTCTTCGTGTGTCGTCCTCACCGAATGTCATTACATCACTTATGTGCAGCAGGGGACGTATGCTCGGTAGGGCGTGATCAGTGCCAGCTTCCAATTGTAGCGGTTATAAGTCTGTTCCGCCTCGGCAAGCAGGCTGGCATCAGTTCTTCAGGAGTGGAAGTAGGTGGATATAGGGTAATAACCCAATGCATTTAGCCTGCAAGAGAACTTTTTCAGGGATATGATGACGGTTATACTAACTTCCATGTGTGTTTTTAAATAGGTTCTTGAGGCGGCTATCCTTGCAATTATCGTGAGTGTGCATTAAATATCTTACTACTATTTGCAGATCTTAAAGTGGACCTGTAGCCCCCGCACCCATCCCACTTCATCTGAGGGAAGATTAGGCAATTAATATTCTAAACAGTCCATCCAGCATGCTAATTGCAGGCACTTACATTCCCCGGCTTTGAACAGCCTGTACTAAATTTCCAATCACACCAACCAAACATAGACCTATGTCCTGGCATGCAGCACTTCTCAATTTTCTGCCACCCACCTTGAAACCTGTCTGGTCAGCACTTGTTGCAATGCATCCGTTCCCTGAATGTTATATCCTGCAGGCTCTACATAGAACGTTGTACTACAATTTTTTTCCATATATGGAGAAAACCCTACTGTGGTGGCCATGCAAGAACCAAATACTGTACAATTCCCTACTGGGGAAAAAAAAATAATTGAAAGTGAGAATAAATCACAATGGCACATTGATGCCCACATAAGTAGACTAAAACATTTACTGAATTACATACAATATATCTGGTTTTTCATATTCATCTATTTGTGGTGTTGCTCTAACTTGATCAAAATAACAACCCTGAAAAAGTAAGTTCTTTATATATTTTTGCCTTCCGGTTGGGCAAAAAATGTAAATATGTTTATTCAAATATCATATAGAAATCACTGCAGAAAAAAAATGTAATCAATTCCACTGTACCCCAGCATTGTGAGAGTATTGAAAACTGTAAGGACAATATTTCCCCCACACTCCTCTTGCATATGCAGTTTGTATGTAGATTTTGCATATGAAAATTGCAGCATCAGCCGGGGTACAGACCTACTGATGGGTGGTGACAGCGTAGATCAGGGACTTCTTTGCCGAGTGCTGACTAGGCACATAAATGTGCAAAGTCTTACACCCACATGCAATCAGTTTGCGGGATAAGAGGATTTAAATGATACTTAGGAGGTGAAGAAGGGGTATTTAGCGGTATTCCTTATTTAGCAAGAAGCTACAGCGCATTTCTCTCCCTGCAAAAGGACTTGAATTTACCACATCTTCAAAAGTGGGGAAAGTCAGAATTCAGTCTATCATTTGGGATGCCTTTTACACCTTTCAGTCTATCATTTGGGATGCCTTTTACACCTTTCAGTCTATCATTTGGGATGCCTTTTACACCTTTCAGTCTATCATTTGGGATGCCTTTTACACCTTTCAGTCTATCATTTGGAATGCCTTTTACACCTTTCAGTCTATCATATGGGATGCCTTTTACACCTTTCAGTCTATCATTTGGGATGCCTTTTACACCTTTCAGTCTATCATTTGGGATGCTTTTTACACCTTTCAGTCTATCATTTGGGATGCCTTTTACACCTTTCAGTCTATCATTTGGAATGCCTTTTACACCTTTCAGTCTATCATTTGGAATGCCTTTTACACCTTTCAGTCTATCATTTGGGATGCCTTTTACACCTTCCAGAAACACTCTATATGAAAGAGTGCATTTCTAGCTCCTAAAATCATTAATTCTGTACCCAAATAGGCTTACAGCTGTAATAACTAAATCTTGTATCAGGTAATATTAATTTTGTTTCAATGATGTAAGAAAACAGTATTTTAAAACCCCCAAAGGGAGTGAATACTTGTTATAGCCACTGGAAAGAAACTTACTGAGTGCCACAGGAATATATATTCATTGTCACCAATTTGTGTCTGACAGTTCCTCATCTGTGAAGATAACTGGTTCTGCATTGACATTGACTTGTAAAAGTGTCAGCTGTCACCAAGAATATGCATGAAAGCACTTTTTAAATGTTCGTAGTGGCTATAACTTGCTGGGCATGCAATCAATGCTGGCAATCCTGAAGAGGAGATTAATTACACCCTAGATTGGGTCAGGTACTTGTTATCAGCAGAATTCTAGCTCACCTAGTGTTTTATCATGGCAGATACAAGACATTAATAAAGCTAATTAACTCTGTGTTTACAATTCTGCCTTTAAGCAGAAGTTCTCTGCTGTATCTCTTAATTATTTCATCAACACTAGCTTCACAAGCTGCAGCCTTTATTTTATTATCCCACTTACTAATGAATTTTATTAGCATAGCAATATGAACACCTAAGAGAGACTATATAGTGGCCTGGGCAACTGCATTCTGCGCGACTTTTCTCTATTCTTGCTAATTAATGATCAATGATTCTTGCTAATTAATGATCAATGATTCTTACTGATATTTACTGCTTGTGGTCTCTAGTATTCTCTATCCTTGTTTAATAGATGTTACTTTCATAAAGAAAAAGAAATGTGTGCAATGAAATAATGTTTGAATGAGATTAAAGTTAAAAGCTTAAGGACAGTATGTAATTTAGGGGTCTAGGGCCTAATTCATTAAGGATCTTAACTTAAAAAAACTTCTTATTTCAGTCTCCTGGACAAAACCAGGTTACAATGCAAGGGGTGCAAATTAGTATTCTGTTTTACACATAAGTTAAATACTGACTGTTTTTAATGTAGCACACAAATATCAACATTAAATTTCGGTGGACAAATAAGCTATCAAGTATTTGTGTGCTACATGAAAAAACAGTCAGTATTTAACTTGCATTGTAACATGGTTTTGTCCAGGAGACTGAAATAAGAAGTTTCTTAAGTTAAGATCCTTAATGAATCAGGCCCCTAGTTATTAATATTTGCCAATAAGGCTGAATTGTTTATCGCAGCAATAGAAAATCGACCCAATCTGTCAATAATATATCATCGGATGCGTAGTTGAATTGTAAGCCCAGACTTGGGCTTTCAGTACCATTTAGTGGACAACAAAATTTTTTAAATAGATTAAAATAAAAATAAAATGTAAAAACCATTGGAGACTGAAAAATGCAAATAATAGAGCATTTTTTTCTGTGATTTTTTTCTGTTATCACCATTCTGAGATTGCTGTGTTTATACCGCCGTGATCCTTGTTAAATAGGCTTCCCCATATTTTGCATGGGGAAGCATATCTCTGGCATAACCCAGCAGTGACGTATGACCTATTTTCACCCTATATTAAATAGGCTACAAATAATATATTAAATAGTATAAAAATTATTTTGGGACAATTGCCACATCTGAATTAGAGTTCTGGGAAAGAGAAAACAAACAAAGTAACTGTAGAAAATGGTGAGCTCTGCAAGTAGACGTACTAGCACCATCATACAAACTAGATAAAGTCCTACAACAAAAATATGTTATGCATGAATTATTTCATATTTACATTAGGTAAATACATATGGGAACACAACAATATGGATAGGGTTCCTTTAAATAACATTCTTAATGGACATAAAGGCTAAATTTTATAAATAGCTACGTTCAGCTGAAGATAACAAAGCAGGCGTCTTTCTGACCACCATATTAGCTCTGCAGACTGTACTTTGTTCCAAGAGTGGTGGGGAACGCCATAGATTTCAAAACAGAAGTCATTTGTTAACATGTTTGATTTCCATTAGTTAACCAGTTAAGGAGTATTTTATTAATTTTATTTAGATATGTTACCAATTTTGCATACATGGTCTTACTTGTACGTTCTTTGAAACTAGATATTTACTTTACTTTTATTTTTATTTTCAAGTTTTCTTCATTACTTTAATATATTTATGTGTTGTTTCTTATCTGTCCTGTTATGCATGTCTTAAATATATAATGCAAACAAATGTTTTGCTTTGGTCTGCCACTTAATCGTAATTTTTCCCACTGGATGTCACTTTATCAATATGTATGCATGATACTGCTTTCAATCTTGGCTGAGCTGTCAATATTGCAGCTTCCTTCATATTGCTATATGCAAACACTCAAAGAAATAAGTTTTTTCTCTTCTTTGTACACAATGATTTAGGTTTTGTAAAATATGTCTAGAAAAAATAGAACAAAAACAAACACTAGTTAAGAGTAGGATGTATAAATTAGTTTTCTTCTCCGAGCCATTCCCTAGACATTCCTATATTATTTGTGGATACTATAATTATCTATTCAAAATGTAGGATGAGAACATAAATTGAGGTTGGGAGTAATTTTACAGTGTTGCGTAGTAAAACAACTACTACATGCCTGTCAATTTCCACTAATCTTGTTAATGTAGGTTGATCACGTTGCGTGTTCTCACGAAATGAGCATTACACGAAGGGCAGGATTTACATCACTGGAACTTTGGCACCATAAGTCCTGCCCCATACACTAGCCAACAGTGGTGGAAGTGGGGGTGTATACAATGGTACGCTATACCGACACTTCTCTTACTGCCTTCATTGTAAAACTATCAAAGTCCCAGTTTTTCATTCCACCACCTCTACATTTCTACTACACACATTTTACAAGACATTCTGTAGATTTGCCGGTACTGACAGAGCACAATATAGTGTGAATAGCCTACTCATGTCATGCCTACCTTAGATACACTTAAAAGGTTGATTTTGCGCATTCCCTAAATGTATTTTTTCTGCTAATAGTAGAAAATATCCAATAAGTGAGAGACCACTCAGGTACATGTATGAAGTGCCTTATAGTTCTCACTTGCTAGACTATCATAGTGGTGGGATAAAACTAAGCTTAGTGTTTTTTTTTAATTTTTTTAAAGATGGCATGTAATAATTATCATTTTGTTATAATATTGCATCTGTTCATTGAAGTTAGAACTACAAAGTAGGTGGTAGGTGGGCAATGTGCATTAACAGGTGTAGTACAAGTTATCAGGCTGTAAACACCGACACTGTTTACTCCTACATAATTATTCCGCTAATGAACAGAGCAACATAGAAAAAATAACTACTTACCAGTAAAAAGACACAGAGGAAATCCGATGAGGACATCACATCGCGACACTACCAAATGACGTCAGTTGCGTGCGTGACTGTTTGTTTTTGTTTTTTTTTTAAAGCGGCAATACACGGATTTTGGTAATATTAATTCTATTCCTAACCCTAACCCGTAATGTAAAAGTAATACTTACCTGGGTCCGTGCGTTGCAGCTATAAAAGCTGAAATTTCCAAGTCGCGCATGCAGCTGACGTCATTTGGAAGTATTGCGATGTCCTCTCATCAGATTTCCTCTGTGTCTCTGTACTGGTAAATAGTTATTTTTTCTATGTCGCTCTGTTCACTATGGGGATAATTATGTAGGAGCAAACCGTGTCGGTGTTTACAGCACCGATAATTCGATTACCACCGGCATTAACATTATAAATCTGGTCCTTTCTGTGCTTCCATTTCTACATCCTCAGTATTGTTAAGAATACAGCAAGTCACTGTAAATAACCTATAGCTAATCCACAGGTGGATCTTTACATTAACAGTAATTTCCTCTAGAACATATAGCATCCATTTTTCAGAACTATCAAAACTACAATTAGAAATATTGCTAGTTAATATTTTTTTTTCGTTTTGCAAATTAAGAGATTTCTTATTCTGTAGTAATAGTTGTAGAAATTACGATTATTGCTAGTAGTTCAGTGACTTAAACATGATTAATATTGTAAAAAAGCAGCATACTGTGTCTGTCACCTTTCACTGTATTGTTGGTGCACACATACTAATGCTGGCACAGACTTTCCTTTAACAAATATTTAACACGCTCTAAATATATTTACATCCAACTATTTACACTTCTCACTGTTTACCACATTTCATAAAATGTCTTTTCATTGCAAGCTCCCTAAATAATACTGTCCTCTTTATTCCTGTGCGGATATGTATAGATGTACTGTATATTTGTAGTATCGTCTCAGACTGACCCCTTGTCCTCTCTATCTGGTATGCTGTAAATGTAGAATGTGTACATCTAAACTATTTCACAAGTAACAGGAGAAGCTTGCAGAAAGATTGCCAACTCCTCTGCAGGCATTAAGTATTGCACTGCTTCTCAATCCTAATGACACATGAGGACGCACATAAAGTCTTACCAGCAAGCTTACTGTGGCTGGTACCTTGCTCAGCATACTGGAAGGGTTCAGTAACTGCTGACTAGTCACAGGATGCCTATTCCAGGTATAAGATTAATTATAAAGGTGCTTGTTCTGTATTCTACAATATAGTACCGAATATTGTTTCCTTTAATTATATGTTTTCCAATATACTGTACTTACTACACTGGATGATTATATATAATAGTGGGATGTTTTAGCCACATTCCACCTGTACCAACCATATATTTATGTGAAGATCTATATTGCACACGATCCTGTGCCAGTCCATCAGTTATTTGATTCGTTGCTGAGTAACAAAATTGGCATTAATTAAAGAAGTAGGTCAGAAGGATTGTTTTATGTTATTAAGCTATTATACCAAATATGTACCTTGTATAAAATATTGATTGCAGAGATGGTGCTTGTGAGATAGAGGGATAGGCGGGGTCAGAGCTTGCTAGGATACAAACTTGGGACAGGATTTACAAGTTAGGCAGGAATTCAATTGGCCTCGATGTCTGGTTGTGCACATTGCTGGACAATACAGTACAGTATCTTACACACTTTCTTACAGCAAACAAACTATTGGATCCTCTTCAGTCAGGCTTTCGCCCTCAACACTCCACAGAGAGTGCGCTGACCAAGGTTGTCAATGATTTGATCACAGCAAAAAGTAAAAACCATTACTCTCTTCTAATTCTCCTAAATCTCTCTGCTGCATTTGACACTGTTGACCACACTCTCCTCATACAAACGCTACAATCCCTAGGTCTTGAAGGCACTGTCCTATCCTGGTTCTCATCCTACCTATCTAATCGCTCTTTCAGTGTTAATTTCTCTGGATCCACCTCTGCTCCGCTTCCTTTATCAGTTGGAGTACCGCAAGGCTCAGTCCTAGGTCCTCTGCTATTCTCTATCTACAACACTTCTCTTGGAAAACTAATAAGCTCCTTTGCATTTCAGTATCATCTCTATGCGGATGATACACAAATCTATCTATCCTCTCTTGATCTTTCACCATCTGTGTTGTCTCGCGTTACTGACTGTCTTTCTGCCATTTCATCTTGGATGTCTTCTCGCCAACTCAAACTTAATCTTTCAAAAACTGAATTAATAACATTCCCACCCAAAAACAGAAGTTTCCTGCCTGTTCTGTTGATAACATGACCATAAATCTTACCACGCAAGCTCGCTGCCTAAGTGTAATCCTTGACTCACAACTATCATTTATTCCCTTCATCAACTCCATATCTAAATCATGTTACATACATCTAAAGAACATTTCCAGAATACGCACATATCTGACACAAGACACCGCAAAAACCTTAATTCATGCACTCATCATCTCCCTCATCGACTATTGCAATTCCCTCCTTACTGGTCTTCCCAAAGTCAGACTTGAACCCCTACAATCTATTATGCATGCAGCGGCTAGATTGATTTTCCTTGTAAACCGTTCTTCCTCTGCTGAGCCACTCTGTCAGTCTTTACATTGGCTGCCTGTATTTCAACGAATCCATTATAAAATTCTTCTACTAACATACAAGGCCGTCAACAAAATTGCACCGACATACATTTCCTTACTTGTCTCAAAATATCTCCCTATTCGACACCTCCGTTCTGCACAAGATCTGTGTCTCTCTTCCACTCTCATCACATCCTCCCATGCTCGGTTACAGGACTTTTTTCGGGCTGCACCCACTTTGTGGAATTCCCTCCCTCGCACAGTAAGACTTTCCTCTAGTCTCCAAACCTTCAAGCGTTCTCTGAAAACCCACCTCTTCAGACAAGCTTATGATATTCCTCAACCACCATCTTAATCTCCCCTATTACCACCCTCTACACAGCTAACACAAGACAACAACCCTCTGACCAACATTGGTACACACACAGCCCACTCAGTACTTTTACCTTTGCGTTCTAGCTGGTCAAGTGTGCAATATGATGTAGCACATGTCCTTGTGTTTCAAACTTCCATTGTCCCATAGATTGTAAGCTTGCGAGCAGGGTTCTCTTACCTCTCTGTATGTATTACCCAGTTGTAACAGATTCTGGATACTATATTACTAATCTTGATTAGCGCTGGCTTACCTGAGGTGCGGAGTCTAACGATCTCCCCGGTGTTCACCAAGAACCGCCGCAAGGCGGGGTGGGCTTCGCTGCCAGGAGTCGCAGGTCGCGGTCCCCAGGTTCGCCTCAAGATGTAGTACAGCGGAGTGAAGCGGTGGTAGCGGAGTCAACAAGCCGGTTCGGTACACAGGGCTGGAGTCAGGCAGAATCAGAAGGCAACTCGGAGTCAACAAGCCAGGTTCGGTACACGGGTCACAAGAATAGGAGAATGGTCAACAAGCCGGGTCGGTACACAGGGATTAGAGAGCCAGGGAAGTCAAACAGGCAGAGATCAGCACACAGGAGACACTGGAAACAGGAAGACACTGCAATCCACGAAGAGCAGGAGCCAGGAACAGGTAAGTGTTGCTCTGACACTCAGCGAGTGTCAGAGTGAGGTTTTTATACAGAAGGGGATTCAAAATCCCCGCCTCTAGGTTGTGGTCATGTGACCGCCTCCGGGTGCGGTCACATGGTCCTGAATGCGGAAGTGCGGCTGGACGGAGCGGCGGGGATAAGGTAAGTCCGTAACAGTACCCCCTGCCATAAAGGTGGACTCCGAACACCTAATAGGGTTTCAAAGGAAATTTTTTATGGAAGGATCTAAGTAGACGGGGAGCATGTAGGTCAATGGCTCTTACCCATGAGCGCTCCTCAGGGCCGTAACCCTTCCAATCCACCAAGAACTGTATGGCACCTTGAACTTTACGAGAATCTAGGATAGTTTTAATCTCGTATTCAACTTGATCCCGATCCACAGCAGGAGGAGGAGTTCTGGATGAGGTGGAGAATCTGTTGGTTACCATCGGTTTTAACAAGGAGACATGGAAGACATTGGGTATGCGTAAGGAGGGAGGCAGACTCAATCTAAAGGCTACGGGATTAATAATCTCAGATATAGCAAATGGGCCAATAAACTTGGGAGCAAATTTTTTACTGGGAACCTTTAAACGAATGTTCTGGGTGGATAGCCATACCCTGTCACCAACTGCAAAACTTGGAGTCATTCTTCTCCTTTTATCGTAGAATTTTTTGGAACGAGTAGTTGCTTGTTTTAAGTTTGTCTTGGTTTGTTCCCAAATATCAGAGAAGTTACGAACCAGAGAGTCCACTGCTGGAACTTCAGAAGATGAAACTTGAGAGAAGGTGGGTAGTCTAGGATGGCAGCCATACAGAACAAAAAAGGGGGAGTTAGAGATGGCCTCATGAAAATGGTTGTTATGGGCGAACTCGGCCCAAGGGAGAAGGTCCACCCAGTTGTCTTGGTTACTAGAGATAAATATTCTTAGAAACTTCTCTAATTCTTGGTTGGTTCTCTCAGTAGCCCCATTGGACTGGGGATGATATGCGGAAGAGAAGTCAAGCTTAATCCCGGATTTATTGCAAAAAGACCGCCAAAATTTTGATATGAATTGTGATCCCCTATCGGAGACAATATGTTGAGGACAGCCATGGAGGCGAAATATTTCTTTAATAAAAATATTGGCTAAGGAGGAGGAAGAAGGAAGGCCTTTGAGAGCAATAAAGTGAGCTGTTTTAGAGAAGCGATCCGTGACCACAAGCACTACAGTACAGGATTTGGAAGGGGGAAGGTCCGTGATAAAATCCATGGAGATCTGTGACCAAGGGTAATCAGGAATGGGTAATGGGAGCAAGCATCCATAAGGCTTCTTCCTAGAGGTCTTGTGTTGAGCACATTTGGAACAAGCAGCAACAAATTTCTTCACATCCTCCAGCAAGGAAGGCCACCAGTAGCTTCGGGACAATAAGTCCCAGGTCTTGCGAATGCCGGCATGCCCAGAGAAGAGTGAGTGATGAGCCCAGTGAAGGAGCCGGGTGCGTAGATGTGGCAAGATGAATGTTTTGCCTGGAGGGCAGCCCTTTTTCAGGTGTGTAGCTGCCAATACTTGACATGGATTTACAATGAATTTCTTATCCTCCGAGGATTCCATGTCAGCTGGATCAAAAGAGCGAGATAAGGCGTCTGCCTTCGTGTTCTTAGATCCTGAGTGAAAAGTGATGTTGAAATCAAAGCGTGAGAAGAATAAGGACCACCTTGCTTGTCGAGGATTTAGACATCGGGCAGTGCGTAAGTACAGCAAATTCTTATGGTCGGTATATATGGTGATAGGGAATTGTGCTCCTTCTAGTAAATGTCTCCATTCGGAGAGAGCCAATTTGATGGCCAGGAGCTCTTTGTCGCCAATCCCATAATTCCTCTCAGCAGGTAAAAAGCGACGGGAAAAGAATCCGCAGGGATGAAGTTTTCCAGAAGGACCTCGCTGTGATAGTACGGCTCCTGTGCCAACAGAAGAGGCATCTACCTCCAGGACAAAGGGACGAGAACAATCTGGCTGTTGAAGAATGGGTGCGGATGAAAAGAGAGACTTTAATAATATAAAGGCTTGGATAGCCTCAGAGGACCAAATACCAGCATCAGCAGATTTGCGGGTCAATGCTGTGATGGGAGCCACGAGAGAGGAGTACCCCTTGATAAATTGACGATAATAGTTGGAGAATCCTAGGAAGCGTTGAGTGGCTTTAAGGCCTGAAGGTTGGGGCCAGTCAAGTATGGCTTTCAATTTTGTGGGATCCATCTGTAGACCGGTGCCCGAAATAATATATCCCAGGAAGGGAATTTGTCTCTGCTCGAAGGTGCATTTCTCCAATTTGCAAAATAACTGATTTTTTCGGATACGAGAGAGGACCTCCAATACATGAGTACGATGAGATGCTAGATCTTGAGAAAAGATGAGAATGTCGTCCAAGTAGATGACTACAGATTGGTACAAGAGGTCTTGAAACAGCTCATTCATAAAGCTCTGAAATATGGCTGGGGCATTGCATAGCCCGAAAGGCATGACCAGATATTCAAAGTGGCCGTCTCGGGTGTTAAACGCCGTCTTCCATTCATCCCCCTCCTTAATGCGTATAAGGTTATACGCTCCTCTGAGGTCAAGTTTAGAAAAGATGGTGGCACCCTTGATCCGGTCAAATAGTTCAGAAATCAGTGGCAGTGGATACCGATTTTTAACGGTAATGGCATTCAGGCCTCTGTAATCAATGCAAGGGCGGAGGCCCCCATCTTTCTTTTTTACGAAGAAGAAGCCAGCCCCAGCTGGGGAGGCAGACTTGCGGATGAAGCCCCTGCTTAGATTTTCTTGGATGTACTCCTCCATAGCCTTAGATTCCGGGAGGGAAAGGGGGTAAACACGGCCCCTGGGAATGGGTTTACCAGGTATCAGATCAATGCCACAGTCCCAGATTCTGTGAGGAGGAAGTCTAGTGGCCTCTTGTTGACAGAAAACATCAGAGAAGGTTTGGTATGGCTCAGGCAGGAGAGTCACAGGAAATTCTTGGGTACGTCTGGGACTATTCGGGGGAACCACTCTCTGTAGGCAGCGAGAGAAGCAGGACTGTCCCCAGGACAATATGTGACCAGATTTCCAGTCCAAGGTGGGAGAGTGGGCACGAAACCAAGGAAGTCCTAGGATGACTGGGTTGGTAGATCTCTGTATTACTAGAAAAGAAATCTTCTCCCGATGAAGTGCTCCTATCTGAAGTAGAAGAGGAATAGTGCGTACCAAGATGGACCCCTCAGGGATTCTTCCCCCATCAATGGCCATCAGAGAGATGGGTTGTTCCAAGGCTTGTGTGGGAATAGCGAATTGTTTAACTACTGTGGCAGAAATGAAATTTCCTGCGGCCCCGGAATCTAGAAGAGCCGACTGCGGGAAGGTCTTTTGTCCTAACTGAAGGGAAATGGGAATAGACAGGCAATCATTACTATTGGGAACTGACTGACACTGAGAAAAGAGGCCCAACGACACAGCTCCAGAACTCGTTAGGCCCTGTCGTTTCCCGAGCGTTTGGGACAAGAACTCAGAAGATGGCCACTCTCTCCACAATATAAACACAACTTGTTCCGAAATCTCCTCTCCCTCTCTTCGGCTGATAGGCGGGTCCTCCCAAGTTGCATGGGCTCTTCAGGGGGAAGAACAGGGGTTTGGAAGTTGGGGGCCAAGCGAATCATGCTACGCCGCGACTGTTCCTTCTCGGAATTACGTTCCTTGAAACGCAAATCAACTTTGACACAGAGGGAGATAATGTCGTCCAAAGATGTAGGGAGTTCCTGGGATACCAACTCGTCTTTGATTCGGTCTGAAAGGCCCTGCCAGAATGTAGCTACTAGAGCCTCATCATTCCAGCGAAGTTCAGAGGCCATGGTTCTGAAGTGGACCGCATACTGCCCCACAGACTGGTTTCCCTGGCGGAGTCGTAGTAAGCCGGAAGCGGCATTGGACACCCTTCCTGGCTCATCAAATATTTTCTTGAAGGTGGACAAGAAGAGGTTGAAGTTATGTAGAATGGGGTTGTCCCTCTCCCATAAGGGGGAAGCCCATGCTAAGGCTTGACCGGACAATAACGAAATCACATAGGCCACTTTCGTTTTCCCGGAGGGGAAGTTCCCAGGTAGAAGCTCGAATTGTATAGAGCATTGATTTAAAAATCCTCTGCAATTTTTAGGGTCTCCATCGAACTTAGGTGGGTTAGGTAACCGTAGCTGCGAGGAAGAAGCTGCTGCTGCTGCCTGAGGTACAGGGGCCACTGCCGGCCCAGGTGATCCACCAGCCACTAGGGTGTTCTGGACAACATCCAAGCGAGTGGATAGACTATTGAGGAATTTTAAAAGTTGCTCTTGGTTAGCTTCTTGTTTATCCATCCTTCCTACTAAATGCTCCAACAGATCTTTAGCTGTGGTATCCATGGTCAGAGCAAACTGTAACAGATTCTGGATACTATATTACTAATCTTGATTAGCGCTGGCTTACCTGAGGTGCGGAGTCTAACGATCTCCCCGGTGTTCACCAAGAACCGCCGCAAGGCGGGGTGGGCTTCGCTGCCAGGAGTCGCAGGTCGCGGTCCCCAGGTTCGCCTCAAGATGTAGTACAGCGGAGTGAAGCGGTGGTAGCGGAGTCAACAAGCCGGTTCGGTACACAGGGCTGGAGTCAGGCAGAATCAGAAGGCAACTCGGAGTCAACAAGCCAGGTTCGGTACACGGGTCACAAGAATAGGAGAATGGTCAACAAGCCGGGTCGGTACACAGGGATTAGAGAGCCAGGGAAGTCAAACAGGCAGAGATCAGCACACAGGAGACACTGGAAACAGGAAGACACTGCAATCCACGAAGAGCAGGAGCCAGGAACAGGTAAGTGTTGCTCTGACACTCAGCGAGTGTCAGAGTGAGGTTTTTATACAGAAGGGGATTCAAAATCCCCGCCTCTAGGTTGTGGTCATGTGACCGCCTCCGGGTGCGGTCACATGGTCCTGAATGCGGAAGTGCGGCTGGACGGAGCGGCGGGGATAAGGTAAGTCCGTAACACCAGTATTGTTTTATTAATGTTTGTTCCCAATTGTAAAGCGCTACGGAATTTGCTGGCGCTATATAAATAAATGATGATGCTGAGTATCTCCATTCATCCCATCTCTATATGATGCGAGGGAAAAAGATAAGGACCCTGTGTAAAGCCATTCGAGCTTATTAGGAGATATTTGCCAGCACAATCCCAGATACAATAGTGATAACCAGTTTCCTCCAAATAATTAATATATGCACTATTTAATACTGTTGCAAATACACTTTAATAGTGAATATATTACACATACATTAAAATAAATAAAACAACATTTAGCTAGATTAATGATACAGTCCTCAGCAATTAGATTAAATCCGAATGTCTCTCTAAGAAGGCAGGCAGCAGTCCAGAAAATTGATCTAAGAGCCCTACGCGGTTCCTCTGGGGAGACAGTAATTGATCCTTCTTATATAGTTCCTGAGGTCAGCTGATCCTGTCATCACATGATCATTAATAGAGAGGAATAAAAGAAATAAATCAATTTAATTAGTAAACATTATTATATAGTACCATGTACGGATTTGTAAATATTAATTAGAATAAATATCACTTTGTTTTATTCTTTTTAATGTTGTGCATTATTGTCACTATTAAAGTAGTTGATACCAAGGTCTGAGTCAATAACTTCCCAGGAATGGAAAATTCCCAAAAACCAACTTCTGTTCTCTCTAAGGAATACACCAAGCCTGGCCAAAATGTGTCTCTCTAGGTATTGTGAAACTACAAGTCCCAGCATACTTTACCAGTAGATAGCCAGCTGATAGCTGGCAGGGTATGCCGGGACTTGTAGTTTCACAACACCTGGAAAGCCACAGGTTGGCCAGGCCTGAAATACACTATTGCTTATTTAATTTTTTGTTTATATATTATTGCTTGTCTCTTCAAGACGTACATACTACACTATAATTTATATTTTTCTTTTAGGAGGTTGCTACTAATTACACAGCTGATATTGAAAGACCTTGATTAAGATTGAGTTAATTACTTATCTGAAGATAAGCTCCTATTTTAAACACTTTTTGGTGCAAAGCTACTAACAAATGTGGTGACAGGATCTTCCCTCAACTGCACTGCAGCATCTTCCTTAGAGATGTTGCTTGCCTCCTGTAGCTCCTGTCTGCTAAGAGCTATGGTTGGACTTTGCCGTTATGTGAACCTGGCCTGCAGTACCCATCTTCCACCATAGGTGCTGCTGTCTCACCATTGTACATACCACATTACTAGCAGGAGTTACCTCATTCCTTAATCAGCAACCACACCTGTTCACTGTCTGTATAAGACTGCCTCTCCCAGTATTCTGTGGCAGTTCATTGTTGTCTTATCTTGGGTCCTGTTCCAGTCTGATTTCCTGGTATTGATCCCTGTAGGTTGTCCATTCTTGGCTACGCTCCAGTTCATTCCCTGGTACCTTCATGGTTCTTCTGGCTTTGAGTCTTTGACTTGTTGGACCCTCCTCTATTCTGACACTCACAGATCGTTCCAGTGCCTCGTGCCTCCTGGCAAAACCTCATGTCCTGTCTACCGTGGTTCTTCCAGTACCTTGTGCCTTTTAAATAAACAAGGTATACTGCCATCTGTGGTTCAACCAGTGCCTCCTGAGTCTACCAGGTATCCTGACACCATGGTACATCATGTGTCTTCAGCCTTCTCTGCTTCTCTAGCCTCTGAGCTAGGTCTGGTATCTGGCTACTCTACTGCCTCTACAAACTGTTTTACCATTTGTGACTTCCTGTGTTTTTCATGCTACACTATATGGACAAAAGTATTTGGACGCTTGGCCATTACACCAACAGGAACTGTAATGAGATTGTATTCAAATACATATACTTTAATATGGAGTTGGTTCCCCTTTTGCGGTGATAACAGCTTCCAATCTTCTTGGATGGCTTTCCACAAGCTGTTGGAGTGTTTCTCTGGGAATTTGTGCTCATTCATTCTGTAAAGCATTTATGAGGTTAGGCACTAATGTTGGACCAGAAGGCCTGGCTCGCAATCTCCATTCCAGTTCATCCTAAAGGTGGATGGGGTTGAAGTTAGGGTTCTGTGCGGGCCATTCAAGTTCTTCCACACTGAACTCATTAAATCATGTCTTTATAGTAATTGTTTTGAGCACTGGGGCACAGTCATGTTGGAATAGAAAAGGGCCTTACCCAAACTGTTGCCACAAAGTTGGATTGCATTCTTAAAATGACTTGTAATGCTGAAGCATTAAAATTGCCCTCCACTGAAGATAAGGGGCCTAACCCAAACCCTAAAAAACTGCCCCATACTATTATCCCTCCTCCACCAAACTTCATAGTTGGCATAATGCAGTCAGGCAGGTAAAGTTTTCCCGGCATCCACCATACCCAGACTCGCCCATTTGGCTGCCAAACAGAGAAGCGTGATTAGTCACTCGACAGAAAATGTTTCTACTGCTCCACAGTCCAGTGTCGGTGTGCTTTACACCACTCCATCCGACGCTTGGCATTGGTCTTGGTGATGTGAGGCTTGCAGGCAGCTGCTCAGCCATGGAAACCCATTCCATTAAGCTCCCACTGCATAGATTTTGTGCTTACATTAATGCCAGTGGAAGTTCGAAACTCTTCAGCTATGAAATCAGCAGAGCGTTGGTGGCTTATACACACCATGCGCCTTAACAATCATTGAGTCTGCTCTGTGACTTTACGTAGTCTTCTACTTAGTGTCTGAGTTGCTGTTGTTTCTAGACGCTTCCACTTTCTAATAATATCACTTACAGTTGACCGCGGTTCTAACTCACTAAAAAATGCAGGCAGTGTACAGCAGAGGGATTGAGAGAGCCTTACTGCTAGTAAATTGATGTGTGAAGATTATTACTCTAGTACAGTGTTGGCTAACCTGTGACACTCCAGGTGTTGTGAAACTACAAGTCCCAGCATGCTTGCCAATATATAGCAGTTTATTGCTGGAAGGGCATGCTGGGACACCTGGAGTGTCACAGGTTAGCCATCACTGCTCTAGTACAAATCGTGGCAGTATCATTTTGAAGTCCAGTATCCACACCCACACTTAGAAGTAGAAAAATAGAAGTGATATAGTACCACCACTTTTAAACAGTTGAAGGTGGTAAAAAAAAAAATAAAGAACCAATTTTCACTCAACACCCAAAGAAAAGAACTAGTAATAACTTTGCCCCATGATGCTACTTTTCTTAATTTGATTGGTCACATAATCACCTTATATGAGAGCAGTCACAGCCAGCACTGACAGAATTTCCTCAGTTGATGGCTTTAGTGCAGACTTGCATGCACATTAATATTGCTGAAATGACAATTACTGGCTGGTTGTTCATGTGATTAGAAAAATACTTTGATGATGTATATCTCCCAACATTCCTAATTGAAAAATCAGTACAAATTGTCACACAAT
The DNA here is from genome assembly GCF_038048845.1 of Mixophyes fleayi. NCBI lineage: Eukaryota > Metazoa > Chordata > Amphibia > Anura > Limnodynastidae > Mixophyes > Mixophyes fleayi. Next base: position 103,087,850 of record NC_134402.1, on the reverse strand, counting down.
TTGAAAATGATCATCACTTTGACTTAATTTTTTATTCATTGTCTTCTTGCTTCACTCTGCACTCTGGCTCAGTATAACATATATCAAATAGGCGGGAGTCACCCCCTTTCCTCTTGTCCTCAATAGCTGGCTTGCACCATGGTTCGTGGATCGCTAAAGTGGAGTTACTGTCCATAATAACATTTCAGTAGTGCTACATGAAGATATAGAAGGCTTGAGGTGGGCTCTCTCTTCCTCCAGTGATGCAGGCTGAAGCACGATCCAACACCCAGCTTCTGGTGACACTCTTGAGGTAACTGCTTGTTATGTGGGGGAAGGTGGTGAGGATATTTTACAATTTGGTTGTCCAGAAAAGGACAAGCCCTTTAAAAGTACTTCAAGACTAGCAGCTCCACACAACCTTTTGGTTTTACTTTTCCACACACAAAGTGGCTGCAGTTTAGAAAACAAAAAAAGAAATCAGGAAAATTCAAGCTAGCTATTCCATCTACCAACTTCCATTTCACAGGCGATTGAAATCAATCCGATATGCAGTACTGCAGCTTGCTAAATATGGCTCTTTATAGCCCATTCACTTCAATGAACTATAAGGAGTCTTGCGGAGCATTGCTTATTAATAAATATGGCCTTTTATCTTCAGATGAAGTGCTTTCATTTCTCTTGAGGAACTTTCAGTACTCAAGCTTTCTTACTCTGTGCACCACTGCTATTTTATGGCTTTGGATCTGGTTTAAATGACTACAACAGCAAAATATTAGGTATAGAATATATACAACATTAATACTGTTCTTGCTGCAAGATTTCTTGTGGGCAATAAATGCCAAAGATTCAGCTGCGTTATATAAGTAGATAATTGAAAAATACCTGCAACATTTTATGGATAGGAATAAAGTATAAGAAGTCAAATGCATCCTCTTTAAAGTTATATGCCTACGATATACAAGTTACTCCTCTGCTTTTGACCTGATGTGTGGACATATGGTGATCGGGTCTGTAAAATATAATGTGTAATGTTTTCTTTTACTGTCTTATACAGCTGCTTCTGCTAGATATGTCTTTGGATCATCACCAATTGCGATTTAAACAAGGAACACTACACCAATGCCCCTTCTGATGGGTTTGAACTGCTTTTATTTTAGGCATATAAATGAAACAAAATAAATTGTATTGTTCCTAATTCCACTGCAATGACTACAGTCAGAGTTTTATTTAATAACATTGCTCAAAAGTTCAATTTGTCATTAAACTCATAGCTAAACAGGGGCTGGAGCAGCCAATGTGGCTGCTAATGGGACCTGATGGTGGGCAGCACAGTGGCTCGGTGGTTAGCACTTCTGCCTCACAGCATTAGGGCATGAGTTTGATTCCTGTCCAGGGCCTTATCTGTGTGAAGTTTGCATGTTTTTCCCGCATTTGTGTGTGTTTCCAGTTTCCTGTGATAGTCCTCTAGTCTTCAAACCTTCAAGCGTTCTCTGAAAACCCACCTCTTCAGACAAGGTTATGATATTCCTCAATCACCATCTTAATCTCCCCTATTACCACCCTCTACACAGCTAACGCAAGACAACAACCCTCTGACCAACATTGCAACACACATAGCCCACTCAATACTTTTACCTTTACATTCTAGCTGATCCATTGTGCAATATGATGTAGCAGATGTCCTTGTGTTTCAAACGCCCATTGTCTTATAGATTGTAAGCTTGCGAGCAGGGTTCTCTTACCTCTCTGTCTGTATGTATTACCCAGTATTGTCTTATTAATGTTTGTTCCCAATTGTAAAGCGCTATGGAATTTGCTGGCGCTATATAAATAAATGTTGATGATGATGATAGTCCAAAAACGTACTAGTAGGTTAATTGGCTGCTGACAAAATTGACATTAGTCTGTGTGTGCGTGGTAGGGAATTTAGACTGTAAGCTCCAATGGGACAGGGACTGATGTGAATGACAAATATTCTCTCTGCGGTATTGCTGGCACTATATGATGATGAGAGGCCTCTGGAGACATGAGCCCATTCACTCTGGAGAACCTTTGAGCTCTTTTGAGCCTGTGCAGGGGACGGTGCAGTATTAGCAGGCTCATAAGAGCAGACTGTTTTAGCGATAATTTGCCTTAGCCTTCGGGTTAGAATATGTGTTGTAAAATTGTGATCAGAACATGCATAATAATTGACTGTGGCAGTTAATAAACTGGAAAAAATCATGCTAGATTCTCTGTAAAGGTATATAGGATATATCTACCTTATATTGATGTATATGACGTGTACATTGATTACCTTAAAGGGTCTTTGATCTGGGTTAATTAGCTGAAGATGCAGATCCCAAGGGTGGCTTAGCGGCTTTTCCTTGATGCCGGGTGTGCGTGTGGGTCAGAAATAAAAGGAAATTGTTAATGAAGTATTTTTTATCAATAAACTCAATATAAACTGGGTTCTCTCTAGATAGAAAAGTGATAACTGTAGTTTTTAGTTCATGAACGAGCCTGTGAACATGGTTCAACAGTTTACCTAGTCTTGTGAGCGGCAGCGTGTGCTCGCTCAGTGTGTATGTATTCCAGCTTGGAACTTGGAAATCTTTATCTTAATATATCAGCATGATACAAACCCAGATTACTTTTCTTAAAGGATTAAATAGGGCTTGGTTCAGCTGAGCTGATTTACGGGTTACTACAGATGAAAAATCTGTGCTGGAACCAGATTGCTAACAGTCCCCCACTTGGGCTGCAAACTAAACTTCAGGCCTGACTTTACCAAGAGCAGCAGTTTCTGTGGGGGGGGGAAGGGGGGGGAGAAACCTTTTTTTTTTTTTTCCCTGACACCCTTGCACAACATTTCCGAGAAAGTTTTAAGACAATTATCTTTCTGGACCAGGACCATTACACTTATGGGTGTACAATACACCACACTTCTGGATATTGCATGCAACTGTCCCAAATTAGGCAGGATATTTTCAATTTGAGGACTGTCCCCCTAGCCAGCACTTGTGTCCTTACTGCCGGGAAATTGGGAGGTATCCCCAATGAGAGCGTGGATATCATCATGGTGAGCAGGTGCTCTATGGTGTTTGCAGTAATTTGAGTGCTTGTAGTAGATGGGAAGGGAGTTGAGGGCTGCCTAGCTCTTCTGAGGAGCTAGGCACTCCCCCAGGGGAGGTGATATGCTCACGTGGTTTGGCCACTTCTTGGTTGGCCACACCTACAAATGCCCCCTTGCCCATTTCTGGGGGAGGCCAACGTTGGTGGGCATGATATTGGGTTATTGTCAGGGGTGTTCCACCCCATTAACTCTCCTAAAGCAGCAACTGCAGCACTTTTCACATGCATACAAAAAATGTTAATCACAGGAAAGAATACAGTGTAGTTTGTGAGGGAGGAATGGTAGTACAGCAGGAACAGAAGGGAGGCTGGGAGGTTAGGTGAGAAACTAATTTCTGCCACACCTAAAATAGTGTCACCAGAAGCGAAATTCTTGTCTACCATGCTAACAGCCAATAGTCAACAGAAAATAATAACATTGTGCAACATGCAACACAGAATAAACAATGCCGTCTACGCTAAAAAAGAACTTGGCCCCCATGATTTTTATATGAATCAATTAGACACAGCTGTGGCAAAAACCCAAAATAAATATGTTTAATTTGTATTTTAAGTGTAACTAATATGTGTGCAACTCAAAATACAGCCGTGAAACATGTGTACAGACAGTTTTGCTTGTAAACAAAGGTAGCAATTTTATGTCTCATTATTATTATTATTATTATTGGCATTCATTTATAAGGCGCCACAAAGTTGCGTAGCGCCCGTACATGATGGTAGTACAAACAAGGTAGACATGGATTACATAAGCAAACAAAGGTCACAAAAAGAAAATGGCACAAGTAGAACTGAAAAGCTTGGGTTACTAATACAATTAGTAATACAAATTTGGTAACCTAAATCAGGTCATATTGCAAAGGGCAATTCTCGGTAATTACAAGCATGGCAAGAGTAGCGGAAGATAACAAGGGAGGTGTAGGAAGCCAGTGGGGGAAGAGAGGGAGAGACTTAACAAGAGGAAGGAGCTCGTGAGAGCTTACAATCTACAGATTCTAAATCATGCCATGGGTGATTAATTTTTTACCTATTGACAAAGCTATTTGATTAATTTGTGCCCTTATAACAAGAGGACAAAATAAAGTACTGTATTTGCATCTTAAGGACTCGTACACGTTAGGTAAGACATTTATGTTTATATTCTTTGCTGTTAACAGTTTCCAACACAGTGAATCTAGGTAAGAATCCTTGTCATTATAGCGATCATTGATCTCTATGGTAAATGTGTCTTCTGTGCTCACTGAAACACTGGACGCAGCAAATAAATAGAATCTGCTGCGTCTTGTGCTTCATTGAGCACAGACACATTAAAAATGAATTAATAATAGAATGATAAATGAGTAAACGGAGCTGTTTTATGAATGTTCAAAATGTGTTTTTCACCTTATACTATAATGTATATTGCTTTTCTTGTACATTACAATGGACATTCGAACTAATGGTGGTAGAAATGAACGTGACAACACAGCTGCCATCATTTTTTACGTTGCCCTGTGCAGTCTGCACCTTTGTCTATTCTTAATCATTCACCTTGAGAATGAGCAATGAGCATTAGACGTACATTTTAGGTGCCCTTCAGCAGCATGCTATTAGTACCACTAACCTCTTTCTGAGGTACATAGTTATAAATGCATCTAACGTTTCAGTGTGCTGCCATAACAGTTATGATAATATATATTTGATGTTAAAGCTTATTGCCTAGTGCTTCATTATCTTGAATATGTTCAGACAACTTTCATTTATTTATTAAAAGGAAAAGCATATTAGGCACTGTTGTATATGATCTCCTCCTTTGCATTATAACTCTGCATAATGAAACATTGCCATTTTTTTTCAATTAATAAAACAGCACACATATAAAATAAATTAAATGCTGTGTAAGCAATGTTTAAGTCCTTATAACAATACAAGATGTTCTTTTAGACTTCTTCCCCTTCTCTCCATTTCCCCCTCTATGTATATACACTTACTTGACAACACATCAAAATGAAGGCAATAAAGGATGTTTTCTTTCCTCTTCCTCTGCTTGCTTTGAGGGGTCCAATTGGTTGATTTGTTGTCAGCACTTTCTTCAAGAACTTCTTAATTCTATTTTGGCTTGTCTGATTGACAGGCAGAGTGAGAGAGAAGTGAGCAGGGCCGGATTAACTCAAAGGCTTTCTGGGCTACAGCCCAGGAGCCTGGGGCCGCTGGGGGGCCTTAACAAAGATTTTTATGCATCTTTTTTTTCTTTTCATAATGCTGTCGATCAACTACTTCATTGGGTCAAGGGCGGCCCTGCCCTTGACTGTCACTGTATGTCCATTCCCCTCCCATTCCTGTTAAGCAGTGAACAGCAAATCTGATGCTGCTAGCTGCCCTGTTGTCAGTGCTGGCGCGGTGCGCAGTGCACTGCTTAGTAAGGAGGTCTCGTAAGACTAGGATCTCATGTGACCTGACCACACTAAGCAGTGCACAGAGACCGCGTCTGCACTGATAGTGCAAGAAGAAGGAAGGGCCGCAGGGAGCCTGCAGCGATGTGGAGAGGACCAGAAGAAGACAATTCTGGTACAATATCTAATAGCAATGTAGCCTAAGGCAGCTTGTTCCTAAGTACAAACTTAAATCTATTCCATCGTCACCATTTCAACCTGCCTTGGCTGAGATATCAAGGCTGCTAGCAGGACCCCCGCCATGCACAACAAGTCCGTTTACAATACCTGTGTACTCTTATACCGTCATCTCCTCTGGTGGTGAAAACACTTTGCTACCTGCTGTTTTTCAGGAAATATTTTATATACATCATGTCCCAGATCTCATTTTAACCCTTTGAAAGGTATGCACAATGAGTCTCAAGTCAAATATCTCAAGTACAGAATATATAGGGAACATTCAACTTTAGCAAATTTCTTCCAATGTAATAATACAATTTTATTAAGCTTTATTTTTCCAAAAGTGATAAATTAGTTTTCGAAAGCAATTTTCTGAATTCAGGGACGATCTCATTCGAAGTAATTTATTATGTATGTGAAATGTATATTTTATTTAGTATGAAACTCCCGGGATCCCTAACTTAAAGAAGGAATTCAATAGATTTGATCACACTTTGCTTCTATATTAAAACATTCTCCAAAGAGCTGTTTTCCCCACAAGTTTAAGGCTACATCCAGATGGATTTTTTTGGATTGTACTTGAAGTTCTTTAATACATTGGGGCTGAGGGGGGGACAGTAATATCGGATTGGGCATAAGTCGCTTGACAATATGTCCCTCCATATTGACACACCATATAGCTCCTTCACTCACTTCTCCTTATTTCTGTCTCTTAACTTCACCTCATATTAACCGTCTGGAGCAAAATTATGTTTGCTGAATTGGGTAATGAGCACCTGTTCAATATGTGCCCATGTTACCCCAGATAGGTAGCTTTGGACCTCCTGCAATTGACTTTCTTGGCATACGCAGTTAAACAACAAATTGTAAATTCTGATCTGCACTTATGTCAGGTTCTGTGTACTGAATAACTTCTGTCCATATGTTTTTTCTGAACATTTTGTTGAAAACTAACAGGAAAATAAACCCTGATAGTAAATGGGATATATTTTCCATTTAACAAGTGGAAGTGCTGTGCAGAGAGTTGTTTTAGTGTCTGTAATATAGGGATGTTTTACTGTCTGTTGTAGACTTGGTTTGCTGCTAGTGTGAATCAAAGGAATCACACACTTTGCTGAGTTGTAGACTTGAGTTGTTTGAAATGCGACATCCCTCCAGCTCTGAGCAGTGGTAAGCTGAGGATCAAGCCGTCTGTATAGAACATTCCTGACAATTATATTCCCTCTGTGCTTTCCTTAATATAACTTTGCTGGCTGCATAATGTTGGATTCTGGATCTCAGGGAAATCCAACTGCTGATACTTTACAATCTAATAATTGCACACTCCACATGGGTCATTGACGGATCACTGGGTTAAGTAGCTCTTTTTTACATAGCCAAGCCCAAAGTATATTCCATGATTGATTACATTTTGCCTCCAGTGAACACTTCTCAGCAATCAAACATATCCCTTATATATTGTAAACAGCAAGTAGTGGTCAGGAATGTGAGATTAAATAAATCACTCAGGATAAATGGAAGAGTTATGGCTAGAAATATGAAGTGTTGTAGTTAATCCCACTATATGCTTACTGTAGATGGTATAGTCATGTTCTTGGGATTTAAAATATTTTCATAAATTCCTCAGTAGTTTCTTACAATTTTGCATAAAGCACAATTGTTAAGTGAATTACCTCACATACATCTAAAGTATTGTGAAGGCAAAACTTATATAAGCGGAACATATGTAGCATAAAAAGTTACCTCACCAAATTCTGATTGCCTTTACTTACGTTTGTTGTGCCCTTGCCAATTTCAAGACACTGGGCCTGATTCATTAAGGAAAGTTATGCAAAAGTAAGTAAGTAAAGCAAAATCATGTTGCATTGGAGTGGGGGAGGTAAATTTAAAATATGATGGCAGATTTATATTTTGAGTAGGGCATGTCCTAGATCAACTTTTACATTTCAGTGTAAAAGTAATGCTATCAAGTATTTCTGTGCTACTTAAAAAAAAATAGACAGTATTTTCCCTATGTGCAAAGTAATAAACTTATTTGCACCCCTTGCATTACAACATGGTTTTGTCCAGTAAACTTCAGAAAGAAAACGTACTCAATTTTTTCCTTAATGAATCAGGCCCACTATATCTACCATTGTACCTGTCCACCTTCTATGTAATTTTCTTCTTTATTTCTTCTCCGTTCATTCAGTTTCTCTCCCCTTCATGTCTGTCCCTCTGATTCGGTTTCTCTCTCTCTTTTACTTACCAATTTTATGCATTGTCCACACATTTGATCTGTTTCTCCTCACCCTATTCAATTTCAGTAACTTTACCTAGCTGCTTCCCCTGCCCTATCATTGGTGCTTGTGTGGAAAGCAGTATGGTGAACTTCGTGTGCTGATCTTCCACAGGCACGTTCATGCTTCAATAAGGAATACAGATTTTAGGCTTTTTCACTTTTGACCAAAAAAGGACAGGAAAGGCTATAGTGACAGACAGTATATTAACCCTAATTGATGTAGTTCCAAGTGTTATACTCTTCTGCATCAAGACTTAGAACTAATGGGGGTAGAAGTCAATTCCATTAGTATATTAGGCGCTGTCTCTAACATCTGTTACCAAAGGACTAGACTTGCTAAGTCTCGACTTTGACATTGTGGAGCAGGTATATATGTTATACTTCTTTTTAACATTTTCAGTATCTTGACAGCTTGCATTTCTGATATCTAAATACTGAGGCTTGTCTCTTATGTGGGAGCACTCTTTTCAAAACTTATGTAGAAGAACTCTGATAGAAAATATGATGCTTGCTTGGCCCGTATACCTACAGTAGCCAAATAAGATTACATCATAAATTACAACCTCTCTGAAACCTAACTATATATTAGGATTGAACTAAACATCCAGTGGCGCACGCAGGGGGGGTTTCTGGGTCTCCAGAACCCCCCCCTCCGCTAACTAAGTGCCCACCATAGCGGCACTGTACTATACAGCAGCCGCGGCGCTGTATAGGACATCGCTGCCGAATCGGAGCTGCTGCGCTCTCTCTCGTGTTTTTGTTTTTTTTTGGAAACCCCCCCCTGACAATCCTGCGTGCGCCCCTGACATCCCCTGTTGTAAAATAATGACAATGCATAATGATGAGCAGTTGTACCAAGGATACAACTACCCAGTTCAATGGCCTATCTTGATAGTTATCACAATTTGATCCTCTTGGGAAACCATTACCCCCCTTAGCTGCTATCAGGGGCAACAGCATATCCTTTGACTGTCCTGAGATTTTGGCTGTACTAAATAACCACTCTACTCTCCTATCTATATTTGCATTGTTTGCAGGACATTCATTTATGACACAGTCCAACTGACACTACTAAAAGTCATATTCAGTATTGATCTTGTACGCAGCAGGACAAAAACAGATAAGAATAACAAGAGTTCAAGTGTGTGCTGGCTTTTCAGTGTGATGAGATGTATGTTGTGTGAACCTGCTGATCACAAGCAGGAACAGATGTAACAGAAGTTTCTTGAAGCATGAATTCCAGCACAGGAGCAAAAAAAAATAGTGTAAAATATTCATTATATATAGAAATGTAATATCAGACTTAACAGGAACGTATTTCAGTAACAAGCAGATGAAATTACTGGGTAGCTGGTAAACTGCAATTCCAGATAATCTAACTGCTGGTTAATGTCAGTATCTACAAGTAAGGAATACTCCAGTGACTGGATTCACAGCAATAATGGTTAGGGTGAATTGCGGGTGGGTATTAGTTGATTTCAAATGAAGGCTCATTTTAAAATACTGCTGACCAATCGGATCTGTTCAGAGATGTCATTGGGGCAAACACCTCCAGATGACGTCTCTCTGCTAGGAGCACAATGGCGACAAATAAAAAAAATAGTGCAGAGCATAAATGACGAATATAACATAGTATAGAAATGAAGAACGCTTCGAGTGGTGGTAATCCCCAGTTTTAGTAATGTAAAAATAAAGACTGTACAGTATATAACATCTAAACTTTTCCACCAGCCATTCTGGTCCAAGGAAAGAGACAGCACTGTAGTACACACCCCAGATAACATCTCCCCGTATGGAGATCTGAACATCCAGCGCTGGTGGTCACACAGCAAGGAGCTTAAGGACTCCCTGCTGCAGCACTGAATCTGCACAGAGAGCTCTCCATTGTTAGGGGAGGGAAGATAGGAAGATAGGGGTAGGGGTGCGTTGAGAGAAGGGTTGGAGAGGAAATGAAAGGGATGAGGAAAGGATAAGCCTCCAGTGGGCTGGTCCCTGCCACAATACATATAATAAGGTGGCTTCAGGCCACGATAACCCTGGGTAGCCCAGATCTGATCTCCTTGTCCTCAACCCTCCCCCTCCTGAGTAAAAAAAATATATGGGGAAAATAGAAAAGAAAAGGCCATTACTTAGTGACCTCTAGAGCATCTGGGCCATACTTCAGAAGAGTTGTAAATGTTTTGCCGGTGGAGACTATATATATCATATTCAGTGATCAAGTTGAGGGCACGTCCAGTTGTCATCTCCTCAGCTGTTCTTCTCTACACTTTGCAGCAGGGAGATAATAAATGTAGAGGGCTAAAAGTGAAATGATTTTATTGTTGATGATGAAATAGAGAGGAAGAGAGTGGTGGTCTCTTCGCAAAGGAACTGCATTTATTGTCTTTTGTTCAGTAGACAGTGTAAGGAAAACAAGTTTCCATGAAGTGCAAAATTAAATATTTTCCTGTATTTAAGGTATAAAGACCTTCCGTTGTGTTGTATTTCAGGTGACGGTGGAGGAGGTGATGACGACGACTGCTTATCTGGACTTGTTTCTACGTAGTGTCTCTGAACCAACATTGCTGAAGATTTTTTTACGCTTTATTTTCCTCTACCAGCATGAAAAAGTCCAAATCCTGGACACATTGGTCAGCCGCATTAACACACCATTTCGGGTACAGAGCAAATGTTAACTTGTATTTTAAGGGAGATCCAAACAAAATGTAAACATGTAGTTTTAAGTGGAGTTCTGTATGTTAAAACTGAAATACATAGTATTACTTAGCAGCGGTGCTGTGTCCTCCTGATGTGGAAGGCCCTCAGACAACAGAACATGCATTAAACAGGAACATACAAGGTAGACAAAATAAATGCAGATGTGAAAACAAAGGATAGGTAGGGAGCTGCTCGCGAGAGCTTACAACTTAGTGCAGTGGATCTCAAACTTTCTCAGTTCAAGGCATTCTTAGGGGCATATTCAATTAGCTTTCCGGTTCGCGGTAACGCGCGTTACCGCAAAACCTGCGCAGTATTGCCGGTAATATGGTACCGCAATAATGCAGATTTTAGTACGCAACCCTATGGGCTGCGAACGAAAATCCACGTTATTGCGGTACCACGGATTGACTTTGCGGCCCTTTCCGGCGCGATCCCCCGAACCGGAAAGCCAATTGAATATGCCCCTTAGGGTCTCCATAATTATTTCAAGGGACCCCTAAGACAAAATAATTACCAAGTAGTTCCCCGCATGGCTTACCCCCGGCCTTGGCCGTGGCAGCCCGAGTAGCCGGGATGCATAGTTTGAAAACCAGCTGACTTAGTGGAAAGGAGCAGATTTGAGACAAGAAGAGCAGGTGTGACTCAGAGTGGAGTTTGGTACAGAAGCGATGGTATTATCATCATTATTATTATTAGCACCATTGTTAAGGGTACTAGTGTGAGTAGAAGATGTGGACCTAGTTTCAAACAGGCATTAGTGCTATGTATAACCTTAACCTGTGAATGATAAGTAATTCTGTTTTTCTGTCATTTGTTATTTCCCCTGCAAAGATTTCAGAATGTTCTGCTATTGCCAGATTAACCTGTTCTTTCTCTATGCACTGTGCAAGTTTAACATTTATTGAGTGTTTAAGAGTAGAAGTAACTTTGAGAACATCCATTGGTTGTATGACTTTGCTGGGAGTGCAGTGTTTTACATACATATGCTTTGCATGGAGTCAGTGTGCGACATTTTTAGATGCACCTGTAACTACAGTGGTGCTAGAGAGTCTGATCGCTTTATAATGTTCTGGATTTGTGCATACATTTAAGATCACATTTATGCAGAAATTCACAAAATTCTAAAGTGTTCACAAACTTTATAGTACCAATGTGTGTTGGCAACTATGTAACCCATAAATGAAATAACATTTTGTAACATTATTTTATTAACATTTATTTATATAGCAACTGCATATTCTGCATCTCTGTACAATTTAGATATTAGCACATTTATGTCAAAGTTTATACCTTAAAGGGCAGGTAAAGCTTGTACCTTACCCTTGCTCCCAGACGGGTAGCAAAGCAAGTATATTTTATCAGAATTCTATGATTTTTCTTATGTATGACTTTCGGACGAATTTATTAATGCATTATAAAACAAATTTTAATTGTTTACATTTAACTGAACTATTATTATTTTCTGGATTTTTATTTTTTTAATGTTAGTGGTTTGTGTATTTCAGTCATAAAATATAAATGATTTTCTTACATTCATCCAGAAGATGTAAAGTACTGGCAAAGAGAAGTCAAATGGATTTTGGGAAAAAGATTACTATGGTTAATTAGGTGCTTGCTGCTTTCTGAAGATGTCTGTAATCCATATGCTGGCATGGTCTGTGTCGCCAGTGCCTATTGTAATACAGATGGCCTTGTTACTGGGAGATGTAGTCTTATAGAGTACTGGCTGAGATAGAGAAGCTCTGTACATAAAAATGAAATCATCATAAATCCTATAAACCACGCACCCATATAAACTAAACCAATGAACTTTAAAAACTGAACGAGCAGGGCAGAATATTAAACAAGAGGCAAGCTAGTGCATCAGATTGATGTTGTTTTATCAAAATTTGTATGCTGAGCTAGCATTACTTTCTTAATAGCCTTATATTAAAAATAGGGCATAGACCACCAGTTCTTTTCACATCAGTTTGGTCACTAGATGTCACTGTTTTCTTGGTTACCATTGTTGTCAGAAAAAGTTGCACCTGCATCAATAAAACTGGAGACTCTTCCTGCAAATTGTTATTCAATGCAAAAGATACCAATCACAATATCTTACAACTTTCAAAGACTATGTTTAAGCATAATTTTAAATTTTGATGCTAGAGCATTTTTGGAAATATAAAAGATAATTTACTAATACTATGTTCTGCACTGGTTTCACTAGCTCTGTGTGGTGTCCTTGGCAATGTTTCGAACTCTCATTGGCATACATTGTGAAGATGTGATGTTACAACTCATTTTAAGGTAAGGTCTTCTATTATGTTATATCTATTTTAATGAAATACTTGTTTTCAATGATCAATGTATGCTATCCGACTGTATACAATTTTTCCTCATATAATACAATGCCATCAGCATGCTTCTGTTATCTATAGAAGTCACCATTCCCCAGAATGTCATAATAATGTTATTGCCTGTTTCACAAGACAGCAGATGGCTATGATAGTGAGACGTTATTTTAATAGCTGAATGTGAACAACGTTAAAGGATATCTTTGTGCCATCTCTTTGTGAAAGTGCTACATAACAAAGAAACGATATTTTTAAATAGAGTGTTTATGTTTGCAGTCTTTGGGTTATATTAACTAAACTGCGGGTTTGAAAAAAATGGAGATGTTGCCTATAGCAACCAATCAGATTCTAGCTGTCATTTTGTAGAATGTACTAAATAAATAATAACTAGAATCTGTTCGGTTGCTATAGGCAACATCTTCACTTTTTCAAACCTGCAGTTTAGTAAATATACACCTTTGTCATTTATTGTGTGCAATTTATTCTATTACGTTTGATATACTAAAAATAAAAGGTTTATCCTTATTGCAAGAAATTATTTGATCCCATAGATTGTAAGCTTGTGAGCAGGTCCTTCCCAGGGGCGCACGCAGGGTTGTCAGGGGGGGGGGGGGGGGGATTTCCCCCCGCTGACCAAAAAAACCAAAAAACCGTGAGAGAGCTGCAGCGCTGTTATATATAGCAGCCGCGGCGCTGTCAAAGAAGCGTCCACGGCGGTGCTGTATAAAATACAGCACCGCGGCGGACGCTTCTTTGACAGCGCCACGGCTGCTGTATAGGACAGTGCCTCTATGGTGGCCACTTAGTTAGCGGAGGGGGGGGGGTTTCTGGAGACCCAGAAACCCCCCCTGCGTGCGCCACTGCTTTCCACTTCTTTGTCTGTATTACCCAGCATTGTTTATTACTGTGTTTGTCCCCAATTGTAAAGCGCTACATAATTTGTTGGCGTTCTATAAATACCTGTTGATGATGATGATCAAGACCACTATAGGGTTACTCACAGCATGTTGCCATATTTTAGTGAAACCAACATATGCCTCACTGACTTGCATGCCATAGCAGACTTCCAGGCTTGCTACTTTTTTTTACATGACACGCTTACAAAGAAAAACACTAATCAGCCATTCAGTGGAAATGACGTCTGATTTTGAAAAATAGTTTTTGCTATCAGAAAACCAAAAGGCTAGGATTTTAGTATGGCTACAAATCTGTATATTTATATTCTTATACCTGAAATGTCAATAAATGTATCTGAGTTTGTACCAACAGTATTGGAAAATTGGTCAGCAGGGGTAATTTAAGTAGCAACATTGATCATCATCATCATTTATTTATATAACGCCACTAATTCCGCAGCGCTGTACAGAGATCTCCTTCACATCCGTCCCTGCCCCATTGGAGCTTACAGTCTAAATTCCCTAACATACACACAGAGAGAGAGAGAGAGACTAGGGTCAATTTTGATAGCAGCCAATTAACCTACCAGTATGTTTTTGGAGTGTGGGAGGAAACCGGAGCACCCGGAGGAAAAGCACGCAAGCACAGGGAGAACATACAAACTCCACACAGATAAGGCCATGGTCGGGAATCGAACTCATGACCCCAGTGCTGTGAAGCAGAAGTGCTAACCACTAGGCCACTGTGCCGCTCCATTGATTTAAAAGTATAGAAAATATAGTTCAGTCGATATACAGTACATATTAATGATCTGGATGAAGTGTGGTATTAAAGGGTGCAAGTGAAACATTTTCTCTACTACCAGACTTATAGCTACTAGCTGAAGTACCTGGCATTGCACGGGTTTAAATCTTTACATTATTAAGTTATCAATGAGTTGGATGTAACAGTCAAACTTTTAAAAATAATTAGCTGCCTAGCAGCTTTCCCAACACACCCATGAGGTGGCTTTCCAGCGTCGTTTTTGTTTTTATATTAAATGTCATCCAAATCCATCCAGTGGAAGGCCCAGAACAGAGTCCCCGGGTCAAAGTTCTGCCCAGCGTACAGCAACGGGAAGTCCGACCGGGACCCTAACGCCCCCCTAAAACTTGGCCATGATCCAACTGGACCACCTCAAGTTGGTTTCATCCCAATCGTGCAGGGGTGCCAGAAAGCAAACCAGACAGATAAACAAACAGACCAATGATTTTTATATATAAGATATTGTTTGTGATATTTTTTGGGCCCCATCTTTTCCCAGCAGGGGTGAACTTCAGCTTTCTGCACTTTTTGTGTGCAGTCTCATTGACTTCCTGCTGTGAACAAAGTTTTTTTTTTATTAATTAAATCCTTTTTATGTATAACACAAATTGGATATAAAATATTCACTGTTTTAAATAGTCAGTTTAGACCGCTAGTTATTGCAGCAGCTGTTGGATAAAACACTGCAGTAGACGGAGAGAGAACGGTTTTGTTACTGATCAAGGTTAAGACCAAATGAGACCCTTGGTAGGTAGCAGTTTGAAGCCACTCCATTTATTACACAGTGATTATACCAGCGCTAACTCCAAAACTGACACTAGCAGTGATTCCACATATAATGTATATAATTATATGTTCCCCGCACATTATGCTAGTAGTGTCCCTACACATTATATTAGGAAGCTATTGTGGCTGTCAGTTTGGCCACAGAATCACTTGCAGACACAGCATCCATCACTTCACCATGCAGTGCAAATTGCAGAAGCTACTGGCTCTAATTGCTTAGTTCTACTCAGGAAGGTATGTATTTTCATGCCTAGAGCAGTTTTCAATTTCTGCCAAGAAGGCAGAAAGAAAAGTCACAGGCACGGGAGAGATTAATATGCTATTTTGTTCACCTACATTGAAAGTCATTTCAGTGAACATTTGATAGGAGTGTGAAATGTTGGGTGGTCTGTTTATCATCTGCAGTGGCTGGCAGTTGGTATAACAAATCATCCAACGCCTTCTCTTGTGGCCCCTGAGCTGGCTGCTCCCGATCCTATTAGAACGGGAGCAGCTGACCTCTGTGTCACATGACTTCCTCTGCACAGTGCAGGAGGTCACGCGGCATACATGGAGGAGAAGGGAGGGCCGCCCCAGCTGTTTTATGTTGCCCCTCTCTGACATACAAGGTTGATGTTGAGGTGCAGACAGGGTATATGAGAGTTTACAATTTAATCTAGATTAAACCTAATCTAGGTCAGACCGGGGATGTTTACAGGTTAATAGGTTCTAGAGGTATATTTGGAGTGTGTGCTTTTCTAGGGTCTTTTTAAGAAGTGTATGCACCCTGCTAACATACACTCAGACTCTTAAACACTTCACAATTAACTGAAGTTTGGATGTGTTTTAAATGGGTAATCTCTTGTTAATTTAATCATTTTTATACCAGTTTATACTCTAACTCATGGGAAATGACAATAATTTTTAAAACAATTAATAATACCTATTTCCACACCTCATAACATCCGTTTCATATAGCTTGTTTTGTCAGAACACCTGTTAGTTTAAACTCAACTTCCCTTACATACCCTTGCTAAACCACTGACTTAAAACCAAATCACACAAATCCTTTTTGGGAACAGACAATGGCTCTTTTGTAAAAAGACAAAATGAAGTCTCGATAGAAAGTAATTTATTAAAAATCCCCATCCTGAATTTTAGTCTGTTTGTTTCCAATTCTACTGTTGATGTGTCTAATAATCAAAAATAAAATGTATGTAGAATGTGATATATTTTGTTTGTTATACATATGGTAATATAAAAAAAAAAACGAAACAAAAATAAATATATAAGTGTTAAAACACATATCTTTTACTACAAATATTCTAAGTAAAATGCCTTCAACATTGTGCTAACATGCAGCACCATGTGACACAATATACACAGTTCCACAACTCATCCAACATAAACTTAAAGGGAATGTCCCCGACAAATAAGAAACATAACATAGGACTGAGCCCCCTGTGTGGGGGGCTCGCTCCTAGGGAGCGTTCTGGTTGGGCCTCATGATTTAAACAGCTGGGAGGGCTTAGCCTCCCAGATGATTACAGCATTTATGCCCTGCATTATTCATGAACCCTGCTGAGTTGCTGAAACCTGATATTCTGTTTGATTACCTGTTGCCTGCCCCTCTTGTTCCTGGATAGTCCTTGTCTGCTGCCCACCTCGACCCTTGCCTTGCAATGGGGATGCCTATTTAACAAGTATGGCATCTCAGGATAGTTATAACAGATCAAAATAATAAAAAAATGCTTTATTCTTTGAATAAATGTTTTTTAAAAAATGTTTAAAAATATTTATTATCTCTTTGTTTTTTGTTTCTAAATATTAGTGGAACTGGAAGCACAAATCTAGACTTTCAGTTCCCCTGCACATGCGCTTATCTGAAGTCGCTAGCCTGTTGAAGCGGGAGGTTAACTCTTACCACTCCGGGCCAGTATTACTCAGATGCATTGGCAAGAATAGTTTTTCATAATTTGTGACGATAACAGATTTTTTTTTTAATTCTAGGGATAAATAGCCCCTAAATATGGGACTAAACACTCTTGCAACACATTTATTAATTCAGATTACTTAAAAGGCGACTGCATAATTTGAGAGATTAATTGCATCTACCTGCCTCATACTTTTCTGGATATCTTCCCAAAAAGAACTTGCCTCTTGTGCTTGTTTGACCTCAGCCAATACCCAAATATTTTTGTCTTTGCCAGGTATCTGATTCCATGTAACCACATGATGGTTTGCCAGAGATGGGCTGTGAGAGAACGGGACTGCTATTCTGCATCTGCTGCTAAATTTTTGGCCTTAACTCCAGACTGCTGTTCTAAATCTGTTACTGATAACACTGGCAATTTGGAGAGGAACAATATAATATATTCAAATTTCACAGAAAAAGGTAAAGAGCAACTCTGTGTGTCAGTCATGGAAATCAGAAAGGTGCATGTAAATTAGTAACCGTGTAAGCACCAACTAGGTAAATGTTGTATTAGAATCCTACGCACTGAGTAAAGCACTTGTAATGCAGTCTTTATATGACTTGGAACATTTTAATGACTTCTAATATCTCTATACATGGACACTGCATCCACCTAACTGACCGGATTAGAGAACAAAATCATAAAACTATTTGACTCTCCACAAGCAACAGCGAGTTTACCCCACATAACATAAGCAGTGAACATCGTCATTACAGTTGTATTAGACTCTCTACCGACACCGGAAACTACACCAAATATGACACACACCGTCCCCCACAGTCCTTTCACAAACTGCACATCATCCAAAGCAAATAAAAACACGACTAGTATTATCCTGCATTGACTTGCAGAGCATGCAAAATCTTTAACGATAAGTTACAACATAGGCATTCAGATTTTGCACTATGCCAAATAGGATATATTTTAACACTAGGACTTGTTTGTTTCTGTGTAGCTACTTTAAAATGCACGTTCTATTAAAAATAGGGAATGCTAGTTCCGTATATTGCAAGACATGTTATGTTGGCCAAATGGCGGCATTCGCCTCCCTATGTGGATTTTGGCAGGAGTTAGCCAGCTTAACGTGTAATCCATTGATGTGTTTGCCACAGATTTCTCCATCAACAAGTGAAATTATTTCCATTCCAACCAGTCACTAATTTGTTTCCCAACAAAAGAACTTATAATTGCTTCTTGTTCCAAGAAAAAAAAATAAACAAGAAAGCAACAAACATTTATTTAACTGGAGCAGGATATTGTCTACATATTGTGAGGGTAAGGAAGAAGTAGAATCCATAAAGTATACACAGAATTCATATTTTGGTATTTGAATACCAAATATTTTACAGAAGATTCAGCTGAACCATAATGTCAAGTTTTTGGTTTCATTGGTTGCTAGTGGGCGGCAGTAAGAATTATTTTTGTATTGCTGCATACTGATATATTATGTTCTGCTGCTGGAATTTATCAAGCCAGGTCTCATTGGCCAGTCCTGGTGAACCGTCACTCCTAAAATAACTAAAAGTCTAGCACTACTGGTGAACTGATGCTCTGACCCCGTGTGTCTATTGTGCATGTGTGGCTAAGGTCGCGCATGAGCATAGCAATGTCACTCAGCGGCTGATGAAGAGCGGCTTCTCTGACGGAGATGGAGGGCATTTTAAAGATAAGCTAATGACATCTTAAGATTGCCATCTTGTTACATTTTGTCATCTTGTCACATCGCAGTCTTCATAGAAGTCTATGGTGACAAGGTGTAAATCTCTGATTTCTCCTGCTCTAACCCCTTGATAGATTCAAAGAAGAGCAGCGTTAGCCATTCGCAGTTCAGTAAATAGTTAATCTGTAATGTCCCTGCAAGTGATAAATATGCATTATGCTCTACAATTAAAAGGATATCAGAATTTGGATTTTGTTAAGAATTTGCAAAAAGCTTACCAACCAAAAAGATGATTTATGTGCATACGTGCCGACTCTACCAGAATATAAGGGAGGCCACTCCCAGTAACCTGTCCACTTCCTAACAAAGTGGAAGGGACAGGGGACCTCATTAATGCGAATTATGGTGAATCCCGTCATTTGAGCCCCACCCCCTGCTGCACCATAACGCCCCCACCGCAGTTGCCACTTGTCTCCTCCGTGATATCCCAGAAGGGAGTTAAATAAAGTTGACAAGTGTGATTATGTGTAATGTGTCAGCAGTATTTATTCAGTAGTTGTGTTTTCTGAAAAGCGAACAAAATCCTTTTCTTCTGATTTCTTTTAACATTCTTGCCCTGCAATGTTTTCTTTCAGTAGTACAGATTAAACTGCTGGCCTATTTGTCATCTGGAGTATGTATTCACTCCAGAATTACTTTTGTAAGGTTAAGAGGATCAAGATTGAGAACAATTGCTATAATAACTTTACAGTATACAATCAGCTGTGTGTCAGGATAGCATTTACCATAGAGGAAGATATTTAGAGTGACATTTTACTGTGAACTGTGCAAGAGCAGGAAGCGTCTACGTAATATACTATTTATGCCTTTTGTATATGGTGTAATCCTCATAGTGTCAGGACAGTATGTGAATGCTTTATTATCACTATCTGGGCACTGACTGCAGGTGTGCCCTTAAGGAGAGTCTTCAGTTGAACAAGCAAGGACAGAAAAAAGGGTGTAAATGGGGCACTCCAAAAGGATAGATAAAAATAATCTTTAATGGTATGCATTAAAATTAGGGGTAGAAATGAGAGCGAAATATAAAATCAACATATAAACATACAGTGATCCAAAACAAATTAAAACTGCAAACTGTGTTGCAAGGGCTCCAACGATCAATTTACACACAGTTAGGTGCAACAAGGCTAAGATAAGCCTTAATGCAAAGGCAGGGTCACAATAAACCCCATCAAATAAACAGGTGTATCTCCTGAGAAATGATATTTTAAGTCAATATATTTTAAGTAAATATATGCGAGAGATAAAGTCACAAATATTAATACAAAGTAAGGGCTATCGGGTTATTCCCCTCTGATCGCGGGATTTTGTGAGAAGTCCCTGCCTAAAATAGCTGGGAAGCGATCGCACAGGGCACTTTTTCTATAAATTGAGGGAGCAGCCTACAGTGCCTTTATTGATTATACTTTGGCACTATATGCAGGTTATAATATAGGGGCTTTTTGACTTAAAATATAATTTCTCAGGAGATACACCTGTTTATTTGATGGGGTTTATTGTGACCCTGCCTTTGCATTAAGGCTTATCTTAGCCTTGTTGCACCTAACTGTGTGTAAATTGATCGTTGGAGCCCTTGCAACACAGTTTGCCGTTTTAATTTGTTTTGGATCACTGTATATATGTTGATTTTATATTTCGCTCTCATTTCTACCCCTAATTTTAATGCATACCATTAAAGATTATTTTTAATTATCCTTTCGGAGTGCCCCATTTACACCCTTTTTTCTGTCCTTGCTTGTTCAATTGTAATTGTGTAGGGTGCACCCCCTGGGTTATTGTTTTCCACATCCCAGGTTTTTGTTACGTAACATATACTTCAGGAGGAGACTGATATATATATACTTTCATTATCTAGTGCGGTGGTATTCCCCCCTTTCTCCAGAGTCTTCAGTTGGCCAGAAACTGCCCCCCCCCCCCCCACCCTATCCTTGAATCACCACCTCCGGTAATCAGAGATTTTCCTGTAGTCCAGCAGCCCCAGTGATGACAATCGTGGTTGTTAAATAGGCCTCTCCTTGCAAACATATGGAAACCCCACTCTTGAAGCCCTGCATTTACCCCTGCAGCACTATACAAATAGATGACCGACTGTTATAGTAGAGATATGCAATCTATGACTCTCCAGCTGCTGGGGATCTGCAATTGCCATCTTCCCCTGTTATCCAGTGCTCAGGCTTACAGAAAAGCTCAAGATCCATAGGTTGCCTAAGCATGTTTTTATCGTATTATTATAGTATTATTGTGTTGTGTAATTCAACATTAATTGGTTCCCCCATGTTTAGCTTCTAACTTGATCTACTCGGTTACTAATCCTGAATGATGTATGGGCTAATGGAGTCTTCGATCTTCCAGATTACTGATTCTATAGTTATTGAGTTATACATGGACTATGAGTTGTCCCTTTATGATGAAGGTAGTTTTATAGATCATGACCCCTGCTTTAAAGGGTACTGTTGTTTATTTACCAGTATGCAGTATAAACATGTGTGCACTACATAATGATTATACCAAATGTTCCTTATTATTTTATACAGACTCTAGTACACCTAAGTTATCATCTTGTTCACATGAAGCTGAATCCACATTTGCAGACCAATATATGGAAGCAGTTGATGCCAGCTACCTTGATTACCTTTGGGAAGCTCATGAAAATATCCTGAGATGTGTAGAAGACTGTAAGGTCTGGTCAGCCCCATATGATGGGGAGAATCCAGACCCAGACACTTCTTTTCAAGCTCTATTGGAGACCAATTTTCGAACAGGGGAATTTCCTACCTTCAGGGGTAGAAATAGACAACAAGGTTCGTTCTCCTCTGAGGCTCCCTCTCTTGGAGGAAGACTTCAGATAGATCTTGAGTGGGATGATAGTTATGACACCGGAATATCACCAGACTCGGGAAATTGTTCACCACAACCACCTCCTGATTCTGTATTGCCTCCAGATCCACCAGAGCACATCCAAGAGATGAAAAAGAATGCAATAATGTTCATTAAAGGGTCATACATCGAGGAATCTGACTTTCAGGATGATGTAATGGTTTACAGGTTATGTGCTCAAAAAGATTCCTCTGATACAGTAGTTACAAGAACTAACGATGTGTCAACAAAAGGACAGGCAGTGGATCCGCTTCGTGAACTGAATAGCCAGCATTCTCAGGTTCAGAAAGATAGTAAAATTAAAATAAACAATCAGAAAAATTTGATTCTCCATGAAGATGCTGTGAAAAAACAAAGTAAACAAAGTCATAAGGATATTCCAAGGCTGGAGCTTGATCTCTCATGGGATGCAGACTGTGATTCTGAAAGGAAACCATTAAGTCCAGATAGTGAGGAATTTATAGCTCGTTGTGATGAGATCATAATTGGAATGACCACCACCTCAGTAGAAGAGTCCAGCTCTCCAGCTCCTGAAAGTGTTTCTCTTGTTGATGAAGATGAGGAAGAGTTTGAAAAGTATTCCCTGGGGACACCATCCATAGAAAGTATGCCATCACCCTTTGGGCCAAATGATGCTACAACCTATTCTAGGAGTCCTCCCAGGTCCCAAGCAGCACCATTTACAGGTATTGGTATTAAGTTGTGATGAAATGCTATATATGTCTGCAGCTTGTCTGTTCAAACATATTTAACATTGTGCTTATCTGTGGGCTAAAGTAGACACACTTCACCTTTTTTGTGCCTGTTTGCTTTCCTTCATTTTTGTTCCAACCTATCTTGTCCTTTTAGAAGCCGTGATAATCTCATACGGTTACGTTAATACAGCCAGGCACTGAGTATGAGTGGAAAAAAGTATTAGATTAAGCCTGGGGGTGATGGAAGTTATGTATTGCGCTATGGGAAATAATAGTGGTACAAAGAAACAGCTAACAATGACCACCACATAGAGATAGGATACAAACAGGGCCATCTTTTCCATTGGGCGCGATGGGCAGCTGCCCGGGGGCCCCACGGGCAAGGGGGCCCCATAGGATCGGCTCTTAATGAGAATAAATAATCCTGCAAAAGAAAAAACCTGCAAAAAAAACCTACAAGGGTCACTGAGCAAGTACATCTATCTATCTCTATCTCTCTCTCTCTATATATATATCTATATCTGTATCTGTATATATCTATATCTATATCTAGGGGCCCTGCTTTGCGCGGTGGCCCATAATGTTGTTAAGATGGCCCTGGATACAAATAGCTAAGAACTAAGTAGATCACTATAATGTCCCACTTTTCTGGTCTTCTCTTGCATGTCCTTTTAACAAAGTGATTTACTTGTCTTTTTTGGTTGTCTGAACACCAAACAGTTTGAAGGGGTCCTGAAGTCAGTGGTTTGTGTATGCACAAACCAACAAGAGCGTTTTGGGTCTCTTCCATTGTATTCATTTAATTTGTCATTATGTATATGGGGAGAAGATACAATACAACTCACTGAGCAAGACAAACTAGAGAACTTCTATCCATCAGGGCTGTGAGTGTCAAACTAGAGGATGAAAAATAGGAAAATGAGGCGGCTGCCTTGGTTAAAATGAGTTTATCTTCTTCAGAGGAACAGCTTGGTATTCCCAAAATTTCAATACCCTTTGTTATTCATTTGTAACTTTCATATACACAGAAATAAGTGAATGCACAACACCAGAACTCAGCCAGCACATGAGGATGCCAAGTAGGATCAGAGGAATGGTTTGACATTTTTGCCAGGGTACCAAAATACCTTGGTTTACCACTGAGTTCAGTGGATATTTTACAGCACAGCTCTTTAACAGCGCAGCATGGGGCATATAAGCCTCTTCAGCTCTGATCTGGCACTTCTTGTACTTTCCTCAGTGTGATGTGAGGAATGCAATGTTCTGTGAATATTATAGCTTTGTTCCATTACTTAACAGGCCCCAAAGTACGTCACAAAAACCTTTCCACATCACAAATGCTGCTGAACACGAGGACAAACACTAATGGCTCCATTTTCATATCCGTTCCCATGCTTTCATTAGTGTTAAAAAACATTAGTAAAATGACGGCAGTGGGTATGTGCCCTAAAACGCCAAGTTTCAGAGATATGTTATAGAGAAAAATGTACCATGTATAATGTGTTATAACATGTTATAACAAATCAAAGAGAGGAGAAGCTGTGTATCACAATGACATGTTTTCAGCCTGTGCGCTTTTTCAGGTTAACCTAAAAAGATTCAGAATCATTTATATAACACAATACCTCTACCTAAAAATAATCAGCAATAATTATTTAATCAATCAGCTTCTTAGGAACTGCCCATCTAAGCCTGCATATTTTTAGCACAGTGGACTTAGCAGTTACTGCCAGCCCGAAATAAGCAAAGAATAAATGTCATTAGTAGTACATGTATATTCAGGGGCAAACAAAGGTTTTCTAGAGCAGGGGTTACAAACGCTTGATTTTGGAACACAAGCAAAAATAAAACCGCATTAAAAAGGCTTTTTTTTAATACAAGCACTAACTGGGAGGTTCCTAGAAGTTTTTTCCCCCTTTAACTGACAAATATGATGGGGTGTGTGTGTGTGTGTGGGAGGGAAGGGAAATGGGGTAGAGAGGGGTGGGGCAGTCTGGGCACTATAACCCCCCTGAATGTGTCCCTGATATCAACAGCACATTGCATATTTCCTGGGAGACAAATAATATATTGTGTTGTATTAAAATAGTGGAACACTACTAAGAAAAAGCTTAGTTCTCCACACTGAGGTCTGGGTATAGGCAATAATATTAAGCACATTAGAAAACCTATAATAAATGTCAGGATACCTGCAAAAAAAAAATACAGATATCATTACAGCCAGACAAAGGAAATTCATAGGAATGTAGCAGAAATATGCATTGAATGGACAACACGGCACAGATAGATCAGCATAGAGGATAATGGTCCATGCGGTCACTTTTCGCAGCTCTGGCTCAGATGGGCTGCTGATTTGCAGTTGGGGCTTAAGCTGTGGACCCTGGGTGGAGGCCCCATCTGCCCCAATCATAATCCGCTACCAGTGGGACCCCAAGAGAGGTATTTTTTAATCTTGACACCCCATTGATGCCCATGGTTACAATACTGCCACCCAAACAAGTGTTTAATTTGCCTAAAATAATTATTTATTTTTAAAACATTTTCCCCTCAGGACCATTCGTCAGTGTTGTATTGTCAAAATTAGAGAACATGCTTGAGAACTCTTTGCATGTAAACCTATTGTTGATTGGGATCGTTACACAGCTTGCAAGCTACCCTCAGCCTCTCATCCGATCCTTCTTACTCAATACAAACATGGTCTTCCAGCCCAGTGTACGATCTCTCTACCAGGTACTGTACTCCCAGTTCTTTCCTGCACAGTTTACCAATGTTAAGTTATATTTGTCATTTTTTTTTATTATCTGAGATTTCTTAAATGGGTAGGCCACAAAAAAGCCATAGCATGCAGTATGGTGTGTGAGTAACTATAATTTTTTTCCAGCTAATATTGGATTGATTACATGAAAAAACAGGCAGTATTTAACTTATGTGCAAAACAGAATACTAATTTGCACCCCTTGCATTGTAACGTGGTTTTGTTCCGGAGACTTAAATAAGAAGTTTCTTAAGTTAAGATCCTTAATGAATCAGGCCCCAGGTTCTTATTTCAATGGCTGCAAGCAATGTCATTCTTTTTAAATTGCAGTGCTAGAAACCAGGGGGTAAATGTATCATAGTGCGGGTTGTACAAGTCACCGGAAATCGGCGAGATGACAGCTTAAATTTAAAGCGGAGTGCCCTTTACAAGGCAGCGCCGCTTTAAATTTAAGTTGTCATCTCGCCGATTTCCGGCGACTTGTACAACCCGCACTATGATACATTTACCCCCAGATCTGTTTTCTGCCTTATTGCAGAGAGCAGAGGAGATAGAGAGTAATTTGTGTGTATGTATGTATATGTATGTGTATATATATATATATGTATATATATATATATATATATATATATATATATATATATATATATATATATATATATATATATATATAAATAATATTTTGAGATTCAAAATGTTAATCTCTGCCAATATGCACATTTTTGTTGTGGTTTAGAAACCTGACTTGATAGATACCTAGAACACCTTAACAACAAAATGCTTCTTTTTATTTTGTAATGGACACTGCAGGAATGGAGAATAAAATAACTAAGCCTCAGTGGCACACAGTACACTGTCTGCTGATATCCACTTGAAGTGACAGTCTTTATTAAAACCCTTCAATGGATTGCAGGCCTCTGAGCATTGAACAGTCTAACAGAACAACTTTTTCTATCCCTATTTTTAAACCATTGTGCTTAGTCAAAAGCTAAAGAAACAATATGAATGTGTCTGTTTCTTCACTTCTGCAACATCGGCAGTTTGTGCATCTGGCTTCCTTGTCCTCAAATATATATATATTTTTTTTAATAATCTGTTTGCTGTATGAAATATTTCACAATTTGATAAAATGGAAAATATTTGGAATAGGAGTTATTCAATTCTGAGAACAAATTGCAAATATTTATTACAGGCTGCTTTAGGTGACTATGTTGGGAAGTTAGCTTGGCCGTCTCAGTACTGTCACTCTGGAACTAATACAAAGTTGTTTTATCTCCATTCAAAACACTTGTCTTAAAAATGAAACGGTCTGTTTTTAAGTTACTATATTTGTGTATACTACGACTGCAACACAACTGACAAAAACTCCTCTACTTGTAAAGCCAATACTGTTATATGCGATCAGTAGCCACTTTATTAGGTACACTTTTTTAGTACTTGGTAGGGTCCCCCCTTGCCCCCAGAACAGCATGGATACAACAAGGTCCTGGAAACATTCCTTAGATATTCTGGTCCACGTTGACATGACAGCATCACTCAGTTGCTGCAGATGTTTCTGCTGCATGTTCATGCTCTACATCTCCCATTCCACCACATCCCAAATTGTGCTCTATTGGATTGAGAACTGGTGAATGTGGACATGTGCTTTGTGACATGCTGTGTTATCCTTCTGGAAGTAGCTATTGGATGATAGGTGGACTGTGGCCATAAAGGGATGCACATGGTCAGCAACAATGCTCAGGTTGGCTGTGGCATTTAAACAATGCTCATTTGGTATTAAGGGGCCTAACGTGTTCCAAGAAGACATTCCCGACACCATCACACCACCACTAGCCTGACACAACGCAGGATGGATCAATGAATTCACATTGTTTACACCAAATTCTGACCCTACCTTCTACATGTCGCAGCAGAGATTTGTCAGACCAGGTAATATGTTTCCAGTCTTCAACTGTTCAGTTTTAGTGAGCCAGTGTTCACTGTAGCCTGTGTCCTGTAGCTAGCTGACAGGAGTGGAACTCTTGTGGTCTTTTGCTGCTCTAGCCCATCTACTTCAAGGTTCAACGTATTGTATGTTCATAAATGCTCTTCTGCATACCACTGTTGTATGTAACACATGGTTATTTAAATTACTGTCAGCTTGAACCAGTCTGGCCATTCTTCTCTGACTTCTCGAAGTAACAAGGCATTTTCACCCACAGAAATATCACTCACTGGATGTTTTTCATTGTGTGTACCATTCTCTGTAAACGCTAGAGACTATTGTGTATGAAAATTCGAGGAGATCAGCAGTTTCAGATATACTCAAACTATCCCATCTAACACATACTTGCCAACTCTCCCGGATTGTCCGGGAGACTCCCGCATTTTGCGAGAGTCTCCCGGACGAGTGTGGCAATCTCCCTGATAGAAAGTGGGAAAAATTCAGTTTAAACGCCGCGATTCACCCGGAATCGCGGCGTTTAGCCCCGCCCCCGCTGTAAAATGACGCGATTTGCGTCATTCCATCACGGAGGCGGGGCCAAAATGACGCGATTTCGCCGCCTCGCCCCCTGCACGCCCACGTCCCAGCCGGCATCTCCCGGAAAAAGACAAAGAAATGTTGGCAAGTATGATCTAACACCAAGAATCATTTCACAGTCAAAGTCACTTATAATACTTTTTTTCCCTTACTGGTGTTTGGTCTGAACAACAACACAACCTCTTGACCCTGTTGTTGCCACGATTGGCTGATTAGATATTTGCATTATCGAGTAGGTGTACAGGAGTACCATGTAAAGTGATCACTGAGTCTGAATGTTGGAAAAGTGTATAGTGCAGGCGATGAATGCTTGGAAGCTGGTAGTAATGGAATCATGGAGTGGGCTCCCGGCAGAAGCCCAAATGAATAAAGAACCATACTAATGCTGAAAAAAATAAATAAATGTATAATTAGATAACAGCTGTCTCTCTTGTCTAATAATTGTCTTATATGATTTATTGTTCATTATAATTATTTATTTTGTACATCCATCATGGTCATTTGTTGGGTACTTATATATGATTACATATTTGAGCTTTCCCATTATTGACCATTGTATAATAAAGTAGGATTGTATCCTTTCCTAAATGAATAAAATCCCTTGTTGCTATATTTGTGATATGCAGCAATTTCATCCTGTATCATTTTTATTGTGATTGACACAGCATAATGAACATATAGGTAATGCCATTTTTCTTCTGACATTCTAGCTGTTTCATAAGAGCTGAAAAGATACAGGAAGAAATAAAACTTATATTACTGTAAATGGTGAAATCCTCCAGTGTATCCTGGCAATGAGCCCTAAACTTGTATTTGGAGTAGTTTTAGCTGAAAAAGTAGAGCTGGATTCAAATGATCATTTAGTTTCAGTGCTCAGAATGTCAAGTGAGCTGTCAGTTATATTAGAGACTCCATCATGACACAGACACTCGCTTTCTCTGCTGCTCTGGGTTCATTCTCTTCTGGGACTTTCAAGGCTATTTGTTGCAAAATCGCTCATTCATCACCTCATGAAATCAACTCAGACCATTTCTAAACATCTTAAGAGAAAAGTAATTTCACTAAGGAAAACCATAAATGACATATATTTTTCCCTCTTCGTTTGCAGGTTCTGGCCTCTGTCAAACATAAAATTGAACAATTTGCCACTGCAGAGGAAAATTTTCCCATGTTACTTGCAGAAGCTCAACAATACCTGCTGGCTCGATTGGACACGAGTAATGAACCTGCAGATATGTTAACCACAGGTACTCCTCATCTTAGTATGTGCAAGTTGCTGCATTCAGTGCTTGTGTGTAACAGATTCACTTTGTGATAAATGTGCATTGTGCGAAGGGCAAGCAAGGAATATCTTACTCTGTACATCTCCCAAGACTGATGATGGTTTCTATCCACTAACCAGTAAGAATAGAAAAGCAGAGGATTCTTATTAATTATGGTAAAGGTTTGATCTAGTGACTTTTGCCAGGATTTGAAACTAATATATTAACATAGTAAATATAGTAAATGACAGTGCATCCAGCACTTCTGAACACCTTACAAGTTAGCATCCCTTTGTATGTCAGGGGCAACAACATCACTTGATTAGAGGGTGCGACCATTCTGTGGAGAGGACATGTCCATCCAAAGGAAGCATACCAAGTGCCAGCCTGCCTGCCTTTTGTATAGCTGCGCACACCATTGTTTATTGCATTATAGAGCGACATGTCAGGGGACACACTTTACATAGTCTCTGCCTTCTGTTTACTTTCCTCCCTCATATAATCACCAAAATTCTCTCCTCAATTTTACAGCCAGACTCCCTGATATCACGTTGTCACATATTACTACCTGGTATTGCCATCCTCATTGCCCCTTATCATGCTTCATTGCCTCCTGCCATGTCTTATTGCCATTGTCAATGCCCCACTGCCTGTCTGATTACCATCCTCATTGCCTTTCTCCCAAATACCACAGTCCTTATCTGGGCTGTCCTGCACCTGCTGCTATTCCACATTGTGCTCCTCCTAATATGCTTAGAGAGAAAGTGTGATTACACACATTTTCTTTCTGAGTATTATTACAATTAAAAATCTAGAATGCTGGTCTATACGCACTGCATTCTGGAGCACAAATTTGTCTTGTTCTAAGTAAGGCTGGGTACACTACAGAATTTTCCGACCAATGTGTTATCAACAACGATTATACCAACGACTAAAAATAAAAATCCTGATCAGCATGCTGATTCATGTGTACAACCTATATATGTTTAAAAAGATTTACTCTCAGATCTGTGCTCTTCATCCGTCATAACCATCGGCTGAAAATATCATGACTGTAAACTCCTGATCGTGAGTGCGTACATACTGCAGGACTGGAAGGATGTCGTTTCATTGCTGAATGAGATGGTCGGTGCTTTGGAACAACTATCGTTCTTCATCTAAATGTACACGCTAATGCGATATCCGGCTGAATGGTCGTTTATCGGGTGATTGGCCCAATATCTGGCTGAAAACACTGTACCCAGCCTAAAAGCTCAGAGGAGAGAATGCTGCATGTGCATTGGATTCAGTGAGATTCAAGTGCAGAGGGGCAGGTGGTTCTGGTCAACAGGAAACCCACCCTTAGTGCACCTCTACATGTGTACCTTCTTTGTATCACTTCCTTCAGTTCCTATTGTGCTATAAGCTTTAGCAAGCACACTGTTCTTTTTTTTAAAACAATGTATTTGTATTATCTTCCCATTTCAGCACACCTGAATAGAATTGTGCTTTACAAATAAGTTAATAGTAATAAGTGCACACATGCAGTATGGTAAGTTAGCATGCTTCAATATACTGACATTTAACTTTGCTGATAGAACTGAGCCCTTTGTATAAACAGGTTCACATGAGTACAAGCCTACAGCTACATTTGCATGCACGCAGGCAGGGATTTCTGTCATTTAAACAGCTTACTATTCTAGACATCACTTTGTCACAGTTATTTCTGCTGCTGTTGCTGTTATTATTATGTCTTTGTGTTTAGCAGTGATCACCTTCTGCATTATTTCTCTTTCCCTAAGGCTGATTACCCACTGACATTGCATTTCCATAAAAACTTGTATGAAAACACATAAGCACTATGCGCTTGCACATGCATTCATTATGCGCCTCATGTGCTATACTCTTCTCAGCACCCCTGAATTGTGGGTCCATTCATGTCTATGGCTCATTCATTTTAATTACGGCTTCTACAAGTAGTGCACAACCCATTTGAAATGAATAGGCTATTGCGGCGGTTCCCAAAGTGTGCGCCGCGGCTCCCAGGGGTGCCGCGGCGCTGTCACTGGGGTGCCGCGGGCCAGCCATAGAAAAAAGAAAGAACACAAAAACTTACCAATCCGCGCAGCGCCGAGACTCAGCATCCTCCTCTCTCCTGCAGCTTGTCACTGACGTCGATATTCAGTGACAGCTGCGGGAGAGAGGAGGATGCTGGGTCCCGGCGCCGCGCGGATTGGTAAGTTTTTGTGTTCTTTCTTTTTTCTATGGCTGTCGCGGGGCAGAGTGAGAAGGATCGTGACAGCAGAGGGGGACAGCGGGGCAGAAGGGGGCAGCGTGACAGGGGACTGCAGAGGGGAGCAGCGTGACAGAGGGCTACAGAGGGGAGCAGCGTGACAGAGGGCTACAGAGGGGACAGAGGGGGCATCTTTGCATACAACTAAATAAGTATTTCTGTCCTGACCTAAATACTTATTACAATTTTTTGACCCAACTACTTCTAAAACAGGACTGCTCAGTAATTATTTTGGAGGGGTGCCTTGAAAAAATTTGGAGACTCTAATGGTGCCGCGAACTGCAAAAGTTTGGGAACCACTGGGCTATTGACATGAATGGGAAAAATACATCACAGCGCTGGTTAACCTACTCTTGTTAACCCTTTGTAAGTATGTACACAGGGCGCTCCCATAGAGATGAATTAAATTTTTTCAAGTCTGGTGGCATACTTTGAATGGACTGATATGAAACAAGCAGCGTCTGGAAAAAAAATCTGTTATGAAGCATACAGACAAATGGGTATAGGCACATATAATAAAATACGTTTTATTTTACATGTGTTCGCATGCATTGCACCTGCATTCAAAACACAACTCAGACAGAATGTTGAACGCTAGTGAGTATCCAGCCCTACAAGCTACATATCTTGGACAAATGTCTGATTTCTAGTTTACAGTTGTTTCGTACCTTTTAATGCGCCATGTAACACTGCTTTTTTAACCTTTGCTGATTAGTTGTTTCGTAACACTGGTACTGCGCATTTATATAACTGCATGATGCAAATCTGTTAGCTTCTCAGGAGACACATAACTTTTCCTCCTCTCTAGTATAGACCTGCATTACATGCATAATCTATCACTGTAACTAGATATCTCAAAGTCTAATAACACTTGAGGGTATATTTACTAAACTGCAGGTTTGAAAGAGTGAAGATATAGCAACCAGTCAGATTTTAGCTATCATTTTTTTAGTGCACTCTAAATGACAGCTAGAATCTGATTGGTTGCTATAGACAACATCTCCATTTTTTCAAACCTGCAGTTTAATAAATATACCCCTTGGTGATATCACCTAGACAAATATATAATCATGTTCTTACAAAGGCTGCCTTTTGCTGATACTGTCATTACTCTATAAGGCTAAACCCATTCATTACAATAACCTTGTGTTTATTGTAAAAGAGCCTAACCTGGACAACCAGAACATGTTTATACCTAGTAGTATCTTACATGGGAACCCATTACTAGTAATAATAATCCTAACATTTCCATATGACAACAGACATGGTTTATCATGGTGCTTAGGCCCTGAAATAGATGATTGCATGCTCTGCATTTTGTTATCTTGTTCTATGCAGCCTCCGAGCAGTAATTCATTTCTAGAGACTAGGATCTTCTAGTCAGTGCCTGTCAGGCTTTCCTTCAACTGTCACACTCTGCAGACCAGCATGTGTGACACACACTGTTGAATTAAAACATGTACAGTTAGTGGACAAAAATAGAAACACCAATATAAAGTCTGTTAATAAGGGCCACTCCATGCACCCAGTATGGCCGGTATGCACCATGGCATCGAGTCTGCCCATGTCTGGAATTGTGCAGGAGGGATGTAGCACCATTCTTCCACTATTCACACTTGGTTGCTACTGGTGGAAAACTCTCTCTCTTTATCTCATGCGTCATTCCAGAATATCTCACAAAATGCTCGCTTTGGTCCAGACCTGGTGACTCTAGAAGGCCATGACATATGGATAACATCAGTGCCATCTTCATCAAACCATTGGGCATTCACACGTGCTCTATGAATACAGGGACAAGGTTATCATGGAAGACACCCCTCCAGTCCGCAAAGAATTGCGCTACAACATGGGGTGAAAATGATAACTTGGCACCGTTACAAAGCAATTAGCATTGACCGTGCAGTCAGTTGATCTGTAGTTGTTCGGCTGTTTTGCCTTGCTTTTCGAATTAATGCACGAATGTCTTGATCCTGGAGTATCCACTGTTGCCTTTTGCTGATGTAGTTTTTCCCCTCAGAGTTTCATGCTAACATCACCTTAAACAATGTGCTCCTGATAAATCAGTAAGTTAAGCTGTCTTAGTCAATCATCTTTTCTTCAAAGTCGCTGAAATCTCTTCTAGTTATTCATGCCGTAATTATAGACAAATAGTGGAGACCAACATTTAAATACACGACCCTGACCATGCTGGGATGTTATTTGCTTATTTAATGCATGAGCATTGAGCTTTCAATATGCTTGGTGTCTCTCATTTACACTAAGGGATATATTGATTAAACTGTGGGTTTGAAAAAGTGGAGATGTTGCCTATAGCAACCAATCAGATTGTAATTATCATTTATTTAGTACATTCTACAAAACGACAGCTAGAATCTGATTGATTGCTATAGGCAACATCTCCACTTTTTGAAACCCGCATTTTAGTAAATATACCCCTAAATATTTACATTTTTATTGTCCACTACAATTCTTAGTCCAGTAGTATCAGTAAATTATGTCCTTTTAATATGTAACATTGTTTTCAGCAGAGATGGTTAAAATGAACAAGAACTGCACTATGATTTATTTTCCTATGTCCCATTATGCCTCATACTCTACAAGTCTAACAATTACTTTTTTCTGATAGATAATACAACGGTGAAAGTGAATGGAGGCAAAGAAAGGAGTAATGGGGATAATTCACATGTTGTGGTACAGAAATATAAGGAACAAATATCAAGTATGTTGGTTCCTCTTCCTTCAACCTCTAAACGCACCAGGAATGCTGTTCTGGCAGCCGCCATATTTCCGGAATTCTTAAAAGAACTTGCAGCTTTGGCCCAGGAACATTCTGTGCTATATTATATGATTGGGAACTGTTTTTAGCATTTGTTTGTTTTATGTAGTTAGTTTTTAAGTATTGTTTTACTATTTTTATGTTTTTGTTTTAAATGAAAACTACCTGGGTTTTTTTTGCAACTAGGGTTACTTCAATATTGTGATCAACACCTTGATCGCAAGATAGCATTTACTACTTCCTGTAATACTTGATAGAAAATGGGCTTTCTGGTTCATCTGACTGTGGTGGTTGTTTTTCCTATTTAGGTTTTTCCTATGTGGGTTTAATATTCATAACACTTTTTATATATAACAATGGTCCTTTGCCTATGTACCCTTTGTGCTTTATCATCTTTGTTTGCATATTAAGACATGTTTATTATATTGTTGCCTAGACAAAGCAGTCTTCAACTTATTCTGTCATAGAAGACCAAAGGTTATGGATATCACGTCTAAATGCCCACAATTCAAATTAAATCCAGTTTGTAATGAATATACTATTAGAGGGGACCCAGTAACATACACTACCTATTCTTACAGCATCACATACTGGGCTTGTTCCTTAAACACTGGCTTTGAAGCTTAATGAAATTGAGACAATTATCAGATAAGCATCGCCATGGTGTTAGCTTATTTTAAAGTGACTATAATATCTTGTAAGTCAACCATGATCACTTTTAATAACTTATTATGTTTTAGTTAAGAGGGATAATTTGATATAAAATTTACTTTTGTGCACAGGCTGAAATTACACAAATGTAAAGCTATATATGAATTCTAAATTAGTATAGGGACCAATTTAGCTGTAAATTAACCAACACTAACACACATGTCAGTGTGTCATTAATTAAAGAGAAGTGCCATTATATCTACACTCTATTTGTAACAAATAACTATCACTATTTTGATCGGGATGGTGTATTGATGGTTATGATGTATTACAGGATACTAGCAAGGGTTTTATGCAGATAACCAACAACCGACTGTGGCTAGATATTACGGCTGGATGAGTTTCTGGGGGAAAAAAACAAATGAATGCAGGGCATATGAAGGACACCTATATCTACAAGTAAATATAGCAGGTACAAGCAGGAGAAGAAACTGCACTGTATTCACAGTTATCAAAAATAATTAGCGATTTTGTAGATTGCTGTCAAGTGCCAAATATTTGACTGTCAGTTTCCCATTGAAATAGACCAGAGTAGTAAACATTAAGTATAACTAATAAAAAAGCCACATAGAAGTACATTGTTCCTCTCAATTTTACCATGGAATAAAATGTATAATAAAACTAAAATAATAATAACAAAGCACAATGTGGAACCAACTCATGTCTGTGCTGGTCTATACACATCAGTTGTATTTTTGATTGAATTTATTATGTTTTTGAGATCTTATGTGCCTTATTTCTAGGCCCAGGATTTAGACCAGAGACTTTCTTCCCCATTTTTCAGTGTAGTATTATGTGAACCTGCTTGCTTTTATCTGACTAGGGAACGGCTGTAGCCAGTGCAGTAATCATTTTACACTGAGAGAGTGGGGACTGCTTCCAGGCATGTCCTGATAAACTTGGGGGGTGAGGCTTATAATAATTTGTTGTTTTTACAACAATGTCACTTGGTTAATACGTCAAGCAGGAAGAAGGATAATTCATCCCTTTATTAAGCACATCAGGTGTAATCATCAACTTTCAGAAATCTCAAAATATTTTCAGTGATTACAATAACTTACAACCTAAACAGGCTATAAATGGTAGTATCAGGGCATTTGGACATTTTCAACCAAGCATCCAAGGCAGTGCTCTACTTGTGGCCAATTTGGTTGAAAACTGGCAAATTTCCCCATATCATTGTGCACATTGTTATGTGCTTGTTTGTCATGACAGCTAAATGATTGGATCTCTACCTGCACAGGCAACTTAACATCATGTAAGATACTGGTAAAGTGTCCTGTTAACATCTGTAATTAATGCAAGTGGGAAAACCAGAATTACAATCTTGTAATTACTTATATCCTCATAAGACAACATACTCCAATGCTCTCATCAGTTTGATGCACACAAAGATGTACATTTAATACTCGAGCAAACATTGGGACTATAAAATTGAGTAAATATGATATGTGAATACTTCATCTTTGTATAACACCTGACAACCACATTATTTGTAATAATTTTTTCTGATTGCTACTAGCAAATACTTGATAGCTTGCTTGCTTTAGAACATAATACATATAAACTTGATTAGATTTGTAAACCCTTTGATAGTTGTGCACAGTACATCATTTTGTGACTTCAACCCTGTCTAGTACACGTGTAGTGCAATAAGATGCAGCCTTACACACAGATGTGCCTTAGCAGACCTACTTGCTGGAAGTCTGGAAATTGCACTTTTTTTCTTCTTTAAACTACTGAAGCTCACCACACACTTTGCGCTCTGTTCATAGATCATTGGAACCAAGTGACCAGACGTGGTGGGCCAAATTACATTGCAGTGATTTAATACAATTGGTTTGCAATAGACATTGGCTGCAAGATCAATCAAATCTGATGCTTCAAATGTTTGGTTGCTGCGTGTTAAGACACATTTGTGCTATTTGCAATTAAATAAACCTTTAGGCATCTCATTGCAATCAGATTGTTCAACCGGATCACCAAATGACTAAATCGGAGGCTGATATGACCAAGTCCAAATTGACAGATCTGGGGGTAAATGTATCAAGCTGAGAGTTTTCCGGTGGGTTTGAAAAGTGGAGATGTTGCCTATAGCAACCAATCAGATTCTAGCTGTCATTTTGTAGAATATACTAAATAAATGATAGCTAGAATCTGATTGGTTTTTTAAACCCGACGGAAAACTCTCAGCTTGATACATTTACCCCCTGGTCTTTCAGTGGGCAGACTACACAAAGGGATCTCAACTGCCCCATGTTTTCTATAATGTGATTACTGCATACATAGACAGATGCAGTCATTGGCTGACTGGAATTTTCGTCATGTCAAATTAAGTTTGTTTGGAATTTGATTATTCACAGAACGATCTTTGTTAAGTCTACACAAAGCCAGTTTTAGTTTGGCTAAACTGGATGATAAATATGGTGCGTGTGTGGCTAACTTTAGAGTGCTAGTTAATAGTTGTAGATACAAAAAGCCTTATTAAGTATGTTTTGCACAAAATACACTGGCTTCCATTTCTATGCAACTTTTTCTTTAAAGTTTATATTGATGAACTTAGCACAGGTTGTTATGGAATTAGTATTTAACATCCCATCTAGTAAACAGGATATTTATTGCGTCCTAATTTTGTATCCTGCTTTGTTATCGCACCTTTTATGTTCTGCATAATATTTGTTGTAAAAATATAAATATTCTAAAATCCTCACTGATGTTTCTAATTGTTTTGTTCAGGAAGGTGTATACAGTAACTGACAATATCAGTAATGATTAATGTTTTGTAAAAAATTGGAGGCATTACATATAACATTTACTAGATCATGCAGTAATTTACTCCACAAACCTCAGAGCAATTGTGGTAATCGACTCGTATTTTACACTGCAGAAAACACTTCTAAACGTTTAGAACAGTCACATACATTAAACATTTAATAAAAGTAAAATATTTGCAAAATTCCTTTTAATTAATCTTTGATGTATGAGCTCTAGAACTCAACACTGCTGAACAGCAGAAAAAAGCCTGTATTTTACATATTGGCTTTTGAAGTGCTCTGGTATAAAAACACTAATTTCCAATAATTATGTATACTGTTAGTACTTATACTGAAGCAGATTATAACCTGACCTTGATAACCTCCAAACATGAACAACAAAAACAGTCCTTATTACTGATGAGCCGTCTGCACTCAAGATCTGATGCATAATTCATGTTACCTCCAACGTAGATCACATCAGATATAAATAGCAACTCCTACATACGTTACTCATCTATGATACCTCAAAATATACCAAAACATTTGCAGATCTACTTTTCACAGAACAATCCAGCAGATTTAATTCATTGGCTTTATTCCCATATTCATCATACTCATTATGATCGATTATAATATAGTCTGAATGTTGCACTTGGCTAAGTTGTTGACTAAAAATGTGTTATGATTTAATAGAAATCTGTTATATAGTCCTATATAATAGAATTCTATATTTGCATAGAGAATTGCATGTAAGAGCGTTCCACCCGCTGTCACGAGATGTGACAAAATGCCCAGAATCTACATAATGAAAACCAGAAGCAAAACACCCACCTAATGAACAGGCTGAGACTACAGTAGTGATTTAAATTGTGACTAGTGTTTCATGTGACAAGTCACATTGCTTATTTTTGTCTGTGATGTGCATGTAAATTCTTATTTATTGCAAGCTACCTCAAGCATTATGGGTAACCTACTTATCTTCTACAGACAGCTAGACCGCCCCCCTCTTGTGGCTCTGTGCAATACCAAGGCCAACCAGGAAAATGGTTTAAACCCCATTGTTGAGTGTAAATAAGAATGTTATAGGTATTCTATACACATTTTTCCTGCATTACAGAAAATGAGTTTTGTTTGTAACATATTTGTAATAGTAAAAATAAGTGGTGCTGGTGCCATGGATTCCACTTCAACCAGGGCACTATCTGTGTGAAGTTTGTATGCTTTCCCCATGGTGCTCTGGTTTCCTTCAGCAGTCCAAATACATACTGGTAGATTAATTGGCTTCTGATGGAATTGAACTTAATGTGTGTGTTTGTGTGTTAGCTAATTTAATTTAGACTGTAAGCTCCACTGGGGCATGGACGGATATGAATGATTCAGCATTTTCTGTAAGCTGCAGCGTTATACACTGATCAAACACAACATTAAAACCACCTGCCTAATATTGTGTAGGTCCCCTTTGTGTTGCCAAAACAGCTCTGAGCCTTCGAGGCATGGACTCCAAAAGACTTCTGAAGGCGTCCTGTGGTAACTGGCACAAAGATGTTTGCAGCAGGTCCTTTAACTCCTGTAAGTGGTGAGGTGGGGCCTCCATGGCTCGGACTTGTTTTTCCAGCACATGCCACAGATGCTCAATCAGATTAAGAGCTGGGGAATTTGAAGGCTAAGTCAATACCTTGAACTCCTTGTCATGTTCCTCAAACCATTCCTGAATAATTTATGCATTCTATCAAAGTGCATTATGCGGCTGAAAGAGGCCACTGCCATCAGGGAATACTGTTTCCATGAAAGGGTGTACTTGTTCTACAAAAATGTTTAGGTAGGTGGTACGTGTCAAAGTAACATATATATATATATATATATATATATATATATATATATATATATATATATATATATATATATATATATATATATATATATATATATATATATGTTAGGAATGAAGGTTTCCCAGCAGAATGTTGCCCAGAGTATAACAGAGCATCCACCGGCTTGCCTTCTTCTATAGTGCATCCTGGTGTCATCTCTTCTCCAGATAAACAACGCAACTGGTTGCCCAGATCATGTAAAAGAAAATGTGATTCATCAGACCAGGTGTCACTGAGTTAGGGTCAAGGGATTGCCCGTACAGCCGGCTCACGTGATATTACCTCCCGAGAGGCGCGGAGTCTAATGGTGATGAAGGTGTTCGCCAGGGACTCCCGCAAGAGAGTTTGGAGTTAGCTGCTTCCAGACCGCAGGTCGCGGCCCTCTTAGGGGTTGATGAGCGAGGCTGTATTGAGAACCAAGATAATAACTGAAGATGCCACGGATGAGAAGTAGTAATGTATTTAGTATAGCAAATGAAACACACAATGCACTGATTTATATTCATGAGGATGGCAATACTCTGCATGACAACTCTACCTAACTTTTGAGCCTCCATGAGCAGATTGGATGAGGAATGCAGCCAGATGCAAAACACTTATCTAGCACAGGGGTAGGTGACTTTTCTCTCTAAGTGCCAGACGCTGAACATTGCAAGTCAAAAGAATTTCCGGAGTGCCACCACCACCACTGCAACAAAATCTGCAAGAATCAGCATTGCAAGAGCCGGCAGTATATCCCCAACAGTTGTATTGATGAAAGAGTCACACTGAGAATTAATAAATATATATATATATATATATATATATATATATATATATATATATATATATATATGCCGTATATACTCGTGTTTTTCAGCACATTTTTTGTGCTGAAAAAAGCTCCCCTCGGCTTATACTCGAGTCCCACTTACCTGGTCTCCGTTTTCGAGTCTCCCCCGCTCATCTGCAGGCATCTGCAGCCTCTGTGGATCACTGTCAGCCACCATTTTATTGTAGCCCGTTTTTGTGTGTTCATTGCACATGGAACAATAAAGTTAAATGAAAAGGAGCCTGTCAGTCAAAGCTAAAGACCGGGACATTTCCATCTAGCCCCGCTGGTCAGAGACACATGTGAGTACCCTGACTTGTCCAATGCAATTATTTGCAGCAGTTTTATAAAGTCCAATATTTTCATTTTTTGTCACCTATTAATAAGTGTCTGAAGATTCTTTTGCATAACTGTGAAATCATTGAAAAGTCTAAAAACATCCCAAACTTCAAGTATAATAAGGGTTAAATCACACAAAGCAAATTGTATTGTTCTGTTAAAATGTTTCTTCCAGCAAACAAAATCAAACTTATCTTTATCTGAGCTATTATATCAAATTCTATTTAGTGTATGTGCAGCATCTTTTGCATTACTAAAGCCTAAATTACTGTACTGTTCTGAACACTTAGGAGTAACTGCTCATCACCTTCTAAAGGCAAATAAACTTAACTGGCACATGTATTTAGTATCCACAGACTGTCTCATTGATTTATATATTAATGATCTCAGTTGTCTTTAGTGAATGTTATTTATATCTGTGTTCACCTATTAGGCTTGATACCAAGTGCAGAGGATTTAGTTTAACCATTTGTGTACAATTTATTAGGATATGGGTATATATTATGTACTTGTATAATTTTATTGATGTTTAATAACAATAAATTTTGATATATTCATTTACAACCTCACGTTTGTATTATTGGGGGCCCAGTGTTAACGATATCCAGCACTGTTTTTATTTTTGAAACTTACCAGTAGCTGCTGCATTTCCCACCCTAGGCTTATACTCGAGTCAATGTTTTCCCAGTTTTTTGTGGTAAAATTAAGTGCCTCGGCTTATATTCGGGTCGACTTATACTTGAGTATATACGGTGTATATATATATATATATATATATATATATATATATATATATAATCTTTTTTTATTTACAGACATATCAGCATAATTCTGGATGTGAATTATGATAACATTGAGCTTACAATACATTTAAAAGAGTTGCAGCCAATTAAGGAATTATTAGTTTCTACTTACAATAACAGGGACGGTTGGAGTTTAGAAAATAAGACAACACTTGTACAAAATAACACTTGTATGGGCTGTGTTCCTCATTTCGTTCTATTCACCACTCTCTTTAAGACATTGAAACTTGTACATTTATGCAAATGCTGTAAAACAGTGTTTGTTGTTAAGACTACAAATATTTACATCCCACAATTGGCCCCATGTTTCAATGCTGGGCCAGGCTACAAACTTTTATTTATTTCATCTGCATTATCAGCCATCACCCCCTTGACTGCTAATCCTGACTTTCTACCTGGATTCACATCAGGGACTTCCAGGGCATAGTCTTCGGGTAAAACAATCAGGAGTGGTCAGCTGGTGGTCAATGGACAAATACGCGCCTTCTCTCTTGCAGGAGAAATTTGGTTCACCCGCCTCAGAGTTCTGGCTGTACTTGCAGGTTAGACATTATTTACAATCAAAAACAGTAATGGCTGGAGCAAGTAGGGACCTGACCAAC
The DNA here is from genome assembly GCF_038048845.1 of Mixophyes fleayi. NCBI lineage: Eukaryota > Metazoa > Chordata > Amphibia > Anura > Limnodynastidae > Mixophyes > Mixophyes fleayi. The sequence goes on along the minus strand of NC_134402.1, from coordinate 103,045,636 downwards.
TTTGAGGGCTTGTACTGCGTCTCCACAGAACCACAACATACAATATCCATGGTTTACCAAATGCTCATTATTAATTTCTACCTCAACCTCCCTGGTTATGCCGGTGCCTGGGACAGAAAGCTAGGGAGGCCTACCTCTGATCAATTCTGGGCTAAGGCTTTCCAATACACCATGGTGAGCTCTTCTGGCCTCTCTGTGGTGGAGATGCGGTACAAAGTTATTTCACGCTGGTACAAGTGCCCCTTCCAACTAAGCAAGATGCACCCAGGTGTCTCGGAGTCATGCTGGAGATGCGGTTCTGGTCGGGATCTCTCTTTCATATATGGTGGTCTTGCCCAGTAATAACGTCATATTGGCTTCAGGTGAGAGCAGTTGCGGAGATCATGGGTGGCAAGGTCCCGACATGCCCAGATTCCTGATTGTTTAGCTTATCAGATGTACCCATTTCTCAGTATAAAAAAATCTTCAACATTTGTGCAATGCTGCCATAGCAGTTATTCCGTGTCCACTGGCGGTCTACTGTACACACCGTTATGCGAGAGTGGTTTAGACGGATAGACCTTTACAGGCTTATGGATGACATAACTCTTTCTGGCTAAAAAAAGTCACAGAATGCTGGCTTGAGTTTGAGGAGTCTCTGCCTTACCGCTCTCTCATGGATAGTGGTTAACTGTTTTCTGGTGATGAGCAATGTGGGTGAACACTCTAGTAACTAGGTATGTAGACCCTTCTCCTCTGCCCTGAGATTGTTGAACTTTAAGGAGTTCTCACCCCCCCCAACATCTGCGTCCCTCTGCTCCCCCTTTCTTCTTCCTATTCTATGTATCTTATTGGTCTCTTCTTCCTACTGTCTGATTTGTATTGTATGTTACTACAATCAGTGTTATTTCTATGGGTTAACAGATTGTGATGTCTCTACATGATTCTGCTTTGAAATTATGTTTCATTTGTTGTTTGTACTCTCTTAAATATTTCAATAATAACAAATTACACAAAAAAGACTACAATTATTTATCTAAAACTACTTATTAGATGTTTAGAACAAACAAATATAAAAATATCCCAGAATATTATATTTGCCTTCTCCCCCCATAATTTAACTTCACAAGTATTTCTGTGCTACACGAAAAAGCAGCCAGTATTTAACTTGTATGCAAAAAAATAAACTAATTTGAACCCCCGGAATAGTAACATGGTTTGTCCAGGAGCAAATTGACATCTTTTTTTGCCTTACTTTCCTTAATGACTTAGGCCCTTTATATTTTAAAAATGTAAAAGTCATTATTGGCAAGCACAAAAATATAAGCCCGTACACAGAAATATACCTGAAATAACTGGTCTGTAACATACTTGCAAACTTTTATAACCTCCCGGAGGGGAGGTCGACTGGCAAGTGCTGGAGGGTGATGCCATTGTGGCCCAGTAACCTGCTATGTAATGCTGAGATTCACAATATTGCATAGATCGAGTAGGGGCTAGTGACGCAAGTTGTGTCATTGAGCCCCACCTTCACCTGGAGTGTGCATACTCTTCCGGGAATCCTGGAGGACTCCCGAAATTCGTAAGTCTCTTGGAAATTAAAGGAGAGTGGACAATCTTTACATACTTAGCTAAATTTGACTATTATGTTCTCACAGCACTCTACAGGAGGTTGTCCTCTAAAGAGTGTGGTGCTTCTTTATTGCTTAATTGTGATGTAAGGTAGAGAGTTCGTGGCATGCCTGATGTCTTGTATGCAGAACTGCTCTGTATGAATTGGTGGACTCGTACACGGGCATTAAAAAACTAACATGCTGTGATCTAAAATGTCAGCTTTTAAGTCAGTATTTGCTCTATTTAAAATAGTATCCTACATAAGGATGTGATATTTATCTGTAATGGAGGGGAGAGGGAATTACCCAGCCTCACCTAAACAGAGCAGGCAGTGGAAAGCCAGTTTAAGACTTAACAGTGCATCTTACCTCAATACATCATGTATGAGAGTTTCAGATTTTGGATTTATTAAATTTAGCTGGTGAATACCAGGGAATGGCTGAAGTGCTGTTGCATTTTTTAATGACAGGCTGAAAGACTTGACTTTAATTAAATTGAAATGATCTGGCGAGGTCTGAAGCAAACCTTACATGCAAGATTATCAACAATATCAATGAGTAGCAGTTCTACAAAGAGACATAGGCCTATATCTCCAAAACAATGTAGTTTTGGAAGTGAAGTGAACAAAAGCAACAGGCATAGTTCAGTTAAAATCATTCCTGTAAACAGTTACTAAACATAAAGGTTCACATATGTTTTTCCCCAACAAACCTTGTGAGCACTGGATCAAAAAACACTTGAAAGTACTTTCATGTACAATTTATAATGTATCCCATAATTGACAGTACTGCTGAATGTGTTCTCTTCAACATTCTAAGTAAAGCAAAACAAATTTTGTAGAAAAATTCAGGATCATAATGAACAGCTGATTGAGTGCAGCCCTTCAGGGTGTTTATTCCTTCCATTTTATAGGAAACATAGATTGGACTATATAACTACTATATAAGTAATAAGGACTATATAAGTAACATCATGACAATAAATAGCTGAAGATAGAATCTAAGGGGAGAATTTAATCACCCTCCGAAGTAGCGCAGCGTTAAATCTATTACCAGTATTAAGGCAAATTTAACCTGGTTTCTGAGCAAAATGCCAGCGTTGAATCTCCCGTAATAACAGTATTCAAGTGCATTTTACTGTAATAACGGTAATAGTGCGGAGGCCGCGTTACTTTTTACAGTAATGCGGCCAATTGAATTCCCCCCTAAATGTATTGTTATTAGGTTTTCCCTGCTTCTCTTTAATAGAAAATAATACACTTTTTACAGACTGATGGTAAAATATTGGTTAAGTTGCAGCAAATAAATACAGGGAGCAATACTTAGTGCAGTGATTTGCCATTCTTTTCTCCATCTACCCAATAAACCAAGACTTTCATAGCGAATGATGCATGTCCCTGGCATTGTGGTCGACGCACACAACCAACTTCAATCAACTTCTTGCCACTACTCTCAAATATTTACAAAATCTATAAAGCATATTCAATTTTAAATGTTCTGAGCATAATGTGCTGCAAGCAATTTTACTTTATGCTTCTGGAGAACAGTGTGAAAGTTTCAGAATATCCTGAATGTCTTTTATTGGGTAAACTAAAATTAAAAATAGTGTATTGTGTCTGCAAGGCTTAATATATTCTTTTTAACACACATCTTGCTCAGGGAGTGAAAACCACTGATGTATTTGCTTGATAGAAGACATTTTTCAATTTACTATAGATGATGGCCGGTGACACTTGGGAAATACATTTTCCGCTTTTCAGAGCTATGGAGATTTCTGCCTAAATAAATCTGATTTGTTTGCCATAGTCATGTAAAAATTATAATGTTCAGATCTCTTAGAAGCTACAGGTATAAATTCTCATTCTATCTATAAGAACACGGTACAACAGTTTGCTAATTCACATTACATCTCTCAGTGGTATTTGCTTATTGTTATTCCTTTCATTACTCTAACGATCTGTTCTGTACTGTAATATGTGATTTAGGAACTCAGTCCTACATACATAAAAATATTTCAACTAAACATATTTTTATAAAAATATGCACATAATTATACACAAGTAATATCCATATATTTTTTTTGTGTTTTGTTGCAGGATTATCAATTATCACATTGAGGACAGCTTAGGTGCAACATGGGAAAAGGTATATGAGAGGAGGAGGAAGGAAAAGGGAAGAACACAGAGACAGAAGAGCCTCCTCTAAGCCCATCACCAGCTCAGATATCCTAATGGTCAAACTGAGAGAAGGGAGTTAGGCTATACTTCAAAATAAATAGGGAAGGATATGTAAAGGGCATTGTAATCTCTACACAGATAGGGAGTTTTTAGATAATACATTATGCAGGAGCACCAGGGCCTCAAACCATAAGGAGTTATGCCATACTTAAAAAATAATAGAGAATGTGTGAAGGATCATCTAAAAACTTTATTTCCTAAAAAATATCTTGGGACATGAATACAAGGTATGATGGAATGAGCCTATATGACCACATCTCCTCTACAATAAGGAGAGAGTGAAGAAAATAACTTGTGTAGGTACCATCTATAATAAATTTTATAAAGCTTTTCCTTAATCATTGTAGATTATGGGCAGCACGGTGGCTAAGTGGTTAGCACTACTGCCGCACAGCACTGGGGTCATGAGTTCAATTCCCGACAATGGCCTTATCTGTGTGGAGTTTGTATGTTCTCCCCATGTTTGCGTGGGTTTCCTCCGGAATCTCCAGTTTCCTCCCACACTCCAAAAACATACTAGTAGGTGAATTGGTTGCTGGCAAAAATTGTGTATGTTAGGGAATTTAGACTGTAAGTTCCAATGGGGCAGGGACTGATGTGAATGAGTTCTCTGTACAGCGCTGCGGAATCAGTGGTGCTATATAAATAAATGGTGATGATGATGATATGGAACCCTTGGCTTTCCCCCCTTTCATCATCCGACAGAGGACCAAGGTCTTTCTCAAAATCAGATTCATGTTTTTGTGAGGGAGTATTTTCAATCTCGAATAAGAGGTTATAAAGTATTGAGATGAGATCTCTTGTTGTGGGTTAAAGGCATTTTCGTTCAAAGGCCAATGTCTTTATGAATCTAAGCAGCTAGGAAGCAAGGTTATAAAAATATTTCAACTGTATATATTCAAATACTTTAAGATCTGGTGCTGGTATATTCTGGGTAAAATTATCCAGAATGAAACATGCTGGGATGCTTTAAGTCAAAATGGACACCCATATGTTGTCACCTCCAGAACACTTGAGGGTTTAGTCCTGGTGGTAAATTCGAGTTATCTCATATGGGAGTCAGTGATATGGTGGGCATGACATTTATCCCACAGCTGACAAGAGAAATGGATAATCAGGTGGGAATTATATGTGCCCTAGGGAGCCCTACTAAAGAGGTCAAGTTTGACAAATTAGAATAATTCAATTTCAACCCAGATTTTCATGTAAGGGAATGAAAACCATGTCACTATGTTGCTGAGGTGAGTTGCAAAATAATATAATTTAATATTTAGTAGAAAATCACACAGAGCCAAAATCCAAGAAGCATTTTTTCTCTAGGTTTTCAGGATTGTCATTGGAACTTGTATTTTTAAGGTTTGAAAGATATATAATATTTTTGAGAGAAAATTCAGCTTAATGGATATTATTCTACCCAGCTAATCAATGTTTGCACCATTTAAAGTCTCCTTTTGTGAGATTGCATGGGAGTAATTATGTGAATATAAATCCTCATATTTATTAGTTATGTAAACTTCCAAATATTTAATTTTAGACTTTTACCACCTAAAATTATTGTAAAGCAAATGTTGATCTGAGATCTATATGGGCAACACTTCTGTCTTATGTAAGGTTGATTTTGTACCCTGAAATTGCACTATATCGGTCTAGATTAAATTCAATTTGGGAGGGATTTGTATGGGGATTACATTGTCAAGAGATAATCATCCACGAAGAGGGAAAGACTGTATTTCTGTGATCTGATTGATATCTCTTTTCTATATAATAGGGGATATTCTAATGTGAACAGCAAGCAGTTCAATGGGCATCTTTGCTGTGTGCCATCACACCACGTAATTTCTGTGCATTTAGGAGCGAGATTCGCTGAGAATATTAAGAATAGTTTCATTAGATCTCCTAACAGCTGTAGTGAGTGTTGATTATATTATCATGTAGACTCATTGTAAGGTGTGTTTACTTTGACTCAACCAATATATAAGAAACCAGAAGAGTTGGATGGCTCAACACCAGTCAATCTTTTGTAATTAGATATCCAGATTTGTTATTATGTAGACTGGAGAATACTATCTATACATTATATATATATATATATATATATATATATATATATATATATATATAATGTAAAGAAATAAAGTAGTTCAATACATTTCTTGCAACTGCAGGTCATATATTGATTTGACCCCTCCATAGTTCTGCAGGTTAAATTAAATAACATCTTCATACCATATAGTCCATGAATTAGGAGTATATAGGTACAGGATTGTAGTGCATCCAGCATTTTTTATTATTAAGATCACTTTTTATGAGTACATTTTTTATTCTATATTTTGCATTCTAAATAAACTTTAATAAAGGTTATATTTTAACAAAAGGATGGTCCGAACACATGTTCAGTAAAATAACAAATTATTGAGGATTTTGTGCACCTAAATAAAGAAACTTCTGTTCTTTCTTCTCCCTACCTATGATATTGTTTTGTTTCCAGGTAGCACCCCAGTCAAATAGATATATATGATATATAATTGAGTAGTATATACTACTCATGAACATTCTCTTACTAAACTGGGCTAGAATCCTATAGTTGGTGCGGTTAAAGTCTCCTTTTGTGAGATTGGATGGGAGTAATTATGTGAATATAAATCCTCATATTTATTAGTTATGTAAACTTCCAAATATTTAATTTTAGACTTTTACCACCTAAAATTATTGTAAAGCCAATGTTGATCTGAGATCTATATGGGCAACACTTCTGTCTTATGTAAGGTTGATTTTGTACCCTGAAATTGCACTATAACGGTCTAGATTAAATTCAATTTGGGAGTGATTTGTATGGGGATTACATTGTCAAGAGATAATCATCCACGAAGAGGGAAAGACTGTATTTCTGTGATCTGATTGATATCTCTTTTCTATATAATAGGGGATATTCTAATGTGAACAGCAAGCAGTTCAATGGGCATCTTTGCTGTGTGCCAATATATATGTGAAAGGGAAGGGAGTTAGTCCCACTGATGGTAAATCTAGTGGAGACATTAGAATACAAAGAAAGTAAGCCCATTAGGAATTTACCACTAAATCCATACATTGTGAGGGTTTTCTCCATGACAGGCCATAGTATCATAGCATCCTATTAACGTTTTTTTCCATTTCCAATGATGACAGTACAATGGGGATTTTTGGGTAAATGGCTGTATATATTAAATCTATTGTGCAATGTATATTATCTTCCGCTTGCCTGTGCGAAATGAATACCACATGATCATTATAAATAAAATGCAGTAGCAGGTCTTTTAAGCCGAAGAGCAAGTTTCTTGGTGAAAAGTTTGATATCACAATTTAATTATGAAATTGATCTATTACTAGAGCAATTGTTCAGATCATTTTCTCCCTCTGGAATTACTACAATTTCTGGGTCTGGGAAGGGAAACCTTTACCTTCCAAGTTGCAGTTAAAAATACAGAACAGGTGTTATGGTTCTGTTCAAAACCCAATTCCTTGATTACAGCCATGGAGCCAGACACATGAAATAAACGTTTAAACTGTTTATTGCAGTAAAGGTATATTCCAGGGAAGGCAAATAAACAGTAGACAGTTCAAGCTGAATGAAACAACGGATTTCCAGATCTTGGCAAACATATAAATGATAAAGAAATGCAGCAAAATAACCTTAACTGAAACCAGGAACAGAGCCACATGAGCAGGCTAGCAGCTTCAATAACCAGCAAAGGGTTTTAGGTAAAGACAGGCATATATAAGCCACAGACAGGTGTGGATAATTAACTAGCAGTGCTAGTTAACACCTGATAGAGGAACGGCCGGACAGCAGCTCCTCTGGAGAATCACAGATACTGCAGGGTAATGTGCACACGGGGTAACAAGGCAAATCATAACACAGGGTAAAATGCACACAAAGAAACAAGGCAGATCATAATAACTGGTAAGGGAATAGAATTTGTTTAAAGATTTTCACGATTTTTGCTACTTTACTCGTTTCACTTACTTTCTTGGCTAATATTTCCTTATTTAGAAACACTAGAGTGCTTTGGATTAATTTAGGCAAATAAGTCTCAGATAAAAAGTCATGCATCAGGTATTCACAATTAGGGGGTAATGATTTTTGTTTGGATATATTATACAACGCAGTGTTGTAGTGAACAACCATACCGATCTGCACTGGATCATATGTCAAGACAGTTTTCTGATTTGTAATGGATTTAATTTTCCCCCTGGAGGTTTTCCTCTTTTTTTTGTAGTATTTTTGGTTTAATCTATATAATGTAACTCTTGTGTTTTAGGTAAGGAGCTGGTTTGGTTCTCACATGCTGTGATGTGTTTAGAGTATGTATCTTTCTTGGAGGATAATGTATGGTCCTTTTCCAAGGTCTCTACCTTCTCAGTTAGGTTGTTCGCTCTTTTCTTGGAGAATCTATAACCATTGCGGCTTTATTGGCCTCATACTCTGTTACTCTGGAAATGTCCAGGGGTTAACTGACAATCTTTTGTTGGAATATTAGATAATTAGGGAACAATTTCTGAATGATTGAGGAGGGATTTTTATTTTTTTGCATAATCTATTTTTATTGAAGTGAAACAGCATATACATATGTATGCAACAGTATTAACACATAAATATGGTACTTAAAGCATTCCGTTGCACAACAACAATTGCAGATTCACCCAAAGTGGTGTATTATAAAAGAAAGAAAATAAGGGGGATAGAAGGGGAAGGCTGGGAGGGAAGGCTTGGGGGGGGGGAGGGGGGAGTTGGGCCTCATACATTCCACTGAGCAAACAACACTGTGTCTTACAACTCAATCCATTCCGACCACAGCACGTAGAATGCTCTATTTCTATCCTCTGCCGAATAAATTACTTCATCCATAGCCATATAAAAGTCTATTCGTGTAAACCATTCTTTTATAGTGGGGACTAACGGTGATCTCCAGTGGACCGGTATCACAGCCTTAGCAGCGCTATTAAGGAATTTTACCGAGGACTTTTTGTATTGAGAGACTGGCATATTAGTGTCGTTGAGTAGCCAAAATCTCGGGCAGTTTGGTAATTCGGTTCCCACAATTGATTTGGAGATGAGAATAACCGCATCCCAAAAAGGTCTGATTGCCGAGCATTCCCACCAAATATGTAAAGGGGTGCCCGAAGCTCCTCTACACCTCCAGCAGACATCAGGGACCCCAGGGAACATCTTTGCCAAGAGACTGGGGCACCGGTACCACCGAGTTAATATTTTGTAGTGTGTTTCAACCACTCTTATACTAATTGAGCTGGCTTGAGTGCGCTGAAATATGCTTCCCCAGTCCGACTCAGATATGTCCATGTTTAACTCCCGCTCCCAGTCCCTGGTGAATTTGGGTAGCGCTTTGAATGAATGTACGATCAAAATCTTATATATAGATGATAAGGTGTGCCGCCGTACAAAGGGTCTCAAACTGCGTGCACGTCCTACCTGCCTTCTCACGGACTCCCCTAGAACCTGCAAAGTGTCTCAATTGAATATGCCTCCAAATTTCCACATTAGGTAGGCCCCAATTGGTCTGTAGATCAGCAAATGGTATGACTCCAGACCTGCCCACCAGCTGGCCGACACGGGTTATCCCCGCTTGGATTCAATGTTGGAAAGACTGTCTTGAGAAGCCCGGGGGGAAGTCTGGATTGTCGAAAAGTGCCGTCAAGGGAGAGTGTTTTGTGGAAATGTTGGGAGTAGTTCGCAGCTTTGACCATCTAGCCAGGGTGGGGGAGATAGTCGGGTGTTTAATCGTGGGAAGGGAAGACTGCCATGGGACAAGATCAATAGCTGTATCTAATACATAATCTTCAATCCAAACCCATTGCCTGTCTCCTCCTCCTCTTGTCCAGTCAAGAGCCCTGTTCAGCATAACAGCATCATAATATGTTAAAAAATGTGGCAGCTGAAGACCACCGTCATATTTGCGCTTATATAGTATGTCATGCTTGAAACGAGGTTTCCTGCCCCTCCAGACGAAATGTCTAATAGCCTTATGTAACTCATTGAACCATGAGGTGGGGACATGGATTGGGAGTGTGTGAAGGAGATATAGAACTCTCAGGAGTAGGTTCATTTTCACAATGTTAACTCTACCTGTCAGGGAAAAGTCCTTCTGAAGCCAGTCCCTTAAGTTGGAACGTATAGTTGCGGTAATGGGTAGGAAGTTATCCGTGTAAATCTTTGAGTTGTCTTTGTTTATGATCACCCCCAAATACTTAATATGTGTGGGGTGCCAGGCAAAGGGGAAAGCCAACTTCAAGCCTTCAATTACGTTAGGTGGAGTGGAAATATTGAGAGCTACTGATTTTGAGAAATTAATTTTAAAATTAGATAACTCTCTAAAAACCCGGAATTCCGATACTAAATTCGGAATAGAGACAATTGGGTTCGTGAGGATAGCAAGAAGATCATCCGCGAAGAGTGCTAATTTAAATTCTCTATCTCCCATCCGGACTCCGAAGATATCCAGGTTTGCTCTAATTGACCGCGCGAGTGCCTCCATACATAAGATAAAAATCAAGGGAGAGAGGGGAGGGATTTTTTAAGTCTCCAGATGCTTCTTGGAACTTTGAGTAGTGGAGTTGGACAGAATAATCATCACAGGCTTATGCTCAGGCCTGCATATAGGGAAGATTTTGGATGATTTGAATCTACCAGCAATAGTGTGAGCAAGCCATACTATTTCAATGTGGTAGAGTAGGGTCACTTACACCCCCTTTGAGGCTTTTGGATTGGTGTAGGTGGAATCAAGTACAGGTCAGACTGTAGCTAGTAGAACACCCAGAAGGGAAAGTATCAGGTGAAATAGGATAGGATATAGTGGGTTTGAGCAAGAGCTTTACAGATTGACGAGTCTGGTCATTGAAGCGTAGGTCAGAAGATATAACAGGGTGAGTATCTTGTGACATAGTCAGAGATGTACGAGGGGGAGGGGTTGGTTTGGTTTGGGTTTTGAAGGTAAAGGTGAGTAGCTTGAATTGAATTCTGTAAGTAATGGGAAGCCATTGTAACAATTTGCACAGTGGTGCAGCACTTTCATTGATGCATTTAAGATGGATTGCAGTGGGGAAAACCAGATGAGAAGGCCAGATAGTATGAAGTTGCAGTAGTCAAGGTGGGAGATCATGAGAGAATGGATAAAGGTTTTACTAACGCCAAGAGGAAAAAAGGGGTGTACTCTGGGAATGTTCCAAAGGAGATAACATGGCAGAGCACAAAAATGGATGTGTGGAGTAAATCTGAGGGCAAAGTTGATGATGACAGCAAACACAGGGAACTGGGGGGGGGGGTGTAATATTGCAAACTGTGTGGGAGATTAGAGGGGAGGTAGTGAAACTGGGAGGAGGAAAGATGATAAGCTCTCCTTTGGAGTTTTTGAGCTTTAGCTACCATTGGAATACCCAAGTAGAGATGGCAGAGGCAGTTGGACACACCAGATAAAAGAAGAAAGCGATCAGGAGGTGGAGAGATAGATTTGGGTGTCAACCTCAACTGAGTGGTGCTTATTCCAATTAAATTGAAGGAATGTTTAAAATGGTAGTAGGTAAACAAGGATAGAATAGTGCTGCAAAGGTCAAAGGAGTAAAGTGTGTCCAGGAGAAAAGTGTTGTGGACTCTAGTGAAATGGCAGGTATGTTAAGGAAGATCTGTAGGGACAAGTCAAACTTTGACTTGCCATGAGTAAATTGTTGGTAATTTTAGTGAGGATAGTCTTGGTGGAGTGTAGATGGTGGATGTCTAATTGCAGAGGGATGAGGGGTGGGTGAGTAGAGAAAAATGGGTCAGGTAGTTATACACAAGCCGATCAATTAGTTTGGAAAAGGGAGGTGAGAAATGGGGCAGTAGCTGGAGACAGTAAGCAGATTTCTGGGTCAGTTCCAAAAGACTAGAATGTATGCATGCAACTGTGTATGGCAGAAAGCTACTAAATAGGCACCTTAGCACAAAATGGAATGCATGATATGATAAGGTTTGGATATTAAGTAGACTGCCATGGATTGACCTCTGAAAGTAAAAGAGTTTCTTGTCCATTATATGACTTATTGGCGCATATGCAAATTTTACTATGTATATTGCTTTATCTTTCTACCTACTGTGTTTTTAGCCTTGTATTACATCATAAAGCAGAGATATTTAATATAGGACACAACTCTACAGTGATCTGTATTGCAGGCAACTGCAGCCAGAACAGCTTTGTCCTTTCTCAATGGGTATTTTATTTTTACCTTGTTCAGAAATCTGCTTTTACTGACTGGGACCTGGTGCTGACCTTGTTCTTTACTGTGTACACTAAAAGAAAATTCCGTAATAATGCCTTTAGCTTTGTCGACTTTTTTTTTTTTGTGAACCGTAAATAGCAACAAGTTTGATATAAATAAAAATGGTCTGCTGTAGCATACATTGCTGCTGACAATATAGTTAATTGATCAGTCAGTGATTTGGAATGTGAAACAGACTTTTACAGAAAAATGAAAGCAGAATGAACAACTGTAACCAGACAATGAAAGCAATTTTACAGTCCCATTATATCATATAAGTAGCAAAGTGACCATTTAATGGGTCTTCTTGGCACCTACAAACAGCACCACATTGTATTTTCACACTAGTCTTTAGGAAAGGAAACAAGTATACTCATAGCATTTCATAGCCATCTCAATGTTCTGCAGCCAAAGGGGTGTGGCATATCAATTTAGGGATGTGATACAAAGAGACATGGGGGTAAATGTATCAAGCTGAGAGTTTTTCGGCGGGTTTGAAAAGCCAATCAGATTCTAGCTATCATTTATTTAGTACATTCTACAAAATGATAGCTAGAATCTGATTGGTTGCTATAGGCAACATCTCCACTTTTCAAACTCGCCGAAAAACTCTCAGCTTGATACATTTACCCCATGGTTGGGACATTCAAGTGCATGATTCAATTGGGCATGCGACTTGACCAATAAAGTGAGTGTCGGGTTTAGGTACAATTTTATTGTTGCTGTTGAAATGTTTGAAGTTAAGTCTATTTTGCCAGATGTCGGCTCTTAAATGCTAGTTTCTAGTTATACCACTGCTCCACCAACTCCACTCAGTTTGATGTCAGTCATTCTGTAATTAATGGTGAAATCATAACATTATGTCACTATGCTGCCTCTTGTGATACCATCAATGATATCACTCAACAATATCTTCTATTTTCATGTCACTGATAATGATGGCAATGTCATCAATTCTAACACTCATTGCAATTGTCATGTCCACTATGATGTCGTTTAGGATCAGTTAGTAGCAACAGTTTTAGATCACTAACTGCTAACTCATCAGTCTTACTTACAATTATTGTCACCTGTAGTGATGTAATGTAACCCAGTTTGAGATAGATTTCATAACTCATGTAATACAATGTAGTGTCTTCAGTGATGTTGTCTAATATGTTCAGAAACGTTATCCATTGTGACATCAATTCTAATGTCATTGGAGTGTCACTCATTGTAATCATCTGGAATGTCATCTATCATGACTTGTCTGGTGATGACAAGAATACCTAGTGTGATACTGGAACAAACTGATGGTGTGCAATTTAGCTAGCATCATCATCATCACCATTTATTTATATAGCGATTATATAGTGATTCCGCAGCACAGTACAGAAAACTCATTCACATCAGTCCCTGCCCCATTGGAGCTTACAGTGTAAATTCTCATACACAAACAGAGAGAGACTAGGGTCAATTTTTTTGATAGCAGCCAATTAACCCACTAGTATGTTTTTGGAGTGTTGGGAGAAAACCAGAGCATCCGGAGGAAACTCACGCAAACACAGGGAGAACATACAAACTCCACACAGAGAAGGTCACGGTCGGGAATTGAACTCATGACCCCAGCGCTGTGCGGCAGAAGTGCTAACCCCAGGCACTAAGCAGACATTTAGATTGATGAACTAAGCAGTTTAAAATTAACAACAGGATCTTTACATGTACTCATTAGAAAGTCTCTAGAAATTAGAGCAGTTTATAAATGGTGAGACGGGTAGTTGTTAGATTTAACAATTCAAGACTCAATGGGGCTGATTCAATTCTTCCCGATCTGCTGTGGAGTGCCTCTGAAACAGTTGCATGGACATAGAGGCGCGCAGGAAACGTCATGATTTTGGGGTACATTAGTACCCCAAATATGCACAGTTGGTCATTGTGGTGATGTTCGGTGGCACATTGCACATATTTGAATTGCCCCCAATGATTCTTGTCTATATCCTACAGGGAATATGAAAATATTCAAATAAATCTCCCCCCAAAAAACACAACTTTTTTAACATTGAATCCACTTATCTACTGCCTTAATATTCACCAGAATAACTGTATTTTTTGAGACTGTGGTGTTCATTTTTATATTATGTAAGGCTTTCACCTAGAAGAAAAATAGGTGCTTTAGTACACATATAAACACGGTTTGCCATATTAAACACAACATTCACAAACTATATCATGTTTATTTCTGTATTGGCTGCTAAATAAGTAATCATCTGTGGGTAAGTTTGTGAAATACTTCTGGAAGTGAAAGGGCTAATGAAACAAAGTACTTGTTCAGATATAGCTGCCATCATTTTAAAATAATATCCAGGATCTCTGCAGATAATCAGGTGTGTCTCAGCACGTACTGTACAATACTGTCTACCACATGTGGTCCACAGGGCCACCAAAGCAAACACAGCAGTTGTATTCCTGACCTGTCGTCCGAAGTCTCCCTATATCTTGTCTGCATTGTGCTGTGGCTGGGATCAGAGTCTTCCAGTTCTGACCCTGGCAAATATAGTGAGACCCAGTATTTGACAATGAAAATAATCTGGCTAAATCAGAATGAATGCGCTTCACTCAGATTTGCTTCCAGACTGTCTGGAGAACTATGTAGCTTAGACTCGGAAGGTTGAAATATGCAGAGGAATGTGATGCTATGGGAAGAGGTGATGGCAGGGGTAGAAAGGGGAAAACTTCTTGCTACAGGATTGGGGAGGGGGACACGTGTTGTTACAAAGTGGGGGAGAGGAACACGTGTTGGTAGAGGGTAGGGGAGGAGAAAACGTGTTGCTAGAGGTTTAGGGAGGGGGAAGACGTGTTTCCACAGGGTGGGTGAGGGAAACACATGTCACAGGGTAGGGAATGCGAAATGTTGCTACAGAGATTGTGATCATGTTGGTTGTTGGTGGTGGTGCTAGTGGGGGGGGGGGGGGGGGGGTAATTAGGCTTGCTGTCAGATGTCCACAGTGTCCAAATTAAGATGCAGGAAATCACAGCAAGGTTTTAGGATAACACAGATAAGTGTAAATATTGTTAGCTTTGCATGTAAATCTATGTCTGGGTAAACAAATTGCATCCTGATTTTAAAAATAGCCTGTGAGGCTGTGTCTAAAACTGTATAAAAAGAAAGTCCTTGTAAACTGAAATGTATCATTCTGATGTTCCATCTGACTTGACCACCGATACTTTTAATCAGTAGAACTATCCTTACCAAGACACTTGAGCAAAATAAACTTCACACTCTGCTTCAAGACCCTGTTTGACAACTTCTTCAATATTGCTGTAATCCTGTGACCTACAGTTAGACCCAAAATCTAATCCGTTTCCGGCTGTCTGATGTTTGGACCCAGCTCCTAGTACCACCACCAAACTGGCTGCTACCCAGCAGCTCTGGCCAGTGTGATAGGCCAGGGGGGATCCATCTACAGCACCCTGATCCATAGTAAGTGTTCAGGGGTACCAGCCCAAGTGTACCAGCATGGGAGTACACTAGCAGCGACAGTTACCAAGAAGGAACGTGGTTCTGGGTGCCATAAGAGTCCAGTGGTGGCAGCAGGCTCCTCCTCCTACTGCGGCAGGAGGGGCATATTCGGAATAACGAAAGGGGGCGGTGGCAAAGTAAGCCCAGCCGGTTCCCAGCAACAACAGACAGGGTAGCATAGGCGGTCCATCCTGTCACATTCCTGTTTTTAGAGTTATCTGTGGAGAGTGTATAATATGACCTCTGAAAACCTACCTATTCAGACAAGCTTATAATATTCCTCAATCACCATCTTAACCTCACTACCTTTAGCCTGTTACACAATTTCACACAAGACAACTACCCCCGGACCAACATTGTTGTGTGACAGGATCATTTAGCTTATGAGTCACCTTACCTTTGCAGTCTGGCTGGGCCAAGATGCAAAATGTATACTTAACCTCATGTGTCAATCTCCCATTGTCCCATAGATTGTAAGCTTGCGAGCAGGGCCTTCTCACCTCTTTGTCTGTTTTACCCAGTTTGTTTATTAGTTTATTACGTTTGTACCCAATTGTAAAGCGCTACGGAATATGTTGGCGCTATATAAATAAATGATGATGATGATGATGACCTTCTGATGAGATCCTTGAATATGGTGAATCCAGGCTTATCAAAATCCTTTCACACGGCATCATTCATCTGCACTCTACAAATTGTACACTCAGGATGTTTTGAGCACACCATCTGTAAAAGACGGAGTAAACTAGGTATCGTTGATAACCTACATTTGTCCTTTTATAGTAAAAAATGCACTTTTAAAATTAGACTTCTAAGGAGGTATTTACTAAAACTACTAAAATAAAGGAAAAGTGGATTTGTTGCCTATAGCAACCAACAACATCTAGAATGTACTAGATAAATGATAGCTAGAATCTAATTGGTTGCTATGGGCAACACCTCCAAAAGTTTCCTTTTTTAAATGTTGTAGTAAATCTACCTCTTGGTTTTAACATACAGAAGGACTGATGGCTATAGGAATCCATGACCTCTAAGTTACCATGTAATTTGTCCAATTGCTGGTAATGTGCATTTAAAAAAAATAGTGTGAAAGACCTTTTTAAAAGAACAAGCGTGACATCGAAGCAAAATATAAACGTGAAACTTCATATTTTTTTAAATTGAATAAATCCTGTTCCATTCAAAGTTCAGTCACATTTAAAGCTCTAACCATTACATTATGCTTTTTTTTTAATCCTTTATTGTTTTTCTTTATTTGGCAATTAAAACAAATATAGGGTCTTCACTGTGAAGACATTACAGGGTATTGTACATGAATCACAGCAGTGTGTTTAGAAGCAGCCTGGACACTGTACAATAAAAAGTCTCTTTGATAAAGCTAATGCATTATATAAACATGTAGTACTTTGAGGACGAATTAAGCTAACACCTTTTCTTCAAGTATTGTCTTTACGAGAATTGGATCTGCCCGGCCATTTGTTGTCTTCTGGACTAAGCCAATGAGTTTGTGAATAACTTTAAGGTTTCCTTGTTGTATTGCAGCAACCTTTAAAAAACAAATACACACTATTACAATGCAATAATACATTATATTAAAGAGGAGTTAAACATGAAAGATATTATGCAAAAACGCTCAACTTTACATGAGATCCTATATGTTGTGATATGAAGTGTGAATTATACTATATTCCCATAGATTGTAAGCTTGAGAGCAGGGCCCTCTCACATCTATCTGTATGTATTACCCAGTATCACTTTATTACGGTTATTCCCCATTGTAAACCACTACGGAATTTACTGGTGCTATATAAATAAATGTTGATGATGATTGCCACCTAGTTTCATAATTGCTTTTAAAGTGGTCTAAAGGTACTGCACATTTAAACATTGTTGCTGGAATGTAAGCCTGTACATTTGTCTATAAAAAGAGTAAATTAAATATAATTTTTACTGTATTAGATGGATATTTATTTATAAGTGACAATTATTTTTGTTTATACAAGTCATGAGAATTGTATTACTATAAAAGTCTATGGGGTATATTTACTAAACTGCGGGTGTGAAAAAGTGGAGATGTTGCCTATAGTAACCAATCAGACTCTAGTTAACATTTATTTAGTACATTTTACAAAATGAGTTAGAATCTGGTTGATTGCTATAGATAACATCTCCACTTTTCAAACTTGCAGTTTAGTAAATATACCCTTAAGTTATTTTTGTATCTAACAGTGATTAAAGCAATGATGGGTAACAGGAGACCCTGTGCTGCATGCGGCCCTCTGAGTCTTAACCTGCGGCCCCATCTTCTTCCTGTGGAGGGGAAGGGGCATACAGTCTGCACCATATGGTCTACATCTTTCCTCCTTGGGAAAGAGCTGCATGATTTGTGTAAACCATAGTAAGGAATTTTAAGCTGGACCTTGGTATGCACTCGTGTACTGTAAAATGTTTGTGTCTATTTTTTGCTCCACTTACATATGTGAACAGGCACTCTCTTTAAGGGGCACTTAAGAACAACAAGCGGAATAGGTTAATTGATGGAATCCTCTCTACAGAATTGCATTGAGACTGTCCCAGCCTTTCATCTAACTTTTAAAAGCTTGTGGAAATTCTGGTCACCCAGAAGTCTCACTGAAATGGCAGAATTATAGATTTTAATACTTGTTTATCTTACAATAAAATGCCTGCTGATATGTTATTACAGATGGCTATATATTTATTTGATTACATGTATTGTTTTAACTTATTACTGAAATTAAAGGGAATATGTGGCCTTCTTAAAGGTTAGACAGACTACAGTGGGCACATATTGAGTAACTTACTCAAGGAAGGACTGAAAGATAGACAAGAGCAAGTAAAACAACAATGGCTATGAATACATAGTAACAAGAACTTAAATCAAAAGTCCCATCCCATATTTTACAGTGTATATACTAAAAACAGTATACAAGTAGGGGTAATTTACAAATGCTGGCGCCGTAGACAACACTGTTCCTCTTTTGTTATGTCATGTGCTGACTTCTGTGCACTTTTGATGGTTTTCACAGGTACCTGCATGGCTTAACACACCAAGATCGCTCCTATTGTGAGGAGCAAAAGTTTACTCCTCCTGATAGAAACATTTGGGTGTAAAGGTGCATTCTATACTAGATGTGGTAGCTGCAGTAACATGCCTAGATTTACAGCCAGATGGAAATTGCTTAGTGTGAGGAGACATTCTAAAGAACGCCAGTGGTTAGAGATTACTTTTAAAAATGTTTTATATGGGTTTGTGTGTACACATAAAAACAATTATCTTTTATTTGTAAAATGCAGATGATAGTGTTGTATTATTACCTCTTCTTTGTGTCCATCCACAATTCTCTGACAGATGTCTTCTACTTGTCTCCTATCAACGAGTTGTCCTAGATTCTTCTCCTTAACAATCTGTGTCGGGGTCTTCTTGCCTTCCTTGCACAGTTCCTGGAACACCTACAGTTTATCAAGAGCAAATCAATCTGTAATCCTCTCTTGGGTTCAGTTTCTCTGACTGATACTTATTTGCCTAAAGTGAGATCACACATTTTACACTTTGCAGTATTTCTAATGTGTGATCTAACAATTGCCCTTGTACTAATGAGACTACTGAAGAGGCTTGATAACATAATTAAGTTTCAGATTAAACGGAAAAAATCTTAATTGCTTTTTAGCATCAACAAAATACATTCAACATGAGAGAGTAAATAGTAGTTAAAGTTATCTCTTCCGCTTCAGTGATCCAAGGGACCAGAGTGCTATTTTGCAGTTCTTCTACATTGTCCATTCTTTTCAAAATGTAGAGAAAGTGCAGTTTTGTAATTCTGTAATTCATACCTTTTACAGGACCTCAGGTCTACAGAGTATGACTGTGTTTTAACAATCTGCCCTTTAGACATTACAGATGTATGAAATTCCCCATGCAGTATATTCTTTTTCTTCAATTAAGCACATAACACGCAAGTTGTGTAAAATATAATTTTGTTTAACATGTTGAGGAACTAGGTACTTTGTGTATTAGCAATCAAGTTACGAGAATGTCTTTTGGTAGCTTTTATATGCATAGAAAGAAGGATCAGGCCTTTTGCAAAACTAATAAAACAAAAAGTAAAGCAAGCAGAAAATTATGCTTAAACTTACATCTTAAATCGCGATCTCTAGTTTGGATCTGAAGGAACGCAAGCCGTTAGATCTTAATAACAACTGAAGAATTTTTAGGACTGTGTTGTCCACAAGACAGAAAAAGATCCTTGCCTCAAGCAGCATTTTGATGCTGCCGGCAAGATGCCTTTGCATGATTAAACATAAGCAATATTAAAATAAGTGACGGAGAACAGATATACTGTTAGGAATTACAGAACTGAGAAAATAATGTGTCAGTGTGGCAGGCAGAACATGGTGAAACAAATGACTACCGGCCTGTAGATAAGTGGACATGCATGTATATTGTACAGAGGTAGCATGCATCAAACTGTCTTAGTGAAGTGTGATGCTGACATAATCGTGCAACCATGCATGGCAATTTCTCCAGGTGTCATTTTAATGTTAAGCAACAAACCATTGCTACGTTTCACTTCCAACCACATGGTTTGCTGTTAAATCATTTTAAGTATAGGAGGTCATGGTGGGAACACAGTTCACACTGAATGATAGCATGCTGGAAGTATTGATTTGCAGGTCTGCAAAACTGTTTTTCCACTTGAACTCTGATGTATCAAGAAATAAAGAAGAAATGACTTAATTCTCATTTTAGATACAATGGATCAAGATGGAAGGTAATTGTATTTGCAATGTAATAAATAATTGTTTTGGGGAATTGTTTATTCAAATATAACTTATTTGATAGTTGTGTATATGTGTTTACTTTGCTCTCTTGTTATAATGAGCAGAGTTCTTAGGGACTCATGGAATGGAAAGTTGCCATTGTTTACCCTTGCAGCCACTGTCCTCAGGGAGAGCCACAGCGCTTTTTCAGGTTAGGGCTTCCAGCCTCTGAGAGAGAGTGCACACTCCCTAAGTCACTTATTAACCACTTTACTAAATAAAAACTACAACCTTCTCTTTTTTTAGTCCAAATTTGAAAAAAAACTAAAACAAACTATGAATGACCATTGTCAGTCACACACAAGTGCCACTCAATATATCATCTGGTGGGGGCCTGCACCTCTTTATATATATACTAGGTAAACCCAACGGTAACCACCTTAAATGAAACTGAAATGTAATGACTGAATTATTTTATTAACAGAATGCAATAACTTTTTTATACACTACATTACATGAAGAAATGTTAACAATAGAGTACAATGAATAAATAATTTTATATTATAAATCACTATATTAAAGTAACTAAAGAATTTCTTTATACACTACAGTTACATTACTGGACATGATCAGCATTCATTTTGATACATGTTTCTGTTTAAACGCAACATAAAGCTGTCCATGTGTAAACACCGGTTCTGGTAAACAGTCCAACCTTTTGAAGGTTTTGTCCTTGACTCTTGTTTATTGTCATGGTGAATGTGATAATTACGGGGAAAGAGAAAGAAAGGGAAAGAAGTGTCGCTTGGTTGTAGACAAATGCATGGTAATAAGATGTGTTTTCCTTCAGCCTACCCAGTTAAAACCATTAGATGTAATGTATTGAGATGTATATGCATCACCTGAAGCCTTGTTTCATTAACCAAACCTTTGCTAGTGTCCAAATTTTAACATAACATAACAATAGCGCCTACTTTTAAAGTAAAGTCATGTGGTGGCATCCTGCTTAATATAACTGACTGTAAGATCTTTGAACTGTACACTCTGGGCGAAAAGTAAGGGTTCCACCGCGTTGACATGCTCGAGGGTGAGCTCTTCTCATGTTTGTTGTAAACAAAGCGAGGATAAGTAAATAATAAAATAACACAGCAGTCCGTTATTGAGATCACCGCAGGACGCGCTGATATATGTGGCTGCAAATAACGGTCACAGTTTCGAGACCACCCAGCAAGTGCACAGAGAGAGTTCTCTAACTGTCACAGTTTCCACAGCAACCAGCAGATGCACAGGTGAATTGGCAACGGTCACATTCCAGAAGACAAAGCAAATGGCGAGCAGATGTTTGCAAAATAACTCCAAAACGATGCAACCGATTACAACGCCAATATTTTTCTACAAATCTAATGACCAAGACCTTTAATTTGGAATATGATGCCCTGCTCAGACAACGGCATTATAGAATTAAGTCACTCATACATAGCTATTATAGCTAATTTATATATATATATATATATATATATATATATATATATATATATATATATATATATATATATATATATATATATATATATATATATATATATATATAGGGATAGTTGAAGTGTTGGATCTTTGTGGATCACTATATAGCAGGTCCTGGATAGCGCTCCCTTTCCGATTGGTGGCAATTCCAGATGCTACATCTCAAAGCACCTGGTGGAGAAAGAAATGCTACAATCCCATGTGCAATCGACACACAGCCGTGCACAGTACACATCTGGAGGCAGAGGAGAACACAGCACACAAGGAGAGAACCAAAGAACCAGAGGACTGGAGAACATCCCCTGCAGTGGGCTAAATCAGTTACCTCATCCCCGTCCCACTACCAGCTGCTACTGCCAACACTTGCTACTAAACTGCACGGACAAACTCTTTCTTTACAGCATCCACTGTTACCTCCGCAAGGACCACAATTTTGAGCTGTATTGAGCTGTATTTTTGCACTTCCCCTCTGTACGCTATTATGTGGCCAATTCTAAATCAGGTTCTTATTGTATAATAAATATCGTCTCAGCAGTGGGTTCCTAGTAATACATTTCCCAGCAAGTCCTTCAAACTTTAGTCCTACATTGGGTTAAGATTACACAGACACCTTATGTGCAATGGAAAGCTTTTAGGGTCTTTAAAATGCACACTGACCTTACCAGAAGTTCTTTTCAGGTATTATCCAAGTCCTTCACCCCAGAACCAATTGATCTATATATATTGCACTGATCAAAAATACATTAATAGCTATCTGCAAGTTGGATATATGGTTCTGTATGCATAGTTTATCATTCAAAACTACTTTTTAAATCTAATACTAAATAGTTGCAGGTGATAGTCGTTATTTAATAAGAATAATAAATAGATGCATGCAAATAACTTCTATTTCCATCATCATCATTTATTTATATAGCGCCACTAATTCCGCAGTGCTGTACAGAGAACTCATTCACATCAGTCCCTGCTCCATTGGAGCTTACAGTCTAAATTCCCTAATATAGACACACACACACTCACACACAGACACAGACAGACAGAGAGGGAGAGACTAGGGTCAATTTTTGATAGCAGCCAATTAACCTACCAGTATGTTTTTGGAGTGTGGGAGGAAACCGGAGCACCCGGAGGAAACCCACGCAAACACAGGGAGAACATACAAACTCCTCAAAGATAAAGCCATGGTCGGGAATCGAACTCATGACCCCAGCGCTGTGAGGCACAAGTGCTAACCACTAGGCCACTGTGCTGCCCATTTTGAGAATGCTTTACTAATTTAGGTTTCCAAAGTAGACAAAAAAAAACTAAATTATGTCATAGCTCACCGACCTGTACATTTGGCCTATGTGAGGATACCACCCTTAGCTGAGATGGCAGTTACCCTCTGTGGGATTCAACTCACTCGGGTAGACCAGAATATATCCAAAATAAGACTATTACGACAGCACAACACCACAAGACGTTCACAAGTTACAGGGTAAATGGTAGCATGTATCCTCTGCAGCCTCTTGCAGTCAGCACTCCAAAGCAATAATCTCTGTCTCTTTCAGGGTCTTATCCTCCCTCAATATTACCACTACCGATTAGCAAAACAGTTAGGGTGTCCCCCAGCCTAGGATACTGGCTCACACCGACCCTGTCCTGGTAGGGTTTCCTCCAGCGGCACCACGATGCCTGGCCCAGAGTCCTTTTTGCTGATGTCTTGTACACCAGGATCCTCCAAACTAGAATAGCTCCCCTGGCATTCTCCTCTCCCTATATTATTTTCTGTATACACAGGAAGTAGGGTCAAATGTCTCAAGAAGGGATCTCCCAGTCAACACTTTAGCTGCTAGACATACTGTCCCTATTATCTTGATTATACAATAGAATGGCTTGACTCAATCAGCTGTTTTGGCTGGATACACTACACATGGGGTTACAATAGTACATCAAGGAATGACACTGCACGCTTACATGAAGCAATAAGACTTTTGACACATTATATCAGCAGTGTTACACAATATAAGTCTGTGATACCTTTTGATACAATTACATTTATATTGATACATTTCCCCATGCTATTTCAACCAATATATTACTGTGGAGGCATATCATTTAGATTGTTCTAACTTCATTACCTCTCAGATTACCTGTTGACCAAGCTAATTAACATGGGCTGCCAACTAGTTAACTCAGACATTGTTTTGATTACAAACCAAATCTTAGCTGCCCCTCATACAATAGACATTTGAGACAAATGGTAATTACATTAGCTAGCACAAGCAAAATGACTGCTGCTGTTCTGTTATTTTCACACAGTATGGCAATATTCTTTCTATTTATACTACATACAATATCACAGGTAATAGCAAGGGCAAAATGTACCTAATAACATGAAATAATAATACACATAATACACTGATTCTCTGGTGTATATACTTAGACTGGGCCAAGGATTAAAAAGTACATTAAACTGTGAGAAACGGGTGATGATTACAAAGTTCTCAGTCCAGTAGCACCCTGTTTCATCACAGCCTACATTGAGGAATTTGAACTAATCAAATACATGAACATTATAACATAATATCTATGGAGCACATGAGACTAGGTTACCCATGAAATAAAGAGATTCTTGCCTAATGCAGAGCTTTGGTGGAAGCAGCCAATATATGAAAAAAACACATAGTAATGTGATAGTAAAATAAATTAAGCAGAGCTCATATACTGCCAGGAACCACAGAACTGAGCTGCTAGGTGTCAGTGTAACCTGATTGACGTACATGTAATATAATCTGAAATTTAAGATTAGACCAATTATGTATGAGTGGTTTAGATGATTGTGCCAGTACGGTTAGAGGAAGAAGTGTGACTGGCTGAAGAATCAGGGCATGTGGAAGGCCAAAAACAGGAAGACGATATTTACAAAGGGGGAAAGAAGCAGCATTCAGTAGGTTGGATATGATGATCCTTGGGAACATAAACCCTCGGATGACATCAGAAGTAGACTGCACAATAGTAAAGCTTAGTGAATTTACTATATTAATAACCTTGCAATTTAAAGCCCAGAAGGATTTCCTGTCACTTAATACATTAATTATCTGTTATGACCAGGGTATAATTAGAGCGAATACCAGTTGAGGTGGTAATGTTTGATGTTATTTACTTGTTATGAGGTTCTTAAGACATATAAGAAGACGTTTCATCTATTTACTTGGGTAAGCAACTATGTCTATGGAAAGGGATGCAGCTGATTTTATTTTCCTCCAGCATTTTGAAGGTTAGTATTAATAAGACATCAGATGTTCTACATATCATAATTCCATGTTATCCTCCTGGCTTCAAACTGCTCATATAATTTATTGGAATGCGTTAATGTTTATTAGTATCTATTCTTATTTCAAACATTCCATGATTGAAGTGCTTCCACTAACTTGTGTATTTTGTGTGATCAGTCTTTTTCTCACACCAAATAAAACAAGAAGTGTCAACAAGTGTTTTGCTGGTTTTCAATACCAATTCTGAGACCTTCTATAGAAAGTGGTTACTTTTATTTTCACATCAATGTAAAACAGGAAACATGGGTTATATTTATGCGAGGGAGAGGTATTTGAAAGAAGTTTACTGATGTTTAATTCATCTCTGTACGAACAGTGCTGTGCTAAGGAGGCTGCAGGGGCAAAGTCAGGAAGTCCTAGTTACTAGCTACTGAGCGTGGACAATATGCCCAGTTAGTGGTGGTTACTGGGTGTCTGACCTCAGCTGACTCTGGGTTGTCCAATAAGCCGAGATTCAGTACACACTGACAGAGTGTTGAGTCTCAGGAGAGGACTGACACTCAAATCATGCTTGGTTCCATTTGAATTATTCTACAGTCTTGGGGTACCAAGACTAGGGAGGGAACTACTATTGGAAAGGTTGAGTTTGAGTTGAGTTCGGATAAAAAAATTTTTTTTGAGTTCTCCATTAAAGAAATCACAGTGATAAATTAATTTTGAAAGAAAAAAAAGGGTTTACTCAATAAACTATGTACATTATTTTCAACTATGTACTAACCAAATAGAAACATGCAGTTTCATGGGTAGACGAATGCTAGACACCAATGGCACCAACATAATTAAAGTCAGTGACACAACTGTAGCAGTAAGAACTAAATTTAATAATTAGTCCCTGGACCAAGTTTTCATATAAAGGCCTCATACACAAGGATATTGATGCAGTCAAACATATATCGATCAGTCACAACATTAGAACCCCTGAAAAGTGAAATAACATTGATTATCTTGTTACAATGGTACCCGTCAAGGGGTGGGATATACTAGGCAGCAAGTGAACAGTCAGTTCTTCTTGTTGGAGGAAGAAAAAATAGGCAAGTGTAAGGATCTGAGCTACTTTGACAAGGGCCAAATTGTGATGGCTAGACGACTGGGTCAGAGCATGTCCAAAACAGCAGGTCTTGTGGGGTGTTCTCGGTATGCAGTGGTTAGTACCGAACCGTCGCCAGGGTGCACCCTGCCACACTGCAAAATTGTTCAGGAAGGGTTTGAGGAACATGACAAAGAGTTCATGGGGTTGACTTGGCCTCTAAATTCACCAGATGTCAATCCGATCCAACACCAGTGGGATGTGCTGGAAAAACAAGTCCAAGCCATGGAAGCCCCTTGTAACTTACAGGACATAAAGGATCTGCTGCTAACGTCTTGGTGCCAGATACCACAGGAAACAGTCAGAGGTTGTGTGGCTCCACGGGTCGGAGCACTTTTGGCGGCAGGAGGGGGGCCTACACAATATTAGGCAAGCGGTTTTAATGTTGTGGCTGATTGGTGTATACTTGTGATGTAAGTAAAACACAGAACAAAAAAAGAGCACATGTACCTAACAAAAACCAACCACACATTTGGTGCACTTTCTAAGACCTAGGTGTACATACTCTATTTCTGTAGAGGTGATTACCCCTAAGCCCTTTCATATATTTTTAAAAAGAAAACTCAAACCACTTCAAGAATTGGTTATTGACATTCTGAGACTGCAAATCTGGTACAGTACTCCTACTACGTAATTATGTACTAATTGCATTATATAGACAAGATACACCAAATCACCTCTTTATGCAGCTTCAAACAGCAGCTGGTTTTACAAAGTTGCACTGTAGATAAAATGTCAAGAGACGAACTCCAGCAAAGGTAAAAAAGTTCTACAATTCATATTGGTGTCTATTTTGTATTACTTAGGCATTTGGTAATTAGCTTTCCAAGTTTCAAACTATGTAAGACATATCAGATGCCACTTCATACATAATATTTGTTTATGCTGCGGCTGATTTTCATGCATTTCAGGATGGTTTCATTATGAGGCTCTGTAGACTGTTCTTACTCAAAAGTGTTTTGGTGAAGTGCGCCTTTATATGTGCCTATTACCATCATGAAAAGTTAGCCTTTTTGTGAGAGACACAAACCACTGTCCCCAATGTTTTGGTTTTCAGGGACTATACAAAAGTTAGAAGGATAGGGGCCCTGGTTTATAAGTTGAAGAAACCTGTCCTAGCTCCAGTCACAGCAGGATATTAATCTATGATTGGCACCTACACTAGAGAAGTAGTGAAAACAAGGGAACTTCACTGAATGAGAAATTATTTGTTCAATATCATGTACTTTTAAAGCTAATGAATAATTTACAGAAAAATATAATTAAAGCCATACTTAAATAGACTATATTTATGCTTAATCTGATGAGTGCTAAAGATGTCCTTAGCACTTACAGGGTGCAAAGATCATGTGTGATCACAAGACAATAACCCTCTACACTACAGAAAAAACAGGAAGTCCAGGAATGGGGGAAGATGAAACATGTCTCACCCATCTTGGTTTCAAAATATCAGAGGTACCCTCATTTGAGAGAGGAGATTCCCCTCTTTTAAATGATATGTCCCTTTAGTAGTTATTGTTTGGTGATCACCAGACTAACACTCTAAACTACAGAAAGTCCAGAGAAGGGGTGGGTTATAATAGCCAGATCTCCTACATCCTGGTTTCAATAAACTCAGGGATGCTGTAAGTTGTCTAGTTTTCAAATTTTATGCCTTGTTCGGCCACCTATATTGTGCCTATACATTTTATGCTTTTCATTATCATTTTCAATTGCTTTTTGTTGTTTCGGAAAGGTGGATTGATGCCAAAACAAGAACCACAATGCACTTCTTTTAGTGCAGTTCCTTGCAATGTCAATTTGGCCATTTTGGATCGACTTTCTTCGCCATGTCAGAAAGTATAAGCAAACAAATGGGATTTTTTGAAATTTCAACGTTTTCTAAAAAAAAACAACAACAGGGTATCATTGGTATGAGTACTGCATAGACAAAATTACTAATATTAGTGTTTGAATGTGACCAGCCCAAAAAGTGCCAATAGGGGTTGAAGAAGTCTCTCAGTGGGCTATATGTAGTGCTTACGTTAAATGTAACAACTGGTGGTAGTCCCAAGTACTATTATCGCTAAAGTAGGGGTTTAGTAAAATAGATTTTAAAGTAGGAAATCTCTTCTAAAGCAATCTCCTCTTCAGGAAAAATGCAGAATTTGGAGCTGCCTCCAATCATCCAGGTACTGAAATCTGTAAGTTAACGATATAGTACAGTGCAATTGCCATGCTGCTGTCTAACAGCATAAGGTAAAATAGTTTATATCCAGCAAAGAGGCAGAATTAAGAAAAGAAAAATATTAGAGAAAGAGAAGCTTTATGTTTTTTTTCCTCTGTAAAATAAAAAACTCCTCTATTTGCAAAGGAGAGTTTACAAAAGCAGGAGAACAAATAGCAGAATGTGATTTCAGGCATAGGAAAGCTGAGAAGATACAATTTGTTCTGTCACATCCCACTGGCAGACACAATGAGCACAGCTTTTTGTAAAGTAGATTATAATCTACAATCATATTTATATTTGCTAGTTATTTTTCAGCCATGAATGTCCTTACACGCATATTGAATTGGCTGTCTCAGATGTCAAGGTTAAATAACACGCACTTTGAAGAAAAAAAAGAAAAGAAAAAAAGATTGGATCCACATGTACATAGTCACGGAACATATTGGAATCTCAAATATTTAGGAAGGCAAGGAGATTGCCCTCTATAGTACCATCTTTTTGGGGCAGTTTATATATATATATATATATATATATATATATATATATATATATATATAAATAATTATATTAAGCTTACAACGAGATACCTGTGTATCTCATTGGTGAGTAAACTGATCATTTCATCATGCATATTACATGCATTCACTGCACACTGTATGTAAACCACATGTATCAAACGCGCACTGATGGGTGCAAAAAATTAAAAGCACTTAAACGCCTGCCCCCTTCACACAAAGGATGCGGGCATTTTATGGGTTGAATCAATTTACATCAGAATGCACCATCAGAAACAGAAGTGGCAATTACACAAGTGAAAATATGCAGGTGCACAGAGAAACTGGTTTTCTGTTACATGAAGTGACAATATTTTTTTCATGAGTGCACCAGTTCTACAGTACAAGCATAGAGCAGCACTTCAAAATGGTGCCATCAAAAGTTTGCTCCTCCTGATGGGAGTTGCTGGGCAGATTAATTAACGTGTTCCTAGCTAAATGCGGGCACGTCATCATCCTCATATTACCGCCATAAGCAAAAATGTTAGCCAAGGGACGAGTGTAAAAAGAGTTTTGAGGGATGGAGAATGTGCATAACAGGTGGGTACTGTCCTCCTGCAAAATGCCCTTGCTTTTACACATGATCTGGAGGTGCTGCTACTCTGGAGTCTTCCTGTACTTACAATAGGACGCCTTGTGTACCTTCCATGTTTACATCCAGTAAAACATTTCAGTACACAAATGTGGCACATGGAATAAAGACAGTCCCAAAAGTCCCCTCACTAACATGATTTCATCATAAATGGGGCGCTCTAACAAACAGTACACAATGAATGAAGAGGGAGTTCCTAAATGAATAGGTGGCAGACAATGATGACATATTTACTCTTTCCACCATCACCACGGCGCATAGTATTTTCCAGGGGCAGGTCCCAAAAGCAGGATAGGGGCTACAGCTATTTATGTGCTTGAATGGTTACTAGGTGAATTAATAAATGAGCTTTTATGCTTCAGTTATGTCACTTGTTTCTAGTGCTTTAGTAGTTTGCACTCTCATGACTATTGACTCACAAAATGGCTGCCTTCAGCGTGTTTTTGTGATGGCTGCATTTTTTGAATGCTCAATACCATTGTTAATTTCTAAGACACCACAGCGATCCACGGCACCAGACAACGGAGGGAATTAAAGGATACATAAAATAATCATCTGATACAGCGTGAAAGCTTGCATAATCATAAAATGGCATTTTGTACACATACCTGTTTGGCGACTGATGAGGAAATTACTCTGGTCTCTAAAAGCGTCAGAAGTTCAGCTAATGAGATGGGACTGATCAGACTAGAAATAGAAAACAGTGATAGTTTACCAATCTTTCAAAAAATCTGAAAAATAAATGTTCGCTTACCCTTTTAAAGCACCAATGCACTCTTCAGGAGAAATTGCATGATAGTTATGAAATATTCTGCAGTTATATTGCCCATCATGTTATCTCTCCTACTCCTGTGTTTCATCACATTATTTTCAGGGAATAAAAAACATCTACATTTTTTCCTTCTGAAAAATGTTTATGCACAACCACTGAAAAATGACATTTAGCTTTTCAAGGACAATCCTATTTTGCAACTTGAAACTCTGAATTCCAGCTTCTCCTGCATCTTTATTAATAACATTTATAGAAATAAATAATTACCATTGTTAAACAGAACTCACCGACACGATTTGATTGTATGGCAATTAGAGACTGGGAGAACATTTTGTAAGGATTTCTTGTTTTTGGATTTGACAAACCCCGAAACTCCCCCTCCAAAAACCACAATAGGGAATCTTAGTTCTGGCACTTGCCAAACTGTAAATGTAATATACCTGTCCAATGATTGCTATATTGTTGATTTAAAGACATTAAGGGACAGCTTTACTAAGAGGCGGTTTTGACAAACATCATGGTTTTTGGTGATTTGATATGCAGTTTGCAAACCATGCGATTTACTAAGGGACAAGAAAACCATTCCTTAAGTTGTACAATGTAAGAGCCCAGCCTGCTCAGCATTGGCCACAGTTATCTCTGGGAGGGGCCCAGGCCTTCAGTTAGAGAGTACCAGCCCAAACCTGAGACGCATTGGGCAAATCCTGGTACTCCTGGCCAGTGGGAGCCAAGTTAATACAGTTAAAAATAATGCAAGCACTTATAGCAGTTCTACTGCCGGCATGCACTACCAGCCCATGAGTGTTATTACATACTGGCACTAGTAGAATTACAAGCGCCAGCATGCACATGGGCACCAGTTGCAGTGTCACTAGTGTTACCCCTTTAATAAATATCAAAATATTGCTCAGATATAAGATATTAAAGGAGTTGGCGTATGAAATACAAAATGGATCCATTAGGAAATAAAGTGCCTGATAGTCTTCCTATAAATAAATAATTAAGGACCCCCATAGGCTTTGTATAAATAAATAAGTGCTCCTGCAAGTCTTCCTATAAATAAGTGCTCCCGATAGTTTTACTATAAACAAATAAGTGCTCCTGATAGACTTCGTATAAATAAATAAGTACACCCGAGTCTTCCTGTCAATGAGTGCAAAGATTTTCTCCTATAAATAAATAAGGCTCCCATAGTCTCCCTATAAATAAGTGCCCCATAGTCTTCCTATAAATAATAAGTGCCCTAATTGTCATCCTATATATAAATACTCCCCTAGTCTTCCTATTAATAAATAAGTGCCCCAATAGTATTCCCATAAATATATAAGTGCCTCCTTTTTCTTTGCATAAACTAAAGTGCACCCATATTCTTCCTATAAATAAATAAGTGCCCTCATATTTTTCCTATAAATAAATAAGTGTCCCCATATCCTTCCTATAAATAAGTGCCCCCATATTCTTCCTATAAATAAATAAGTGTCCCAATATTCTTCCCATAATTTACTAAATGCCTCCATATTTTCCCTATTAATAAATGAGTGCCCCTATATTCTTTATATAAAAAAAATAAGTGCACCAATAGTTTTCCTATAAATAAATAAGTGCCCCCATATTCTTCTTATAAATAAATAAGTGCCCTAATATTCTTCTTATAAAAAAGTGCCACCATAGGCTTCCTGTAAATAACTAGATACCACATAAATACTCGTTGGCACCACATGCAGTTGAGGGGTTTGCAAAGCACCACACATCACTTGCAGTTTAAGTTTTCCACCTTAATAGTGTCTTAGGTGATATTGTCCATCTTTTCCATGGATCACAGTCTAGGAATAATTAAATAAAATAAATAAAGAAAAAGGTATGCATCATGGGATATGAGCAGTGGGTAACCGTATGTAAAAAGAAACCACAGCAATTGAGAAATACTGCCAGTTTATTAGAAAAAGCTCATGTCTCACCCAGTAAAAGTGAAGTACACAGCCATATAACTGGCTCAACTAGACTCACCTTTCTTTGACTGTGAGATTTTGCTGTCTTAAGTAACCAAGCAGATCCTTAATAACCCATCCAATTATCTTCTTGGGGTTAACTTTAGTTATTTTGGCTAATGTTTCAAAGTATTCTTGTAGTCCATCCTCATTCTAGAATAAAAAAAAAAAAATTAAATTGAGAACAGAAAAGGAATTATATTTGCAAAGTGGGTGTCTACAAAAAAGTCATACAGCAATGCAACCTTATGGAAATAAATACAGTGCCAGAGATAACTTTCATATACTGTTCAAAATGAGTACCATTGTAACATTACAAAATGATAACAAAATTAATAAGAAACTCTATGAAGTGCAAACTAATATGACCCCTCATTGGTTCTCAAACTGTGTTATCTTTGATGTCATAAAATATTAAAAATTTCACTTCTATGGATGTTAAATGCATTTTAGTTGCAAACATTCTGCGTTAAAATACATCAGATTTGTGACATGATGGCCCGTTTCCACCGAGTAGAAAGGAGCGAAGTATGGGTGTTTAAATAATCATAATAAAATGCATTGTCCATGGACTGGGCTAGGGGGCGTCAGCCACATGGGCTGGTTCCATACTTGGTTAGCTTGGGCTGAGTCACCGGGCTACCTGCTTTTTCTTGCCTTTAAAATGTTCCTCAATAGGCTGCCGAGTCTCGCCACGGGCTAAAATTTGCAAGCCAGCCCCTGGCCCCGTCACCATGAATTATAATTTTTCAGATTCAAGAGTTGATGAAAAACTACCAACATATCTAGGACTCCCAATGTGTCATAAAGTGTGCTCTATTTATAAATAGAATTTTTTGCTAGCTGTTGACACATTAATGCAATACTGTTACAGTAACATATTTCCAGGAAACTGATAGTTTGGAATCAGGATTCTGAATTCTGGAATTACACCATTTCTACTACTGAAATCTGCTACACTGATTTTAAATAAAAGAAAACAAGTGACAAAGATTGCTGTGACCCGTTTAAAAAGCCACTTGAAGCGGAGTTTCGAAAACACAGGAAGACAAACACTGCTAGAAGGGTGAAGGAAGCCAAATTTTAAATTAATGATGAGCTTGGTTTTACCTACCACGTATTAGCCTGGCATAGAAGATGAGGGGACACTACGAATGTACTAGCCTAGGGTGGCCTGAACCTTTAATCAGGCCCTGCACTTGAGGGCACCAAATATGTATGTGACTTGACAGCTGACCACCAGTATTGTCCATCCAGTAATTAGATGAAGGAAGCAGATTCAGCTACATGCTTCCATTTAACAATGTGTGTGCACTTCCCCAGTAATATATTGAACATGTTTGCTTTTTTGTTTTTGACAAGCAGCGCAATTAAGAGTCAATTACATGACCCCCTTTTTCAGGGATCCTGCTCGGTTTATTAATTATTCTTCAGTCGGTGGCTTCCTGATGGTCTATGTGGCTCCTACCTCCATTCTCCTCCCCACATCAATGTACATGCTGCATGCGCACACGCGCACACGCACACACAATCATTTGATTAGCTACAGGTTGTTCTATACTCTCTCATTTCAAAATTGGGGACATCTGGAGGAGCAGGAGGTAACAAATGAATACAATTTTGCTCCAACCTGTTACAGAAGTAAAAACTACCTGTGCCTGAGCAAACAATCACGGGATGGTTACATTTGTACAGTTGTCTTTGTTAAATTGACATATATTAATGTGCCTCACATGACTCAGGCAGACTGATAAACTACAATGTGAAAACCAATTTGGAACATCACAGGAATATGCTATTACGGATGAGAATCTATTTTAGTCAAAACAATACATTGTACAAGACAGCTGTTACAAACACAATGTGAATTCTGTGCTTGAATGCAAAAATCTGCACAGTACTTTGCATCATCTTTATCAAAATTACAGCTCGTACTGAGGGATTAATAATTTGTCCTCAATGATGTGGAATATAATAGGTGTGAAAAAAAACTAACAAATGCTTTCCATTAACTTTTCTTCTTGCTGGGTATGAGAATTGTCTCATTGATCTACTTGAAGACATTAACTTACAAGATGAAGCAAAGCACAGAGGAAATAATTAATTGTTTAAAAAAAACACACACTAAGCAGCTCAACCTTCGTGATGAGATAAATACATTTCACTACAGGTACACAACATTGCCTCCCTGCTGAGCTCTTTTAAGAGTGTTTAGAATCACGTATGTTGAAAGCTATAGGTAAGTTGCCTTTGCAGTTGTAAGGAAGGTGCTTGCAATCTTACAAACCCTTCTATGGAAACCTATTCTGTTTCCTTCCAGGCTAATTTAAATATTGCTGCTCCCACCTAGCATGTATGCATATAAAATTGCATCTTACTGCTCAATGAGTTAGAATTTGCTGTATAACAATTTGCACACATAATTGTACACTTTCTATGTTTTCTGTTATAAAGGAAGGGTGAATCTGGTAGTGCCATCTCATAGGGATGAGTGATATATATGTTATTACTATTGTAGTTCATATGGAGGAATAAATACATGCTTAGAGACTTACTGAAGTAGTTGCAATATAAATTTTTGAATATATCGGAGCATTCTCTTTTTATTAATGTTATTTATGTTTCCTTTTATGTTTTTTTAAATGTGCATAAAAAGTAGGCATATTACACAGCTTTAGAGGAAATCAGCGCAAGGGGTTCCTGTACAGTGTCGGACTGGGGCATGAAGGGCCCACCGGGGGACTGCAATGCTAGGGGCCGACCAGTAGGGGTGTGGCCGGCCATCATAGAGGCGGGACCAGACACTAGAGGGGGAGTGTTCAGCTCACGAAGGACAGCTAGTACCATAGTGTAGTATATAAAGAATGCAGTGTGTATATAGAGTACACAGTCTTGACCTGCCCCTTAGATTGGGTAGAACAGTCACCAAAAATTGGGATTGTTCCAGTAAACCAGGCTTGGCTAACCTGTGGCACTCCAGGTGTTGTGAAACTACAAGCCCCTGTAGCAGGGGGAACGCCGATCACCAGGTGAGCTGACCCCCCCTCTTGATCCAGAACGTGGCTGCCGGCTGGATGACAGGATACGTATGTTCAGCAGCCATACATTAATTCCTGGTTTAAGTTAAATATTCTACGAGTATTCCCTTTATTATTCCGCTCACGCTCAGACAGTTTGTGTGTAACACTTACTGACAAGAAGTCTGATGTGCGTAGGGGGAACTGTTCCCTGTGGTCAAACCTTATCTGTAAATATCTGACAAGAATCCATGGACCTGGTCTCCCAGCAGGCACACACTCCTTTGTCTAACACGCTGGCAGGATCTGGGCACACGTACTGCGTGTAACACGGGTGATATCAGGATGGTGATTGGGGAACTCTCCACACCAGGTCGACAGTGAGAATGATTACAAAGGTTTATAACAAGCAGACGAGATGAACTCTGTACACACAGCAGCAGGGACACTGGGGAGGGCAGCAGGGATACCGAACATGTGAGCTGAATGGGCTCCGCCCACTTCTAGAAGGGGGTGTGGCCGTAAGGCAGAGGGGCCTACCGGTGATTTTTCCGGTAGTCCTGTGTGCCAGTCCGACACTGTTCCTGTATATTGGGGAGGTGGTTCAGTTAGGAAAGAGAATGACTTATAGGGGAGAGGAAAATGCTGGGAACTGGTAGGAGAGACAATCTGGGGAGAACTAGGAGAGGATGCATGGAAGAGAGACAGGATTGCAGAGAAAGCAAGTGTGGCGAGGAGAGGGCATCTTGGGAAGAAGACCGTGAGGGAGATGATAAATGCAAAGAAAAATAGTAGAGAAGGTGAAGCTGGGGAGAGCGGAGAGAGCAGAGATGAGGTGATGCAGTGCAAATAAATTTTTGCCAGAATTGAAGAAAGAGGAGGAAATTGGAGTGTAATGGGAGTGAAAGCAGAAGATAAAAGGAAGTTGAGATAACTGGGAGGGGATGAAGAAGGAGAATGGAAACCACTGAGGAAAGCAGGAAGACTAAAGAGAGAAGATGAAGATGGGGAAGCTAGGAGTGGCTGCAAGGGAAACACAGGAGAGATCAAGAAGTGTCAAAGCATTGTAAAAGGAGTAAGCTGGAAAGAAAACTGTGGAAAAGCAAGAGAGAGGAGGGGAGCTGGATGCAGATAAGTTGGGAAAGTACTGATACAGTGAAGAGGTTGTTGAGGTTGTTGACAGGAGGATGAAAGCAGCAAAAAAGAGCTAAGGGAATGGAACGAAACATAAAAAAAGAGAATGCAGTATGTAGGGGTACATGTATAGGTTGTAGGTAGTGTACTGTTTAGGAAATGTATGGTGTTTTAGTGCAGTGCATAGGGACAGTATCATGTGCTAAGCAGGCAATGATCCAAGCTTTAGAGGAATTCTTACAATCTGGCAAACTTGTCACTTGTGTAAGGTGTATACATAGTGGAGAAAGCCACTTGTATGAAAGAGACTGAATGTGCATTGCAAAATGTGTTGCTTTTGCAAAGGTGAACCTAAATGGTCTGCCCAGTGCACAATCTACATGTATATTTTTAGCTTGCGCAATTTAGAAGTGAGCCCTGATAAGTGGAGAGGCGGAATCAGCTGTATGTGTGAACACTTTTCAGAACACATTACTGTCATTTAAAATACAACATACCATGTATAAGAAACACCTAAAATCTACATTATATATGATATACCGTATATACTCGAGTATAAGCCGACCCGAATATAAGCCGAGGCACCTAATTTTACCACAAAAAACTGGGAAAAATTATTGACTTGAGTATAAGCCTAGGGTGGGAAATGACTTGCTTCTTTTAATAAACTCAGGCTCCCAAAATGTCTCCAAAATGTACCAAAAAATCAGCAACCATATTAGTAAGGTGTATATAGCGTGTATATATAGTTTATATAGCGTTCACATGAGATAGCAAATGCCACAATTTGGAAAATAATGGAGAGGATATGTTTGTCATTAATAATTACTAGATAAACTGCTCACCCCAGGTACTGCGCCCGTCTCCTACTAGGCTATCTTTAGGACAGTACACACATCCTGTATCTCTTTCTCATCGAGCAGGAGCTCTGGATGTGTCCCTGTGTTTACTCTCCTCTGTGCCTGGTAGGGAGGGAGGGATTTTCTTCAGCCCCTAACTTCCGCAGTGGAACGCATGTGCGTTCCACTAACAGCAAGTTTGGCATTTGGAACGACGGGATCCGAGCACTGTTCGGGAACTTCCGGGCGCCAAACTAATCCAAACCGAGGCTATGACATCCAAGTCTCGCGTCGGATCTCGCGAGACTCGGATGTCATAAATACTCACCTTGCGGCCGCCATCTTCATTTCGCCTGACATCAGGGAAGAGGGAGGGTGTGTAGGGTAGTGGTGCTCTGTCCTTGTGTCCAGTGCTCTGTCCTTGCCGAGTCCAGTGGTGCATCAGTCCAGTGCTCTGTCCTTGCTGAGTCCAGTGGTGCATCAGTCCAGTGCTCTGTCCTTGCTGAGTCCAGTGGTGCAT
Source organism: Mixophyes fleayi (assembly GCF_038048845.1). NCBI lineage: Eukaryota > Metazoa > Chordata > Amphibia > Anura > Limnodynastidae > Mixophyes > Mixophyes fleayi. The sequence continues at coordinate 103,007,690 of NC_134402.1, read as the reverse complement.
CAGTCCAGTGCTCTGTCCTTGCTGAGTCCAGTGGTGCTTTTGTCCTGTGCTGCTGAGTACAGTGGTGCTTTTGTACTGTGCTTTGTTCTGCTAAGTGCATCGTTATTTTAAAAGTATTAAAAAATCTTTAAAAAAATAAAAAAAAAAATTATACAAAAATCATTTTAAAAAAAATATAATTTTTTTTTTTAAAAAGTATAAAAAAAATTCTTGCAGTCCAGAAACATTAATACTGCAATCTATAAAAAATTGTTCACTGTTCTTGCAGTCCAGAAACATTAATACTGCAATATATAAAAAATTGTTCACTGTTCTTGCAGTCCAGAAACATTAATACTGCAATCTATTAAAAATTGTTCACTGTTTTTGCAGTCCAGAAACATTAATACTGCAATCTATTAAAAATTGTTCACTGTTCCAGCAGTATTTAAAAAATAGTACTGCAATACAACGTGTGCTGCATATAATGGAGTACCAAAATTTGGAGGATAAAGTAGGGAAAGATCAAGACCCACTTCCTTTAAATGCTGAACCTGCTGCCACTATTCACAACATAGACGATGAAATGCCATCAACGTCGTCTGACAAGGCCGATGCCCAATCTCCTAGTAGAGGGCATGTAAAATCCAAAAACCCAAAGTTCACAAAAATTACCAAAAAAGGAAATTAAAAACATCTGAGGAGAAACGAAAATTTGTCAATATGCCATTTACGACACGGAGTGGCAAGGAACGGCTTAGGCCCTGGCCCGTGTTCAGGACTAGTGGTTCAGCTTCACACAAGGATCTAAGCCCTCCTCCTCCCCCCTCCAAAAAATTTAAGAGAGTTATGCTATCAGCAACAACACAGCAAACAACTCTGCCTTCTAAACAGATGACATCACAAATCCCCGAGTCCAAGGGTGTTGGTGGTTGCGAAGCCTGACCTTCCCATCACTGTACGGGAAGAGGTGGCTCCTACTACCATTTGCAGCACGCCCTCTGCATATGCTGGAAGGATCACCCACAGTCCAGTTACAGATTTGGCTAATGAAGGTGTGAATGTTGTACACCGGGAGGAGGATATTGATGTAGCTGGCGATGAGGAGGAATTTGACGAGGAGGATGCTGATGTGGTTATCTTAAATGAGGCACCAGGGGGGGAATCAGTTGTTGTCCATGGGATGAAAAAGCCCATCGTCATGCCTGGTCAGAAGACCAAAAAATCCACCTCTTCGGTCTGGAGTTATTTTTATCCCAATCCGGACAACAAATGTATGGCCATATGTAGCTTATGTAAAGCTCAAAAAAGCAGGGGTAAGGATCTTGGCCACCTAGGGACATCCTCCCTTATACGTCACCTGAATAACCTTCATAGTTCAGTGATTAGTTCAGGAACTGGGGCTAGGACCGTCATCAGTCCAGGGACACCTAAATCCCTTGGTGCTGTTGGATACACACCACCAACACCCTCCTCGTCAACTTCCTCCACGATCTCCATCAGATTTAGTCCTGCAGGCCATGTCACCAGCCAGACTGAGTCCTCTTCAATCCGGAATTCATCCGAGGAATCCTGCAGCGGTACGCCTACTACTGCCACTGCTGCTGTTGCTGCTGGTAGTCGGTCATCTTCCCAGAGGGGAAGTCGTAAGACCGCTACGTCTTTCACCAAACAATTGACCGTCCAACAGTCGTTTGTCATGGGCACCAAGTACGACACTAGTCATCCTATAGCAAAGCGGATAACTGCATCAATAACAGCAATGTTGGTGTTAGACGTGCGTCCGTTGTCCGCCATCAGTGGAGTGGGATTTAGACGGTTGATGGAGGTATTGTGTCCCCGGTACCAAATCTCGTCGAGATTCCACTTCACTAGGAAGGCGATACCCGGGATGTACAAAGAAGTACGAACAAGCGTCCTCAGCGCTCTGAAAAATGCGGTTGTACCCACTGTCCACTTAACCACGGACATGTGGACAAGTGGTTCTGGGCAAACGAAGGACTATATGACTGTGACAGCCCACTGGGTAGATGCATCGCCTTCCGCAGCAACAGCAGCAGCTGCATCAGTAGCAGCATCTCCACAACGCCTGCTCGTGCCAAGGCAGGCAACGTTGTGTATCACAGGTTTTAATAAGAGGCACAACGCTGACAACCTCTTAGAGAAACTGAGGGAAATAATCTCGCAGTGGCTTACCCCACTTAGACTCTCCTGGGGATTTGTGGTGTCAGACAACGCCAGTATCATTGTGCGGGTATTACATATGGGCAATTTCCAGCACGTCCCATGTTTTGCCCACACCGTTAATTTGGTGGTGCAGCATTACCTCAAGAGTGACAGGGGTGTGCAGGAGATGCTTGAGGTGGCCCGCAAAATTGCTGGACACTTTCGGCATTCTGCCAGTGCCTACCGCAGACTCGAGCAACATAAAAAAAGTCTGAACCTGCCCTGCCATCACCTCAAACAAGAGGTTGTGACGCGCTGGAACTCCACCCTCTATATGCTGCAGAGGATGGAGGAGCAGCAAAAGGCAATTCAAGCCTACACAGCCACCTACGACATAGGCAAAGGAGTGGGGATGCACCTGAGTCAAGCGCAGTGGAGACTGATTTCCGTGTTGTGCAAGGTTCTCCAGCCTTTTGAACTTGCCACACGAGAAGTCAGTTCCGACACTGCCAGCTTGAGTCAGGTGATTCCCCTGATCAGGCTGTTGCAGAAGCAGCTGGAGAAAGTGAGGGAGGAGCTGTTAAAGCATTGCGATTACACAACGCATGTAGCTCTTGTGGATGAAGCCCTTCGTACGCTTTGCCAGGATCCGAGGGTGGTCACTCTTTTAAAGTCAGAGGAATACATTCTGGTCACCGTGCTGGATCCTCGGTTTAAAGCGTATGTTGTGTCTCTGTTTCCGGCAGACACAAGTCTACAGCGTTGCAAAGACCTGCTGGTCAGGAGATTGTCCTCTGAAGAGGACCGTGACATACCAACAGCTCCACCCTGATTTTCTTCCACACCTGTGGCTTCGAGGAAAAAGCTCAGTTTTCCTAAAAGACCCGCTGGCGGGGATGCTGAGAACATCTGGTCCGGACTGAAGGACCTGCCAACCATTGCAGACATGTCTACTGTCGCTGCATTGGATGCTGTCACAATTGAAAAAATGGTGGAGGATTATTTTGCTGACACCATCCAAATAGACATGTCAGACAGTCCATATTGTTACTGGCAGGAAAAAAAGGCAGTTTGGAAGTCCCTGTACAAACTGGCTCTATTTTACCTGAGTTGTCCCCCCTCCAGTGTGTACTCCGAAAGAGTTTTTAGTGCAGCGGGGAACCTGGTCAGTGAGCGGCGAAGGAGGTTGCTTCCGCAGAACGTTGAAAAAATGGTGTTCATAAAAATGAATTATCAATTCCTCAATCAAGTACAGCACTGGCCTCCAGATACTACAGAGGGACCTGTGGTTGTGGAGTCCAGCGGGGACGAATTGATAATGTGTGAGGATGAGGACGTACACACTGAAGGGGGAGAGGAATCAGAGGATGAGAGGATGAGGATGAGGACGACATCTTGCCTCAGTAGAGCCTGTTTAGTTTGTACAGAGAGAGATGAATAGCTTTTTTGGTGTGGGGGCCCAAACAAACCAATCATTTCAGCCACAGTTGTTTGGTAGGCCCTGTCGCTGAAATGATTGGTTTGTTAAAGTGTGCATGTCCTATTTCAACAACTTAAGGGTGGTTGGGAGGGCCCAAGGACAATTCCATCTTGCAACTCTTTTTTTGGCATTATGTGACCGTCCAACAGTCGTTTGTCATGAGCACGAAGTACGACAGTAGTCATCCTATGGCCGTGATGGCTAACCTATGACACGCGTGTCACTCGTGACACGCGGAGGCAGTTTGACTGACACGCCAGGCGATTCAGTCAAACTGCTTGATTTTAAACATACTAAATATTTTTTTCTGTACAGCAGCCGCGGGCGCTTCTTTGACAGCGCCGCGGCTGCTGTACATCTCCCCGTCGGCGAAATGGAGCTGCTGCGCATGCGCGGTCGCAGCAGCTCCTCCTTTTCATATCTCCCGGCATCACTGGCTGGATTACCTGGAGCACAGTAGGACTTGCACTTATTTTACAATTTAATATTTGATATATTAGCTTTAGATCCTGCCACGATCAATCTTCTGTAGTGTTTTTATTATTAGACAAAAGACTCCATTTCTGGTGAGCCTGCAGGGTATGCAGAGCTGTGTGTGCGATTATATATAAATATTGTATTATAGGATTAAAAAAGTAGAGGATTCCTCTACTTTTTTAATCCTATAATACAATATTTATATATAATCGCACACACAGCTCTGCATACCCTGCAGGCTCACCAGAAATGGAGTCTTTTGTCTAATAATAAAAACACTACATAAGATTGATTGTGGCCAGTATCTGGTTTCACTCTGTAGCCCAATGACACTATATACACATACATACATATATATATATATATATATATATATATAAAATTTACACATATACATACACTTTTTTTTTTTTTTTTTTTTTAAATGACACGCGACCCGAGGAAGGCTACACTTTTTTCCGATTTTTGACACACCAAGCTGAAAAGGTTAGCCATCACTGTCCTATGGCATAGCGGATAACTGTGGCCTGAACAGCTATGTTGGTGTTAGACGAGCATCCGGTACCCGCCATCTGTGCATTGAATTCAGACAATTTGAAGGAGGTATTGTGGCCCCGGTACCAAATTGGGTACCGGGGCCACTCCACTACGCAGTCCAGAAAGCTTCGTATCAGATATTAAAGTAATTAAATTACGTTCACTGTTCCTGCTACATCAAAAAAGAATGAAAATGCCCTGTCATCAACGAAAACAAGAGGTAGTGACGCGCTTGAACTCCACCCTCTATATGCTGCAGAGGATGGAGGAGCAGAAAAAGGCCATTCAAGCCTACACAGCCACCTACGATGGGCCACGTGTTTGTGCCGCCCACTTGTGTCGCTTAGCTTAGACATCCAGCTACCTCGATGCAACGTTTTGGACTAAAAAGAATATTGTGAGGTGTGAGGTGTTCTGAATAGACTGGAAATTAGTGGAAATGATTGCTATTGAATGTTATTGAGGTTAATAATAGCGTAGGAGTGAAAAAAAAACCCCAAAAACTGGATTTTAGCACTTTTTTTAAAAATAAATCAGAACCCAAAACCCTAAATCAGAACCAAAACCTTTTGTCAGGTGTTTTGGCAAAACAAATCAGAACCCAAAACCTCAAGCTAATCAGAACCCAAAACACTAAAAGTGGCCGGTGCACACCCCTATAAATAATTAACAGTAATGAACAGCAATAAAATAGCCAACGTATGGAGTGTGGATGTGATCATCAATGTGTAGCAGGGTGAAAACCATTCACATATGTGTGAAAGTCCCATTACTTTTGAACTCAACAATGAACTAATAAATTATCCATTGACTATTAACTATTTTTTATATCAAAACTCCTTATTTAAAATGGAATTAACTTTTACTGAAATGGATAAAGAAAATGCTTCAATGTATGGCTCATTTTCATTAAAATTCAACATTTAGACGTTTGCCTGTTATTTCTTTAGACATTTCAACATACACATTTTATCACTGAAAATACTTTGTGAATGTAAGGGTTAACCATCCTAATTAATAAATCTCTTTTCTCCACATGCTTATGATCCCTTGACCCCCTCTCCCTCATTAATGCCCCAGACAGCCGTACGTGCACGCCAGCACTGAAAGTACCTCAATGTAACATGTGTTCTTACTTCCTCTGTGAGCGGCATAGGAGCGGAACGGCAGCAGAACCTCCAAGCAAGGGGTAAGGAAAGGAATAAATATAATAGAAGGAGATGACTGGAGGAAGGGATAGAGTAGATATTTATGCATGTGTATACATATATGTGTGCATGGGAAACAGTGTGTGTGTGTGTGTGTAGGTTAGTTTGTTAACCCATCCTCTAAAAACAAACAAGAAAAACAAAACATGGTTTTCATGCCAAAAGATTAATTACTAATCTAACTATTTGCTACAATGTGGCTGTCCTTGAAGGAATGAAAGGACTACCAAGTGCAACAATTTCAATGATCATATAATCCACAAGTCAAGTACAAATAGTACAAGGTGTGTCAAATTTTGGGGAAAAAAAAATAAAAAATTGCAGAAGCAATGCACTGAAACACTCTTCAGACATATCGTGTAGGTTGAGAATAGTGTGTGCAGTATTAATGTTTGATCAATGCTGGAATTACCAGACAGAAATGTATGCATTAAAAAATACCCTATCAAACAATCAGGTAGTGGTTTCCTATCTTAAGTGAAAAACATCTTTTGGTTTTCAGTTATATGAGTTTGTAGTCTAATTTTTGTTCTTCTTTATTACTGGGACCTTAAGACAGCAGACACTTTAAGCAATTAATTATAAATCAGGTCTAGCTCATCTGTTAAAATGGTTAAGTTATACACCAAACATGAAAACTATTTATTCAAAAAATGTACTTTAAGCTTGATATTGGAGGATGGAGAAGATTGCCGCAGCAGGTTTAGCAGCATGCCAGGCTGTTAATATTGGGTTTTACACAGCCGCTAGAGAATTTGCCATTTGTTTCTCCAGCTGAAAAATACATAATATTTTAGCAATGAAAATAAATCACATATTAAAGTTTGCTATACAAGAACTATATTCTAAAGTAATGCATTGCCTGTATTCCTAACAGCCAAAGGTCCACGATATAAGCCAAGCAAATCACATCATGTTTTGCTTCATAAATGTTATGCATTGCAAAGGAAATTTGTTTTGCTGTTTAAACCGTAGATTGATTTTTTTTCAAAATGAATGCACATAGTAGAAATTGTTGCCTGTAGACACAGTAAAACAAGTTAGTCGACAAACAGTATTATATAAAACAAAGAGATTGCAGGTCATTAACCTCTGTGCTTTTACAAAATTTGATCAGGATACAAAGGAGCAAATGCCAGCCAAATTCTGTGTATCTTAGCCAGTTCTTCTCTTTTTTTTTTTTTCTTATAGGGAAGGGTTTATTATAAGAAAATAAGTTTCTCTTAACCATCTATTTTTTCAACTAATTAAGGGGTGCCATTGGAACGAGATTAACAATATTATTCACTTCACTTGTTAATTAAGGGAAAATAACAATAATAATCATCACAGTTATTCATTGTTCTTAAAGCGAAGCAAGGTGGGCTATGGGTAAGGATGAGAATCCAGGATACAGGTAAGGGGGCTGTAGCTACATTCATTCTTCCCGTTCTTTCTCTACAGGAAGCAAGAAACAGCTGGGGACTCACATAGTAGTGTAAAGGGTTAATTTTAGGAGGGGCTGACTGCTACCTTATCTTTGGAAGTGGGGGAGGCCAGTTAGTATCCATTGTTCTCCATAGGATTAGTCCAGACATTTTGTCTGCATCCCAGCACGGGGCTTCTGTGGAAGCACAGCTCATCTCCACTCCCCCTCCAACTGCCTGATCCAGCACCCACCAATGTTTAAAGAGTGAGAGAGCCAGGGGGTTTGCCCAGGGATGGGAAAACATTGTGGAAGTTTGACCCAATGTAACCTTGTAATGCAATATCAACGTGTGCTTTGCTAGATGACATGAGTCTGAACCTATATAAGTGTCAATAATCTTTTGAAACTAGCCAGGCCCGGGATACATAAGGATCTTGGTGGAGTTTGAAGCCCTAAAGTTGTAAAACATCTAGCCACTGAAGCAGAGCAGAGGTAAGAGATTCTCTGAGGTGCCCAAACATATATCTTAGTGAAAATTTACTTAGGAAAGCTCTGTGTCACTCTGGGAATCAACCTGACTTAATTGAAAATGTAATTCCAAAGGTGGGGGTGAAGAGCCTGTAAGCAGGGTTTAAAATCTTCTGATTTAGACATTACACTGTGCATTTTCATGAGGGGGTCTATCAAGACTGAAATGTCCCTTCTTTCTCAATTGCGTTCCCTCACGCACAACTAGTCTTAACTAGTAAATAGTGACTCTGGTTTTATTTTCTGAAACTTGTTTGTCCATCTTATTGTATGTCTTGTTATAAACTTTTTTGTAACTAAGCCTTGGAAACATTTTTCCAGATTAAATAAATTTAACCTAGTTTGTTCTCCGTGATTCTTTGTGAACTTACGAAGCCCAGGGGGGCTCATGCAACATGTGTATGTGATTTAAGTGTGAAACATTAATAAGTGGTTTGGTGAACGTAAGGACACCATAGTAAATCCTTTGTGGTGGCCTAAAAGGTGTATTCATTGCTAAGTGACTAAGGTCACGCCAGTCACGGCCAGCTGTTCAGATTGTTGTATCTGAGACAGGCTGGATGTTCGTGACAAACAGCTTCACTGCAATATCAACAATATATATATTTACAATAAACTACAATGTCCTCTTATCCCCATGTAATTAGACACTGCAGTTGTACTGTTGAGCTGGTTAACAAAAGCAAGGGCTATAAAAAGTACATGCTATAATCCACATTTTGCGAGAAACGAGGGACAGGCTGGCTAAGGTGTTATTAAAATTGTTTCGTCACAGACTGGATAGAGGATTTATAGTGACAGTATATAGGGCAGGGAGTGGACAAACACAAGTTGGAGTGATGGCGCATTTTGTGTAGGTTTGGGCAGCATGCATTCTGTGTGACATCTATACATGTTTAAAAATGAATTAGGCTTATTTTGTTGCTTTTTTAAATTACTTTATGATCCTTTTTGCTTTAAACATTTTGGGGAGCAATGTCAGGATAAGGGGCGATTAATCCACGGTTCTCTATGTCTCTGCAACACTAGACCATTTATAATAGTGAACTAATGCTAGCTGATAGAGATGTAGTCGGGGCTGTATTGGCTGTCTCCAGCTCCCACATGGTCACCCCCAGACTTGAAGAAGTCTGTGTCCATTGCAATCCCATTCTGAATTAGGAAATTTAAAAAAATGGTTCTCAGCGGCTAAATAGAGTATGGACCACAGAACTGACACTATTGTGTTCCATTTTAAAATGTCATTTCAGGTTGTTCAGCAGTCAGGAACTAGTTAAGTGTTTCCAATTTTATTCTTCAGAAATTACATTATTTTAGCAATCTATTACCTGTCTTTACTTTGTTACTGGCCTAAAAATAGACCATAGAACAAGTCTAACTCTTAATAACCAGGGGTATTTTATACCTTTGTGTCCAGAACAAATTTGACAACTTTGTCAAGGGTCTGTTAAACGGAACATTTTTTCAAACATTTCGACAGTCCAACAGGTTCAGTATGTCGACATGGTTAAAATGGCGACATTGTGACTGTCGACAGTCCCGATGTTGACATTCAAATGGTAATGCCAGCAGCCTGAACAATACAGCTACTAGACCAGCCAGCACAACACACATAATAATAAAATATTAATACATTAAAAAGAAGAAAACAAAAACAGCTTCCTAGTATCTGGCAGCTTGAACCTACAAGAACAGTAATTAAAGAAAAAATTAAATAATAACAAAAAAAAAAAAATCTACACCAGAGGGGTCTTTGCTTGGCAAAATAATAATAATAATAATAATAAAGAAAATAGTTGCAACGACGCATACTAGCTCTTGACAACAAGAGCTCTTGTAGCATAATGACAGACGTTAGGTCTATATAAAACATTGGGTTTTTCCACTACCCAGCTCTGAGGTCGTGAGAAAGCCCCACATTTTATTATTATGAGTACTGAGCCAGCGGGTCCGCCAACTAGCAGTGCTACTGCCGTTTGACTGTCGACAGTCACAATGTTGCCATTTTAACCATGTTGACATACTGAACCTGTTTGGTGTCGACAATCTGACTGTCAACAGATGGACTACATCCCATTGATGATCCCTGGTAATTTCTACATGCTGGTGGAAGACTACCATACAAACTGAAAACAGCAATTAAGTAAAAACCAAGGAACCATTAGAAACAGTTTTCTGCTAATACACTGACCCAGAGGTTATCATCTTTAACAGTTCGGTCCAGTGAGGAAGGGAGACAGAAAAACCTTTAGGATAATTTTAATAAAGTGGTATATACTGTGGGGCCAACATTAGACTTCCTAGTAAATGAGCATGGAAAAAAAGTCTTAAAGTGTCTTCTATGCAAGTCCTCAGGTAACCTATCCTAGAAAGGCAAGAGACCATTTATTTCTAAATGGTGATTCAAGTTACTGCAACTGATGATTCACAAAGATGATTCAAAAATCTCTAATAAAAAAATGTAATAATATAAAATACTAACCTAAGACTTAATAGTCCTCACCATATCCTTTACATCCCCCAAAAGAAAAAACAAACAAACAAAATCAACTATAAATAAATTAATTTGGCATATACTGTATGTGCACGGTACACCTCAGAAGTTTTAGGATGATGATGTAATTTTAATAAGTTCAGGCAATCTGTAAAACATAAAAAATACTATTTTTAGCTATAAAACAGCCCTCACCTTAGAGTGTGTTGTCAAATATACCAGACATAGTCATAGAAAAGTATGAGAGCACGAATTTTGCAAGTTACTCCTCAGGTATTATGAATGAGAATGGGAACCCACTTGTATGATCTTTGGCCTTTGCCCACAGTGGCACAAAATAGTTCCCATATGATGCTGTCCTAGTGAAGTCTACTGCAACCTCTCCATTATTTGTTCATACCGGCACCCTCCTTGATTCCCTATTGCCTGTTCATTTTAATACTGCTACCAAAGCTGTTTCCTCCTATTCTTATGAATTCAAATCTTCCATTATGAAAAAATTTCAAGAGTTCAAGTAAGTGGATCTCAAGGGAATGAAAACAATGAATAAAATAAATTTAATTAGCATTGTCAAAGACTAATGCATCATATGTCTGAATAGCTGGGCTTTTTGTAGACAGCAAAGTAACCAATATGTGACTTGGCTGTGAATGTACCTCTTTTGGACCTTTATTGCATGCCTCAATAGTTTCTGAATCTTCTCCTCAAACATTAATTGACAACAGATAGTCATAGAAACAGACGAAGTAGGAGGATGTGGGGGCCACTTAACTAGATACAGCCCTAGATAGTCAAACTTTTCGCTATGTACTTTTCTTTGTAATATATCCTACCTGGAAATGTTCTACAATATACAAGTATACTATCAGGCAACTTCTGAGAAACAGAGCAAATTGTTAATCACATTTTATGCTGCAAAAAAATGTACAAAGGGATAAAACTACATCTAGCTGAAAGATACACAATTATCTACTTTTCCCTCTGCTTATATTTGTTCTGTGAGAGCTTTAAAATCTTGCTGTGCTTGTTTAGATAAGGAAGCATTAGAATAACCAACTTGATAATACCTGGACATGTGATCTACATTGTTATGAGACTGATTTAGAATCCTCCTTCCTCCTTTAAGCTTGGTTCATAACCTGTGTAGGATTCAACACGCGTGACATGAGTTAATTAAAGCTATTCTTTTCTCAACTTATATGAATATCTTCAAGACTTTCAGAAAATATTATTGGTAAAACCAAACCGATATGTGTGTAAGTCTGTTTGGAACAAGGTAGCACCTATTAATTAAGAAGCTATGGTATGGTACACTCTGATAAAACAAGGGATAGAGGAAACGGTATTTGAACTACACATAAAAAGACAAAACACAGTAGGAGTCTTAGCACAATTAGACATTTAGAAAACAAGGTTAAAAATTCATGATAAAGTTGTAGGCACCACTAAGTGTCAATTGACAATCACAACTTTTGCCACATATAGAATGGAAGAACTTTCAGGAGCTTAGGAGAACAGTAAATAATAAAGTGAACATTGTGGTCATGGCTGGGTATTTTTCTACACAGAGCACCCTGTGAGTAATCCCATAAGATTCTTTAAAAAGTTTGGGCAGTTACTAAGGAGTCAAGAGAGTTAATTGAATTTGTATAGAGGCAATTGCTATGCTTGTATCTAGTTGTACCTTGTGCCCAAGGCTAAACACAAACTTTCACAGCTGCAGAGATAAACCACAAACAGATAATTGAAATTATTGATCTTTGTGTACATGCTGACCCTTGTAATACAGGTTGGCCTTCACTTCCATCGTTCCAAAGCACTTCATGTTGTTTCATTTTAAAACTGAACTAAAATCTCATTCAGTAATGGAACGACCTCCTTCCAATCTTGCGTTGTGCATCCACCCACGATCAGCATCTCCATAGAATTTAGAAAGTCATGGGGGTATATTTACTAAACTGCAGGTTTGAAAAAGTGGAGATGTTGTCTATAGCAACCAATCAGATTTAGTACATTTTACAAAATTACAGCTAGAATCTGGTTGGTTGCTGTAGGCAATACCTTCACTTTTTCAAACCCAGTTAATAAATATACCCCATGATCTTTTCAACTGATTGTTCTGACAGACGAAGAGCACAGCTCTGAAGCTAAATGTTGTAAAACGGTTATAGTGTGTACACATGAATCGGCATGCTGATCGGGACTTTTTTTTGCAGCCAAAAACCGTTATAAACAATGGTCAAAAATTTCTGTAGTGTGTACCCAGTCTTAGGTCTTTCTACGTTAGAAGAAGAATCTTTGCTTCTGTGAATGAATACTTTTCTTCTACACCAACTTGGTATAATAAACCTTTATGATTTTAGAGATGCCTTTTTGTCTGCCTGGTGATGCTCCCTCCATAGATGAACTGTCCCTTCAATTGAAGTATACCTGCAGCTCTCCATTTAGCCAGGGCTCAAACTGAGCCGAAATGCACGGCACTGCTTTCTGAAACTGTCTGCCCACGGAAGGGTGGGTGAGGTAAGGAGGACACAACAGATAGAGTAAAGCGAGACAGCGGTGCATGCAATATTATATGGGAGAATGGAGGGGGTGGAGGCTTATGCAGCATTTTAAGAGAGAATGGAGGAACCAAGCTGGCTAAATCCCATTCTGGTATAGCATAGATATTAGACTTCTTTCTAGTAGACAAATTAAGTTCTGCTTTTACTCACCTTTTCCAGAAAATGTCTGATCAGCAGACTGATCTCTCTTGCAGAGCAAGAATGTCTACAATCAGAAATGTTGTCAAGATATGGGAATGCTTATAAATAGATTTGTGAATGTTGTTAGTTTCTCTTTTATAGAAGGCAACCTGTATTTTAGGCTTAGTGGTGTTTTAATGTCAGCCAATGTAACTCTTTGGGGGGAATTCAATTAGCCACGAAGTTCTTCAGAACATCGCGACCACACATTTTTACCGTTACTACGGTAAAATCTCCGTTCATTATTCCTTGCACCTCTATGGTATGCGAGGAAAAATCAGCAGAGATTTCTGTAAAAATCCAGCAGATTTCCCCCTCAAGTGTTGCATCTTCTGAGAGCTAGAGAATGAAAAATAAAGTACTAGCCATAAATTTCTAGACAAAGGAGGAGTAACATTCTTGCAAATATACATTATAAGAATATTTTTACTCCCTATGGAGTTTTGTGATCTGTGACTCACTGTGTTACCTACTGCCTTATTCCTCAGAGACTGGTAATGTCCTTATAATTTATAGATGAGGATGCATTATACCAAAAGGATGGAACCTTATATTGTTAACTATACCTCTGAACCGCTGTACCGTAGCCCGGTAACAACAGTTTCCTGTGCACATGAACAAACTTACCACCAAAGTAAAACTGTGCTCGGGTAATATTCCGTATTGTTCAACAAGCCGCTCCCTGGTGACACTGGGTAGTTCTGGGAGTCTCTCCTTAATCAAATCAACATTTATGATCTGATCGGCATCCATGTTAGATGGCAATGACTGAGTATCATAAAGTATCAAAGGGGGGAGGTTAGGTTCTGGCATAAACCTTTGAGAAAATAGAAGAATGTAGAAAAAAAAATAAGAAAACCCATATTGAAATTTAAATCGGATTATGTTTTTTCCATAATAAAACTGCTATTGTAATACAATGACCAACAATTTCACAATGTCGCTAATTTTATTCATTCCCTGTAATCCTTTTACATGTATTTGCCATAAATTTAATCTCAGACAGTTAAAAGGGAAAAATTCAGCATTTTCTTTTTAGCCCTCCCACAGATGAGTACAATGGAGCACAGTTAAAAACTCAGAGTTAGGAGGCTTGTAGTGGTGCAATATGAATGCAATATAAATATACATACTATTATCAATGTCTGTAGCACCACTGTTCTGCACAAAAGGATTAACTTTTAAACAATTCAGAAAAAAAAACCATTCCATAAAGTCCCTTCTATATCAACCTTTTGAAAGTCTGCAATTTTAATATAAGTAGGGTAAATAACTATTCCCATCCAAATCCCCATGTCAGTGCTGGGCATACCTGTGACATTTTACATAAAAAAAAAAACCAACACAATTTATTCACATTCCCTTATTTATCATGATACAATCTGAGGGTCACCTAGCAGCAGATATTTCTGTGAAAGCAAAAATTCATATAACACAGTGGTGTTCATGAATTATTAAAGAGAGCTAAAAATAGATACTAACCGGTAATCTTGCTTTCCCTCCTTGTCTCTCATAGGTATAGTGACTCTTACATAAAACAAAAGAGAAAAAAAAACAATGTGAAAAATGGCAGAAATGACTAGCGTAAAAATGCTGTTAGCGGTCAATTCCTAAAGCAACACCTTGGTCTTAGAATCATATCAATTAAAAAAGAACCACTAAACCTAAAATATAAGCTACGCAAAAATGCCAGCCATTACAATCAAAATTATACATGTGAATGTGAAATAAAAAAATATATATATTATATAAATGTGTGAAAGTGATATTCTTTTTATAGACCTCAGAGTTTCTGTCAGTAATAACATTAAACAACACCACACAAATAGCTGGAGATCGACACCGGAAAATACTTCTGTGAAGGTTTCACATTTTAAACCAATATATTTGTGAACATTACATAAACCAAATTGTATTTTAGGTTTACTGGTCAGTTATTTAAGTATACAAAGCATTAAAACAACAAAACAGTCAAATAATTTTTATGCAAAATATATCAAGTATTTCCTGAAGCACCGCAAACAAATCAACGCTCATCATGTAATGTAGATGACCTACTGACAATCTAACATATGACAAACAACTTCATACCCATATTTGTAGTCAAACGCTCTTGTTTCGTTCATAATTGTACCTCCATTATCCATGATTTCAGTTTGCCTTTTAATTTCATAATCTAGGTAAAAAAATGGAAGATATGTTAATGTTGTCAATATCATGTCCCAAAATTCTGTACATATAATAAAAAAAGAGAATATCATCATAATGCGTTAGGCTATGTACACACTGGTATTAAAATTCTGCATTTAAGATGTGTTTCTAATGCATGGTATTAATTACATGTAAACAGATGTGAAAATAGAAATCATTCTACCAAATGTGGCAATACATATTTGCGTTTTTATATGTGTTTAAATTGCATTTACTGCAGAACATTTTTTTTCAAAGCTTCCTGTTCCACTTCAGATATTCTGATACACATCCACATTCAAACTTAAGCTCATCTCAATGAGAGCACATTATAATATGCCTTTTCTCATAACCTCCTGCATTGTCCCAAATGCCTATTTTAATAGTGCAGATTGAACACATTAGAAAACACATATCAAAACGCATATAGAATTAATATTTAACACATAAATAAACAGACTGTGACTTTCAGTCTTGTGTTTTAGCATGTAATGAAAATGAATTTCACAAGCCTGTCTGTACATACTAAGATCCTGTACAATGTGAAGATTATATGGAGCTGTTGTGCTCTATTCAAGGAGCTAAAATAATACTAGAATCAAACAGCATGCAGTAAGAATGATTGTGTAGTATTATGCATGTTCTAATAAGCCCTTTTCTCCAAAATATATAAAGGTATAATGAACTATTGACCAAAAATTGTTACAGTACCGATGGCCTTTGCCAGAAAACGTGCGCTGTTAATGTTCTTAACTTCTGTCCTCACACCATACGGCTCTCCGGGACGGTTAATAGAAATGTTTGCATCGACTCTCAACTGGCCCTCTGCAATGAAGAAGCAGCAAATAAACCGGGACTGTTATTTTTTTTATAAAACTTTTCAATTTGTACCGGCAGATGTGTGAAATCTAAAATCTACTTACATTTTCATTCAAGGAGATTATAAGTGAACCTTGGTGTCTCTAAAACAGATTTGTCTAACTGGATGTGTGGTAAAACAAAATAAAAAACAACTTTTTCATTTGTGTCCCCTTTCTAAAATAGCTGCTAAACATTATCCGTATTTCTTTAACATTAAAATAGCGTCTAAACCTTATTCCTAGAATGCAACTTACATCACAAAGGTGCTGCCAACTATGGAAAAGCAAGAGACAGACCCACTATTGGGATATTAACAGAATGTAACAGAAAGGAAATTCATTCTTTAATGTACGTCAAATATATCTGCTCGCAACAGAGTAAACCTTGCTCACTCACATCAGAAATACTGTACATAATATGCTTGCTATAAATAAAGAAACACAACATTATACCCTAAACTTTCCAATTAGCTAAAGAGGAACATATGAGATGTTCAGATTTCAATCTGTGTTCTTACACTTATTATTATTATTATTATCATTATTGTTGTACTTGTTGTAACAGGCAGTTCATAAAACAGATAAAGAGGGACATACAAGCTAGATAAAATAAATGCAGATGTGAAAAAGTATTCAGAAGGTCTTGCTCTTGCTTTCATTCTAGTAAGTCAAAGGGAAGAGATGAGAAAAACCAGCAAGTGTTACTCAGAGTGGAGATTGGAACAGCAGCAATACTGTACTAGTGTGGAGAGTATCAGGAGTGAGTAGGGAAGGCTTTAATCCTCCCCAAAGGGCATTTAAAGATTTGAAGTCTGGGGAGAGTTTAATCAGGCATGGTAGGGAATGTGATTAGTGCGGCACAAAAGAAGTCATGAAGATGGAAGTGATGAGAGGTTATCAGAGAGACTGCACTGGTCAGAGGCAGAATTAAGAGGGTATTAGAGAGTATTTCAAAATGAGGTAGGAGATGTATAAAGGGGCAATGTTGAAAGTTTTGAAGGTGAAGAAATTGAACTGAAATGTGGAAAGAGGGCGTATTCAAGCAAGATTTTAACGTGCTACGGAATTTGCTGGCGCTATATAAATAAATGTTGATGATGATAAATGTTGGTGGTGGAGGCAATTTGGCTACAAGAAAAATTTGATGCAAGGAGTAAAGCAATGTGTGCAGTAAAGGATGATAAGAAGGGCTTGGAAGACAGGAAATTGTAGCGTTGTTAATGGTAGAGGAGAAAGGCCAGGTAAGGAAAGGTAGAGTTGGGTATCATCAAAACCCTTTCCTTTCTTTCATCATCTCCAGTCTTGACAATTGCAACCTCCTGCTATCCTCCTGCTATCTGGCATTCCAGACACCCAGATATCCACACTTCAATCCATCCTAAATGCTGCTGCAAGACTGATCTTCCTCTCTCATCCCTTCACATCTGCTGCACCACTTTGCAAATCCCTACACTGGCTCCCTGTGTCCTCCAGAATCCATTTTAAATTACTCACCTTTAACTACAAAAGCCCTCAACACCACTCCTTCATACATCTCAAATCTCATATCAAAACATTCTCCCTGCCGCCCTCTTAGATCTACCTCTGACCTGCGCCGTGTCTTGTGTTTGCTAACCACCTCTCACTCGCATCTAAAATACTACTCCTATGCTGCTCCCTACCACACCCAATCAGGTTTTCCCACAGCCTGCAAATCTTTAAATGTTCTCTAAAGACCCATCTATTTTTTTAAAGCTTACCCTATCCTTGATGATTCTATTCACACTAATACACCCTCACAGCTGTCCCAATCTCCACTCTAAGCCACACTCACTCGTCTTGCTTCAGCTCTGCCCTCTTTCACTTAGAATGCAATCTCTCCAATGAGCAGGGTCCTCCATACCCTTTGTTTGTATGTCTGCATTTATTTTGTCTGCTTTGTATGTCCTTGTTTTATGTATGTCCTGTTTTTCCTACTGTACAGAGCTGCAGAGCACTGTGGTGCCTTACAAATATACGATAATAATAATAATGATATTAGAGATTTGAGGGCTTGTGGTGATTCTAGGAGAAAGGAAGACTTTGTAGCTCTATTTTGGAAATATTGAGATAGGTATCATAGGGCAATGTATTTCGAAATACCAGAGACAGTCAGTCACACTAGATACCAAGAAGGAGAAAGGCCAGGTAAGGAAAGGCAGTTAGGTAACATCAAGTGGTACTTGGGGGCAATAAGTGAGTTGCTTGATGAAGAAGCTTACAGTGAGAAAAGCAAAGAACTGAGAACAGAGGTTTTTGGGACCCTAACAATGTGTTTAGAAGGAAGGATGTGGCAAAGATAGACACAACAGAGGAGCGACTGGATAGGTAGGATGCAAACTGTGTCACAAATGCCAACTTTGCTGAAGGGTGTGCAGGAGAAGAGGGTGATCAATGGAACCGACAGTGGCTGAGAGGACCAGGAGGATGAGTATGAAGAATTGATCCTTACACTTTTCTGTGAGAAGATCACAGGTCACTTTTGTGATGGCTGTTTCAGTGGAATGTTGGGGGTGGAAGCCTGATTGCAAAAAGTTGAGAAAAGTGAGAGAGAAGAGAAATTGTTTTAGGCAGTTGAATGCAAGCAGCTCAAGTAGTATGGGGGCAAAGTGGAGGAGAGAAACAGGCAGTAAGTGACAGAGGTGTTAGGACAGATAAGATGAGCGCATTTTTTGTGCCAGTGCAGGCAGATAGATTGAAGAACAGATCTAATTGCAGGCACACAGTAGGCGAGATGGAGCAGAGAAGATGAATGGAGAGAGGATACGGGAGCAGAAGTCTTGCAGACAGTTAGTGGGAGAATGAAGTGAGAGTGGAATGGGGAGTAAAGGAGAAAGTGGATGTGGTATGTGTTTGTAGTAGGTGGCAAAGTTATGGGTTGTGGAGGATGTCATGCAGGTGGGCAACGAAGCGAGTTGAAGGTGGCAAAGAGGCATTAGAGGTTAGAAAGTGGGTGGAAATTAGTGAAAAAGTGAAGCAGGTTTGCTTATTAAGTGAAAAGGAAGTGTTTAAGGAAAAAGACAAAGATGTAGTTAAGGCAATCTGCATTGAAACAAGATATCTTTGAGTGGTGCTCGGTAGTGCAGAAGCACTTCTGCAGGTAGCAGTTCTGTTTGCTGTGCTACAGTTGAGGTTCGTAGTTTTAGTCAATATGAGAAGTAGGTCAAGAGCATTTAAATATTGCTGTGTGATTATGGATTTGTGGTGTGGGGAGGATGTAAGGAGTAAGAAGAGGAGAAGAAACTAAAGGAAAGTAGGAAGTTAGAGATGGAGCACAAGAGAGTGTCCATCAGTGGGTGGGAGATGATACTGCATATGAAAGTAAGTTAATGGATAGGAAATATCTAAGCCACTCAGCATAGTTGTGCCTTGAGAAAGACTCTTATGAGTCGAAACGCGTTGGTGAGTTGATGGGGTAGACCAACCATTCATACTCTCCATAAGTACTACAGAATATTCCTGAAGCTCCATATCCATTAATACTTATTCCAGAGGGGTGCCGTTTGTGTTTTGGATGCCTTATACCATTTTATATGTGGTACGAATATCTGTATGTCTATGTGTGGAGTTGCTAAGTTAGTGATATATGTTTATAGATCTACACAAGTTTTTATATGTGAGTGAATTAATATCTATTGTTTTTTAATCAAATCAAGAGTATAACACTATGTGTGTGTTCTTTTTCTTATGTTCAGGTTGAATTTACCCTCTACTCCTATGATGAGAGTCTACACAGAAAAAGGTCAGCGTGAGTGGACTATATATCTATAAGAGAGTGAAGAAGTTGGTGCTATTCTTAGAAGAATCTTCTTTTTACTTTTTGACCGGGACTGGTGAAAAAAAGCTATATTCATAACATTGTGGACTGCTTATCCTAATTTCTCTTTCTGGCTCGGAATGGATACAGAGAAAGATACTTTATGGACATTGCCCGTGAGAATTTGATGCAATTTGTTACTTATGTGCACTGATATTAGTAGGCGCCTATTATTCTTTGTTCTATTTTGGGAAAGTTGTCAAGGAATTAGGAAGTAGAAACAGGAAAGCAATAAATGACAGCAACACGAAGATAGAGCAGATATAAGACAGATGATGTAGACTTCAAAATTAAGAGAAGGAAAAGGATTGTTCCGAAGATAGGACTTGGAAGTAAATACATCTTGGCAGAGTTTACAAACTGTTGTAGCGCATTTTTACAAATTAACATAAAAACACGGCGTACTATACTCAACTTAAAATATCAGCAAAACATTATAGCTCATCATACTACTATATGGAATATGTAGTATTGAATTTAGAAGTTTTAAAGATCTGTGGGAAAATCTGCAATAATATACCATATATGATAAAACAAAGCTCAACAAATCAACAGAGACATACATTGGTTTCCTGTAAAATTAAAGAGACATCATCAATTATGTCAACGGAAGCACATTTTCCATTGCATTTTTAAAGATCTTACTGGCTCCTAGATTTGGCTACCAGAGGTAACATTTAAAAATGTAACTTCTCATACAGGCTTAGGGATATTACAAACAAATATAATACAATAAAAGTTATACCACTAGTCATTTGTTCCATTTAATTTTTATTGAGTTTTGAAGGGGGCAAAGTGACAGGCAGTAGGTACCGTGGCGGTATGGCACCTCCACTTTGACCACTGGTTACAAATATAACTGACACTAAGGAAACTCAGGTTCCCAATGCAACAAGGGATATAAGAGACTACATGTCAAATTGTATAACTTGGCCATGCTTGCTACATCATAAACTATCTCAATTTACTTATTTCTTGTTCAGCTTGACATCTGTTAAAAAAATCCCATGTGATACAGAAACTCCTTTTACGACAGTTGGAGTAGCTTGAGTAAATGGTCCTGATAGAACATCTCACAAATTTCCCAGTAGTTGAGCTCAAACTGAAACTACTTCTGGTTGCAGTCCCAAATTGGATGTGATTCAATCAGAATAGAACAGACCTTTATTTTATGATATTTGTAGCTATTTTAGGACATATGTACATAGATTCTGTCTATAATTGAAATATAAAATTTGTCCTTTTTTTATTACGCTGTATGCACAAAGCATCAATACATCATTGTGGAGAAAACCCTTGGGGATTCGCCACAAATGTGCATTACATTGGCATTTAACTGCTGTAACATTTCCCAGTCTGTAACCTATTTCAAAGATGTACACTGTAAGTATTTAAAGCAAATCGCAGGGGGAAATAGCAGAGAAACATAAGTCATTTGACAAACAGCACTATAGGCACAGTATCTTGACTTTTATAATTTTTCCCGTGATTCAGTGAAGATGTTAATAACCTGTGTAGTTTAACCAGAAGCCACCAAAGGAACACACTGCTCTTATGGTTAATGTGAATTAATTTTCATCCTGTTATGTTCTCAAGTCTGAAATTATATCACTAAGAAGCTGCTCACTCCTCAGAATGAATGAAAAGAGGTCATGTTTGCAAATTAAGGTCCGACTGGCTCAGGCTCACCTGTTTAACATGTTTTTATTGGCTAGAGATAATTTTTTAAATGTGGCTCCCCATGCTATCAGGATTAATGAAGAGTTTTCTTTCTATTACCCATTCTTCTGCAATATTTATATCTCTCAATTAAGCCAAGTTCCATTGCTATGGATAATAAGAAAGACATCAAATATGTCTACTGTATCACTGGAATCACAGATACAAAGCATTTTTCATTGTTTAAAACAAGAAGTTATTCTGAGATCATAATAATAAGCCAAATCTACACAGTACTCCCTCCCAGATAGAGCTTACAGGCTGCTGCTCAAATTGCTGTTTAAATAAAACAGATCAGACAATGCTGCTGAGGGGTATGTCCCAGCACAATGTAAATGGTCGCCTTCAGCTGGTTTAAATTCATCAGCATGATAAGTTATTCGCCCTGTATAATTTTAACCTGTTATTGGGCAGATAACGCAGCAGTGGGTAAATATGCATATATTGGGATTACCTACATGCCAGCCTCCAGTTGTAAGACACAGCTTCGAATTACAGATAATTTTAGAAACATTCTGTTGGAGAGTGCATCTAACAAATGATAAAAGATAGGCGAGTTCGTTTTTGAAAAAATGATACTGTGGGTCATCAATATACAATGCATGGCAACAGTGAACTATTTATTTATGAGAAAGATCCAATAGATATTTGAATCGATGATCGTAAAATTACAATTTATATACAGGGCGTTTCAAAAAGATGGACCCAATTTCAAAGCAATATATTTAACGATGGCCGCATGTTACAATTACACAAAAAGTTACAAACGGTTTAATGAGTTATCAGATTTTACTAACCATTTTATAAATGCTCTGTGTGCCTCCACCTGCTGTATGGACAACATACAATAGTGTTTGGGACGATAGGTGAATTTGTCTCAAACACCTCTGAGTGTCTTCTTCCACTGAATTCCAAACTGCCATGATTTTGTTTTTGAGGTCATTCAGATTAGTAATGGTGACACGAAAACACAGTTTTTGACATATCCCCACAAAACAAAGTTGCAAGGTGCAATGTCTGGGGATCTTGGGGGCCAAGAGTGTAGTGCAAAGTCTTAGAGTGCTTTGCAACCTATCCATTGTTGAGGCAGTGTGTCATTTAGAAAAACGTCGAACCTGCAGGTGCCAATGTGGTGGTGCTCCATCTTGCTAAAAAATCATCAAGTCATCGGAGATATAGATTTCAAATTGGGTCCATCTTTTTGAAACACCCTGTATTACAAGTTGTAAGTTGGATATGCTTTTTTATTGCTGAATGCAAACCAAAGGAACAGGCTATAACAAAACATGTGATTAAACATGTGATCAAACATGTGATCATTCATAGCAGGTTACTGAAATCCCTTGAGGACACTGAGGGGGGATATTTTAAAGTGCTGTTTAGTGTAAGCCCATCTTTTGGGGTTTTTTAATTTTTTTTACATGGTATGAAACTGCCACAGAAAGCTCAAACCACAAGCTGTTTGAACTATCTGTCCATTCAGCACATAAGAGGAGGTACAATATACTTCTTAATCGAGAGGGCAATCACTGTTTATTGAATAGGAAGTAAAAAAACAGATAATAATGACCTTATGGAGTAAATAATTTTATGAATATATTAGAGAATGCAAATTATTTTAACATTATATTATGGGGCAAAATTATTTTCTAATTACAGGGGCAATACAATTTGATTGCTAACAGGGCAATAACATTTTTTTTTTATGTCAAAGTAACGCTTATTATTTCAATACTGTGAACACGTGGACAAACATAAACTTCAAACTGAACATAAGATACAATGGTTTCTTGACCTGCACCCAGGCCCACTATACAAAGGCTTCTTGGCCTGCACCCAGGCCCACTATACAAAGGCTTCTTGGCCTGCACCCAGGCCCACTACAACAGTATCAATAGACATTCCCTATATCTCTATGGACCACCTTGCACCCCAGTGGAAAGAAACATCTGGTAAAGCAGTGAAGGCAGTAAGTTGGTAGCTCCTTGGAAAAGCACTGTATCTCAAAAGCGTATGTCAGCCACACATGTTATATCCCCTGGGAGTGGTGAAATAAGAGCTTTTATTTGACTGCAACAGCAAAAATACAACAGATGGCACCCAAAACTTTTCCTGAGATTAGGCTTTGAGTAAAAGCATGCCAGCAGAACACCGGCGACTAAAGACCCCAACATATAAGCCCCAAGACATATTTAAGAACCTAGTTATGGGTATCAGAGGTAAACAAGTGTGGACCACACAACTTTTGCGATCCATTTAGATCTGTAGGATCTGATTTATTAGTGGAAATAAAAGAACAAGATAATTACTCACTAGTGCAAACCTTTGTGGAGGGCATGTAATTAAGAGGCAAAATCACTGGCTTCAATGTTGCAATCTTACAGCTGATTCTGCTAAAGGCCTTTGCTAGCTAGGTGTATTAGGTTGATGCTCTGATCACATTATCTCTCCTTTACGAAATTGAACCACTTCAGAAATATTTGTGTTACAGAACAGGCTGTCTGGGACTGGACATTTACCTTTGTAGATGTCTATAATCAAGGCCACCATAAGGGGGCTACAGGAGGCACTAGTGTACAGGAACCAGGCTGATCTGGGGGCCCTCCACCAGAGGCAGCAAGACATTTGCCACAAAAGAGCTTGGAAGCCTTTTCATCATCACTAGGATTCCGTACAAGGCAGCAACTAGGAAATGAGCAGATACACATGGAGGTGGACTCCTTATGGGGTCTGTGCTAGAACACCAGAGCAGCAACAGTTGGACTTCTACACACAGAACTTCTAACACCACTATGTATGTGCTATTGTCATTTTAATGTTACTAAACCTCTGCACTTTTACCACTAACCCATCTACCTCTTCATTCTTTAGGTCAATCTGCTTTCAGCTGATCACCACAAACAACAACGATTCTGCAGTTCAGGATAAAGAAAGTACATCTCTACAACAGTCATAAGAGATGCACCTACACACAGGAAATGTATCCCTCTTTAGAACACACCATCCAGGCATGAATTATTTCCTCCTGCACGCCCCCATCCTCCACTGTGACCATTAAGTTGAACTGTCAGGAACTTATTGGATGAATTCATCTGAGTAACAAATCCCCCCCGGCAATACCAGTTAGTGACACCCTATACTGACCATTCCATGGAAATTGCTATCTCATTTATTAGAGTATTTTATTTCATAACACCCTATTACGTGTTCTACTTATAAGCACACCATTTTTACCCATGATCTATGGACATTGAAAGCCCTCTACATTTTAGAGTATTCTATCTCCATTTATAAATTTTTATTTCATGATACCCCATCTGTGTTTTATCCTGTAATACCTCACCCCATCTAATGCAGCTCATATTCTGCAGTCTAGTACATTCTTGTGCTATTGTTCTCTAGTCTCATTTTCTTCTTGTTTTTATTTTAATTTTGATCTTCATTTCTAGTACATATAGTGTTGTAACATCAATCTTACTCCACATCATGTTTAAGACTGTCAATTCTCAGATCTTGGCAATTCATTTTACCCTCATTCTCAGCATATTGTATTAGCAAGACAATCAGTCAGTTTTTATCTGTATTTTATATCTATAATCAGGATCACATCTTGTTTCTTATCTGTTTTATTACCTACTGCACTTTTGTGATTGCACATAGGTTTTTACAATTGCATTCTGTCTGTATACACCAAGGGACCCACAACACAACACAACACACTGGCCCATAGAACACACCAGGTAATATTTATCTGGTCCCACTATGTTAGAACCCACACAAACCCCATCATCTAACACACCAATCTCTTCATCTCTATAGCTTTCACCACCTAATTTTGCGCCAGATATTCCACAACCTCATTTACTCTAAGTACTCATATAGGGACAGACATCATCTCAATCATATCATCATCATCATCATCAACATTTATTTATATAGCGCCAGCAAATTCCGTAGCGCTTTACAATTGGGAACAAACACTGATAAGACAATACTGGATAATACATACAGACAGAGAGGTAAGAGAACCCTGCTCGCAAGCTTACAATCTTTAGGACAATGGGAGTTAGAAACACAAGGACATGCGCTACATCATATTGCACAATGGACCAGCTAGAACGCAAAGGTAAAGGTATTGAGTGGGCTGTGTGTGTTGCAATGTTGGTCAGAGGGGGTTCTTGTCTTGCGTTAGCAGTGTAGAGGATGGTAATAGGGTAATCTAGGGAAATTAAGATGGTGGTTGAGGAATATCATAACCTTGTCTGAAGAGGTGGGTTTTCAGTGAACGCTTGAAAGTTTGAAGACTAGAGGAAAGTCTTATTGTGAGTGGGAGGGAATTCCACAAATTGGGTGCAGCCAGGAAAAAATCCTGTAACCGAGAATGGGAGGATGTGATGAGAGTGGAGGAGACGTAGATCTTGTGCAGAACGGAGGTGTCGAGTAGGGAGATATTTTGAGATAAGTGAGGAGATGTATGTCGGTGCAATTTTGTTGATGGCCTTGTATGTTAGTAGAAGAATTTTATATTGGATTCGTTGATATACAGGCAGCCAATGTAGAGACTGACGGAGTGGCTCAGCAGAGGAATAACGGTTAGTAAGGAAAATCAATCTAGCCGCTGCGTGCAAAATAGATTGTAGGGGTTCAAGTCTGACTTTGGGAAGACCAGTAAGGAGGGAATTGCAATAGTCGATGCAGGAGATGATGAGTGCATGAATTAATGTTTTTGCGGTGTCTTGTGTCAGATATGTGCGTATTCTGGAAATGTTCTTTAGGTGTATGTAACATGATTTAGATATAAAGTTGATGTGGGGAATAAATGACAGTTGTTAATCAAGGATTACACCTAGACAACGAGCTTGCGGGGTGGGATTTATGGTCATGTTATCAACAGAAATAGAAATGTCAGGCAGGAAGCTCCTGTTTCTCAAGGAGAAGTGGCCAACCAGTCAGAGACCAAGAGCCAAAAAATATCTATAGATACCGCAAAGAGCCAACTTTAGTTTTTACATGTGTGCACATTATATATATATATATATATATATATATATATATATATATATATATATATATATACATACATACACCCAGTATAAACATGTGCATGCATGTATACATACATACCTTACCCACATACATTGAAAATATAATAATTTCCAATATCTTGCGAAGTAAAAAAAGAAAATGAAATCCAACACTGCTAAAGTGTTCAGAATAATTATCAAATCAGCACAGCTCTGTACTGCACAGCTCTTAGCTCACTGCTCTGTCCACCTGCCATCAGCTCTCCCCACATTCCATTAAATCTATCCCCATGCAAATCAGACCACCCCAACTGCAACCAGATTTCACCACACAGCCATCACGTGCCTATCAGCCTCCACACATGCCATCAGATCTATCCACATTCCTCATACATTCCATCAAACTGCCACATATGCCCTTCACCACATGCTTCTTAAATGCTCATCAGACCTCCACCACATGCCCCTTGCATGTCCATCAGACCTCCCAACATGCCATTATACTTCTCCACATGCAAATCAGACCTCCCCACCTGCAACCAGATTTACCACATGCACTTTACATGCCATTAGACCTCCCCACCTTCCTCTTACATGCCATCAGATCTCTACACATGTCCTTTATATACCTATCAGCCTCCTCACATACCTCCTATATGCCATCAGACCTCCCCAAATGCCCCTTACATGACCATCAACTTCCCCACACGTTGGACACCGCTGATCTACAGCACTTCTCCACTCTTCCCCTACTCCACTCCCTTCACTTGAGCTCTAATTCCACAGCAGGATGGAAATTTTTCCTCCGGTGGTGCAAAACCCCTGGAAGGCAGCCTATACTCCCACCAAGATAAGATGTGGGGGGAGGGGGGAGGTGTCAGTGTTTTCTCTTGACCAGGGCACTAAAATGTCTAGTTATGACTCTGAGGACCCAGGTGCCCTGGTCTGTGCGTATCACCATTAATATATCTATGCTCTGGGACCAGCCACCAATGAACTGCCTTTCTTTCTGGACACACCCCTCCCCCCTGTCTCACATCCTCCACTTCTCTTCTTCATCCCAGTTATTCCTTCTACTCCTACTTCTCCTCCTCTAGCCAGTTTGTTCCACCCCTCCCCTCTCTAAATGTGGCTGCCTCCATCAGCATTGGTAGGTCAGTGACATGGGGTGATTAATGTTATATGTGTGGTGTTTTTAAAATATGTGGGGCAATTTTAAAAATACCCAGAAGCAGAAACTCACAGGGTTCACCAGGATACTTACCCTGTACAATGGCAGTCACTGGGCTGCTGCTAATACTAATAAAACCTTTCCCACAGTCCGCGCAATATACAGGATATCTCGCTCTCCCTCTTGGTAGCTGTGCTGTTTTTATCAAAGGAACAGCTACTTTCTTTCTGTGGTAATGCGCATGTGGGAAGGTCTGAGAGAAGAAAGGGGGCCCTGCAAATTTCATTTGTACTGGGCCCCACAATTTCTGATGGCAGCCCTGTTTATAATTGCTGCAGCTAACTCCTCTTCTGTCTTGTAACACTGAATAACTCGGATCCCTTCTCATAAATTTGAAATAATTTGACATTGTTTTAATAAGGAAATAAAGCAATCCTGGTTAGTCTAGTGGCTTCAAAAAGAGAGACTCATGAGCTCTCAGGTTATACAGTTCCAAATAGCACCTGCAGAACAATTATTTTTTACTTTGAAATACTATTCAATTGTGTTTTCTTATGCATTTCTAGCTGGCTACAGATCACTAATTAAACGTGATCAAATATTGCTTTACTGCAGGAGACATAGGCTCTGCCCTTATCAGTAGGCAGTTCTAATGACATTTTGGTAATCTTGCTGGGATTTTATAGCAACCCCAATGAGGAAGGCTCCACATACACGATGGAGAACATAAAGCTATTTTCTGAATGCTATGTTTTACCGATTGCATGTTAGGAAAGTGACAGCCCAGTTCTAGTCCAGAGGTGAATAGAAAAAAAGCCAAAACACGAAATCTACAGAGGCCAGTCATTAAGGAGTTAATTACTTCAGGTGCACTGATGCTAGTTTGGGCATTACAGAAACCATCTATCACTTAACAGGAGTATCAACATTACACATATATATTCAGATTGTAAAGTTCCATGATAGCAGAGAGCTACTGATGATATGGACATTGTATTTAATATTCACTGTTTGGTTTCTGTATAATTTATGCAACATACAAGAACATTAAGCATTGCTGTATACTACTGTACAGCTAGAAAGTGCCAGGTTTCTGATACAGTTTAATGACCGTGCTGTCAATGTAACTCCAGATTTGTAAATTAAATATGACAAATATAAGATATGAAAATGGAAAAAATAAGCCGCTCTGAAACCTCTGCTACAAAGTAAGCAATTAAGTGATGTTCTAGTCACTCAGAAAAATAGAACACATTCACTTGCTAAAGTCCCACAGGAGAATAGGAAGTGAAGATAATGTCTTCTGAGTCTGAGTTTATCATGTATTTGATACCCTCTGATGCAGCTGCAGAAAATGTATTTGTATCATTTGAAAAACCTGACACACAGTAGCTACACGGCCCTACATTTTAGTAATGAACAAGTTCATAACACAGACAAGAATCATAATCCAGTACAGCAAATAGGATAGACAAGGTGTATTCAGTGTATATGTACACATATACATACACACTTGCAGCTTATTATTGTCTTTATATAAATAAAGGAAAAGAGAAAGAGAAAAGAAAGAAGAGAGGGACTCACTGGCCCCTCTACTTTACTGTTTCATGTAAAGAAATGAACCAAACTATCAATATAAATGTTACTTTAAGATATTGTGCTGGTACCACATCTTACCAAATTTATAGCCTGGTTACTACTCCAAAGTTGTTAAAGAATATGAAAGCAAGCACTACTGGGACTTCATTTCCTTGGTGTGCAAGGGTTAGTTTATTCCAATGGTAACATTTTGGATTCAAACATGACCCTTGCCCTTATATACCCCAACTCATTATAAGAACACAGGGGACAGGTCAACCCTTTTTCATACTGATGGTAACAAACTGTGTCTTGATAATCATAATGATATCAGAGCAGAACAAACGTTGTTTTAAACATATCAGAACAAATTATACAATACTATATATTGTTATACAACGATCAGCCACATCTATATCTACTAATACAAAATGTATCTAGTAATATCAACTTTAATTTTGTAGATGGTGCTTCTTTCAACACGAATATTCATGAATTTCAAAAAGAAGAATGTTCTCATCATGGTATTAAAACATCCACCAAAAACGTTTTCCATATAAATATTCCTAAACTTTATTAGTAATGATGAATATCAATCTCTAAAGATAATGTAAGTGATAGGATCAAACAAGAGCTCTATATTTGTGAATAGGTCAACTATGATTATTCTATTACTATTCTATCATTACTATTACTCACTGTGGGTATGCACACGGGATGTGTCATGGTTAACATAACCGCTGTGTTACATAGAAAGACAGCCATTTAAATGGTCAATTAACTTTTACCTGGAAACAATCAATTAACCCTCACGAGTACAGAAAATATTTAAGATGGACATTGAAAGATCAACAAATTGACACTTTAAAAGGACACTAAGAAAGGGAACAGCTTTTGCAGGCAATCAATTAATCCATACAAGTACAGGAAACACTATTAATAATGAAAGGTAGATCATTAGGTAATAGATCTCATAGTTATTTTGTACAATATATAACATACATATATACATGAATATAATGACAATTCATTCAATGTGCAATAAACCACTTGTAAATGGAACTATATATATGTAAGTAATCATACATACATTATAGGCTGGTGGCTTGTGATCACTTGGACACATACATCTGTTAATATAATCCAGTGGTCCAGCCAGCGTTACATAGATTGCATAGACTGACCCTAGCATGTATAGCTAAATATAACAATAATGGCATGATGTGATATAGTTATATGATCTAAACTAGCAGTGTCTATGTCAATAACTATAATAATAACTATAATAATCAGTATGGTTACTAATGGCTGCAATCATACTCTGCACATCCATATCATTTTGGGCAGTCATGCCAGTGGATTTGTGTACAAGAACATCAAGGCGTCAATAACATGATGCAATTGACAACGTGACTCAGCATTCAAAATATAATCATATTCAGTACAGTCACGAAAATTGGAACATAGTGAATAGTATCCATCAGTCAACTACATAGATCTGCATAACAAATAGACAAATATCTGGATATCTAAATCTCTAGGCCCCTTCTGGTGTAGAACAACTGCAGAACATTGCTATAAATAACTTAAGTGACTAATAATCCATTAATAAGCATATTGTTATCAGACTACAAATCACATTTGTTAGTAGTATATCATGACTGCATAGTTATGCTTGAGAACACATAAGTAAAGAATTATTGTTATTTTTCAATCCATGAGCATAATAATATCTGCCTACAAACTGTGGAAAGCACTGTTTACCATTTACAAACAGATGAAGAGCAATAGTAGTAGCATGATTTAAAGTCA
This sequence comes from Mixophyes fleayi, assembly GCF_038048845.1. Classification (NCBI taxonomy): domain Eukaryota; kingdom Metazoa; phylum Chordata; class Amphibia; order Anura; family Limnodynastidae; genus Mixophyes; species Mixophyes fleayi. The sequence goes on along the minus strand of NC_134402.1, from coordinate 102,976,480 downwards.
AGTCAAAATCCAGATCTTAACCTATAGTAAATTCAATGTACTCATAAAATTCAGCAAGTCAATGCTGCCAGTTAAAACATCTGTAAAACAATAATCTGACATGAGATATAATTACACCAGATCACATAGGTGGTCATCTAGTAAGAGACATATTGGAAAAAAGTTATCATTTAGTCATAAACCAGGTTTAAGATTAATAAAAGTCAGAAATGGGATGTCCAAGGCTTATAAAACACAAACCAGGAACAAACATACAAAGTTTTCCCCCGGCACACTGCTATAGCCAGCAAAAGACCTGCCATTTCTACTGTAGATTAAAATGCAAAAGTCTTGGTTGCACACATTTGCAAATGTATGATAAAGCCACCCGCCACTCCAAGGCGCTTTTGCTAATAGGGTGGTCCTAACTCTAAACAATGAGAGTCCCATATATTTGGGCCATACATATGTGTTTTTAAATTGAGAGCTAACTTACCAAAGAGGTACCTCAGAAGCCTCCAAACAGCAGTATCCCCTCTCAGCTACTGACACCAACATGCCTCTCAGACAAATACAGAAGTGGAAGCTGCTCAATAAACTTATAGGCTATAGCAGGTGCATGAAAGGGTGGGGTTATCCTAAAAGGAAAAAATACACAAAGTTTTCCCCAGCACACTGGGGAAAAAACACAAACCAGGCAAACCAACAGAGCAATAGTGGCCAGTGTCTCCAATCCGTATCAATGTGAAAATGCCTCTAAATTAATAAAAGAGTACCACCTTTGCAGAAAATATACAGCAAATGATCAATAGACCTATATACACGTAAAGTATCCCATAAATCACATGAAGTCCGGAAGTTGGGATCCACGTGTACATAATGTTTAGAACAGTCTTGTCACTGGCCAAAACAGCAATCAAGAGTAATTGAGAATTGTTATTTCATCCCTTTGGGACTAGAGTTTGGGTACTGGAGATGATATGATTAATCTCCATGTAGCATAGTGTTAATGATGGATGCTTGAATAACAGAAAATTATCGACAACAGTGTAATCAATGGAGCCTACCCACGGGCATCTAATGGATGAAGGTGCATGTCCATCTTTTCTTTTATTGTCCTGTGCGTCTTTCCCACATATGTTGAGTAAGAGAGGATGTAAAATGCATACATAGCAGCACATGGGAAGCAATGATTAATTGGAATTTTACCAGCAATATGCAGATGATGGAAAGAGTAGCCAAGCTGCATAAATTGGTGAGTCTCTTGGAGAGCTGAAAAGTTTATTCAGTAGAGAACATTCCCATTATACTTGTTACATTTGCCAATATTTACTGAGTTATCAATAATTTTACAATTGTAATTCTCTTTCCGATTACTCGTGCAACTGTAGGCAGCTATAGCATGTTCCGTCATTTGGACATACCTGTCCGCTGACTTAGATACACTTTTAGGAGAATAACCCTTAATAAAATGGATTAAAATGAATTCCTAATTGGGTCGGCAGTGGTATCCGCTATTCAAAACACAGGTATTTTTGTCCCTGTTCTTTCCAAAAACCTGTATTTTTGGACTTGCATTAGATCAATTACTTATAATTGTCCGGTCCAATATGTTACTAGTCTATTTGTATTGGCAAAGGCTATATTTGCCAGAATGTGGATGGCCAGTGAATACCCCAGCTTTCATAAGTGGATTGCATTATTTAATGAGGCTGTATGGCATGAGAAATATACTCATCACTCTCAGAATGCAATGCACAAATATTTTAAGATACAGTCCAGATGGGCTAAATATATGCCTTGCAATTGCATTCAGATTATTTCACCTGAGCACTTTTCTCTGGCACCTAACCACTCCTGCTGATATGATTGTGGACACCATGAGCGCCCCACTATGGTCTCCAGTTCTGTGTTATTCTATGAGTAATCGCTGTTTTTTTTGCCCACCCCAGCTCTGTTTTCTACTTCCATATGTTTTGGATGTGCATAATTTTCCTGTTAATGCACGGAATGTAAGAATTTCGTTTTCTTTTTGTACTATAAAACTTTCAATACAAAGACAGGATTTCTAATGACAGAAGGTGAAATAATGTATTTTAAAAGCTTCTTATTGAAAAATATATTTTAGTTTTGGGCTCATTGCTAGAATGGCAGGATGTGAGCCAAAGAAGAGCTTATCTATATGTACCAAAATGTATAGAACACATGCAAGTGCTTTGGCTGTATGTCCAGACAAGAGTGTAATGTTATATACTAAACAAAAAGAGTTTTGATAACAAGTTGTATTTGTGTCTGAACATCTATAAAAGTGTGATACGATCATTCTTTGGCATCTCTGATTCCGCATGAACTCAGAGATCCATACTGTGTTTCTAATAAAGATATATACTTTCATCACCTTGGCATAGTCTTTTACTTTATCGCCTCTCTCCATACATGTGTAGACATCCTACTAAGTTCATGTTCAAGATCTGAATGATGGCTCAGATTTCTTCTGAATATAGTAGGCCCTTGAATGGTAGTGGATGAGTGTGATAACAAGCTGTTGACATCAGTAGGTTTGGAAGAAACAGTAGTTTGCAGACCTCCTCTCGCCTTGATTATATTCAAGGCCAAAAAGTCGATCATTTGGGAGGTATGCTATATGGTGAATTTGAGGAACTGATACAAGTTGGTTCATCACGGTTTTAATTTCACCGCCCTATTGCATAAAAATATCGTCAAACTAGTGATAGTAAAAGAGGAAATATTTAATAATTGAATCCTTATGGAAACATTATTCATCTTCAAACTTGAACATGTATATTTATATTTATAGCAGTTTTGGAACACTGCATATAAAAACACTCTCAAAATCTAAATTGTATTGTGATACATATGACTCAGCAAAGGTCCCTTATTGAAAGAATGAGTGACATCCCTGCATATGAGACTCGTCCAGCGCTGCCTACACTCTGGGTTGCTTTGTGGGGACGTAGTTGTTCTCTTCTGTGGTAGATCTGATGGGAGCCTGAAGGTGATTGGCTACTAAGTTTGAAGATCGTTAGTTAATAAATGTAATTCTTATGTATTTATAATTTCCCCATATAGGAACCAGGTTTGTGTTGTGCTGCCAGAAATAATATAAACATAGTGTTAAAGAGTTGAACTCATTCTTAGATGTTGCATTACTGTATTTATTGTGGACTATGTGATTGATCCAGATGGTGTGAGGAAATGGCCTTTGCTTCATATCCTCATTCTATACCTTCCCTCCACTTCACTTTGTTACAAACTACAGTAGCAGGTCCAATTGTCTGTACAGTGGATAACATAATGGACATACCTCTAAGGCGAATTGCTTGTTTACATGCTGACAGAGGAACTACTATGTTTTTACAAACTTTTTATCTATACATAGTTGCCTTTTCCCTAACCAAGATGCCCTTGAAGATAGCCAGTTGTACTGAAACGATCATTAGGTGTCCAGTGTAGTAACTACGTTCCAAGAAACCTTACCCAACACAAACACATATATATATATATATATATATATATATATATAGTGCATAGTAGATTAAAAAAAAAGTGGACACATGCTGGGAAGACACAATTTTTTTTTAAAAAAAGAAAAATCATTAAATATTATAGAGCCAAAAGAAAAAAAAGCACCACAACTGTTTCTGTGAGATCCAGCACAAATTAAGCAACTTATTTTTATACATATCACAACACAGGAAGAAACAGGCAATTATTGATCCATTACCTGACATGTTTGCAAGACTTGTTCCAAGAGACTTCAATATTAGCTGAAGTTCTCTCACAGCAGCAGCAGCTTCCTCTCCACAGGTCATGTCAGGTTCCATTACAATTTCCATAAGTCCAATTCCTATAGAGTGAAACATTCGGTTTAGTCATTGGAAACATAATCCCTCTTTGAGAGTCTGAACACCTTAGGGCAGGGGACAAACCCCTTGGTGTTCATTTTATTACATATAATATAAAATACTACCTAAATATGTGCAGGATCAACAGGTGAACTTATTAAATCTCACTTAACATTCTGTACATAATTTTTCCCATGTATGTTAAACAAAGTTGTTTACTCATTGCTCCAAACATCAGGATATTTAAAATGTGAACATTTTTTCAGGTATTACATCATTTGTTAGGTTCTCAAGGCAAGTAGGCCCATTGTGATGAATGAAACATCAAATTGCAATTAAAGCCTGGTTATCATTGAGAAATGTTTGTGCAGTTCACCAAGAGTTAATAAGAGGCCATGACACACACAAAATTCTTCATATTAATTCAATACTTTACAATGACACCATAAAAATACAACCGCCTGATGATCCTGGAAATGGTAATCCTGCATTTTGCTGTCAGCCTTCCTGTTTCTCAATTACAAAATTATGCATAAGGCACTTATTTATTGTGCACACTGCTTTTAGTGAATATAACTGCATAAATCAGAAATATTAATTTCTGAATATTAAACGCCTGTATCATTTATTTTTGCGCTAGAACTACTGCCAGAAAGAATTACTTTCAAGCTTGCCCACCACGAGAAGGCATATTACAAATAAAATCACACACACGACAGGTGGATCCTTTATTCTGGGAGATCTATCAGTGATGACAAAGTGCTTGTGGGTAATAAGGAGGGCAGGAGCAGGAAGAGTATATGGTTTTGCCATTGTAATGCATTTTCTTTACTTTTGTTTGAAAAAATGGTACAAACAACAATTTGTAGAATACAAAACCATAACATGTATTCATAATATTTTTAAATAATGTTTAGAATAGTGAATAAAACAGGGAATAATAATAAAGAAAAAAAGTGAGGATATAAAAAAGGGAAAGGGGGCTTTGAAGGTGTGAGGCACATAATACGGGACAATATAACAAAATAGGTAATTCCTTAGGTGCTGCGATGGAGGCTCCGATTTTGATCGGAAGGGGATCTTGAAGAAATGAGGCAGTGTCAAAGGTTACATAGGGGAAGCTTTGCTCAAGCTTGAAAGCTTAGAGACTACTCTAGGGGAACTTATGTGGATACTTCGCTATGCAAAAAACCAGAGGGCTTCCATCTAATCAAATTGAAGTGTTTTATCGTGGAGAAAGAATGTTAATGTTTTTCAAATATGCAATATGTCAGACATACTTCTTAAAGGCTCGGATGGAAAGAGGATTTAAATGCTTCCAATTTTTGCCAATTAGTCCTTTAGTTGCTGCCAATAAGTGGAAAACCAGTTTTTGCCTTTGTACACTAACATCTTGGGTAGACAGAGACTAGAAGCACCATGGATCATCCAGTATCTGTTGTTCTAGTACTGAATTGATACAGTCTTGAAAAGGGAATGTAACAGCTCCCCTGTGGCCACACTCTAGCCAGCAATTGGGGGTAGCTATAGCAAACATTTTGGCTCGTCTATCAGGGGTATAATACCACCTGTGGTAGATTTTGTATGCAGTTTTCTTGATGCTGGTGAAATTAGAGCTTGTAGCAACTCCGTCTCTAGTCTCCTCCCAGCCTGATTCATCAGGTGTGGGGCCCAAATCTCTTTCCCATTCATTCTCAGTATTACTCTGCGAGCCAAGGGTGTCATCAATTAAGAGTTTGTACAGAGGTATTATCATACCCTTTCTCAGTGGAGTCTTCAGACAGATACCTCTCAAATGGAGTTGGGTCTCGTAGAATATCTACTGTGGCAAGAGACATAAGGAAATGTCACAAGTGAAAAAATTAATAAAACAGAGATGGATGAAGAAGGGAAATCTCAGCTGAATGTTCTGCAGTGATGCCCAGTGACTCTGGATAGCCAGATCGTTAACGACTTTGATATCTGCCTGCATCCAAAGCTTAAAGTAGGCACCTGACATTCTTGGCGACAAATCTGTGTTATCCCATAATGGGGTCAGAGATGAGTTCTCCGTGGAGAGCTTTAATCGGGTCTTACAGTAATCCCAAATATTTAAAGAAAATTTGAGGAAAGGAACGAGGTTCATTTCGGGGTGGTGGGGCTCCGGATTGCAGGCAAGCCCAACAGAGATGCAAGAAAGTTTAGGTGGAGGAAGCGTGTTTCGATATCCAGCCAAGCAATTGTGTCCTGAGAGGCAAAAGTTATTGCTAATTAACTCTGACATGAGGGTAGGCAATATAGTTTCAAATCAGAGAAGAGTCTACCACCTTTGATTCTAAGAAAAAAAAAAAAGAGAAGGGGATATTCTTGGGGTTTGTCGTGCCATACAAATTTAAGAAATGCTGATTGAAGCTCCCTAAAGACCAGGTTAGGCTTTAACTGGGAGGGTTTGAGTTTGAAAGTGATAATAACCTCAAAATTAAATTAATAGTGAGTGTTATGATCCTACCTAGCCACGAAATAGTAAGCTTTATCCAGTAGAAGCAAATAAACAACCCCCAAATATTTTATCTTTTGTTTCAGCCACCTTAGGCTATAAGCCGATTGGATAACCGTCTTAATTTGTGATGGGACATGTAGAAGCATGGCCTCTGATGTTTAATTAATTTTAAAACCTGAAAGTGCATCATACTCATATATTAAGCTGTATATGGCACAAAGATTTGGGGTTGGGTAAGAGATGAGAGAATGTCATCTGCAAAGAGAGATATTTTGAATGGAGTTTCTCCAACTCTACTCTGTGAACAGCTGAGTTTTCGATTAATGCCGCTAAGGGTTTTATCCCATGGCAAAGACAAAGAGGCGATAAATAGTGGTCTTGCTAGTCCCATTGAAAATGGAAATTGGGTCTGATGGATTTCCATTCACCATCACTTTGGCCAATGGGATTCTGTACAGTGCCTGGATGGCAGTAAGAAATCCCAAAGGTTTAAAGTGTTTGGAACATAAATTATCAGGAAACTCTGTCAAAGGCTTTTCAGAATTACCGGTAGGGATTTTCTTCTATTTATGATTTGAAAAAGAACTATTGCCCTTCTTGTGTTGCACCTGGCCTATTGCAGTGGCTGAAGCATGTAGTCTGGACAAACCAACTCTATCGAGGAAGATATTTATGACATCCTCTGAAAGGGGAGGGGGCTCCAGATGGATTCAACCTGCTCTAGATTATGTAATATAAAATAGTATGATTGAAATTCCTGGGGTCATAGGAGATGGTACCTTTTGCTGTTGGATTGGGAGGACATTATTCTGTGCGGCTTTGGATCTCAGTTTAGAGGCGAAAATGTTGTATGCCTTGTCTCCTTTTTCATAGAAAGTTTGAGTCAACCACTTCAAGTTCTTGGCAGTCTATTTAGAGACAAGGAGATTCAACCTGGCTCTTAGCCTACTAAGTTGATCAAGAATCTGGGTATCAAAGGTTCGCTTATGGCGCAGTTCCTGGTCATGTAACTGCATGATTAGGTTTCTATGGTTGATAATTTTATTTTCCTTATGAGCAATGGTCATGCTGGTGAGGTGGCCTCTAATCACTGCCTTGTGGGCCTCCCATAACACCATTGGGGAGGTCTCTGGGAGGCCATTAATTTAAAAATAATCAGAGAAAAGAGATTTAATTTGTATGCTGTAATTGGTATCATGAAGGCGTTTTTCATTAATCCTCCACCTAGGGGTAGCCGAGCAGTAAAAAAAGGGAAATATATTGGGACATAAATATGGGTTAACAATAATTTATTTATATATCTATAGAAGGAAATTAATAATGATTAATCATATAGCAACTGAAAAACAGAACTCTGATACGCAATTTAATCATTAAACTGATGAGCTTCTTTTAATAGGGCAACGATAAGACGTTAAAAAAATATACAATTATCAGCAAATTGTAATCTTTGAAAATATTATTGAAATAATTTATATGCAAAATTGGAACACACTCTACATGAGATTGGATTATGGAGAAATATTTTATTATGGCAATTCTCAATATATATTAGAGATAAATTTGAAAAAGCTAAATAAACAATCTCCATCTAAATTTCTTATCAAGAGTATTACCAACATTTAAATAAACACATATAGTAACTGGGCTATAGAAGGCTACAATGTCATGAGTAATCTTCATAAGTAATAGACGCAAGTATGAAAAGGTTAAACAGGAAACTTACATTAGTATTTAATATTAAGAGTATATGAAATAATATAAACCAAACATGACAGAACTTAAATTATTAACAAAAATGAAATGTAATAGATATGCCCTAACAGATTTAATAAAACGGTAAACACTAGGTAGGCAATGAAAAGGAATGAACTATAACAAGAAGGCAAGCAGGATTTAATAAATGTGACTAGGAGATAGCAATAGGATTGGGAAATACATCTATGATGTGGAAAACAGAGAATGGATGAGAACAGCTTAAATATCCCAACTCCACTCACTTACCACTTTTTAGCCTTGAAAAACAAGACACAGTAAAACGTGTGTTGGCATAAGCTGCGGGTGTATGAATATGTGTGATTTATAATTTGGTTATTAAGCCAGACAGTAACAGCTTGTAGAAATATTAGATAATATAAGAAAGGGACAGGAATCTTACTTCTAAATATCAATAGATATGTCCGAGCTAGATATCCAGGTTTGCTATACCTTTTGATAGATTGTATTACTGGTGAATGAGGCTGCTGTACATTTATAACTGTATGCTAGAACACTGAATCACACTATCTTATCAACGTTAAAAATAATTTAAGAAAAAACTGATATATCAATACATGGTTGAGAAAACTGGCTATAGAGTCAGCAAAGGTATGCGGTCTCTGTGTAAGATATATACAGCAGGGACCTTTTCCGATCACTTGTGATTTGAATGCAGGTGAATGAATTAGATAAATAATAAATAATCAGGATCCAATTCAAAAGTAGGTGTGCAACTACATAACTGTTATTCTATGGGTAACATATACCAGTATAATGATTGTGTAAAAGTTAGAACATCACAAGCAGTAACTTGTATATAAAGGAGGGTATACAATCTGTTAATGTTTGATAATGAATATCACAAGGGATAACAAAAGACAATTTGACCTTTTGAACTGTATACTTTGGAGATAAAAGCAGAACCAGATATTTGAATCTATTGATATAGAATTAAGAGCTGAGAAAATAATTCTGTGAACTCACATAACTATCTTGATTGCTTTTTAGACCACACACTGTGAAATATCAATTTACATATGAAAAGAAAATGAACATTAATAATTGAAACCAAAAATATATACTCTTGATCAGAACAATGTATTAAGAACCTCTCGGCTATATAAAACACAAACATAATTATAAAGGAGAGGAAATAAAATAGTTGGGTAAATGATGGTAACTTAACCAATCAGTGAAACTATTAAATAACAAAATAAAAATTATGTGTATGTGGAACTAAGATATTTAAGATAAATTATTGATATCCCAATAGAACTAGTAACAACCTGTGAATAAAAAAAATTATGGAACCAATGTTTTATAGAACAAGAAACTAACTACACACACCAAATACCAATGTATTCAAGTATGTCAGCTATTACCAAAGGAAGATCAGCAACATATGGTTAATATCCTCAAAATCATAAGAACTAAAACTACTGCAAATAGAGAATCATACATAATCAAATAGGTACATTGTAACAATGGAAGAATAATAGCATACATAAAACAAGCAAGATGTATTGTTACAGAAAATACAAACAAAATATACAAACTAATAAGAACATACACAACAGCATTTTTAAATCACTTTATTCTTTCTTTAATCACTTAACCCATTATTTTATATTTCACTCGTAATTTTAAATGAGTAAAATAATGAATATAAATTGCTTCTTAATATGTGATATACTAAAGGTTACATTTTAATTACTCTCAAAGTGCATTAAAATTAAAAGACAGTTTTTTCTTGCAGAATTAAGTATGATGGGGCATGGTCAGACCAAACTATGTAATGTAATTTGTGCTGCTTGGAATTTAAAAGTTAAGTTGTGGCTGAGCAGGACCATATCAGTTGTGGATATTGAAGAAGAATGTGTAGCCTCATATATTCGGTTTCAATTATTAATGTTCATTTTCTTTTCATATGTAGATTGATATTTCACAGTGTGTGGTCCAAAAAACAATCAAGATATTTATGTGAGTTCACAGAATTATTTTCTCAGCTCTTAATTCTATATCAATATATTCAAATATCTGGTTCTGCTTTTATCTCCAAAGTATACACTTCAAAAGGTCAAATTGTCTTTCGTTATCCCTTGATTCCAAAATGAAGTGTCATAGAGGTGGTGAAGCTTAAGAAGGTCTGGCAAAGCTTTTGGTTTCCGAGCAAAAGTATTATCTACAGGGCGGGACACAGGGGAAGATCTATGAAGAGTATTATTTAGAACCAAATTAAAGTCCCTTGTCATAATAATCTTTAGTCATACAATGATGATGACCTTCACTGGGTGCATATATAGTCACTAAAGTACAAACAGTATTGTTTAGTTTACCAGCAAATTGTAACTCATTCTCAATTAGGACAATGACATACGGAGAAAAAAAATTATCGCCCAAAACAGTAGCTCCTAAAGTATTTTGTAGTAGAATTGCCTGGTGTCTGTCACACAGATGAGTTAAACAATAAGTCCACTTTTAAGTTAAAATTGTAAATCACAACAAACATAGGAATATTTGAAATAACTATTTACTAGTCTGTAACTATCTAGCAGTTTTTTGAGTCCTGGTTCTCTTCTTATACTCATGTTGTTACTGGTGACAATTGTTAACAGCACAATGCTGTTTAAATGCCCAATCTCAGATGATGTCACACAAAGTAATACAAAAAGATGAGGGTGCTAACACCGTAATCCAGAGCAACCAATTCTCTTGTATCTAAATGAAGGTATAAATGGCAGCACTCCAAATATAGGCAAACGCAAGCTCTACATATTAATTAATAAAAAAGTAGGGTCACAAGGTGAAGTCTCAGATGAGGGATGGGTAGAAGGATCAGCATTCAAAAAAACCTGTGAGTTGTCCAGTCATTTACTACCAAATTCCTTTTTGGATCTCTCCTAATCTATAGAGCCTTATGGGAGTCGACTGACGTATTATATATTTAGGCACCCTAAAATTACTTTAGAGAACGACAATAGCTTTCTTTACTGAGCAAATATGAAAACTGAAGACTGGCACATAAGAACACAGTACATGTCGTCTATCCTCTCCATTGTACTTTTACTGCCAACATAAGAAGCACTGAAGAATCCAATGTTTCTGTGTCTCCACCGATTATAGAAAGCCAATTTGGACATGTGGCACTAGCTATTGGCATAAAAATCTAGCATTATATTAGATTGTAAGACTTTATATTTTAAATTGAAACTACTGGATCACTCACCCCAGCTCACACTTACCAGCTCTATTTAAGTCAATGAGGGTTTGTCGCCTTGAGTCATCATGCAGACTCTTGCCACTGTCCTGCTCCAGCTGGACTTGTTTAATCCTGACACACTTAGTAACCATCTGATTCCATTTTGTTCCTACTTGATAACGGTATGTGAGAATACCATTGACTGCGATTGGAAGCCTTTGTTGAGTAATTTGATAACCAGCCTGCATAATATCATAAAACATATTAGTGAAATACATGTTCTCATTGTGGCTTATTAAATCCTATTTATTGGCATATGACTTACTGCAATATTCAATTAGGACCAATTTGTTACTAAAGGCACCTGCTACACACTGATCTATCAAACAAGGGTCTGTAAGCGACATATTTGAGAAACTATACTGAAATGGCCATGTAACACAACTAGAATTGCAGTCCCATGAAGAATTGTCCTTGTTTACTTATCCACTTCATGACCAACTTAATTTGAAGTTAAGAATTTTAATCAGCTCAGACTAAACCGATTAGGAATATTTATTGTGTAACATTTACCTGCACTAGTGGCTTTCAGAGTAAAGTGGATATAATAGAGTTGCCTCTCTTAGATCCAGTTTGCATGGATCAGATATCAGTAGCAGGCAGGATAAGCAGCTCATATTCTAGTAAGACTTATGACAACCTTCTATATGTGAAAGCTGCACATTTTCCATATTAATGGAACTGTAATATTTAATTTCAAAATGTCAGTGAAAGTCATAGGGCTAAACATTTCCACCACAACATTAGCCCTGTGGCTTATAAAAAATTGAAACAATAAACTAAACAACTGATATAAATCACCACATGACATACTGGTTGGACTAGTAACATTTATATTGGCTTAAACAGTATAAATTACATAAATGTGGAAAATGTGCAGCATCCATATAACGAGAGGTTACCATAATTCTTACTAGACACTTACTGTGAGGTTTTACAATCCTTACCAATGGTATCCTTTAATACTGTATTTTTATAAATGTGACTTTATACTACTACCCAATGCTATCACAATCTTTTACATTGTCTAGCAACCTCAAATCCTCTACACACATCATAGAGACTCCTTCCAGCAGCACCTTGCGCTATTCACACATCATTCTCACATGACATAGAAATATTCTACATTCATACTCACTGCCACCCTCACTTCAGATAGACAACTCACTTCATTCCTAAATCAGCATACTACATTTTAACCTCTCATAATTTCTACATTTTAGCACTTTTGCCTTTCTAGATTTTCATCCGTGATTGAAACATGAAGTTTCCCCCTCACTTAGGCAAATACGATATTTTTACCAACGACAGGGAAAAGTCCCGATCAGCATTGTGATTCATCTGTACACATTATATACAATTACCTTCAGATCTTTGTTTTTTCATCTGTCATAACCATCGGCTGCAGCTTGACACCTGTGCAGGTGTCCTAACTGATAGGAGGTTGACAGAAAGCATTTATGAAGGAATATATACTGCCTTCATAAATGAAGTTTATGTGTCTGTAGTGGGCAGCACAGTGGCCTAGTGGTTAGCACTTCTGCCTCACAGCACTGGGGTCATGAGTTCGATGGCCTTATCTGTGAGGAGTTTGTATGCTCTCCCTGTGTTTGCGTAGGTTATCTCCGGGTGGTCCAGTTTCCTCCCACACTCCAAAAACATACTGGTAGGTTAATCGGCTTCTATCAAAATTGACCCTGGTCTCTGTGTGTGTGTGTGTGTGTGTGTGTGTGTGTGTGTCTATGTTAGGGAATTTAGACTGTAAGTTTCAATGGGGCAGGGACTGATGTGAATGAGTTCTCTGTACAGCGCTGCGGAACTTGTGGCGCTATATAAATAACTGATGATGTTTGTCGCACATTTACAGGAGACATGAAATTCCCCACAGAGACCCCGAGAAAGCAGGTGAACTGGATTCCACAAGGTGGGTGCTGAAAGGTGAGCCCAAGTCCTACTTTTAGCTAAATTGCTGTTCCACTTCTGCAGAGTGCATACACACTGCAGAATTGGAACAACATTGTTCAATCGCTGAATGAGAATTTTGATGAATCTGATGTGCTTTGGAATGATAATTGTTCATCGTTAAAGGGTATCCGGTACTGTAATATCGGGGCAATCAGTCGTTTTTCATCTGATTGGCCCAATAATTGTCTGAAAACACAGTAGTGTGTACCAACAATCTAACAGACCAGCGACAAACAAACAAGCCCACCATTCAACAAACCTACTCTCCGCGGCAATAATCGGTTAATTACTATGGTGAAAAGAGACAATTTGACATCAGTTTAAAATGATACACAATGATAAACCCTAATTTGCAGTAAATTGACAAAGTCACACATCCATACAATTCATGGCCAGACCTACAGTGAAATGACCACTGTCAGAGACATCCCTTTAATAAAACAATTGTTGCAGTGTCCTCAGTTAAACGTCTGGTACTTTTTTCCTCATTGTCCCTCGTATGCAAAACTGTTGCTGGAAAGAAGACATGTCTGAATTTCAATGCAGATTTTAAAATGCTGGATACTACAGCATGATTAAACACTCAGGGACAGTAGACACAGTACATTAAGTTAATTCATCACAAGGGAAGAGTTGAGTGTTTATACACATGTACAATTCAGATTGATGGATCCACACTTTATATCATTCTGTGCAAGAGGGGACAAGGTCACAAAAAAAACACTGATGCATGAGGGCATTCATTTTCATTAAACTGCTTATATTGAGAAAGAAAAATTTTATATCAATCTTCTTCAAAATGTAGCTATACTAATGGCAAACATCCGGCCACCTTAAGGTCTCCTTCCTCTTTAATAAGTTCACTAAAGCACTAGTACGCAATGTTTTTTGATTTTTTTCTTTAGCATGTACCCAAAAATTGTCAGTATGGTATTTTTCTGGTACCCCAAAAAATATATTTCCTAAGTGAATACATTGACAATCAGGGGGACTCTAAAAAGAGATTCTGGGACTCTAAGTGGGGGCTGATACACAGGTTTCACACCCCTAATCTATAACTATCCTTGCCTATTACTAGAGCCTCCAACTTAGGGGCATATTCAATTGTACGCGTTACTCGCAAAAGCAACGCGGCTTGCGCACTATTACCATTATTACGCTAATAGTGCACGTAATTACCGTTATTACGGTATATTTGACGCCGGCTTTCTGCTCGCAGCTCAGGAAGCTGCGAGCTGAAATCCGGGTTAGAATTACCGTAATAACGGTAATACTTTCAACGCGGCATTATTTTTGCGAGTAACCCGGACAATTGAATATGCCCCTTAAGGTTTTCCAGGTTTGGATTTTTTTTTCTGTTATTTACAGCACCATGCCTAAAAAACTCATTTACATATAATAAATAAAAAATAATCACACAATTTTTCCACCTACTTCGCCTGGAATTCACCTTAATACATTGTTTAGCAGTGCTCTTCACAGTGACAGTAAGAGTCATGAATAGGCATTCACCTCGGTGTATAGAATAATCACTAAGTGACAGAAATCAGTTACTGATAGTAGAGAGGTTATGATGTTTTTCTGTAGAGAAGCTTCAAAATCAAATACACTTTGAGGAACTTTTATCAGTATCTCAACTTCCTTTCCCCCAACTGGTCATGTTTTCAAAACACATCAGTCAATTTAAAAGCCTATAGATATTAGAAGAAGCAGGGATCTCCATTTAAACATAAAGACATGATCACAAACATTAGGCATCAAATAAATTTTTTATGTGCCTTGTCAACGCCTGTTAAGGAGAAGGTAGAGCAACTGTGCTGTTGATTAAACAAATTATCTTTGCAAGTCTGCATTTCCTTTTTTAACTTTCAGGCACCTAATTTGGTTGCTTTAGACTGGACCCTGGCAGCTTTTTTTCTGGGAGTTTGTAAAATGAATATGGATTAACAAAATAATGTATTATTTAACGTCCGGGATACATTAAATCCCAGAAACATGACACTTTAGAACTTCTCTATTATTTAATCCAAAAAAAGTTAACTTCCAGAACAACTGAACACTATGAAACAGTTATTTATTGAGTGCTGTATTTGCAGGCCAGATTCGCCTCTAAGTCAAGGGCAGTTACAGTCATTCACAGTATGATTCCCAGTAAACACAGCTTGGATAGTACAGAGAGTGAGGACGGTGCAGTCTACAAATAATGGATGGTCCAAAAATGCTGCATGCCTTGTGCAGGATCTGGTCCCAGTTTGAAGTCAGTACCATGAGTACAATGAGTACTAGTAGTGCACGTTCATATCTGTCAATCACTATGAGGACCATACGTGCTGGCAGCATAGCTCAGTGCAACATACAATGTGTGGCTGTGCAACCATAGTAGGAGCCTTTACGCTGGTCACAAACCAGGTGATATAGCCAGAAAAATAAACAACCAACTGCGTGACCATAAAACTAGTCTGATATCTGACATAAATCCACCGGCAATCAATATGATCATTATCGAGGATGTTTATAAATGTGGTTATAAGATTTCTGCTAGTGGCCATGTTACGAACGCACTAATAGGCAGATCTCATCCAATTTTGCCAAACTCATGAAGACTAAATTGAAATGTGGTCATGTCACTTTGCTCAGACAGAAAGATTTGTCAAATGTTTACATTAGAAGTTAGAGCCATTTATACTGGCCATACACCAACCAATGTGGAAACCCAAAAGCCTGATATACTAGTATTCTTCCTGTAAATTTCTAGGCAGCTGTAACGGCACAAATAGCCGTAATGACACCACAATTTTGTCAAGTATGTGATTTATCTCATCATCCAGTATGTTCAATACTAATGATAACATTTATTTCTGAGAAGTAAATTAACACCTCTTAACATTTTTTTTAAGAGGTATTTCTATCGAAAGAAGAGAATGGCATTATATCAGTAAATTAAAAAGTTCACTTTTTGAGACAAGAGAGCCCATCTTCTTCATATCTATAGAAGAACAGAGATTACCTCTTTTAAACAGAAATGTAAATACTAGTAACAATAAACATTACACTAGTCCACATTGCATTATTACATCTGAACTACATCTGGAAAACGCATGGGAACATTGCTACCGGAGGAAACTAATACACCAGTTGAACCGTGTCTACGGAGAACGGTTTCAGATCCCCTGTCCCGAAGCAAAGCTGCTCTGCTTTGTGGTTCAACCAAAATGCCATCATGTGAACATTTAGTTGACCACTTTTCATAATCTGATGAAAAACCTCGGCATATAAAGGCCACTGTATGGGATATGGGCATGCCTGTGTAGAAAAACTGCCATGCAGCTGTCTACCCCTGTGGTTTGACTTGTTTCCTTACGATATGACTGATCTGAAACTTCCTAGAATAAAACTCTGTTGACTGTGAGCCTCGAAGGTCAAGACCATCCTTCACAAGACCTAGATACGAAAGAAGGACAGATGCCCATCTGAAAGCCAACAAAGACTTTACCAGACTGAAACCTATTTTGTACTTTGACAAAAATATTCTCTGCGGTCAAGAGACTAACAGCAGGCCTAGAAAGACAAGCCTCTGAGTAGGACTAAGGATGAATTAGAAATCACTAAAAACTGAAAAACTAGACCCAATGAGACCACGACCCAGAGCCGTGTCCCCCAGATATTAGGATACCTTCGAACCATAGTCTGTGAAGATGTTCCCAAATACAAGCCATCGGAAAGCAGACCTGAGCACTGTCCCAGCGCCATAGTAACCCAACTCAAAGCTAAGATGGTACTGAGAGCAACCCCAGCCGCTACATATGTAGATCTAAAGTTGGTCTCAACCATATCCTTGCCATCCCAACAGGTTGCAGCATAGGAATCAGCTCTTAGACAAGTTCACTATAGGGGCATCACCTCAGGAGATTCCCACTTAGCTGTGACCTTATTGATAGAGGATAGAAGGTCTGTTAACTGCTTGAGATCTGAAATTTTTGTTTTATTCTTCACATAGTAAACCCAATATAGAAGAATAGAGGAATTAACCAACTGTTTCTGCTTCCTAATAAACCGCAAATTGACAGATACACTATTCTGCATGTTTAGAGCCTGTCCCGCAATACACCCTCAGCCCCCTATCATCGGACAGAATCCTTGTCAACACAAGGAATGCGTCATACTGGCATACCATACATTCACAGTCTAATCCAACCACAGACTGAAGCACCACAGGGGTCAGACTCTTCTGAAGGCTAGCTGGAGAAGTAAGAACTAACCGTTTCTCTGAAGAGAAGGAAACTCAATTAACTAAATGTGAGTGTAACTTACATTATATGATACTATATTATTAGAAGCTACATCACTGTCTGTGCTTTGCATCTTCTTTCCTCTTTCCACATATCACGAGTTGGATTGAAAATAGTGACTAGACTGTAAGTCACAAACTACCTACAGCGGGTATCTTCAGCTTAGAAATACCCCTAGTAGACTTTACATTTGGAACCTTTTGATTATTCACAAACTGACTTCAAGGATCATCTCCTGGTACATACCAAATATCAGCCATTATGTTGTATGCGTCCAATCATTAGGTTAAATGACCTTTAATATGTACTATTCTATAGACCAGCAATCTGTGTCATTATTGTAGATTTCAATAAACTGTATTGCATTATTACCCTCACTACCTCTATTACACCTTTACAGTCTATCACGATGATTGTAGAGTTTGAGTGTTCTCTTTTTACCACTAGTGGTACCCACCCTCTTTAATCTGACAATACTCCCTTTATCAGACCAGACAGCTAAAGAAGTGGCAAACAAGGGAGACACACAGCTGCAGCACAGACAGATAAGAGAATGAGCGTCCAAGACAGACAAGACCCCAGCAGAGTTTGAGGCACTATTGCACCCAGAAAACTACTCTTTAATCTTATACTACCCTGGAGATGTAGAGATGTAGTAGTAGAAAAGGTGCAACCTCTGAATCCGGCTGTTCTGGCAGACTTTTCTGAGTATAGGCAGCCTGCCAAAGAGGAGGTGCATGAGGATGGCACCTTCCCCAGGGCCAGGCACTAATAATGGACACTGTCCTGAGACAAATCCCCCTGCCAACAGTGCCTTGACGGGGCAGTGCATGGGCGACAGACCCTAGCTGAGTCACCTCCTGGATCGGAGCTGCTGCAGAATAGTAC